>NC_132791.1:50715000-51315833 GCF_048418805.1 Vulpes vulpes
AAGGGCAGATCTCAGTTACTTTTGCCTCCTGTTACCAGAAAAGAAAATGAATTCTACAGGCATTGCATTGATCAGAACACATTGTGCGGCGACCTGTGGCAGTGCAGCAGGGAGAATGACGAAGTGGGTGTTTGGCTGGGTACATCGCCGCCCTGAACTAACCAGGGTTCTATCAGCAAGAAAAGGGTATCGCTACCAGACTCTGTAATAAAAGTCTTGCCATCAGCTGGCAGGCCTCTGTGACTTCTCCTTAGTATGTGCTGAGGACAGGTATGGAACTACAGAAAGATTTCGGGAAGTTGGCAGAAAGCCAATTTCATCTTATTTTGCTTGCTACCAAGATACCTCTCTTTCCCACAGTCTGCCACAACTCTGAAGGAACAACACACAACGAGAATGGCAATATTAGCAATGCGCTCCTATGGCACTGGTGAGAAAATCTTGAGTTTGTCCCACTGGTTAGTATGGCTCAAAGTGATAAACAACAGAATCCCCACTTTTCCAATCTCTAGTATGTAGACGATAAATTTTCTTAAGCACACACACCTCAGATACATGCCCCAGAAACCAGATTGGAAACCTTACAAAATCAGAGTTTTCCTTCTATTTCAAAAACCGCTTTCCACATTAATGGTTTGATTTGACAAGCATTTAGCAAAAGCTCACTGTTCCTCAGGCACCTGCCCATGTGCTGAGGATATAAAGGGGGAACTGGACCCATAGGGGGTGTATATCCTGGTGGGAGAGGCAAACAAAAAACACACATGGAAGGACAGCAGATTATGAGCTGAACCTGGGAGCCAGACTTCTGGGCTTTAAAATGAATTTTGTTGCTTCCTGGCTGTGTGGCCTTAGGCAAATTACTTGCATCTCTGTGCCTCAGCTTCCCCATCTATAACATAATGAGGGTCAATCAGAGTACCTGTCTCATAGGACTATAGTGAGACAATTTTCTGGCTCATAATGATAAGAATAGCCTCATCAAATGGCCAGGAAGCTAAGATATAGACAGTGTCTTAAAAATAAAAAATGGGTTCAGGTCATGATCTCAGGGTCCTGAGACTGAGCCCCACTTCAGGCTCCAGCAGGGAATCTGCTGGAGATTCTCTTACCCTCTGCCCTTCCCCTGCTCTCTCTCGGGCGTGTTACCACTCTCTCTCTCAAATAAATAAATAAATAAATAAATAAATAAATAAATAAATCCTTAAAAAATAAAATATAAAAAATGAGGATGACATTTAGTATCTGGCTGTATGTACTGCATGGCTTAATTCCCAGCAACTGCTTAAAATGGTGAATGGTACGCAGTAAGTGCTCAATAAATGTTAGCTGCTACCCCATTTCAAGCCCTGAGTTTTGACTGGATGCTGTGCAGTGCTACATAATTTCCCTAAAGACACTAAGGAATCCTCCAGGCCAATTTTAATGGACACTGTTGTCATATTCTTTCTCCTTCAGACACCTGTTTAAAGGAATATTTGCATAAAGATGCATTTGTATGAGGTGGAGAATCTGGCCCCAGGCATGAAAAACACTGCTAAGATTTGGGAATGAAATATAGTAAGATGAAGGTTGCAATGCTTCATGGAGCTCAAGCGCTGAAGTGTGCAAAAAGCCTGAGAGTGCAGCTCCCTGGCATGATATCTCTTTCTTCCGCCCCCTCCTGGCCCATTCATTAGAATACCTGTGACTGGCTATTTTATCAGCATTTCCAATAAAGTAAAAAGGGGGAAAATACAGATCTGAGCTTTCATGGAAAGTATTCTAACTCTCACAACTAGAATATCTGCCTTAAAAAAATATGGTTTTAAGATCTTTAACTTTTCCTTCGGCATCTCAGTACCCAACTGTTTGAAAAGCATCTTTTCTGGGGAATGACATTTCCTAGCACAATGTAACATATTAGTCTGTGCCGAGTGACTCAGTTCGATGTATATGTATTTTTTTTTATGTCAAGTGACCCAAACTTACGTAGAACAAGTGGGCACCTGGTATCAGTTTGATGTCAGGGTTTTTCCAGGTTTGCAAGGGAGCTTTAAATACGGTGTGAATTCAAGTCATCTGCAAGCCAACTTGCAGCTCCTGTCAAGATGCTCCTGTCCACAGTCCTTGCCTCTGTTCTGCTCCTCTGCTCTGTGGCCAGCCAGGAGTGTTTTAGCTTTATGGGGATCAGTGATGTCAGGTACCTCATTGACAAAGTGCAGGTAAGCTGCAGAGTCGGGCACCAGATGGGAAGGCAGCTAATGGAAATTTAGGTGAACTCACTTAAGGATGAAAAACTCACCACCCATGATGGGTTCTTGTCTTTCTATGTCCTTTAGAAACATCCCCCTTCAAGCTGCAGCTGCAGCGCCAATGTGAGTAAATGCTCTTTTATTTTTTTATTTTTATTTTTTATTTTCATGTTTGCATCTGGCATCTTTACTCTGGAATTCTTCTTTTGCAGGTGACCGACTGTTTGTGTCTGCCCATTCCTTCTGTAAGTAGAACAAAACAATATACTCTTGACATCATATTCCTTCAAAGTTTTCAAGTAAAAATAAATAGCTCCATTTGGCAATTTTAAGTAAGAAAATGTTTCTTGATTGAATTTTTACCCCTCAGTATGTCCTTATAATAGCAGGCTCTTGAAATTCTATCCTCTATACCTTGCTTTATGCCTTCAGAAGTTTGCACACTATTCAATGTTTTAAAAAGAATCTTGGATGCCTTTCTGGATTAGTGGCCATGTGCACAATTAAATCAAACTGGAGCTGAGAATATAAGAATGTAACTTGTATTGTATTGCTTACTGATTTCCTAAAACTCTAGGATTGCAAAATGAGTAAGTAAAATTAACGCTTTTTTTCCTCTTGCATAAACTATCCCTGTGCTATACCTTCTCCCTCCTTCCCCCCCTTCCAATCTGTTGGGTTTTTTTTTTTTTAGTTGATTTAGGGTGGCTGTTGCACAGTTTGAATGCTGGGAGGTTAGGGTGTCTCAGGTAGACGGAAAGTGCAAAGGGCTTCCAGAGGGTCATTCCTCACATAGGCAAAGAGGAAGTATGGAAGAAATTCTCTGGTTTCCTACCCTAGCTGGGGTCAGATATATCACACCCCATCGGGGCACATCCACTAGATGAGACAAGTGTGAGGCACCTGCTGAGGAGGAACCAAGCATCCTGTAGCCCAGGCCAGCCCTTCAGTTTATGGTCTATGATTTTAGCTACTGCTGAGACACCGGCTCTATCCAATTGGCACATCCCATCAGACTGGTGGGAATTCCTTTCTCTCTACTTTGGAACTTACTTTTATAAGACATGGAACAGAACATTAGGTGTAAAGGAGACTAGAATTAGTTGTTTTCCAGCATCCACAGGCTTTATGTTCCTTGGGTGGAGCATACTGGAAATCTCCAAGGAGTGTCACTGCTGAAAAATGCCCTTGCCTTGAAATGCTGAAGATCATTTCCTAGACCAAAAAGGGACTTGTCTAAAAATAATACCCAGTTTAGGCTACATTAGTTAAATGAAAATAGTGCCTAAAAGTGTTCTCTTTATGATTCTTCTCAAAGTGGTCCTCAGAGTGTTTCTTTCAATAAATTCTTTTTATTTACCAGGACAACTGCACCACACCATGCTTCCAAGAGGGTCTGTCCCAGTTGATCAACTCCACAGTGGGAGCAAGATACCTTCTGATTTTCAATCGAGTAAAAAGAACAGTCCAAGACCTAAAGAACAAGTGCAAGGTGAATTTGTTTTTATTTGTGATATGCTCTACTTAGTTATTTTTATGTGAAGGTCAATGACAACTCTATCTAAATGAAGAAGGATGATAAAGTTGGAACTGGTAGTTCAAAGTCAATAAGAGTCCCCTAAGAAATTTACTCAGAATGACACAAAGTGAGATCCACCCTGCTAGCCCATTATTCCTTCTAGTTTTAAAAAAATACCCATGTTGCCATTTACTTCTTTCCACTTTATTGAATAATGAAAGAATCTGTCCTGATTGTAATAAGAAGCTTCAATCTAGAGGATCAGAGCTGTGCCTCAAAGGTTACTAAGTTATGCTAGAAATTCAATTCACTAACAGGGTGTTTGTTGTGGCCTATAAAAAGATTTTTTTTTTTGATTGGCTAAGAAGGTGCAAACACTCATATCCAGAGGGAGGCTTGCCATTTGCCTTAAGCACCTACTGGCAAGTTCTCTTCGTCAGCATATGCCCTTGTCCCTGGAGGGAAAGGGGGCATGACTCTTTGAGAATTAGCACCTCCACGTGTGTCCACAGAAGGCTGAGAGCTCTTCACTCAGCTACTTAACTGAGCTACTTACCATCAACAGCATGTAGTCTAAATGCTTAATATTTACTGTTTCATTACAATAACATTCCTTTTTTTTACAATAACATTTCAATAACAAGTGTTTCAATGATCATTTATTACCCTCACTTTATTAGAGGAGGAAAGCGATGCTCAGTGAGGTTACCCCATTTGCCCAAAGCTAGATACTTAATAAGTGGCAGAGTTGAGATTGGAACTCTGGTCCATCTGACCCCAATGACTCTCTAAGCCAAAGTGCTACTCAATGACCTTGGAAGGATGACCAAACAGGATAATGAAACGTTGGGACTCAAAGAATCCTGAGAAAAGTTCTCTTCTAGTGAGGAGATTTAGGACCATTTGATAGGTATCTGTGTTTATGTGTGTGTGTGCATGTGTGTGTGTGTCTCACCTCTGAGATGGTAGCACAAAGTCTGCCACCTACACTAGCTATACAACATGCTAGCCCTGGACCTCTCCATGCATTTGCTCTGTCTCAAGCCCCTGCTGTCTGTACAACCCACCCCACCCCACCTCGCCCCACTGCACCCCCACTCCACCTCTCCCAGGGCTGCAAGTAGGGTGGTTCCTGGTCCATACTATTTTAGTCACTGTCTTTGTTAACTCTTCTCCCCACAGTATTTCTCCTGTGAACAGCCATGTAACCAAACCACAACAGGCAACACGCTGACGTTTCTGAGGAGTCTCCAGGAAATTTTCCAGAAAAAAAAGGGAGTCACAGTATGAAGATGAATTATTTATGCTATTTATTGAATTTAAAAAGCCTCTTCTTTACGTTGGAGCAGTTAAAAAATCAGGTGAAACCATGCTAAATCAAAATCAGTGGTAATAATTTGTTTAAAATAATGTATTTTGTAATAAATATAGATAAGAAAAAGAACACAATTTGGTCTCTTGGTGCTTATTCGCTCCTTGCTGCTCAGAAAAAAGAAAGTTACAAACTCTGTGAGGGGACTGAATGGATCATAGACTCCTATAATAACAAGACTCCTTATTCAGAAAAGACTGGAAGTGCTACTAGTTATGGCTAGGGACGTAGAGGGCACAGTTAGGAAGGGTGTGTGGACACAGCCACAGGATTGCTGTCAGGGAGGCTCAGGGCATTCCTGATGCACCCTATGTGTGGGTGCTGGGGGAGGGATGCTCAGGGCACTGCTGAGAAGTTCAGGGTCCTGAGAAACCACCTGTGCACCTGAAATGGGAGAAGGCAGTGTGGTAAGCCTAGGAGGTGGGAGCCCACCCAGGAATGTAGGCGCCTGCACATAGAAGAGAGCGGAGTACTTGAAGCTGAGCCAGGGCAAGATCCATGGAGCAGACCCTCTGAGTTAGAGCACAAAGCAGAGCAACCTTAGGATCAGTAGTCACCTATTTGCCCCAGAGACGATCAGCTAGTATTCCCCGCATGCTGGGCAGGTTGCCCAGCTGGGGTTCAGAGCCTGATGGGGGCTATACTGAAGGGATCCTTGAACTAGCTAGTCAGCCTGGCAGAGCGTGGCTGTCTCTGATGGTAAATTTAATGTCACCTTGACCAGGCCACAGGGTGCCCAGATATTTAACCAAACATCGCTTCTGGGTGTGTCAGTGAGGGTGTTTCTGGACGAGATTAGCATTTAAATTGGTAGGCTGAGAAGCTGTGCCCCTTGTGCCTGGACCTCATGCAAATTCCAATGAAAAGGCAAGGAAGAACTGGCTCTGTCTGACAGCTTGAGCTGGGACATTCTTCTACACATGGACTGGAACTTACTCCATCAGCTCCCAGGCTCTCATGCCTTTGGACTGGTATGATTGTCACACCAGCTGCTTCCTGGGCCTCAACATTGCAGACAGCAGATTATGGGATTTCCCAGCCTCCTTAAATCACATGAGCAAATTCCTTATTATCTATCTGTATGTCTATCTATCCAGCCTATTGGTTCTATTTCTCTGGAGAACTCTGATTAATAAACTAACCATCAGGGATCTCTGGGTGGCGCAGCGGTTTGGCGCCTGCCTTTGGCCCAGGGCGCGATCCTGGAGACCCGGATCGAATCCCACCGGGCTCCCGGTGCATGGAGCCTGCTTCTCCCTCTGCCTATGTCTCTGCCTCTCTCTCTCTCTCTCTCTCTCTCTCTCTCTCTATGACTATCATAAATAAATTTTTAAAATTTTAAAAAAATATTAAAAAAAAATAAACTAACCATCTTACCTTAATACTTAACCTGCCACTTACCCCAGAACCTCAGATTCTGTCTTCTATTCTGCAGTGCTTATACCTTCCAAGATACTCTAGAATTTCTTACTTGACCATGTTTACTGTCTGTCTCTCTCCGCTCAAATGCCAGCTGCCTGAGAGCAGAGAACTTTGTTAGCTCACTGGTGTATCCCAGATGCCCATCCTGAGCCTGTCCTACTCCTATACCAGAGTAGGCACTCCATAAATACTAACGGAATGAAAGACATTGAAGATGCAAAAGCAGAGTATGAACTGGTCTGTAGGTCAGGAATGTGCTCACCTAGAGAAGAGATGGCTCCCAGAACCACTACATGTGCTCAGAAAGGTGAGGTCCCAGGCACCTGGGTGGCTCAGTGTTTGAGCGTCTGCCTTTGGCTCAGGGTATGATCCTAGGGTCTCCCTCTGTTTACGTCTCTGCCTCGCTCTCTCTCTCTCTCTCTCTCTCTCATTCTCTCTCATGAATAAATAAATAAAATCTTTATTTAAAAAAAAGGCGAGGTCCCTTCACAGAACTCCAGGCTGGCCCCAAGTGTGGGGTTCACCTGACCTGGCCACTTGGACCGCCTGCCAGTAACTTCCTGCATGGCCTGCTGCTCTGTGTGATGGGCAGGGTGAAGGCAGGGTTAAGGTGAGGGTCTTGGGGTTGGAATGGTCTGACAATCACAATCACCCTTGCTCCTACTACCTGAAGGGTTAGAGGCTTGGGAAGAGCTTACAGGAATCTACCATGGGAAGTATTTTTCCAGGTACTGTCAAAACTAGGATTACTTTCCCTCTCTATTGAGCTAGACCATCCTTGGGTATTTTTGATACCCAATACCACGGAAAGTTCGGAGCATCAGGAGTTCTTCAGTGATCTTTGCTCAGCTTTTTTTTTTTTTCTATCAGTTACAATGTCAAGCAATATGAGAAGCGACTTGTATTTTATTGTATTTTTTTTAAAAAAAGATTTATTTATTTGAGAGAGAGAGCATGGCAGGGGGGCAAGGACAGAGGAAGAGGGAGAGGGACTCTCAGGCAGACTCCATGCTGAGAATGGAGCCAGACACAGAGCCTGATATGGAGCCCAGCACAGAGCTCAATCTCACAACCCTGAGATCACAACCTGAGCCAAAACCAAGAGCTGAACGCTTAACCAACTGCAACACCCAGACAGCCCAGAAGTGACCTGCATTTTAAGCAGCCCTCAGCCAAAGGTAAGATTCTCTGATACTCTAAGCAGCCCTGGTCCCCTGGAGTTGTACAGACCCTTTAGTGAGGGGGTGGGCACAAATTCAGTGCTGCACCTGCAGCCAAGCCCCTTCTGCCTGGGGGAGATGGAGAAGGAATTTTAGCGAGCCGCACCTAGGTCAGAGAAGCCTGGGCTATTTTCTGGAGTGTAGAAATTTTGAGTCCATGGGGACAGCCAATCATCATTGTTTTAGTCTTAGCTTGCACAGAAAGGAACAAATTTCTCAATGATTTATTTACAATGACATGTATATGAAAGGGCAAAAGTCGGATTTTCTGTCAAGAGGCTTTCAGAAGGGGACCAATGGCCTAGCCTTTGTCCTCTCTCAATGCCAAAGGCCATAAGCATTTTGTAGTGAACATAGACCTTAAGACAAATAGACAGTCGTCACAGCCTGTTGCCCCACTTGCTTCCCAAGAGAAGTGAGAAGCATCATGGAGCAGAGGTGGGGGCAGGGAGGCCTGGGGCATAGGCTCTGACAAGGAGGAGTTCTGAGCATCTCCCCTAAGAGTGGATACAAGACATCGTGTTCCACTATTACTGTTTATAGTAGTTTATCCCAGCATCTCTCACATGACTTCTTCCCCAAGACCAGAAGTTCCGAGCACTAACTGTCTTCAGCACTGTCCTGAAGACAGTGACTGTCCTGCCTAGCTCTCTAACTGGTCTGAGGATCCCAGGGCACAAAGCACTGAGGAAAAAGCTCTATCTGGACAGTACATACATTACAATGTATTCAAATTAAGCATGTGATTACTAAGCACTTACTCTGTATATACTTAGCATGCATTATCTCATTTAATCCCATAATAACCATAAGAGTTAAGGATTATTATTTCTGTCTTGTAAGTAAGGAAATTGAGGCTCTAAATGATTAAAGACCTTCCCAAAGTCCTACAAGCTGGTGAGACCTAGAGCAGGACCCTTGCTCATCCCAAATCTATTGTTCTCTCCACTCTATTCTTTTCCTATTTCATGTATATCAGGGTGTGTTGCCTCGGACTACAGTCTGAGGGTAAAGCAGATTCATAATTATATGGGTCCATACTCCCTTAGTCCAAAACTTGAGAACCAGATAGCTTTCAGAATTGAAACTATTTGGCCTTCTAAAAAGGGAACACATTGATTGCTCATGCGCCATATGTTACATAATACCCAGAGCAGGGTGTGAGACAGGATTCTGTAATTAAGTATATTAATATTCTCCAAAAAAAATAATACATGAGCAGTCACACAAAGTAGTCAGGTTTTGCAGCCAAATGAGTCTCAGGAAATCTTGGGCTTTCAGAACCTTTGGACTTCAGAATTGTGTAATTCCCTAGCTCTGGCCCCACTTACAGAAGCAGGGCACTCTCTCCCAAGGGCTTATCTGGGGCCAGCTGGTCTCTCAGGGAGGGACACAGACTTCTGTAGCATCCTGGGTCTTGGCCACAGCCCCTTCTTTCGTCTCCTCCCCTTGGGTTTTCTGAATGGCACCAGATATGTTCCCCAGTGTGGTTCACCACCCACAGCACTGGGAGCTGCCACCTCAGCAGTACTCACTCCGCGTGGGGATCACAGTGAGGACAGATGCTAGTTGTTGGTGATGATTTCAGAACACAGCTTGGGGCCACCGTCGGCTGCCAGAGAAGATGAGGTGAGAGATGAGCTGCGATCCACTGTCACAGATGAGTCAACAGTGTGGCCTGGTGGTTTCCCTCAGTTGTTCTGCAAAAAGTCACATAACCCACAGGATATACCCCTGCAGGCAAGCTCAGCCCAGAGTTCTCAGGGCCTGTGATGAGGTGCACTGTAATTACTCTGTCAGAAGAGTTGAGAATTATCTAAAAAGCAGCTTGGAGAAAGGAGAACGAATGAACATGCATTGAGTGTTCACTGTGTACCAAGCACGCTGCTAAGCATGTTTTATGGAATGTCCAGTTGAATCTTTCCAAGAATCTCATGAGGTAGATACGTAAATTTGTTAATCCCAGTGCATAGATGGGGCAACTGAGGCCCAGAGAAGTTAGTATAACTTGCCCCAAGCACACTGCTCAAAGTGAAGCCAAGGTTCCAACTCAGGTAACTGGCCCTAGAGCCATGTCTTACATCTAACCAACAGGAGCGTGGAAGCTCTCAACACAGCTTCTGCCTTGTCCAGACTGCCCAGTCCCAGGCAGAGTTGTCTCCAGAAGATTCTAGTCCAGGGCACAGTGACACTGACCAAAGCCAAGCCCAGAGGTTACTGGCTGTAATCAGTCCCCACTGGTCTATCTGCCCATCCATCCAATTTGAAGCAGGAAGATACTGCAAAGGTTCAACTCTGACATTCCTTTCCTAGCCTGCTCCCCTCACCTACTCTAGACCAAGACCTCTCTTCCTCTGCAAAGGGAGCCCTCAACAGAAACGTAAAGACCAGCCACCCACTTAAAGTGTACAGGTCAGTGGTTTTCAGTGTCAGTCACTACGGAGCCATGCAGATCATCACTACCATCTAAATTCCAGAACACCTTCTTTACCTCCAAAAGAAACCCTGTGCTCATTAGCAGCCACTCCCTATTCTCCTTAATCAACTAATAACCTACTTTCTTCTCTATAAATTTGCCTTTTCTGGATTTTTCCTATAAATGGAATCATACAATATGTGTTTTTCTGTAACTGGCTTCTTTGACTTAGTACGATGCTTTCATTCATGTTGTAGCATACAGCCATACTTTGTCTCCTTATTGCTAAATAATATTCTGTTATGTGGATATATTGCATTTTGTTTATCCATCCGTTGATAGACATTTGGGTTGATTCCACTTTTCAGCCATAATGAATAATGCTGCTACAAACATTCATGTGAAGGTTTTTGTGAGACATATGCTGTCATTTCTCTTGAGTATATACCTAGGAGTAGAGCCGCCGGGTCATAGGTATTTATTTTTTTTTAGAGAAAGAGAGAAAGGGGAGAAGGAGAGAGAGAATCTTAAGCAGGTTCCTTGTCCAGGGCAGAGCCCGAGGCGGGGCTCCATCTTACCACTCTGAGATCATGACCTGAGCCAAAATCAAGAGATGCTTAACTGAGCCACCCAGATGCCCCTAGGTCATATGGTAACTCTATTTAATTTTTGAGGAACTGCCAAACTGTTTTCTTTTTTTTTCTTATTCTTTTTAAAGATTTATTTATTTATTTATTTATTTATTTATTTATTTATTTATTTATTCAGAGAGAGAGAGAGTCAGAGAGTCAGAGACACAGGCAGAGGAAGAAGCCGGCTCCATGCAGGAAGCCCGACATGGGACTCAATCCCACGTCTCCAGGATCACAGCCCAGGCTGCAGGTGGCGCTAAACCGCTGCACCACCAGGGCTGCCCTGCCAAACTGTTTTCTAAAGGGGCTGCACCAGTTTCCATTCCCATCATTTCTCCACATTCTTATCAGTAATTGATGTTTTCGGTCTTTTCAATTCTAGCCATCCCAGCGGGTTTCTGGCAGTATCTCATCGTAGCTTTGATTTGTGTTTCCCTAATAACTACTGATGCATCTCTTCATGTGCTCATTGGTCACTTGCATATCTTCTTTGGAGAAATGTCTGTTCAAATGTTTTGCCCATTTTTTTTTTTTAATTGGGCTACTTGTCTTTTTATTGTTAAACTGGAAGAGTTCTTTTTTTTTTTTTTTTGGAAGAGTTCTTTATATATTCTAGATAGGAGTCCCTTATCTAAGATTTGCAAATATTTTCTCATTTTGCAGGTTGTCATTTTATCAATGGGATCCGTTTGCAGCATGAAAGTTTTTAATTGTAATCCCAATTGTCTATATTTTGTCACAGGTGTTGGTTTTTTTTTTTTTTTTTTTTGGTCAGTTGCACTTTTGGTATTCTAAGAAACCGCTGTCCAATACAAGTTCATGCAGATTTACTCCTATATTGCCTTCTGTGTATTTTATAGCTTTACTTCTTACATCTCACTCCATGACCCATCTTGAGTTAATTTTCATATACTGTGTGTAATAAGATCCTGACTTTTGGTATGTGGATGTACAGTTGTACCAATACCACTTGTTAGAAAGACTATTCTTTCTGCTTTGAATTGTCTTGGCACCATTGACAAAATCAATGACCATAAATGTAAGGGTTTATTTCTGGACTCTCACTTGTATCCCATTGATCTATACATCAAACCTAATGCCAGCATGACACTGTCTTGATTAACATAGCCTTGTAGTAGGGAAGTGTGGGTCTTCCAATTTTATTCTCTTTATCAAGATCATTTCAGCAATTCTGAGTCCTTTGCATTTCCATATGAATTTTAGGATTAGCTTGTCAATTTCTGCACCCCCTCCCAAGAAAAAGCCAGCTGGGATTTTGAAAGGAGTTGCATTAAATCTATACATCCATTTGGGAAATATTGCCACCTTACTTAACAATATTTGAACACTATTTAGTCTTATGACCCATGACATAGAATACTTTTCTATTTATTTAGATATTTAAAAGTCTCTTTCAACAAACCTTTGTAGTTTTCAGCATATCAGTTTAGCACATCTCCTGTGAAGATACGCCTATTTTTCAAATGGTATTGTAAATGGAATTGCCTTCTTACTTTCATTTCTTGGAATGTTCATTGCTAGGGTATAGAAATGTAGTTGATTTCTGTTGCTGATCTTGTATCCCGAAATCTTGCTGAACATGTTAATTGGTTCTAATATTTTTTCAATGCATTCTTTAGGATTTTCTGTGTATAAGATCATATCACCTGCACATGAAGCAGTTCCATTTTTCTTTCCAATTTGGATGCATTTTATTTCATTTCATTGCCTAAGGGCCCTGGCTAGCACCTCCATACAATGTGCAATGGAAGTGGTGAGAGAAGCCCTCCTTGTCTTGTTTGTTCCTAACCTTAGTGGGAAAGCATCTAGCCTTTCACCACTGAATGTGATGTTGGCTGTGGACTTTTCACAGATGCCCTACCCACAGCATGTGCATTGGAGGTCCAAAAGCCTGGAGGCCAGGCACCTGTAGTTCTTGGGGTTTCACCTGTAGAGACAGGTCCAAGGAACACTACTGCAAACACCCTGCATTGCAAACAACTCAGACTCAGAGAGAGGAAGGGAGGTCAAAATAAGAAACTAGAAAAATCACATAAGTGATGCTCTCCCTGCGTTCCCCAACTCCTGTGCTTTTTTTTTTTTAACTTTATAGTTTATGAAACCATGTTTGCATTTGATTCTTACCAAAGCCCTAGTAGGTAAATAATGGAGACCCACTGTTAAATCCTCCATTTACAGATAAGAAAACTGAGGCCCAGAGGGGACAAAAGTTTCCCAAGGTCACAAAAGTAGCTGATGATAGTCCAGACCTGGAACGCAAGGTGGAATTCTCTCTAGTCTGAGGTTCTTTCCACTACAGAGAAGTAAAGGACAACAACGAGGTAGACAGTGAGATCTAGAAAACAGAAGAGTCCTGAGGCTCAGATGCTCTCACCACTGAGGACCCTGGTCACAAGGTACCAGAAGCAGATATCTGTGGATGGTTTTGTTGACCTCTGCTGCCACCAAGTGGTGATTCTGGAGTTTATCAGCCAAGAGAGCCTTTGGGTGACTTGTTTTTGTGGTGCAGCAGGAGAGAAAAGAGAAATCGAGGGAGACACTTTCAAAAGGCAAAGGAAAGGAATCTAAGGAGATTTCCCCCACTGGGATCTAAAATACAAATGGCAATTAATGTGCATGCCAGTTCTGCTGGCTGGTGGTGGCTGCCCAGGGCCCAATGCTGAAGATTCTGAAGTAGCATTTAGCTCATCAGGAGAAGACTCTATGACTCATCTGGGGCACCAGTGCAGGCACAGAAGTGAGAGTGGTGTTGTGGACACATGCCATGGAGCAGCAGAAGAGCAGTCGCCTTTCCACGTGGTGATTTTAGTGAGGGAGAAAATTTAGAATAATGAAACCATTCTGGAAACCAGACTGTGGGCAAAGTATTTTATTGTGTTTTGTTCTCCCCGTGAAGACAAAGCTGCAAGAATGCCAGGCCCAGCACGCTCAGTGCCACCACCTCCCAAGTGCCTTTTTGGCATGTGCCGCTGCTCAGGCAGGGAGGCTCTCCCAAGGCTTGCCTCTACAGGTGGCTGACCTCGGCACAGCCTGTAGCAAAATGAGGCTGTGGTCAGGGCACAACATATCTGGCCAGGTGACACTGGCCCTTGGGAAAAAGGATGAAAAATAAGGCTTTCATCTAACCGGGATTATCAGTCAGCAAGACCCAAGGGTCAACAAATCATTGAGAAAATAATTTCTGTGAAGCAACAGTTGGCAGAGTATCACCCCTGAGAACAGATGTGAAGGGCCATGAGGTTGTCCATGGCAATTCGTAAATGTCCAACAAAGGTATTATAGGAAGAATGCATCTTCATTCCTTGAAAATGGATTTTCCAGGAACTGAAAGCAGATCAATGAGGTCTGGAGCAAGAACGTCACAGCAAGAAGCAGACCTGCATTATTCCAGCACGTTTCTGGGACAGTGGATCCTAGCCTGTGGGTAGGGATGGCTCTGCTGGATTCATGGGCTTCCAACAGGCTGAAGAACTGACTGCTGACCAGGGTTGGGACCCCACTTCTACCAACAAGGGGCATATTTCTCGTGGTGTCTGAGTCGGGTATCTCCCTGTGAACAGATAAAACTATCTACATTCCAAACAACCACCTCATGCGACATTCACTGTTTCACACGGCCCTTGGGTCATTCACAGGTATGGCTTTGTGGGAGAAATGACTGAGAGGATGAATGAAAAGTAAGCATTCTTCCTTCATGGGAGCTGGTGGGAGATAAAAGAGAGCTCTGCCTCTGCTGGATGGAAGGAGGCTGCACAAGCCAAGGGTTGGACTCTGCTCCCCACAGACACTGGACACAATTCCATGCCATCCCACCACCTATACTCAGGGACTCAAGATAGTCACCCTCCTGCCCCTTCTCAGGGACTGTCAGGCTCTGCAGTTCTCCAATATCCACCATGTCTCACTCCACCCCCAGCCTAGACTAGGAGGAAGGCACTGGTTTCCATGTCTTCAAAGACTGAATGCTATTGCTTCCTAGAGCATGACCTGCCCATGAACTCAGAGCTACTTGGTAAATTCAAATCTAGGACTTGATAAAGAGCCTCGGAAGTTGTAACTCTTTAGGTGAAACTTGTTCAAGATGAGGCCCAGAAAAGTCACTGGGAGCCTTCCCCTTCCACTGGAGGGCCACAGCCTCCTCTCCTACTCCAGCAGAGGCAAAGCCGGCACCCATGTGTGCCTCTCGTACCGTGTGAGTATTTTCAGAAAGAGGAGCTTCCAAATGGGGTGGTCACTGCTCTGAAAGGCCAAATCCAGGATGATCAGAATTTGGCTTGTTAGAAACTTCTTCCTTCCTCCTGAAGTAGCCATCACTAGGGTGGTGACAAGTGACCAAGTGTTAGCAAGCATCCAGCTGCTCTGGGTTTGGCAAGGTCTTGGCACTAAAGCCACCTTGCTGCTGAATATTTAATCACATAAGAAAAAATGGTCTGACCTATTAAACGAGAAGAACAAGTAAAAAAAATATTGCATAAAATAGGTATTTTTTGTTCTTTCTGCTTATTCATATTTTCTGTATTTTTCTATAATAAAGAGGCACTGATTTTATTATAGGATTTTTTGGAAAGCCACTTTCATCTGTTCACGGTGGGAAGTGGCCAATATCTAAGCACAGCTTTAAGAAAGAGATCATTCCTCTGCCTGGCCCCGGACAAAACCCAAAGACAGTAGCGCTTCACTCAAGGTGTTTAAGTATGCAAAATGTGTTACTACTCTTTTCCTTTTATGAGAGAGGGCAAAAAGCCAGGAGAGCCGTGAATGTGGGTGCTTTAGTAAAAAGCTCAAGCATTTGATTTACGTTCTAGGGCTTGTCCTGGGCTCAGTCTTGTGGGTTTGATCCATCATGCTCTTCCCCTGGATCTAGGGCCTGGCCCCAACAACACATGCTAGTAGGCATCTGCTGCCCCAGGGGAGGCAGCAAGAGGTTTGCTAGACCTTTTTGATGAAGGCCATCCTTCTGGAGAGAATTCACAGTCACCAAGGCTGAAGCAAAATGGTTTCCTGTTGACTAGAAAAATCAGTGACTCGTCCCATTTTGTCTTCTCAGCTCTCCAGGTTCCCAGTTTGGAGCTAGAGAAGGAGAAACTGAGGAAAAGAAGAGAAGGAGCTGAAGGGATATTGGAAATTGATTGTCCATCTTCTCAATGATGTTTCTGAGTGGCCACCTCTGTCAGGCTCTGTGTGAGGCACCAGCAATAGAGAAGTGAAGAAAAAGTTGCAGCTGTCCCAGGGCTTTCATGCTGGCTGGGGAGTGGAAAAAGTCATCAGGCAGTTATGATGCAAGGGGATGTGGTAGGGGCTGAGCAGGGGCTGTGGGAAGAACCTACAGCAAGCACAACCCATCTTGGCTGAGGTATAAGGGCAGGCTTCCTGGAGGAAGAGACTTCTAGACTAAAGCCTGGATGACAAAGAAGAGTTGGTGAAGCCAAGGACAAGGGAATGGGGGCAGTGATAAGAGAGTGTCAGGTGGGCACAGCATATGTAAAGATCCAGAGGCAAGAGTAAGAATGTTATTTTCAGGATGCTGGTGATGACAGAGTTGATGACTAAAGCTTTACCTAAAGGGCAATGGGGAGCCACTCAGGGCATCTGACTAAGGGAGTCACTTGCTCAGATTTCTTTTCTTAGATCCCTTGGGCCACAGTGATCTTTTGCAATGAGAGAGAGAGAGAGAGAGAGAGAGAGAGAGAAGGAAAGGGTGTGGGAGGTGGGAATGAGGGCAAAGGCTGTCCTCCCGGGCTTTGGGAGCCCATTGTGGGCTCTCGGACTCATGATCTGAGTTCAGTAGGGAGGTGGGGAGATGGTGCCCTGTAACAGAGGGTGGGTGGTCTGGTTTAAGTCCTCACTTCTGGGCCTGGGCCATTGAATTTGTACAGTAGAGTGAAATACACCTCTACTCCTTTCCAAGGGCTTTTGAACCTGCTGGATGGGAAAACAGATCAGTGAGCTCACTACAAACAGGTAAATTCTGTGTCGATCTTAGTTACTAAGCACCTAGCTCACCTCTAGTCACATGTGGGGACTTCATAAGGGCTTTCTGGCGATAAGAAGGGTGGCCACTGAAGCCCCATAACACAGATTAGATAGGAAATGAATGACAGGGACGTTTCAGAAAGTCACAATGAATTCATTGCAAAGAAGAGTGCCAAGCTCCACGAGGTACAGCTGGCTAGGAAGGAAGCACACTGACCTGGTGCTCAGGGGTTGGTCACCGTGTGGTCCCCGCGGATTGCCTGCAGTGAGAGCTCATACCCAAGGAACATGGCAGCGCTCATGGGGAAGCCACGCACAGCGTTCACCGTGATGCCTCTGAAAAATACCTTTGGCAGGAGGCAGCGTTATCTCAGAGGACTGACCCAGACCCTCTACAGAGCCACCCAGTGAGGTGCAGAGAAAGGGCTGGCGATGTTGCCCACTTGTCCTAGCCTGGACTCCACAGAGCCCAAAGGACCCTTGCAAGCCCAAACCACCCAGGATGGCCGAGTCATGCCCCTGCCACGCCCCTGCCACAACCCACACCACCTGTGCTTGAGCTTTTCCTCCCAGGCCTGGTACATAAACACTAAATACTGTGGGCAAACTGTTGATTGTGAACACCCATATACACTTTCTTAACTGCTACTCTTTCTTATGTGTATACTTAACACACACATGTACACACACACATACACACACACACACACACACATGCACAAAATCCTCTGAAACCTGAAAGTCCGAGCTCTCCACTCCACTCACTTCGCAATGGCAGACAGAGCAGCCAGACATGACCAACCATTTTGACAGGTGCTTCTCAGGATGTCCCCCAAGTGGCAGAGTGGGAAAGAACGCAGACCATACTTTTATGATGGTAGACAGGACGTTGAGACACAGCTTTGCCATTGAATTGCTGTGTTACTTGGGAAGTGGCAAAGTCTCTAGAACTCAACTTACCAACTATGAAATGGGGGTAACAATACTACTGACCTGACAGGCTGTTGAATAAACGAGATGATGCCTTCAAAAGCTCTTGCACCGTGCTCGCCATGCAGCCAGCACTCATGAACTGCCAGCTATCCCATCACCGTTGTTATTATCAGTAACCATATTTACACAGAATGGGACTCAACCTTAGGTCATCAGCATGTGTGCTCAGTAGTAGTGTCTTGTATTGACGAACTGCTTAACTCAGCCATTCGTACAAGAACCCTGTATTTGTCTTCTATCCCTTGCATCCCTAGGGCCTATGATAAGATGCTTCACTTCCTCTGGATCTTGCTGCCCAGCACTGCATAGAAATCAATCAATGTAATGTGGTTCCAGTCCTTGCTGTTTAAAACCCACTAGGGGGAGATAAGTCCCATTTGGGAATAACTACAATATAATCTAGAATGTGATGAGAACAGATAAGGACTTTGATGAGGGGTGACATGGGGAGGTGAGGAGGACTTGTCCTAAATGTCTTTTCTGGGAAGAGACAACTTCCCAGAAACTGAAGGAAACTCTACCCAAGCACAAATGACCCAAGAACTGTCAGGAATGGATATAAACCCATTTATCTGACTCCTGTATATTTACTAAGTGTAATAAAGAGAACTGGTACTTTTAAAGAAGTAGAAATCCAGCCCTTCTACATTTCCTCAGTTTTCTCGGTTGTCGGGCACTGTGGTGTCAGGGTAGGTACAGGCCACTGTCGTGTAGCACTTCTCACACTGTCTCTAAGCACCCTTCATTTGTCAGGATGTCTTCTTTTGGGAGAGGCACCTGTACCTTGGCACTTCTGCAAGATGGCAGTCTGCAAGATGTAGCTTGGTTGCGAAGGGGAGAGAATGGCCTCTGTGGATTTGGGGGAAGCCTTGACCCTCCCCGGGAATGGAACTGATGGTCAAAGATCCCCAGAGGTGAGCAAGTGGCTCAGCAAGCCCTGGAGTGATTCAGAGATGGGGCACACAGGACACTTGGAACATCAGGACTACTCTCTCATGTCTAACCTTTCTGGAATTGCCCAGGCTCACCCAGAGTGACTGAATAACAGCAGGGAAGTGGCTCCAGCTCTGAAAGGAAAATTCTATGCTGGGTGCCCATGGACACTCCCCTGTGAGTCTGGGCCTGGCTCTGCTCTGAGGCTGAGCCAGCAGGGCCCAGCTTGGAGTGTGGACCTCCTCCCCCACAGCACTGGGCCCTGCAGGAACCATGAAACACTTCAGACATACAGACATGAACTCCCTCCAGCAGCCATGGCCTGCTCTGCTGTGAAGCCTGAAGATGGCAAAGTGCAGACCTGCTGGATTTTACCCTGAGCTTTCAGAACACAAAATCACCAGACCTAGTCTCTCCTCCTGAAGCCCCAATGGCTCTCCACTGCCCATGGAAGTCTACACACTTCCCTGGCCTGCCAAGATTCTTATACTGAGGCCCTGCACTTTCTCTGGGCAGCCTCTTACACCTGACATTCTGGGCAGGTTAACAGCTTGTCACTCCTCCAAGGAGCCTGCTTTCTCCTACCACTGGGTCTCTTCTGCTCTGTCTGCCAGGATGTTCCCCAGGCCTGGCTGTACCCTCGAGCAGTCTTCCCATGGTCACCTCAAGCTGGACTGTGGCCCGTTGTCTTCTGTGCACTCAATGGCTCTGCCATCTTAGCACTTCTCACACTGTCTCTAAGCACCCTTCATTTGTCTGTGTACCCATTAATAATCTCAGTCAGGGTAGTGACAGCAGGGCTGTGTGTAGTTTACCTTGGAACCTCCAGCATCTACACTTCTGAACCCCCAGCATCTACACCTCTGAACCCCCAGCATCTAATGCTTTTCTTGGCCCAGAGGGCCCTTTATAAATCTTACTAAATGAATCAGTAGATGGATGAATGGATGGATGGAAAGAACAAATTCCTTGTGAAAAGGGAACCGTCTCTGAGCTGAAAGAATCCTATGGGTGGTAGTGGTAGTGGGGGATTCCTAGAGGGGAGGGAGGGCTCCAGTCCCTAGATGGCAGAACCAAAAGGCAACCAACCTTGCTGTCTCAGGAAACTGCTCTTCCTACAAATGTTCCTTTCCACCTCCCCTTAGAATCGTCCAATCTCGATCCACTGTCACAAACTGCCTCACAACATCCACCTCTGTGCACCTAAAGGATACCAAGTTGCTCCTCCAGCCTCCTGATCTCAGATGGTAACTCTTTAAGTTGCAAGATGGCCCAAGTGACCCATGACAAATGTCACAGCAGGCAGAGAATGGACTCACAGCAGGCAGAGAAGGAACTTCTTTTTTGACTTGGGAATGCCCCCAAAGTCCTAGACTTCTAATTCCTTTTATCAAAAAGGCTGCATGGATGCCTGGGTGGCTCAGTCAGTTAAGCATCTGCTCAGGTCATGATCCTGGAGTCTGGGGATCAAGCCCTGCATCAGGCTTCCTGCTCAGCAGGGAGTCTGTTTCTCCTTCTGCTCCTTCCCACTGCTTTTGTTCTCTCTCTCTCTCTCTCTCTCTCTCTCAAATAAATAAGATTTTTTTTTTTAAAAAAGGCTGCTTTCATAGTAATCATTAAGTGAGTTACAAAGATCTGTCAAACTTGGGTACTATTACCATTATTCTACTTCTTCGCAATTCTTTATTCTCACTGAGTTCTTCTTCCATAGTGAAGTGGGGACAGGTTGGCTTACCCTGCTTCAGTAAGCCACAGTAAAAATTGCAGGAAGGATGCTCCATTGAGCCAGCACCACAGCCAGCTGTGACTGGAGCCATCCATTAGTCCCCAAGAATAAACTACTTCTCCTGCTGCTGGGAAGGACTATGAGACAAGCCATCTGTCCAGGGCTATATGGGATGTTTTCTTCATGTTACTACTTATGTTTACATGCAAACACATAAACAAACATACCTAAATCTACCTACCGACATACATGCTGTGAATATTTTTGGAATATTAAGAAACTCCTAACAGTGACTGCTTTTGAGAGAAGACTGAAGACCAAGGAGGGACAATTAGACAGTATATCTTCTAACACCTTTTGAAACTTTCTATGTTCATATATTATCTATTTTCAAAACCAACTAATAAAAAATTTAAAAAATGATTTTCAGTTAATGAGGGGCTAATCAAGTTGAATACTGCTACCTCTATTTAAAACCTGTCTCTGGGATGCCTGGGTGGTTCAGTGGTTAAGCATCTGCCTTCTGCTCAGGGCATGATCCTGGGTCTGGGGATCAAGTCCCACATCGGGCTCCCTGCATGGAGCCTACTTCTCCCTCTGCCTGTGTCTCTACCTCTCTCTCTCTCTCTCTCTCTTTCTCTCTCTCATGAATAAATAAATAAAATAGTTAAAAATAAATAAATAAATAAAACCTGTCTCTGAATATAAATTATGGATCAATGCTACTGAGATTAAGAAATCAATCATCTGACCTCAGCTGCCTTCTAGGACTTTGTTTTTAACAGAGCACAGTAATTTTTGGATGAAATAATAGCAGCAATGTACTTATCCTCTATAGACTTTATGGAATTGGGATACAATATTTTGAAACATTAATTTGAATAATATGATACATTAGTATTTTAATTAATAGTAGACAAAAACATCTCAAATAAAACAGTACCCTGTTTGAATCTCTCTGATGTGTCCCTCTGTACTTGTTGGTTGAATCACAAACTGTGCTTCTGCTAAAATAATACAAAAGATAAGTGAGGTGAGGATTCTAGGAAGGTGGCAGAACAGGAAATGCCAGCAATCTGCTTCCTTACCTAGATAAGAGTTGCATTGGCAGAAACTGTCTGATGTAACTATTTTGGAAATCAGGGGTTTATTGAATGCTTACAACTTCCAGGAGAAGGTTTGGACAGTAAATCTGGTTAATTTCAGTCCATTTTAGCTCTTAGCAAGGGAAGAGCTGCCCATCCTCCACCCCCAGGCCTGTGGCAGACAGCTGTACACACGTGCTGGGAGCAACCTGCACACACAGCTTCTGGAAACCAGAGTGGGCAATAAGGACCCTGTCTTCCAAATATTGGACATCTTCTTTTTGATCAGTGATTGGGATTTCTGATCACAGAGGTACAAAGAGGAAGGTGGCCACTGCTGTTTCCTCTCCTCTCACTGATGCAAGTCCTTCCTCCTGTGGCTAGTGCCCCATTCCCTCTTCATTTCTCTTTTTTTCCCCTTTTGGGGGCTAGATGTTAAAGACTAGGACATTCAAAAGCTACTGCATGTATGGGGAAAATTGGAAAGTAACTATGCATGCCCAGAGAAAGGCTCAGAGAGGAACTGAAAAGACCTTAAGTTTACAGTTCCAGCTGGTCTTCAGCAGACAGACAGGCTAAAACAATAAAAAAAGTGAAACAATAAATAAAAACAATAATAAAAGACAGTAGACACTGGGACAGGAAGAGAGAAATCTGATTTCCAGAGTTACATAATTAAATTCAAAAGTCTAGTTTTTAATAAAAACATAACCAGGCATAAAAAGAAACAAGAAAGTATGTCCATTCAAAGAAAAAATAAATCAAGAGAAACTGTACCTGAAAAAGACCTGGTAGCAGATCTACCTAACAAAGACTCTAGAATTGTCTGAATGATGCTTGAAGAACTAAAGGAAGATATGGAGAAAGTCAAGAAAATGATACATGAACAAAATGAAAACATCACTATGAAGTAGAAAACCCAAAAAGAAACCAAATAAAAATTCTGCAGCTGAAAATCACAACATCTGGAATGAAAATTTTACCACAAAGATTCAAAGGTATATTTGAGCAGGTAGAAAAAAGAATCAGCAAACTTAAAAATAAGACAATGGAAACCACTGTGTTTAAGGAAAAGAAAGAAAAAAGATTGAAAAGAGCCTAGAGATCTGTGGAAAAATATTAAGTAAATTAATATATGCATTGTGGGAGTCCCAGAAGGAGAAGAGAGATAGCAGCGGAGAAATAATGGCTAATAACTTCCTAAATTTGGTGAAAGACATGACTATAAACATCAACAAAACTTAATGAACTCCAACTAAAATAAACTCAAAGAGACCCCATCAAAACATATTATAATCAAACTTGTGAAAGTAGCAAGACAGAAAGAACACACTACAAAGAATCCTCAGTAAGTTTAACAATAGATTACTTATCAGAAACTTTAGAGACCAGAAGGTAATAGGCCAACATATTCAAAGTACTAAAAGAAGAAAAAAAAGTCAATCAAGAATCCTGTATCCAGGAAAACTATCCTTCAAGAGTGATCGAGAAATCAAGACATTCCCAGATAAATGAAAGCTGAGGGAGTTCATTACCACTAGACTTACCCTGCAAGGAATGTTCAAAGGAGTCCTGGAGGGTGAAATGAAATGGCACTAGAAAGTAACTTGAATCTGTATGAAGAAATAAAGATCTCAAAAAAAGGAAATACATGAAGAGTGTGACAACAGCATCATGGCAGTACAAAATGTCCCTATCTTGTCTTCACCTCAACAACAAGAGTTGGGCATCCATCCACAACACAGGTACCTCTGTGGGAGTTGTGGGATCCAGCACCATCTGCCAGGGACTCAAGAGTCCTGCCCGCCTGTGTATCAGGTACTAGGCCAAAAGACCTCAGTACTGGCAGTGGAGGCTGCAGCAGCCTATGAACAGGCTCTGGTGCCTCTCAGTTGCAGTCTGGGATTGCCTGGTGAACAAGGATTGGCCAGTCACTTACAGACAAGAGAGCCTTTGTGGAAGTCCAGGTTTCCAGAGAAGTCCCAGCATTCCATTGAGGCAAAAAAGAAAGAAAATTAGTCTGGATGCACTGGTGTGGGTAATTAGCAAAGATTGGAGGGCTGGGGATGAGGCAGTCATGTGAGGAAAGGTCCAGTGTTCAGTGGTAACATTAACACTAGTAAAACTACTAATACTAATACTAAAGCCAATGACAACTGGCTCTATTTTAAATATACTGTGTTATGCATGAAACCAAGCACTTTTTATATGGCTAATTTAATTTCACTAACAAATATCCCTGTTGTTCATGGTAGGGATGATTATCCTTGGAGAGACTGAAGCCCAGAGGTGAAATAACTTGCTTGGATTTCCCCCAGCTCATGAGTAACCAGGCTGGCTTTAACTCAAGTCTGCTGACTCAAAGGAGAAAGCCAAGAAAACTAGTGGCCAACTGGAGGCAGAGCATGCATGACTGTTTCTCTGGAGGGTATCAGGGGTATCACAGGAGGCAACATAGACAGGGATGAATTTCTTTATAATCTCGGATGCCAAACTTGGAATTTGGTTGTCATCCTAGGACAGTTTAGAGATAGGAAGGGGCTTGGATTTTGACGAGCCCTTTGGATGCAGGGAGGAGGAAAGAGAAGGGAAACAAGGCCAGGCTGGAGGATGCCTCATACAAGACCAGAGATGATGGGGTGTGAACTCAAGTGGACTCAGACAGTAGAAGATAGACCAGGGGACTGAATGTTGATATGACTGCCATGCATGGCTGTGTGACCTCAGGGAGGTTACCCATCCTCTCTGAGCCTATCTCTTCCACCAGCCTGGGGCATGGATCAGATGAGACAAGGATCTAAGTAGTGCTGTATATGGTGACCACTGGTACTTTGGTTTCTTGACTTCCCCCTCTGTAATCTCATATCCCCCCAAATGACTGGCCAGCCCACCTTCCAGGGACTGACACTGAACCCGCATGACTGCTGAGGGGCTTACTTTAAGACCTTCCTTCTGGTAACTCTGGGAGATACAATCCAGGACACCTTTGTATTTGTTTAAATAAACGCCGTCAGCTTGGAGTCGACTTTTCACAACATCCATAGGAGTTGCTGTCCCCCAAGAAATTGCACCTGTAAAGAGACAATCAGGTATCAGGGACTGGCTGGTTGGGGTCTGGAGGGGACATGGTTCCCTGCCTATTTCTACCATTGACAGGTTAACAAGCTGCTGGGGAAGTGGCAAGAGCTCAGTCAAGACCTGTGAAGGCCATCCCTGAACTTCCCTCACCACTTGCTCTGGGCTTTACAGAAGTCTCCTCCTCTAGGCCTTGGGTTTGCCATCTGTAAAATGGGGTAATAGTACCTATCTTCATGAGGTTACTGTTAGGACAAATAAATGGATGCACGTAAAAGCATTCAGCACAGTGCCAGAACCACAGCCGGTCCTTTATAAGTAGATGCCTTTATTAGCAGCTTTTATTGAAGAAACAGGAACATGTCCCACCAATACTTTGCAGTGCCTTTCTGAGGCACCACAGGTGAGAACACAGAGTGAAGCCTGAGGTGGAAAGCTTGCAGTTCCCCCAGAGACAGAACCTACTCTGAATACAGAGAAGCTAAGGCAAACACTTGCAGGTAGGCTGCTTGCCAACAAAGGGCCAGGATAAGGACTAAAAGAGTAGGGGCAGGTCTTTACAAATCTTGTAACTTTTCCAGATATCTGAAATAGACGCCTTGGGACAATATAACACTGGGTCATCCTCATTGGAGAAGCTCAGGTGCCCTAGTTTGAGCATTTTTGTGACCTTAAGGGACTCTAGGAAAACAGTGCCAGGTTACTGTATAAACACTGAAACTGGCACATTCTAGACAGGAAGAGAAAAACACACGGATGCCAAAGTCCAAGGCATCTGGTTTACAAGGTTTAATAATTGCTGCCCAGGGACTCCCAAGAGAGACCTTAGCCTGCCTTGGACCCTCTGCCCATCCTAGCCTCCAGCCCCTCGGCTTCCTGCCCATGGTCCTCTGGGAAGCCTATCTCACCCTCTTGCCTCCTGCCAGGATAATGGGGCTGCTTCCCCTGGAGTCTGTCCAGGGACTGCCGTGGCATACTCCCCTGTTCCTCAGCCCATGGGCAAGGCTATTACAAAATGAGGTCTGCCTACCAGGCCACTCATACCTGCTTTCACCAGAAGTGAGAATGGATGGGGCCTTGTCTGTCATCTCTTACCGAGCACTTACAGGGAGCTGGCACAGGCCTCAGACACACAGGGGCAGAGGGCAGGGCAGACACAGGTGTTTGGTGGCTAAGACATAAGCTTCATTATGTGTTTGCTGAGCCTAGAGCACAGGTGAGGAGGAGGAGGAGGGGAGGAGGAAGTGGGGGGGAGAGAATGACAATTTTCTTCTCTCCAGAAGATTTTCCCCATCAGCATCACACGTGCCATGTTATCAGCCTTCTTGAAAAGCAACCCTCTCTTGCCTTCCTTACCCTGCCCTGGCTATAGCTGCACACCTCTCTTCCCCAACACAGCACAGCCAAACCCCTCAGAAGTGTCATGTATACTTGGACTGTCTGATTTCTTTAATCCCATTATCTCTAGATCCCATTTCAATTGGGTGTCCACACTCTTCTCTTAACCAAAATGGGTCTTGTTATGGTCTCTGATGACCTACATATTGCTAAATCCAGGAGTAGGAATAGCAAGTTCAAAGACCTCGTGGTGGGGAGAAGCCAGGCATGGTCAGGTTGCAGCAAGGAGACTGGTGTGGCTGGAGCAGAGCGAGCCAAAGTGTAGGAGTAGAGAAGGAATGCAGAAGGCTGATAGGCAGCTGGATCAGAAGGTGACTGAAAATCACTGCAAGAACACTGATTTTGACCCTAGATGAAGTGGAGGTGTTGTGTGATTTCTGAGTAGTAAGGCTAAGTAACCAACTCATGGTCACCCAGTGAATAAGTGTGGATTTGAACTGGGATCTTGCTGACTGCTAAGTCCCTGCTATACTGTCTTCACTAGCTGTGTGTCCTAAGGTTGGTCACTTAATGTCTCTGAGCCTTGGCTTTCTCATCTGAAAAATGGGGAGACTGATTCCTCCCTTATGGAGTTAATGAAATTCTCATATTAGAAAGGTTTGCTGTGTCAACATTCAAAACAGGTGAACCCCAATAACAGATTTCCTTTTCAAAGCTCAGCAATACCTGACACAGAATAAATGGTCAGAATACATCTTCTAACTGAAAGTTCAACAGTCTGGCATAGGGACCTGCCATTCCCACAGGTCCAGAGGGAAGGAGAGGCAAAAAGAGGGAGACCATTTCCCATCCCCAGCCTTTTCTCTGTCTGGCTAGGTCTGGCACATAGAGGGTGCTGAACAAAGAACTGTTGGATGAGTAACTAGATTAATTGTGCAGTTCCCTGGGCTGAGAATGGCATGATAGGTTCCCCAGCCATCTCACTACAGGGGTCAGCATGGGGACGGGGATCAGTATGGTTGCCCTTACCTGCCATGCCACCGGCCAGCCACACGGCACAGGGGTTGGGGCCTGTGCAGGCCTCAGGTGTGATCCAGTCATTCAGGAACACATAGGGAATGAAGTAGAGGCAGTAGCCTGGGACATCCCTCAGCAGCATGGCACCAACACCCCGGTACATCCCTGCCAGGCCCTCGGTCCGCACGATGGTTGCGATGCAATGCACAGGCCCCTGATAGACGGGCTGATTCCCAAGAGCCACTGCCTGGGGTTTCAAAGCAAGGTTGGCTGCAAAGACAGGGAGGAGAAGATGGCAAGTGACCCAGGAGGCAAATGACTGACCAATCTCCAGCCGTGGAGCCAGCCCAGCCCATTGACAATTTCCACTTGTGCGGCCTGTTTTTCCCAAAGTTTTTACTAACACTTATGACCTTAGCAGGTCAAACCAAGATTCTGAAGTCCCAACAGAAAGCCCGAGGTATGCAGCTTGATATGCAGCCAGACTGGAGATAATACCTGCTGAGTGATAAGGCACCAGTTGCCTGGATGGTTTCTGGTCAACCATCACTATGTGTTTGTAAGCAGCAGTGACTGCAGAATGCCCAGGATCAATATGAACAAGCTGTACCAAGCTCTTTCCTGAAGCAGAGGTTGCAAAATCCAATATACTGTGTATGGGGTGGGTGTGGGTGTGTGTGCGTGAGGGAGGCTTGTGTGTACTTGTGCACAGTGTGGTAAAAAAGCATATGAGATCTGGACCCAGATTGCTCTGGTTCCAAATTCTAAACCCACTACTTAAAAACTTTTCAACCAAAAAAATAAATAAATAAATAAATAAATAAATAAATAAATAAATAAATAAATAAATAAATAAAAACTTTTCAACCTTGGTAGGCCACCTTTTTTTGGCCCTTAGTTGCCTATCTTTAAAAAAGAGAACAGGCCACTATTTATTGTATACAAAGTCGCTAAGAAAGTAGATCTTAAAAGTTCTACACATACACACACACACACACACACACACACACACACACACACACACATGAATAGTAACTGTAGGATATGATGAATGTGTTAACTAACCTTACCTTGGTAACCACTTCATAATACACTTGCATATTAAATAATTGAGTTGTATACCTTGAACTTACACAATGTTACATGTCAGTTATATCTTAATAAAGCTGAAGAAAATTTTAAAGGGAAAAGAAGAGAACAGGTGAGTATACATAAGGTAATACCTATAAAGTATTCAGCAGGGTACTAGGAACACTGTTGGGATAGAATAAGTTATCAACAGATTATTACTGAGATGGAGGTAATTGGCATGAATTGGAAGCAGCCTGTCTACCAGGGGCCTGTGCATTGCATCGCAACCATCGTGCGGACCGAGGGCCTGGCAGGGATGTACTGGGGTGTTGGTGCCATGCTGCTGAGGGATACATGGTACATGGGCTGGAGGGCCAGACATGTTGTCACTCCAGCCTTGACCAGGCCGCACCCTGAAGCAGCTGTAGGACAGCCCTGATGCCACTGGCCCAAGTCCGGGGGCATGGGGCTGCTGTCTCCCTGTCTACCTCCAGGGTCTCTGCTGGCAGATCATGGAATATGACGTCCTGTAGCTTCTTCTAGGTGTGTGTGTAACCAGCATGCAGTGGCTCTCTCTTCTTTTTAATCCTTCCACCTGGCTCCCCTGGCTCCTTCTCTGACGATCATCTCCTCATCTATGGACCCTTTAGCTCAGCTCTGACTCATGGCCAGAGAGGCCTCCTGGTCCTAGAGCAGATGAAGTAGACTCTTATTCTCAACATTCTGTTCCTGAAGAACTAACACAGAACGAACAGAAAAGAAACAGAATGAAGCTTGCCTGTGACACACACCTATTTGCTGCCTGGGTTTAGTTCCCTGTATGTGGCATCTCAATTTAGTTTTGAACATGCTGACAAAGAGGCAGTAACTTTCACTATTGAACAGTTGAATTTCCAAGTTCCCCAAACAGTTCCATCTTTATCAGATGAAAGGTGAGGAGAAAATCTTCAGCTTCATGATTCTGTAGTCCAAACTGAAGATTTGAAGTCAACAGCAACCTGTCCTTTCACTCATTCCAGAAGGAGGTAAGATAAAGGGAGAGCTTTTTATTTGCCTGGGAAGTGTGTTTGAACAAATGAGTCCTATATTTTCTTTTTGTGTGTAGGGAAGAGACTAATCACTGCAATGTGCGTTCAGCCAACTACAGTGTGGGCAGGAGACTAAGTCCCATTCGTTTCCACAGCAGACCCCCCAGGAAGGGAGCAAGAGTGGTGGCCACTCCTGGGGGAAAAGCACCCTCTGAGTTTAGAGCAGGATCAGACACTGTGGTCTTTGAAAGCCTACTGAGAGACCACTGCACACCCCTTTCTTTCTCAAATCCACAGGATGCTGCCCGGATCATCCTGGGAAATTCTGGGATGAGATCGAATAGATACAGTTGTCCTACCATATAAACTTTACCTGGGTCATGCTCATATCCAAGCAACTGTGACCTGACCCAGGAGTCAAGGTTTCCCTGAATCAATTATAGGTATGATGTGGCTCTCAGAAGTTACTGATTGAAGGAGGGTGTCCTGATAATATTTTACTTGTGTAGAGGTATAGATGTTGAAAAAAAATACTTGCCCAACCTCCAACATGCCTTGTCAACAAAAAAACCTGTACTTTTTCCCCCCTTTTCTTCTCAGGATAAGCAATAAGGAAACACTCTCATGTTGCCCCAGGTTTGTAACATGAGCAATCTTGTTTTTATTGCCTGAGAATTATCTATTTATGGCTATTAAACCAATGTAATTGTCATGGGGACTGCCATAACCTGGAATATGGATATGAATCTGAACTGGTAGCCAGTGCCTTCTGGACACAACTCAATGCTGCAAAGCCTCTAGAACTCCTTCTAGCTCCTTCATCCTCCGTGTTAAAGCATGCACACACATGTGCGCTTATTTGGATATAATCTCAAATTTGCAAAAAAGGGCAAAAGAACAATCATACAAAGAACACTCTTATATATCCTTTACCCAGATTCACCTATTGACATTTTACCTCATTTTACCTCATTTGTTTTATGGCTTGTGTACACTCTTTCTCTTGCCCCTCCCTTCTTACTGAACAGATGCCCCTGCCCCAATCCATAAACTTTGCCTGGGCTGTGTTCATCACCTGACCTGGAATCAAGGGTTGTATGCATCAGCTAAGGATATGATGTGACTTTTCAGGAGTTACTGATAGAAGCGTGTCTGATAAAAATCTTCCTTGTTTGGAGGTGCCAAAGTTGGAAAAACATCTGACAAACTTTGAACCAACCATGTCAACAAGACCCAAACTTGTACTTTTTTTTTTTATCCCTTTTCTCAAGGTAAGCAATAAGGAAAATTTTCTGTATACATATGCATATTTTTATCACACATACATACATGATACTTTCTCTGAACCATTTCAGGGTTAGATACTAAATGGCCCTTTACCCCTAAATGCTACAATATGTGTTTCCTAAGAATAGGGATACTGCCTTACATGCAACAGTAGTTATCAGTTTCATAATCTATATTGACAATACCTTTACCTAATGTACTGTCTATACTCAAATCATCGCTTGATCTCATACTGACCCTGCATGGCATCCCTCCCTTCCCTAGTGTAGGATTTTAGTCTAATCAGGCAGTGAATTTAGTTATGATTCTTAACCTTTAATTTTATTCTTAGTAAGCTCTACACCCAACATGGGGTTCAAACTAAGGACCCCCCAAGATCAAGAGGTGCACACTCCACCGACTGAGCTAGCCAGGTGCCCCTAGCTTTCTTTAATCTGGAGCATTTCTACAGCTTTTCTTTGTTTTTAATGATACTGACATGTTTTTAGTATGTTGCCTCCCTTCTTATGAATAGAAACTTCCTCATTTGGGATTTGTTTGCTGTTTTCTTGTTATCACATTGAGATGATGCATTCTTGGCTGGATTTCCTCTCCTCCCATTAGAGGACTAATGACTCTTAGGAGCCACTGGTTTTCTCCTTCTCTGGCCTTCTATATTTGTTTTTATTAGTTTCCTTTTTAATTTAGATATAATTTACATTCAATAAAAGGTGTAGCTCATAGGTGTACAGTTGATGAGTTTTGACAACTGCAGGCACCTGTGGCACCACACCCTACTGAGAAAATGACATCTTATGCTTGAAACAACCTGTTTTGGTCACAGCCCACTAAGACCCAGTGAAGATTCAAAGCCTACCTACTCTCTCCTGCTTGCTTTTCAAGGTCTAAGAGCTCTGTGACATCAATGATGTGTTACTCAACAAGAAGCAAATCTTTCAACTAGCCGATAGTTGTTATGGGCCTATCTGTAGTAGCAATAGTGACACGGACGATTCATACGGGACCACAATGCAGAAAACAGCAACTCTATCAGTTGCTCCAAGAGAGTTTGAGGCTGGGCTTGGAGAGGCGTGGCTTGGGGAGGCGTGGCCCGGGGGTGGCACTGGTTAGGGGGCGTGGCCCGAGAGGAGGGCTTAGGGCTTGGGAGACCCGACCCAGGGAAGTGTGGCCTGAGGGGAGGCATGGCTTAGGAAGCGGAGTTTGGGAGACAGGGCCTGGGAAGGCGTGGCTTGGCCGCTCCTCTTAATAAAGCGCTGATTCAGAGTTCTTGGTAACTCTAGCTGTTTAAAACAAACTTTGTTGACCTTTAAAAATGGATTTGGGAGGTTCCCGGCAAGCAGCTCTTGGAAATAGTCACAAGTGAAATCCGTGGATCAGCATGTTTGTGCACGAGGAAGAGGGTGAGGTGCTGGGTGAGTACTCTGCTCACACTGAACCACCAGCTTTTTGCCTGTTGTTCTTGAACCTTCAGGGCTTGGCTTGGAGGCATATGCATGCATGTGAAGGGATTCACATAGGGCATATTTTTTCTGGACAAAATATATTTAGTTTCTCTAATTAGAATTTTTTGTTCTACAATGGGGATAAAATCATGAATCAAATTTTGATCATTTTTTATCATGAGGCTTTGCCACTGAGACCATTTTTTTCTGTACTTTAAATGAAGACTCTATTACCTTTTACTATGATATGTATGAATTAAAAACCTGCAATGCTCAGGATGCCTGTGGTTTTGTTTTCCCAAATTCACTTAGGATCAATTCAAACCCCCTATCCAGGCAAGATGCCAAAAGTCCATGAAATTGGCCCCTACCCAGCTCCTAATCTTCATCCAGGAGCAGAAGAGAGCCTATACAGGTTTAAAAATTCCCTCTCCTCCAAGCTCCCTCACCTCATCCCTAGCATCATTCCTTAGACTACATGGTGTGGATGTCTGACTTCACTGCTCTGCACCAGTGCAAGGTGTCTTGCTTACTGACCCCTGCCTGGGCCAGGAGGCCCCTCTGAAGGCAGGTGCTTCTGCAGGGAGTAGGGGTTTCCAGGTTTGGCCAGTCCTAACAGGTACCCATGCAGCCACCTCTTGGGGGTTCTCCCACTTTAGAGGGCCTGAGCCAGCCCAGATGCACAACCTAGATTTGTCTCTCAGAAGCCAGGAAGGGAAAGAGCCACAAGACTTCTCTGTGTGCAGTCAGTGGTGGGATAAAAACACTACATTATTTCTCAACAGGTCACTTTCTACAGAAAATTTATAATAACTAAGCTATCCACAGATGAAGTCCTGCTGGTCCCCAGTCAGTGATGTGCAGGGTTACCACATTTTCTGTGCTCAAATACTTCTAGGCCAGTGGACTCTCAAATGGAAATTGGGAACATGGACTTATTTCAAGGGACCCACAAATTGGTAAGTATTATAGATTCACAGGACTCCTAAAATATCTCACATACATGTGTGATCATCTTTCTCATATGTGTAGGTGCTATTGTGGGGAAACACAAAATCTACTTAAACACAAAAATGTACTTAAATATAATAATTATCCATAGTAACTTCTTACTGTATGTGGTTTCTTAATCCACAGACACTTAATGAACAGTGCTATTCTATGGGTTGGACCCCATTTAATATACTTAAAAAGTATTCTTAGGAAAAGATGGGACACCCTCCCCCCACACACATACTAGCCCATGCCAGAGGCTCCACCCCCTATTTTAAGGTCTGTTCTGGATGCTGCTACTTCTGAGCATGTTGTTTTAGCCCATGCAATGAGTTTCCTGATGACATGAAAAGCACACTGTGGCTTTTCCCAGAGCACTAGGACCCTGTGCCTGACATCCTGTCCCATATATGCCTCAACATCCATTCAATAAACACTTGAACATCTAACTAGGCAGCTCTCAGGACCCTCCCAAAGTTTCCCTCCCATGCCTGGCATTCACCCAAGCCTGGGCCTATCTGATCCTTGTGGCCACAGGCTGCAGATACTAAAAGCAACTCCTACATCATGGTCTCAGCTACCATGCTCTTCCAAAATGCCATGGAAGCATGTGGTGATGTGGATATACATCCTCCAGCAGACAGGCTAGGTAGAAGTTCTGTGATTTGGGTTTAAGCAGGCTGGTCAAACAGCTCGGTTCATTTCCTCAGAATATTACCAACTGGGATGCTCTTGCCCAGTTCCTGTTTCCAAAGAGTCCAGTAGTTTCCTTATGATATCAAGACTCTGAGAATAGGCAGATGGTTTAGCGAAAGAACCCTGGATTAGAAGCAGTTGGGATTTTCTTTGCTACTCGATTGCTATTTACTGTAGGACCCGGTGCAAGAGACTTAACCACAATGGCCCTCAGTTTCCTCCACCACCTATAAAAGGAGAAGAATAAACAGCCTGCCCATCTCTTTTGGCTTTTGTGAAAATTGAGCAAGAATGTTGGCAAATGCACTTTACTTGAGGCAAACTGTCATTCCTGTTTTTATTACCCCTATCCTGATATGACTCCAGATTCCGGAAGTGCTAGAACTGCCAACCTCAGGCAGCTGTGGTCTGCAGCCAAACCTACTGTGGGAGACTGGGGATGCTCATGCAGGGCCAAAACTACCACTACTACTAGCATGGAGTCCTGAAATCAGAACAATACCTGATCTCATCAATTGATCTGAAAACCAAATGGATGTGTTACCCAAGCACGTAACCTCACACCAGTGTGTTGCATTGTATGCACTGTCATTCATCTCTGCTAGCTATGTGGGACCATGGTTTGTAAATGATTCAGCCAAACCATCCAGAATTCAACAATTCCTCTTGGACTACGTGGCTAAATGCCTGGCCTCTTCATAAATTTCCTCCCTTCACTTTTGGGCTGCAGTTGCTCCAGCCCTCACTTCCTATTGGCAGTCCACACTCTACTGGAGAAGAAGGCTCAGGCTATATGGTCCAGGCTTGTCTTCAGTCCCTTGTCATGCTCCAAGGGTTCCTGTCCTCCCACATAGGCTCTCTTCTTTAGGAAATAAATGGAGCAACATTCAGGGAGCTTAGCTTCAGAAATTCTTGTCCTGCAATGGGAATGTCTTGAAAACTCTACTGTTATCAGAAGGCTGCTCCTCCCCAAGGCCAACCTGCCTGGAGAAGAGTGTTTTTCTTGGGAGCCACACATCTTTATGGTGTGGCCAAAGAGATGAAATGACGTAGTCAGGGCCTGCAAGGCACAGTTGGAGACCTTCCCCACCAGATATTTCTGAAAATTCAGAAAAATAGGAGAAATGGTTTCACCAGTTTGTCACCTTGTAGCTCCTTGGACTCAGACAGGCTTTGTGTTCTGGTGTGTGGTTTTGATCTCATCCACCCAGGTCCACCCCTCAGGCAGCCCTCTCTGATATGACCATTCCAGCCCTATTTATCTCACCTAGGCATGCTCAGAAATTAGGACCTTCTCCTCCTCAAGTACTGGCCACGCTCCACCCCATTCATTCTGTTAGGGTCATTTTAAACATGGTAGAGCCAGGCCTTATGATGAGGGCTCCCTCAACCTCCTTCCTCTTGCCCTCAAAATTCTCTTTGAATTATCTGTTTTGTTCTCCTCTCCCACCTGGAAATGAAAGGCTTTTTCCTTCCTCACCCCTAGGTCTCTGTCCCTAGCATCCGCCCACCCCCCACCCAAATTCAGCAAGTCTCCCCTCTTGATTCCTTTTGGCCTATTCTGGTAATAGGAGTTTCTCAGGACTGTGTCTCCAGAGGCAGTGGAGGTGGACGGCCCTGGGGCCATACCCTGTCTGCAGTATGTCACACCTGAGGGAGCACAGACACAGCACACAACCTGAACCTCAGTGTCCCTATCTGTTAGGATAAAGAATGATGGTACCTCTTTTATACAGTTGCTGTGATGATTCAATTGTAGGTGTGTGTTAGCACAGCACACATGGTATGGGCTCAGTAACTGCTGAACATAGAAACCAGTGTTGCTGGGGCTCCTCCCTGAGTTCTTCTACTGAATCTTTCCCTTCATCTCCAGCCTCTTCCTTTCAGGAGTTCACCTTGGCATCTGCATCAAATTCATGGCCTCAGCTGTCACTTCTCTGTCAGAGCCCTGACTCTTCCTTTCAGCTGCTGTACCTCACGCACGAAGCCAGCCAAACTCAGCATGCTCTCACTCAAGCCTGCCCTCCTGCCAGTCTCCAAAACAGCAGCAAGTGACAGGAAGCATGTATGGATCAGCTGCCCCCCACCAAGGGCTGCCTCGCGTACTTCCCATGCCATTTCATTCCCTGGGGTGGGTGGGGGTGGCTCCTCCCTCACAGTCACCCAACTGTGACGTCCTGGGTCATTTTAGACACTTCCCTCTCTCCTGCTTAGCCCACTGATTCTCCATCACAGATGCCTCCAATCTGCCACTTCCCTCCATTCCCAAAGCCCAAGGCCCTGGGCTCCCTGCTTCTGTCTCTTCTCTGGTCTGTGGTATCAGCTCCCAAATCAACCCACCCACTTTACTTTCCCCATCCCTTCAACCTTTCCTGAAGGCTGGATCCACCTTCCTGCCACACAGCTCTGCTCAGGTCTTCTGGTATCCAGGATACCTCACAGCCTGCAGAATGACATCTTAGCCTACCCTCAGCTAAGAAATCCAAGCTCTTCACAACTCACCCTGTGCCATCTCCTCCCCACATTGTAGTCTGCTCTAACCAAATAGTTCACTCTGAGGTTCCAGAGCCTTCCACAGGCCCTTCTCATTCTGCTCTACACATCTGATTCCCCACCAGACTGTGTGCTCCCTGAAGGCAGGGGCTGGGTATCTGCTACCTCTGATTTATCTACTCTGCTTGGCTCAGAGAAAGAGCTCAGGAAATGCTGGCAGATGAAGGAGCCAGAGAGTGAGTTCTAAGAAGTGTCACGCTTAGCCTTCTACCTCCAGCTGGGCCTGGTTAAATTATAGGATGGTCAGCACAGAGTTAATGCTGAGTCCTCCTCCAGTCCCCAAACTCTGCCCTCCTAGGGCATTAAGGCTTTTGTGATTTGCACATTAATTAGGCTCTTAATGAAAACATAGACCTCAAAACTCCCAGACTGGAGAGAAATGAGTGTCACTGGCCATTGGACCTCCCTCCAGGATGTGACTTGGCCCTGGCAGCAGAGGGACTGCTGGCCTCCGGAATCACAGCCCTGAAATCCAGTTCAGGCCCAGCAGGGCACCTAGGGAGGCTCATGCCCACACAAAGGGTAATGATGACTTCCAGAGGGAGGGTTTCTTCACCGGTGCCTTACAGTCCAGGTCACCGCCAGCTGAACTCAGGCCAGCCTCTCCCTGCCTGCCAAGTGGCAGGGGCAGCAGGAGAAAACCTCCATGAAGTTGCAACAGTTTTCATGAGGGCTAACTGCTGTTTAGTATGCAACCACAGTCAGTGCCAAATGGAGCTTCCCTCTCAACTTCAGCAACTTCTGAATTTGGTAAAACCCTTCTGTATAACAATTTCATAATATGTGCCAAGATTCTTAAGAATGGCCAGACCTTTTGACTCATTCATGAATCAAAGAGCCCACACATTTAGAGAAATAACCCTACACGAAAGCAACTCCATACAGACAGATTTCCTGACCACATCACCATGCTTAAAAGAGGACGAACCATCAACATCATAAACATCTATCACCAGGAAGATGGTGACATAAGTTTAATAGTACACCTAACATTTATTTCAGGTGTTTGGTGTGCCAGGCATGGTGCTGAGTTCTTCATGTTCAATCCATCATCCCATTACATCCCAGTTATGAAGTAGCCACTATAGCTGTGTCCAGTGACATTAGTGGAGATATCTAGAGCTCCCAGGTTCTAGGGAAGGGAGGACTAGAAGTGGGTGGTCTCACTCCAGGAACTGAATTTTTGCCACACTGTATCATCGCTCTCCATACGTGTGTCCACATAAGCACAGTGATGGAATATTGCACATCTATTTTAAATATTAGTCCTCCATTGTAAATAATTTTAAATGCCATTTTCATTACATGGAAAATGTTGTCAAATTGAGTTAAAAACAGGATATGAAACTGTATGAGTATAACCTCTTAACATATTTAATCCATATATTGAGAAAAGGAAACACATTAATGTATTAACACTGACTGTATCTGGGGGGATGAGCATTTTCTCCCTCCACATTTAATGTCCTCCCTTGTGTACATTTTCAACACAAGGTCACCGCTAACAGATAATCAGGATGAGACCACTGGCTTTCTAATTGCAAGCCTTCAGGTAAGCTGACCTCTAACCCCGATGTGACCTGCATGCTACCTTCACATGTCCCAAAGATGGGATGCCAGAGGCCTCCAGCATCTGGGTTCAGAATACAGATACAGTCCCTCACGGCCCATTGTCTCCAACAGAGAAGTGGTCAAGCATTTCTGGGGTAAAGCTACAAACCATAGACAATCTGACAAGCCTGGCCCGAGGCTACCTGGAAATGCCCATCTCAGCACAGTCACCACGCAGAGCAGGCCTGACTCAGGGCCCAGACTGCAAGCTTGCAGCCAGCACTAGCTCCACACTATCCCAGGCCACGTCAACACATTGGACTTCATGATACTGTGTTTGTAGCAGGTTTTGTTGTTTTTTTTTTTTTAAATAAATTTTTATTTTTATTTATGATAGTCACAGAGAGAGAGAGAGAGAGAGAGGCAGAGACACAGGCAGAGGGAGAAGCAGGCTCCATGCACCGGGAGCCCGACGTGGGATTCGATCCCGGGTCTCCAGGATCGCGCCCTGGGCCAAAGGCAGGCGCCAAACCGCTGCGCCACCCAGGGATCCCAGGTTTTGTTTTTAATGAAATTGCCTGACAATTTCCAATCTAAGCCATGTGGCCACCATGACCTGGGATGAAGTTGTAGCCACCCACTTTGGACACAATGTGGGCTTGTCTTATAACAGTCCCCACTACTCCCTACTATCTCCCTGGCACTGGAGCTGACACGTGCTGCAGCTTGCTCATTTTGTAATAGCAGAGTGATAGGGAAAGTGAAACATGTTCTGTGTACGTTTCGATCAAGAGGAAAAAGGAAACATGGGTTAGGAGAGCTATGGGTATCAAGAAAAACAGGACAGGGTACATTTTCCGGGTACCTCTGCTCACTTATGCTACCTCCATGGTTCAAGTGAGTCTCTGAGCTCTCCATGTCGGGCCTAGAGGGTCTCTGAGGAACAAGTAAACTGCATCCTTCCTCCCTTCCTAGAGAAATTCCTGGCAGAAAGTACTGCCTGGTGACGCACTCCCTGCCTGCCCCTGCTCCAGCCCCAGTGGTGATCCTGCCCAGCCTCCAAAGACTTTCCCCCAAGAAGCTTGCCTAGAAGGTAAAGGAACAATGGGCCAGGCAGAGAGGGGCTGCCCAAAGCCACAGAATCCAGACCCATTCTTGGGAATCCGTGAGCTGTGTCTGTTACTTGAACAATGTCAATTTGGAGATGTGCCCTCCAGCCCACTTACCCCCTCAGTTTTGAAGCTGGATTTGTGAGGAATGTGTGCAAAGGCCCAGGTGTTAATCAAAGCTGCCCTAGTCTCAGTTTCTATAAAATCCCAGGGCAGGAAACAGAAGCAGCATCAGTGGGCCCTAGTCAGAATGCCTAAGGTTTCATCTCAGCTCCACCTCCCAATAGGGAGTGACCCCAGGCCTGGCAGGAAGCTACCGATGCCTGGGGATCCCCTTTGTTAATGTCTAGGAATTGGGTTTCTGGAAAGATTAAACACCTGCAGAGCTCTCAGCATAGTGCTTGGTGCAGGATAAGGGCTCAGTAAATACTGGCTGTCCTGGCCCCGCTGCTGTGACCTGGCTTAGCCGGGATCAGAGGCTTGAGGACATCCTCCGATCTTGGGTTCTACCCTCCCTGTACTTGCTCAGGTGAACTGTCTTTGTTTTGTCCTGCTAGCTAAGCCCCTGGGTCCCAGATGCTAGTGACTTAGAACTCTGCAGGCTTGAGAAATCTTGGCCTGCAGGAACCTTCCCTGGCTTCTTAAGAACCTTTCCTGAGTTCACAAAAGACCACTCTCCCGGCACACGGAAAAGGATGTAATAAACACATGTTCATTTTCCACTGCTGCTGCAAGGGATTGACTCAACAGAACAAGTTTCCTTCTGGCACTATAGTGAACTGACAAGCTAAAGCCACGGACACTGTCCTACACATACAGGAGCAGGGCCAGGACACCACCTGCCTCAGACATTTTTTAGAGCTTCCTGTGGTGGAAAGGCCAGGGAAAGCCTATGGGTCTCCATGTTCTCAGCGCTCAGAGAACTTATCCAGGAGACAAGGCCCCAGAAGAGTCTGCACATCCCAGGTGGACAGTTCTGGAGAACCCTAGCCTGGGAGAGCAACAGCTCAGGCTGTCACGGCCCTGGATAGCAGGCATGGGTAACCCTCAGACTGCCCTGACCAGGTACACAGCCCTGATCTCCAGCTACTCCTCCATCCTCCTACTTCCTGCCCCCATGCCCTTGCTGACTCCCAGCCTGTCCTGTTCCCTCCCCCCTACCCCACCACAGGTGGAGTGGCCCAATTCCTGTCTGCTGGACAGAGCCTGAGAGGAGGGGTATGATGGAGACTTCTGTTCACCACTGAGTCATAGCACCTAGCTCTGTGCCTGGCATACAGCAGGCACATACACAACATGTTGGGTAAATGAACAGGGCCAGCAGCCATACGGACCTTAGGGTGTGGTAGTGGGTGTTAAGTGAATGACGTACACAGGATGTCTGGCATACGGTGAGTTGCTTGGCAGCTTTTGCAGCTGCTGATGGCAGCTGCTCAGGTCCCTAAAACTGGCTGTTGCAGCATACCCAGCTTTGGGATCCTTCTTGGGTCTGCCCATTCCTTGACCACCTCCTATCCTTCCTCCAAGCTTCTAGCCTGACCTCAGGATCACTTAGAGCTCAGGCCTTAGCCCACCAAGTTAGTTACCATTTTGGCACCCTATGTAGGGAAGGCAGGGGTGGAGGACAGGATAAAGGATGGAATCAATTAATTTGCTTCCAAACATCCCGGGCTTTTCTAAGAAAGGCATTTCTCCAGAAACACCTCCTCTGGTGTCCAGGCTGGCTGTGTCTCACCTCCCCCAAAATATAAATGCATGCTTAGCCCTTTGCCTCCTCTTCTAGGGTCAAAGTACCCAGGCTGTGAAGGAGGCAGGTCTCCTCCAGGAGCAAAGGAGACTCATCACTGCTAATTCTTTAACGATCTGGACCCAAAGAGTTTTAAGACTTACGGAGAGATTTCCTCTGCACCTGAAATGGACACAGGCTTTTCTGAGGGAGGGATAGAGCCAAAGGCCAGGCTGGGGCCCATGCTTCCTGGTTCTCCATCTGCTCATGATGCCCTTCATTCCTCAACAGATTTGCTTTTGCCTCTGTGACAGGACCAGACCAGCAAGCTTCAGACATTTCTGTGAGGTGCAACCCTATGATTAAACTAAACCGCACCAAAACATGGCTCAGTATGTCAAGTAGATGGAGGTGGACTCACCTCACCCTGTGTATCTCTGAGTGGCCCCGATGAGGGTATGCAGTAACCCTCAGGATGAGCCAACATGCTGACAGTAACTATGGGCCTTGGGGCACTGAGTGTCCCCCAGGGATGACCCAACTATTAAGGGCAGCCAGTTCCCAACCTCTCCATGGACCCCAGTGGGGATGTCACAATCATGCTCAGGGGATGTACAGTCTTGCCCTGGATGCCTCTTGGGCTGGGCAAGAGGTGCAGGCTGAATCAAGGCACCTGGGCTCGGAGCAAGAGAGTTGCTGGACTGGAGTGGTCCTGAGTACACTATTGGGACTTCAGCTGAGCAACACAGCTGAGCCCAGCATCTGTGGGCATAGAGGTCACATGCAGACCATTCAGAAGGCTGCCAGGGAGTGGGGTCTTATCCACAGCTGTCACTCCCAGATCGGATAGCTGAGGTGTCAGTAAGGACCACAGATCCAGCCCTTCCATTATGCAGAGAGGGAACGGTGGCCCAGGCAGGGGCAGTATCTCACCTGAGGAGACAGATTGAAACCAGAGCCAAGAACCAAACCTGGAGATACTGAAATCTGTTGGGGCACGTGGGTGGCTCAGTGGTTGAGCATCTGCCTTCAGTTTATGGCATGATCCCGGGGTCCGGGGGTGAGTCCCACATTGGGCTCCCCACAGGGAGACTGCCTGTGCCTCCTTCTGCCTGTGTCTCTGCCTCTCTCTCTGTGTCCCTCATGAATAAATAAATAAAATCTTTTTTAAAAAAAAGAAAAGAAAGAAAAAATCTAAGACCCCTGGCTCATCTTTCCTCAAGAGCTGGCACTTTCTACTCTGCACAGTACATGCTTTCCCATTCTTTCCATCCTCCTTTGTCAAAAGCACAGGAAAGACCTAGAAGCTCCTTTTTCAGAAGGGAGGAAGTAACGGACCTGGCGTGTGGTACAGGATAGCTGTGTCGCTTACCAAGAAATGAAGCTCAAACCGGAATGTCAAGGAGGGGAAGAAGAGCGACCCTTCACCCCCTGCAGCTGGCAGTCCAGAGCTGAGGCTCCTGGCTCCACACCCTGGTGTTAGGGACAGGTGTGGCTTTGAAACCTGTGAGCTCTCAGGACCCTGTGCCTGATTTAGTGTTCTGGGCTACTCTTCTAAAACCCTTTACAGTTTTTTTTAAGGTTTTATTTATTTATTCATGAGAGACAGAGACAGAGAGAGAGGCAGAGACACAGGCAGAGGGAGAAGCAGGCTCCATGCAGGGAACCCGACGTGGGACGTGGGACTCAATCCTGGGTCTCCAGGATCACACCCTGGGCCGAAGGTGGCTCCTAACTGCTGAGCCACCTGGGCTGCCCCCCTTTACAATTTTTGAACCAGGAATTCCCCATTTTCCTTCTGCACTGGACACTGCAAACAATGCAGCTGGTCCTCAACTACCCATCATTAAATGCGTGGCCCTATGTGAGGGTCTTCACCTCTGGGAGCCTCAGCCTCCTCTGTAAGATGGAAATGCTAATAGTGCCTGTCTTCCAGAATTGTTATGAAGACCAAGAAACATGCCCAAAGCTCTAAGCAGGTTCCTGGCACAGAATAAACGATAGCTACTACTATAGATAAAAATAACAATTGCAGACTCTTATGTGACAACACAGACACTGCTCAATGAAAAAGGTGTCAGCAACCACATCCCAGGTCTGGCAAAGCAGAAAAGGGGCAGAGGTGCCCAGATGCCAGGCCCCCTGCTCTACTCTTACCTTCCCGAAATGGCTGTGTTTGCATCTGCAGCCGGATCTTGATGAGGTCCACGGGCGCTCCCAGCCCGACAGAGACCACACCAGCCACCATGCTAGCCAGGAGAAGGTCAGACAGGGTATGGGACCGGCTGGCCTCGGGCTCCTTGCAGTGGTGCTGGCTGAGGAACCTCTGCGTGTTACTGAAGACCCCAAACACCACCGAGTTGTAGACAGCGATGCTGGCGAGGGGAAAGGACATGCCCTTGAAGAAGCCAAACACCTGGGGGAAAACCAGGGGGCAGGGACATGAGGGCCTGGGGCTGTCTGCAGGCCAGGTGCCAAGCCCCCCCACCATGCTGCCCTTGGCAAAGACCCTGCCCTCTTAGAGCCCACAGGCTGGTGAAGAGACACCACAGGAAAGATCAATCATTATGTCAGTGACAAGAATAAAAAAGGATGATGTGATGTGATGGAGCGACCAGGTGGCAGAGGGGTTGCTCTCCATTCGTGGGCAGGGCATCCTAGCCAGGTGGGGGTGGAAGGGGGTGGGTATCCACTTCTGTAAGCACTTTTGTTTTCTAGGTCAGGGTGCCCTAGGCCTGGAACCCATATTTGCCATCAGAATGGCAGTGTTCTTAGGTTGGAAAGACACATACCCTCCTCATGTGCCACTCAACCAAAAGCATTCTCTATGGCACTTGCCAGGCCCTGGGGACAACTATCAGGAAGAAATACTCACTGCCCTCACTGAGTGCACACTCTGGGGACAGGGACAGCCAAATGGACAGGTGATTAAAACTCAATGCACTAAGTGTGTAGTGGGGGTCTAAGGGGAGGGGAGCCCCCAGAGAGACAGCACCGGGAGGCTTCTGCACACATGCAGTGACCACAGGAGCAGGTGCTGGAGGCTGGGAGAGAGGGTCCTTTCTACACTGCACTCTTGGGGGATATCACAGACTCTTCTCTGGAATATTCCACAGGCCCTTGGAGGAGTCAGGGCAGCACATATTTTGAGCCCCGTGCCAAAAGTGAAAAAGTACCAGGAAGCTGTATAAGCTCCAAGCCACACACAAACCTGCTAATCCTGACCTGGGTGTGTGCACCCTATTTGCCAGAAGCAGGATCTCTCTCTCTCTCTCTCTCTCTCTCTCTCTTTCTCTCTCTCTCTCATACACACACACACACACACACACACACACACACACACACACACACATCCCACCTCAGGTTCTTCTTCCAAAACAAGCTCCCTCAGATAAAGTGGGACATCACTTAGCCCTGAGGTGCCATGTCTCCAAGGAATGGCCACAGTCCCCACAAAATCCCTTGGAGTTCAGACAGTGGCTGGCAGGCCCCGAGGGGAGTGTGTGCCAGAAAGGAGATTTAACGGCCACTTCTCAGGGAATTGGGGAACCCCGAACAGCTAGAGCTAGGTTGGCAGTCCACTACAAAGCAGCTCATAGAGAGTTCAAGCAACACTCAACACAAAACACACCCGTGAGGAAAAAGTCTGGGTGTGGGGATGAGGCTCCAGAGCCCAATGGCACTTCCTAGGACGGAGCCCGCAGACACAGTGGTCAACAATGGGGCCATGTTTCCAAGGCCTCAAGGCCTAGGGCTGCTGTGGGGCCATACCTGATGATATCTTTAAACGGTCAAGTCATTTCATCGTTAATTAGAAAATGTGTTTTAAATGCCCCCAAAGAAGTGTCTCAGAGGGCCGCCTGGGTGGATCAGCAGTTGAGCCTCTGCCTTCAGCTCAAGGCATGACCCCAGGGCCTGGGATCCCACATCGGGCTCCCTGCATGGAGCCTGCTTCTCCCTCTGCCTGTGTCTCTGCCTCTCTCTCTCTCTCTCTCTCTCTCTCAGGAATAAACAAACAAAATCTTGAGGAAAAAAAAAAAGTGCCTTAGCCTTCTGAAAGCACATGCTAATGCTCAAGACAGGCACCTGGTACATCTTCCACAAAATACCAGTCAGGTTTTCCTCTTTGAAAAGGAAAAGCCTCACGTCCCCTGGTCTCAAGCAACCTGAGGTAAAGCCGGCTCAGGGCACCTGGAATCACAAGTGCCTGGCTCCCGCCACACCTGGAAGAAGGGAAGCCTGTGAGCACAGTTTACCCGCCTCTCATTGGGCTGTGAAAACTGACAGGCCACCTCATTTCTGCAGGCATTTTCCACTCTGTGATTCTAAATTCCTCAGAATCTCTCCAGAGAGGTTATGCAGAATCAAGAACGAATGCCGCCCCCCCCCCCCCCCCCCCCCACCGCTGCCGCCTAATGGCTGGTGTCAGGGCTAGGGCCGTGGTGCCTGGGCCCGGGCAGCTTCGGGCTTTTGGTGGGGGTCCCTGAGGGGTACTGTTCCTGCCCCTGCCCCTGCCCCAGGGGAGCACTTACACTCTCCCTCCTGTACACGGTGCGGATGCAGCTGAGGGTGTTCCCATAGTTGACGCCGGCCTGCAGGCGAGTCTGTGGAGACAGGCAAGGGTGTGAGGGCCCAGGCCCAGAGGATTCACATCCCCACCACCCCAGAGGTGCTAGGGTTAGGAGCACTGAAGCCCAGCGAGGGGGAGGGTGGGTTTCTGTCCTCTGCTGCCAGGCCAGTGCTCTGTCCTCTGCCCACAGAGCGCCTTCCACATCCTATTCAGGCATCACTGAATGCAGAAGTCCTCTTGGTCTGAGAGAAGAACAAAAGTCCATTTGTTGTTCAAGAGTGATGCTTGTTTGGGGACACGTGATCCCTGCCTCTTTTTGTTTTTTTTAAAGATTTTATTTATTTATGAGAGAGAGAGAGAGAGAGAGAGAGAGAGAGAGAAGGCACAGACACAGGCAGAGGGAGAAGCAGGCTCCGTGCAGGGAGCCCGACATGGGACTTGATCCCGGGTCCCCAGGATCAGGCCCCGTACCCAAGGCGGCGCTAAACTGCTGAGCCACCCGGGCTGCCCCGTGATCCCTGCCTCTTGAGGACAAAAACGAATCTGTAGCTCTGCCTCATCTGCTGCCCATCACTCTGCCATCCTAAGTATTCCCCGAGTGACCTGCCCCTTGTGGGTCCAGAGCCCCTTCATCTCTCACCTATATGATGGGCTGGTTTGCCCACTGGCCTCCTGCTGCCCTCTCAGTTCAGGCCTGTGTCTATACAACAGTAACACCGTCTTTTCTGACAACAGTGAATTGCATCACTGCTACTTACAGCTCACTGATGGCTTCTCATCAGACTTGAAGTGAACCTCGCACTCTCTACCAGTGTCAAAGAGGCCTGGGTAGACCCCAAGCCTGCCTCCCACCCCTGCACATTCTTTCATCTTTGCCCTTGCCTTCTGGGCCCAACCACGTGGCATATTCCCAAGTCCTTGGCATCGCTTTCCCCCTCCCTCAGCCTGCCTGAACTTTCCACTGGCTCTTCCTTTCCCCAGAAGGCTCTTCCTCCAGCTCCTGCATGGGGAGTCTGAGCTTAAGAGATGCAATGATGTCTGAGCTTAAGAGATGCAATGATGTCATCTGTCTGTTTACTTAGGATTTATTTGGGGTTCCTTACTAAGGCAGAACCATCTCGTATGTCCCTCTTGTCCCCAAGCTGAGCACAGCCCTGACATGTGTCCCCTTTGCACTGGTTAAATGAGGGGCTGGAGAGGAAGACAGAGTGTCCTCTAATGGAGGCTGGCTCTGGTGTCCAGGGGCAACAGTGGGCAGCCACAGAGGGTCTGAGCAAGCCCATAAAAGTGCCAGTGGAATCCTCGAGCCTGGTAAGAAGGAGCCCTGAGAACCATAGGAGTGATCCAGACCCTATACCCCAGAACCCAGGGTCTTATGAAGACTAAGACCCAGTGTGCAGACCAACACTTCACACGAACAGTCTGTGCTCAGTACGTAGACAAGTAGTAAAGATTCTGGCAGCACATCAGAAACGTGACAGTCTCTGAGGTGAAAATCACAGGCGATATTTTTCTGCACTGAACTGTGCTTCATATCCGACTTTCCTAAGATAGACAGGGGTTACTTTCATTCTTTTTACTCACATAATATAATATAAAAATAATTTTAAGGACACAACTAATATGGGAATATATCTTCTTAACAACAACAACAAAAAATTCAACATTCTCCCTCCTTGATCCCCCTCCCTGAGCTAACAAGCCTGGCTAATCTCGGGACTAAGAGATTGATAGGCACTCATCTCAACAGGGTCAGAAACCCAGATGGCCATGGGAAATCTGCGGCACTCTCACAGGCACGATGCGTAAATGGTATCATATGTTTTATAAGTGATACTTTAATAATCAAAGACATGTAATGGTTGACTCATCAACCAGTGTGATTAAATGACTGTTTTCCCAACAGCTACTGTTCCACTCCCAGGAGATTCAGCAGTAGGGGAAATAAACTTCCTTGCCTCATGGAACTTAGAACCAAGTGGGGATGGAAACAAGAGTCAGCAAAAGGTCACTTCCAAGCAAATATACATGTCCAATGATGACAAGCACCATGGGGGAAACAGACCCGGGGTCAGAAGTGCAGGCTGGTTGAAAGAAATGCAGTATTTAACTGGTAGAGGCAAAGACACGGAGGAAGGGGCAGTGAGAGGAGAAGCAGCCTTTCATGGTCAAGCAGAACCATAGAACTCTACCTCAGGGTAGGGTATGCTTAACCAGGGCAAGAATGTAGGCAAGGGAAGGTGGGCACAGACCTCCCTTTCTTCCCCCAGCTAAGGCCGGTGTGGAGGCTAATCTCTGTGGCCCCCAGTACCTATGGGACTGCCTCTGGGGACTGAATCCACAGTCTGAGTCCCCAAGAAGAATCAAGTTCCTCTGAAAAACTCGAGCGCCTGAGTCACTCAAGCAAACCATACATGAGGAAGTCAATCCCAGATCACAGAATAGAGCAATGATCTCCCAGTCATGCTGGGGACTTGGGGAGGCTGTCATGGAGGCCAGCAGCACAGCATACGCCTCTAGGGCTTCCGTTATAATAGGGGCTGGAATTTTGTGTGTGACAACTGTGTACCTGGGGGAGATACTGGGGCTCTTACAGAACTTATCTCACGGAATCCCACAAACACTACGTGGCATGGATCCTGTCCCCATTTCACAGATGGAGAAAGCTGCCTTCCTGTCTTAGTGTCCCATCACTATGTAATAAATCATGACAAATTTAGCAGCTTACCACAATCACAATGCATATCTATTCTCTTAGGGTTCACTAGCTGGTCTAAAGGCAGCTGAGTCCTGATCAGGAAACCCTGGTCACACTGCATTGGTGCCAAAAGCCAGGTGAGAATCTGTATCCCAGCTTCACAGCCACCAAGCAGCCAGAGGCTGGCTCTCTCACCAGTGATGACAAAGCAGGGAAGGAGTCTCTGACCTGGGTTAGCAGCCCAGGTCCTTTTAGGTCAGCTCTTCTGAAGGCAAGCCCTAGGACCTTGGACAAGTCACAACTCACTCATGACATAGGAGCATGCATGCTCATCAGGGTAGGAAGGGCTCACTCATTACTCTAGCCTCAGGGCCACAGGGTTAGGATCTTCACAGCAGTCCCATGAGGGGTGCTTTGCCCATTTTTCAGATGAGGAAAGCAAGGCTGGGGGAGGTTAGGTGCTGGTCCCCGGTCACAGGAGAGTAGGTGAGGAGGCAGAGACTGAGGTTCAGATTATTCAGACTCTAAAGCTCTTGCCTGGACCTTTCTCGACAGGGACTCCAAAGAAAATGTCATCCAGAAGGAAGGAAGGAACGAGCGTGTTCTGGGGAGTAACAAGGGCCCCAGGCCACATCCCTGGCATCAGCAGGCTGGCCCCCTGAGTAATCAGCAGGCTGGCCCCCTGAGTAAGAAGGTTCTCAGGCTACGTAGAGACCGGATCTGATGTATCAGAAAGGGTTCCCTCAGAGGTTCAAGTGACAGACTAGAAAGAAGGAAGAGCACCCCAGCCTTTTAACGTGGCCAGACTTGCCTGTGTGGAGAGGGGGAGACTCCAACAAGCTTCACCAGCCCCTGAGCAAGCTGCAGGTAAGGGACGGATGCTCTACCAGGGGGACACCGAGGTTACCTGTGCCAGGAATGCAGCTGGAAGGCCCAAAGGAGGAGGGATTGGATTTGTTTTGTCTACTACTGATGCCCCCCATACTGCCTGCATGCAGAGGGCATCCAGTATGCATTTGATGTTGGAGCAAAAGGCAGGGCCCATATGGGGGACACAAAGAGCGAGGAAGTATCTCCCACTATTTAAGACAAATAGGCTAAACCTTCATCAAGAAGAAAGCAGGCAGGGCAGCCTGGGAGGCTCAGCGGTTTAGCACCACCTTTGGCCCAGGGCATGATCCTGGAGACCTGGGATCAAGTCCCACGTCGGGCTCCCTGCATGCAGCCTGCTTCTCCCTCTGTTGTGTCTCTGCCTCTCTCTCTCTCTCTCTGATGAATAAATAAATAAAATCTTTAAAAAAAAAAAAAAGAAGAAGAAGAAGAAGAAGAAGAAGAAAGCAGGCCTGGCTGTGACCCAGCAGGGACCCACTGTCATACAGGGAAGACACCGACAGGGAAAAGTGATTGTAGCAGCCATCTGGGAAGAGCCTGAGTGGTTTCTCTCAGCACAATCCAGGCAAAGCTTGAGATATGAATGTGCAAGTCAGGGTTGAGACAGCACTCTTTGCGACCATGCTCTCAGGGCCTGTCTATAGCTCTATAGTCCTGCTCACCACTGGGGACAGGAAGTAGGGATGGGGGTGGAGTCAAAGAACATCCATTTGTAGAGCACCTCATTCCCTGACTCCTGGATGCTTTACCTCCTGGGATGACCTCAGGCAAGCCCTTTCCCCTTTCTGGGCATTTCTCCATCTAAAGAACAAGGAGGTCTGGATGATCCCAACACCCGATGGCCCTGTTGAATCCTCAAACCTTATACACTTCCTTGAGTTACAATGGCTTCCCATCCCCAGCCCAGGTCCACAGTCCTTTTTTTTTTTTTTTTAAAGATTTTATTTATTCACTACAGACAGAAAGAGAGGCAGAGACACAGGCAGAGGGAGGAGCAGGCTCCATGCAGGGACCCCAACATGGAACTCTATCCTGGGTCTCCAGGATCATGCCCTGGGCTGAAAGTGGCTCTAAACCGCTGAGCTACCCAGGCTGCCCCAGGTCCACAGTCCTAATCTGACAGCGAAGGTCTCCCAAGATTGAGCAATGACTACCTTTCCTGGATTCTGATCTATAGCAGCTTTTAGAAGTCTGATGCATCACCAAACCAGCCACGCTGCCTTTCCCCAAGCATTGGCCCCCCACACAGTGTCCCCATCTCACTGCTTAGCTCTTGCTGCTGAGCCAGGAACATCTTTTCTAATCACCTGAAACCCAACCTTAAATCTTGGACTCAGATGCCACTTTGCACCTGAAGCCCCTCCTGGATCCTTAGTTCCACAGAGACCAATAGGGTTACTTACCCTTTCCTTGCCTCCCCACCCCCCCGCCACAACCCACGCGAGCACCTGGGGGCAGAAATGGGGCTTCACAAAAACACAATCACTGCCAAGTCATGAGAGGAGAGTGATGATTCCAAACCAGGCCTCTTGGCACCCCACCCCTGGCTTGGCATATAGAATCTGCCCTGGGCTGGAGACTGTCTTGGGAAAAGAAAGAGCAGACACATTCCTGGAGGCAGACTCACTCCAGGCCACTTTCCAAGAAGTAATGACAAACACGGCTGCAGTACCTTGACTGTGTCTAGAGGGTGGCCGATGATGACACTGGCTGCACCTGTGAATCAAAGAAGAGGACCTGGTCACTCAGCCCCTGAACTCTTCATCGGGTACCCAGCTCACTCATGCCATCAATACCCAGCTGCCGGGGGCGGGGGGGGACCCTTGTAATGTGATAGGCACCAGCCCAGGCGCTGAGGAAGGCAGAGACCATGAAGTAAAATCTGGGCTCTGCTTCAAGGAACCAGCACCCCAAAAAAGGCAGTGAAGGTGCTGGGGCAATTGGGTATCCACATGCCCATGAGTGAAGTCAGAGCCCTACTTTATGCCATATACAAAAATGAACTCAAAACAGACCAAAGACCTTAAAACCCAGAGGGAAATCTTCCTGACGTTAGATTGGCAAGAGATTCTTCAATACGATGCCAAAAGCACAAGTCACAAAAGAAAAAATAAATTGTGTGTCATACAAATTAAACACTTATGTGCAGCAAAGGACACTATCGAGAAAATGAAAATGAAAATAATCTAAGAATCGGGAGAAATATCTGCAAATCATATATGTATAAGGGCCTATGATCCAGAATTTATTTAAAAAAATACTTAAAACTAAAAAGATTTTTTTTTTCAAGTAAGCTCCATGCCCGACACAGGGCTTGAACTCCCAACTCTGAGATCAAGACCTGATATCAAGAGTCAGATGTTCCACCAATTGAGCCACCCAGATGCCCTACCCCCCAATTTTTTTTTAATGAGCAAAGGACTTGAAGAGACATTTCTTCAAAGAAAATAAACACATGGTCACTGTGTACAGTGGTTGTTAGGGCTTAGGGGGAGGGGAAATGGAAGTGATTGCCTGATGGATCCAGGGGCTTTTTTGGGCACGAGGAAAATTTGTAAGTAGACAGAGGAGACAGTTGCACAACAGTGTAGGAATGCATCAAATGCCACTGAATTGGATGCTTGAAAATGGTTATTTCTAGGTTATGTGATTTTTGCCTCCCAAAAAAGGGGGTGTGTACGAAGAGAAAACCCAGAAACTTTTCAGTTACCTATAGGTAACTTCACTTTTTCTATACTTCACTTTTAGCATCTGTAGGTAGAAGTAATATTAACATCTACCTCACAGTTGCATTGTAAGAATGAAATGAGGTCATGAATGTCAAGCACGAGCAGAGTCCTAGCTCTTCTAGGCTCTTCAAAGAGAGATGCTGTCACTACCAAGTTTTAGTTGTGTGTGTGTGTGTGTGTGTGTGTGTGTGTGTGTGTGTGTTTTAAAGAGGGCCTCTCTGAAACGGTGAGAAATATTCTGGACTTTTCTTCTCACAGAAAAATGTCCAACCACACACATAGTCTCAAGGCCTAAACAGCATCGATGGGAAGCAAGGCTGCCCTGAGGCCATGTAGATGAAGAGGTCCTTGTTGCAGAAGTTGTCGACTCTACAGTTGAAACCAATCCTCTATGACAAATTCCCTACAACGCTGATGAAGCAGGAAGAGTCCTTGCTAGCTGGGGTGATTTAACCAGATAAGGCAGTCCTGGAATATGAGACAGGTAAAGATGTAGAGGAACCAGCGAAGCCCAGAACAGACAATTGTTTGGTTTAGAACCTCCAGACCCCTCTCAGATCCTCCTTCCCACAGAAGTAGGCAGAGGGAAGGTTGAGTATTCAATCTACTGGAACCCATCCCAGCATAAGAAGAAAGGACTTCTGGTCCTCAGACTCTAGATGCTTCTCCCTAGTGAGTGAGAAGCCCAGGGAAGCAGCCCTGGAGCTCACCTTGGATGTGTATCTCCTTGGTCACTCATTAACCCACCCATCTGAAAGCAGGGAATGCAAGATAAGAAATGGGCCATCCTGGGGCACCTGGGTGGTTCAATCGGTTAAGCATCTGCCTTCAGTTCAGGTCATGATCCCAGGGTCCTGGGATCCAGCACCACAACAGGCTCCCTGCTCATTGGGGAGTCTGCTTCTCCCTCTGTCCCTCTGCCCAGCTCATGCTTTCTCTCTGGCTCTTTCTCGCTCTCTGTCTGAAATAAATAAATAAAACCTTAAAAAGAAAAGAAATGGGACAATCAGATCAGTGGTTTCCAGACCTGAAGATCTAACGGATCAGTGAAACTTCAAACAAAATGTAAAGGATGTCATGGTAAAATTTTATCATGCAAGTTAAGAGAGAAAACACCTAGATATTAGTATAGCGGTTAAGATGGCCCTGGTACCAGACTGTCCAGGTTGGGATCCCAGGGCTCATGCTAGATGCATGGCCTTGGGCAAGTCAATGAATGTCTCTGTATACCCATTTCCTCATCTGTTACATGAGGATGTAATAATTATAGCTACCTCATTGGGGCTATAAAAAAAATATACATCAACAGACATGAGACCACATAGTGTGTGATTCAATTTATATAAAATGCCAAGGAAAGGCTAATTTATAGAACCAGAAAGTAGATTGCCCAGAGGGAGAGGGAGGGGAGGGAATTTAACCGTAAATAAGCATGAATAAAGTGTGCTACTGGGGAAGAAAATGTGCTAAATTGAATTTATGGTAATGGTTGCACCACTGGTAAATTTGCTTGAAAATCACTGAATTCTATACTTGAAATGGGTGTGTCTTATGCAAATTAACCTCAGTGAAATTGTTATAAAAATACTTGTGGCGGGATGCCTGATTGGCTCAGTGGTTGAGTGTCTGCCTTTCGCTCAAGTTTTGACCCCCGGGGTCCTGGGGACTCCATCGAGTCCTGCATTGGGCTCCCCGCAGGGATTCTGCTTCTCCTTCTGCCTATCTCTCTGCCTCTCTGTCTCTCATGAATAAATAAATAAAATCTTAAAAAAAAATACATGTGGCACTTCAACACCACCTGCTGCTGACTTAAGTATTCAGTGATGACACGTATCCTCACTTTATGGAAGCAAGAAAACCGCCAAGCTAAAAACAACAATATGTTACCATCAACAAAGTAAGGACAATGGCAGAATAAAAGACAATCCACTGCTTACTGTGTGACTTGGGGAGGGCCCAGAGTCATTAGAGACCTGGTTATTCGGAACAGCCTTACCCTCAAACTGAGCCAGTGACAGCCCTACTGAAGTTGGTCTGGCTACATAAGGGGACAGCCTGAAGTAGGGAAGGCTCTACTGAGGCTTGTCAGAATGGCTGAGGGTTGTTCAAAGACGGCCTGAATAAGGCCAGTGGGCTTCTGTGTACAGCACCCCCCCCCCCCACCCCACCACAGTAGAGTTAGGAGAGGAAAGTCTCAATGCAACTCAAAAAAGCCTGCACGAAAGAACTGCTTATGGTGGAAAGGACAACCTCTGCTCATGACAGCCAGAAGCACGAGCCCTGCAGCCACCTGTTGGGAGTCAGGGGAGCAGGCACCAGAAAGGGATCCTGGGATGCTATCTGATCTGTTGCTCTTTTTGTTTCATTTTCATTTTCCTACAAATCTTCTGATCTTCTCCATTTCCAGAACTGGTGTGTTTGTGAGGTACAAACACACTAATTATAGCCTCTGTCTCAGCATCTCAGGTTTTTGGTTTTGTTTTTGCTTTTGACTTTGGGCAGGGGCTGCTGCATTTGCCAACATCCCTTTTCTGACGATTCTCTTATACGGGGCCAAAAGAAAGAGTATTTTACAATAAGTGACAGTCCTCCCCAGACCTGGTCAGTAGCAGACAACAATGGAGAAGGAAGCCTGCTGTGAAGAGAAGATCAAAGAAGCATGGAAATGGATGCGACTCTTGCCCAAGCCAACCCATTCCCAGGGCCCAGCAGACAGTGGCTCCAGGAGCGGCTCCAAGGAGAAGCAGGTCCAAGAGTGACAGGAGGAGAAACTCGACAGTCCATAAAGGCAGAAAACATGAAGGGTTCCTCCGATCTGGCAATGCGCTCGGCATGCCCTGCACCCCCCAGTCTGGGCGCTCCCCCACCCCCCAGCAGGGCCAGCCTGGTCGCGAAGCCGGACTCCCCATCCCGCGCACGGGGCGGTCGCCACCCTCACCCACAAGTTCTTGCAGCCCTGTCCCCAAACTCTGGCGCACACCGGGTGGCCGGAGGGTGTGTGCGCGCCTGGGCGCTCCATTGGCTGTTGGCTTCCACGGCCTGTTTAATAGTTACCGGAGCCACTTTGGCGGGTCCTCTCTGGGAGGCAAAGCGGCAAGTCAGGGGAGAATGTGCGAGGCTGGCGGGGCTCGGCCCCAGCAGCAGCCGCGGGGCGGCGGGGTGGGAGCTCCGCACCCCTGCACCTCCACCCCGCGCGCGCACACGGCGCGCGCGGGGTGGAGGTGCAGGGCTGCGGAGCTCCCACCGCCCTGCACGGTCTGTGGGCCTGGTCGGGTCTCCCTTTCTCCCCCTGGCCCCGGGCGTCCACCCGCAAGCACGCGCACCTCCGGGGGGCTCCCTCCCATCCCGGGCTGGGCTCACCTCCGATCCAGCCCGCCGCGAAGTCTTCCAGCTGGAAGCTGCCCATGGCCGAGCCGCGCCGGTGCCAGTCAAAGTCCGCGGCGCATGGCCCGCCGGCCCGCGTGTCGGGGGAGGAGGTGGAGGAGGTCGGTCCCGCCGCAGCCCAGGCCCCCGAGTGGGAGCTGCACCGCCGGGGAGCAGCCGCGCTCACCTCTCGGAGCGCCCGCGGCTGCAGCAAGCACGCCCCCAGCGGCCCTTAAAGGAGCCGCCGCCGGCCGCTCGCGGACGCCTGGGCCCGCGCGCGCGCCGCCTTCCCTCCGCCCGCCCTTGTCCCGCGCCCACGCCCACGCCCGGCCGCTTCACACCCTCCACACCTGGGGCCCGAAGATGCCCGCCCTGCATTGTTCACGTTTCCTCTGAGACACCGCAATTGATGTCAGGGGCAGTTTCGCAAAATGCGTTACAGGAGGTAGAAAGGGAGGCTGAGAATTTGGCTTCCAACCCCACCATCTCTCCGTGGGTTTCCATAAAGCAGCACCGAGGGTCTTCTAACCGGATGAGCAGCTATAACCAGCTCAGCCGCGAGTCCTTAGTTCTCTGAAAGCCCTTAGAGATGGTTTCACTATAAAATACCCAGGACACACAGTTTTGCAGGACCTCTGTAGAGGTTAGGGACTCTCTCTCTCTCTCTGGGCCACATGCTCCACACCTCTCTGGCTAGCCCCGGGCTGCAGAACCTCCTCTATTCAAGAATAACTGACACATTGAGGGGAAAGCACGTAGCCCAAGGGTAGGCTCCAAGAGAACTCTAAATAAATATGAGCTATGAGGATGTCTTCAGGCCAGAGTCTATGCCCAGGGCTTTGTGCACAGTCCCGCTTCCTTCTCACAGCAGCTGTGCACAGGCATATCAGCCCCCTGAGGGTCAGTTTTAGGAGTCCATGTGGCCAGGCGACAGTACCCAGGGATTCCATCAAACACTAATCTAGGTGTTGCTGTGAAGGTATTTTTATAGATACAGTTAACATCTAAAACCAGCTGACTTAAAGTATGGGAGTTTATCCTTGATAATCTGAGGGAGTCCCACCCAATCAATGGAAAGGCCTTACGAGCAAAATGGAGAGACACCTACCTGGCTCAGTGGGAACAGCATGTGACTCTTCATCTAGGGTGGGGAGTTCCAGCCCCATGTTGAGTGTAGAGATTAAAGATAAAGGAAAATAAAAATAAAAGACCAAAATGGAGGCTTCCCCGAGAAAGCCTAGACTCCACAACTACCTGATATGTGTATGTCTCCTACTGATTGTTTCTCCAGTGGAACCCTGTGTCCACCTGACACAACTCTGACATCACTGATTCCAATCACCTGTGGGTTTCTCTCTGGTCTCCCTGCCCGGGGAGGTGATGCTTACCACCATTCCAGCCATGTCCCACTCAGCACCCACGCAAGTACCTGGGGATTCAGGTTCATGTCTACTTTTCAGGTACAGCTCTCCAGGGGCCCAGCTCCACTCAAGTCCAGGCTCAGCCTACACTCTCCATTCTGGGCCACCCAGGAAGGCAGAGGAATAGTCCTCTGGCCCTCAAATATCCTCTCTGTAGGTTCTGTAGCCAGGATCCAGCTGGAGGTCCATGCTCACTGGAGGACGTGGCCTGGCTGTGTGAGGTGCTTTCAGTACAGTAGAGTTCTCTGACCTCCTTCCAAGAAGGAGGATGATTTGATGCTAATTTCCAGCAGGAAACCAGCCTTGGCACCCAAAATGGTGAGGGTATCATCCAAAATAAGGGGCCTCTGCTGGGCCTGCTCTTTTCCTACTGGCACATCCATGTCATATTATCTAGGCCATAATGCAGCAACCACCCAGGCCTCCTTTTTCCAAAACAAGACAAAGTCTGACCACTGAGTCTTGATCCTAAGGGCCAAGAAACTTGCTAAGGAGTCAGGGCTCACCATCAGCACGGACCCCCAAACTATGCCCTACATACCAGGCCTGGGATATGTGCTGGGACAGTTCAAAGACATAAAAGCTCTCCTAAGAGCAGGCCTTTTGTGAGTTCATCACTGAGCAAGTCAACAGGTAGAAAGGCCCACCATCTTGGAGGACCACTTCACGGGTGCCAGGCTACATGGTCATTCCTCAGTCCTGTGTCAGCACTAATTAGAAGGTCCTGAGTTGGCAGGCAGTGGCCCTGGCAGCCCTGGGACAGACTCCTGAGCTCTGAAGGCTACTGCTTAAACTGCTAATGAGCACAGCAGAATGGAAGGAGTGGGCTCCTCTCCAGAATAAACCCCTGTGCTCCACTCCCAACTGTGTGCCACAAGTCTGCCTACGAGGCACAGCACCCAACAGGCAGAGGGAGGACTCAGGTCTAGTGGCAGTCAAGGGCCAGGCCTGGAGGACTAGGCTGGGGGACCCGGCAGGATGCTCATTCTGGGGAGGGAGCTGACCTGTGGCTTAGCCCTGGCTTCCCTGCTTTGGGGTGTTTATAATGCTGCCATGCACCTTTGTATTCTAACCTGGGGAGAGGGCGAGTACTGAAAGTGAGGCACAGACAGATGAGCTCCATGAGTGGCTAGGGCCAGAAAAATCCCCATTCCCTTCCTCCCTCTTCCTGAGAGGTACCCTCCCAGAGCATTTCCTGCTGCCGTATGTGGGATATGTGTATAGGAATGTGCTAACATCTGACAATTAGGGGCCCACTTCCCATCTCTCATTTGCCTTTTCAGATGACGACATTCCTGGGCACCTAGTTTGTGCCAGTCTCTGTTCTTGGGAGCTGTCACAGAGGAGGCAGTTTGAGTTGCCCACAAGGAAGCAACTGTGAGAGCACTGGGGAGGGGGTTGTGTGCCCAGCGGCCATCAGAGAAGACCCTCAGCCCCCCAATCTCCTGACTGCACTGAGTCTCTCCAGCCTCAGGGCTCCACCTCCTCCATGCTCTCAGCCAAGCCCTCCCTCCCCACCTGCTGCCTGAGCAGCACAGTCTTAGGCCAGGTGCTCCCACCTGATGGCCTGTGGCTGCGGCCCTGCCTCCTGCTCTCCTGCCTTCTGGAAGCCCCCTCCCACTCAGTCTTTCTCCCCTCCTCCGCTGGACTGCTCACCCTCCTTGGTGCTTCCTCCCTATGGGCCCTCATTGCCACCCTGTCCCAATCACACCCACATCTCTCCACTCACAAGCCCCACATCTCATTTCCCACTCAGACCTCACTTCTGAACCCAGACGCCTTTCTTTACTCAACATCTCCACTCGGGTGGCCCCACATCATCTCTAATGTGACACGTCCCTTGATGACCTCTTTAACTCCCAAAGTATTCCTCTTTGCATGTCCCCCCACAGCCAGTCACCCAAGCCAGACCCTGGATTCCTCTCTCTGCCCCAGGCCTCATCTCATCAACCAAGTCCTCAGGGTCTCTCCCCTCCATGGCCCTGATATCCACCCTTTCTAACATCCCCCTAGGTGGCTGAGCCCAGGCCTATACCACCGCCTGCCTGGATCATGGTGACAGAGGCTCTCTGCCCTGCTCCCTGTCTAGCCTCCAGCTACTGCCACAGTGAACTTCCAAAAACTTGCATATGCCCTGGCCCTCCTCTGTTGAGGGAACTCCAATGATTTCCCATGGCCTTATGCAAAATTCCAACTCCCCAACTTGGCACTCAAGGGTCTGTGGGCTGAGGTCCAATTGCCTTTCTACTTCTGACTTCCTACCACCTCCCTTCAGGCTGGAGCCCCAACTGGGTAGTGTGTCCTCCAAGCCCCACCTGCTTTCCACGTGCAACTTTGCATGTGTGTTCCTTTACTGCAAATGCACTCCCCCCTGCTTCTCTGATTAACCCCTATACCTGACTCCTCTGAGACTCAGCTGCCACTTTCTCCTGACCTGCCTTCTATGAAGCACTCACCACCCCACTCCACATTGGATCTGCTGTCTCTCAAGTGTGTTTCCAGAATATCTCAGGCATATCCATATCACAGCTGCCAACCCTCTAAAGTTTAAGGGGCCTTATTTTCCTCTAAACCTGCAGTGTCTGGCACAGGCCTGGTGGACAGTCATTGCTCAGCATGCCTCAAATGGGGAAGGCTGTGGAGCAGAAGTCTGAAGGGCCTGCTGACTGCCGGCAGCCAAAGAGGGGGTCCAGATACAAGGTAGAGCAGAAGAGGCCCTGGGCCTTTCTTGGCAGATCACAGAAGCCTGGCTCATTTCAGGATCTCAAAGCTACCAGACATTTTTACACTTCAAGACCTTTGCACTAACCACTCCTGCTCATAACTCCCTCCTCTTGCCTCTGGAGGAAGCTTCTACTTCCTTTAGACCTAAGGTGAAACATACTCTTTATAGAGGCCTTCCCAGACCCCTGGGCCAAGGTCTAGCCCTTTTTGCCTCTCTTGAAGCATCCCTATTTCTCATTCCATCCCTTACCATGTTGGTCAGTCCTTGTGCAGTGCCCTGGAGGCCTGGGAGCATAGGGCTCTTGTGACTCATACGCCACTGCTGCATCCTAAGCCTCAGCCACGGAGTAGGTGAGCAGGAAATCCTGATTGTTGAAAGCAAATGCATGACGTGGGAACACACATGCATGCTGCCTTTTTCCTTGAGCATTTGTACCTGCTGCATCCATCCTGTACTGGCCACAGACAGCAGGAGCTCTCTGGTTCCTTCCCTGTCTCTGATGGAGAGGAAAGAGCATACGGTGATTTCCAAGGTGCTGTTCAAGCTTCTCATTTGGGGCACCATTCCCTCCTTTACTGACAGCTCTTTGAGAAAGTCTATTCAGAGTATGTTCAGGCTGTATTTGGTCCAGCGTCGATTCGATTTGACTCCAAGTCAAGAAATAGAGGTGCGAGGCTATGAAGGGGGACAAAGCAGCCACTGGGAGGCTGGGAAGCCTGGGCTCTGCTTCTGGTGCTGCTGCCTCAGTGGGTCCTGTGGATGAGTACAGGCCTCAGTTTTCCCTTCTGTCTTTTGGAGAGTGCAGAATTACTTTAGTCTTAGGCAGTATGCAAAAAGTATGAAATTCCGGGCCACAGCATCATCTATGGGTGTCTTGTCAGGATGTGCCACCAGAGAGCGCTGCTGCCCAGCATTTGGGACTCCCAGGAGAGAAAAAACAGCTAGGCAGCCCAGCATTTCCCGCCCAGATTCCTCTGCCCTGGGCTGACGGAGCTAACACTTGGACAGTGAAAGAGGCATGGACCCGGGAGGCTCAGAGGAGTCTGAAGGTGCCAGGGAAGGCTTCTGAGTGGATCGAGGAGGACTCACCTGAGGCTTTCCAGAGCTCACTCTACTTGGAGGGAGAATGCCCCGGTAAAGAGCGATCAAGATTTCAAATGTACCGAGGTCTCTCTCTCTTTTTTAAACCAGGGCTCCAAGCCCTGGCCCAATACTCTGTGTTTCACCTATACTATCTCATTGTACTCTGTGAAGAAATTTCCCATTTTATTAGATGAGATGAATAAGGCTCAGGGAGGTTAAGCGATTTCCCCAAAGCCAGTGGATGGAGGATTACACATCTGCTATATGACTCCAGGGCCCAGCTCTTAACCAAGGTGCTGCCTCTTGACCAACATTCAGAAAATGGGGGTGACTTTCTCCAAAGCCCCTGTGCCCCTATCCCTGCCCTGGGCCACCTGTATAAATGTCCTAACTTCTGTGCTTCCTTTTCTCTACCATCAATAAGAAGGTATAAACATTTGCCAATGACACTCAGTATTCTTAGGGCTTCTGGAGCAGATGCCCCCGGATGCCCTCTGTCTTTCCTCCCTGATAGACCCCCATGGGCCAAGCTGGTTCTGAGCACATCTGAGAGCTAGGAAAGCCTGTCCCTCCTTGGTCTTTTCTTCTCAACTAATAGACATTAGTGGGCCGGTGATGAGGACATATGGAGGCCACGCAGGTCAGGGGACCACACAGATTGATGGGTTTCTGTAGGAAGATAGGGGCATGGAAGGAGGGGCAGAAGGATCCAGTATAGTGCAGTTGAGATCATATCCCAAAGTCCCTGCCGAGCACCTATTGTGGACCAACCTGCCAGGGATGCAGAGGGCTTGAGATGCTGGCAGCAAGAAGTCTGCCCCGGCCCTGCCATGTGGTGGATCTTCTTTATCATGCGTTCTTCAAACATCAGCTCAGGGCCCTAGTGGGAGGCCAGTAAACCCCAAACTCCAGATGACCTGAAAGAAAGGACGGAAGAAAGTCTTGAGGGCAAACTTAGAAGCCTCAGGAAGGAGATTACGTTTGGGCTGGTCTTAAAGAGAGCCTGGGTTCTGATCCGTGAAGGCAGTTGAGAAGGGCAGGTGGGCAGAAGGGAAGAGCCTGAACAAAGCCAGCGAGGGAAGGCAGGAGATGCTAAAGACGCTCTCTGCTGTGGGAGGGGAGGCTGCATGTGTGGGGTCTGATGGCAGAGGACCTTGGCCAGCAAAGTGACTGTCAGTGGACCTCAGGCTTCTTGCTGTTCCCATGAGTGGACCGAAGACCCGTCTTGCAGCCATCTGCATCTTACCCCAACAAACCTCCCTGGCCCACGCTGAGGTGGGCGTAGGCTCACTGTAAACAAGCTTTGGGGCTCAGCAAGGATCTGCTCCCTTTGTCTCAGGAAAGTTGAGGCCTGTGCTGGTCAAAGCCACTCAGAAGGGCTATGGTCTCCCCACACCTGCCTGGGCAGTTGACCACCACCCCAGCACATGCACACCCAAATGCCCTCTGCATGAGGGTGGTGGCCAGGACTGGAGACTTGGGGCCGGGAGACAGGCAGGCAGGAATTCAAGCCATCAGTACCTTCCATGCCCAGGGACAGCATAGGTCTTCCCACTTGCTGTATGTCACTTTAAGACACAGGGTGTGATAAAACCTCCAGCTCTAAACCCACCCATATTCCACTCTTCTCTGCTTCAGGATCCCTGTGAACGTGGCAAAGAGCAAACTTCCCATTGTTAAGAGAGGAGAGATTTTTAAAGGACTCCAAAGACATCTCAATTTGGTAAGAAGGAAAAATTTAAAAGAACAAAATCCCCAAACCATATGGATTAGATTTTCTCAAAAACAGAGATTTGCTAAGTGACAAAAGCTGTGGCAAGGGGAGATGGCTCAGGAGAGCCAGCCTTAAATGAGGGTCAAGCCCACTTGGGACAGGGCCAGAAGGGAAGCCACCCATTGCCCCAAGCCTGCACAGTTCTGCTGCAGCTGGGTCTGCTGTGACATCAGCCAGCTGCCTCTCTACCACAGAGTAACTGCCTGCCACAGCCACACCATCTCCCTCCTGCGTGCCAGCCTTGGTGAGCAAGCTCTCAGCCCCTGAATCACCAGAACTCTGTACCTTGTATCATAGCATTAGGGTAGCCAGTCCAAGAGGTAGGCAGCCTCTTGGACTGCCAGTCCAAGAGGACTCCCAGTACTTACCATTCATGCCCTTGTGCGGTCCCTTTCCACGCTGAGTGACTGCTAATCTGTGACCAACAGAGTACGGCAAAGGTGATAATGTGGGGCTCTTGAAGCTAAGCTGTAGTAGACATTGTAGCTCTGTCGGTTTCTGGGATCATGTGCTCTGAAGGAAGCCAGTCACCATGCTGGGCGGCCAGGCCTCAGCCCTGTGGTGAGGCCCACAAGGTGAAGGACAGAAGCTCTTCCCCAAACCACCAGCCTTGGGAGTGTGCAAGCAGAGCCGTCAGCCCCCATCAGGCCCTTGGATGACTGCGGCCCTGGCCAATACTCTGACTGCAACTTCACAAGAAACCCCAAGCCAGAACCACCCAGCCAAGTTGCTGCCAGGTTCCCGACCCTTACAACAGAGAGAAAATAAATGTAGGTTGTTATTTTAGGTCACTAATCTCTGAGATAACTTATTACACAGAATTAGAGATCTGATAAAAGTAGCATAAGCATAATTTTAATGTTTATTATGATCTAAGCATGACGGTCAAGAGCATGCGGTCTAGATGGGATATATTCAGAGTCTGGTTCAACTGCTCTCTGGCTCTGTCTTCACTTGGCCATTTAATCAACTGTGCCTAGACGTTCTTATCTGTGAAATGGGAGTGCCAGTTGTACCTAACTTAAGTCATTCTCAACTCAAAGCCAGTGTGTGTACTCAGCCCTGTGGCTGGCACAGGGTAAACAACAGAAATTAGCTCTTACCACCGCCACGGCCCCTGTATCCTGACCTGTGTTTGTGCATGTCTGTCAGCACAGAACAACTCCTAGCTGATGCCAGCTGGACCAATGAGCAGCAAGCACACTGCTCTTCCAGATAAGCCCATTCCCTTACCCAGGACCTCTTTGGCCCCACACTTCTTACAAACTGCTCACTCCAGAAAACTCTGTCTTGAAAATGTGGAGGTTCTCTTTGGTATGCGAGACAGTCAGGTTTGTCCAGCTCCCTCAGGAGGGCTGGCAGGTGGCCACAGGGCTCCCGGCCCTGCTGATGCTTGGGAGGCCCCCTCACATGGGAAAAGGGAGCCACGTGGCCCACCCAGGGATACCAGCTGGCCAGACCCATGCATATGTTATTGAGCATAACAGGGGAAAGACCAACCCATCATCCCCTCCAAATATAAGATCAAGGAGTCTTCCAGCAAGGACACCTAAATTTCTTCACCATACTGTTAACCCAGCCCATAGAGAAGTCATACGAGTGCCTCAGAAATACAAAAAAAAAAAAAAAAAAAAAGTGCATTTTTAAAAAGAAATTCTTGAACACAACCGAAGCAAGGCCAACTGATTTCTCTCAAGTGTCCTCTCAACTTTGCCATCCTCAGGAAGACTGCAGCTGAGGGTGTCCTCCTGGGTGAACAAACAGGATCCAGCCATTAGGCATTGTGTGGGTCAGAGGGGAGGAGACATGAACCCAAGGTCATGGGGAAGAGTGGTTATGAACATTGGTACCAAGAGACTGGGGCAGAAGCCACGGTTCACAGCCCCAGGAGTGGGTGGGGTAGGTGAGCATGTGCTGTTATCATGACCATGGGCGTTAGCCTCAGGGCCATCCACCATGGTATGGGTGCGCCTGGGGTGTGGGGTCAGGCAGGAATACCAGGAAATGTTATCCCCAGAGGTCAGGAAGGCAGGTCTTCCTGTAGATTTGTGTTAGGTTTCTTTCCCCTGTCTGCCTCTCCAAAGCTCAGTGAGCTGGAGAAGGAAAGTGAGCAAGGAGGAAAGGCAAGGTGGGGCAGCCCCTGGGGGGCTTGATGGGTGGCAGCAGGCTCTTTCCTTGCAGTGTGAAGACTCACGGAGGAGCGGTTTTATATACTTAGGCCCCAAGGACAGACAGACCTGGGTATGAATCCCAGCTCCACTGTTTGCAGGCTGCGTGAGCCCAAGCAAGCAATTTACCTCTCTGAGCCTGTTTCTTCATCTGGAGAATGGAGCGGACACAAGTATCTATCCCTAAGGATTACAAAGATGGCCCAACACCTAGCAAATGCTCAATAAATGGAAGCTGCCCGTATTTCTCCAAAGAACCCCATTAGTGCATCAATTCCAACCCTCGTAGTGAAGTTATTTATTTATTTATTTAGTCTCTGGTCTGTATCCCTTGGTTGTTGGGTGACCCTGCTCCCTCCCTCTGACCTTGGGACATGCTGTAGCAGAACCAGGACCTTAGGGAGGCCTGAGTGCTGGGCCAGGAAGACATCCCCTTTCTGGAGCTGTTCTGGGGCTGCTGCTTGCCATTTGTCATCTGGCAGTTTTTCTAGCTAGGAGGGCCAGGAGAGCACCCGGGGCTGCAGGGTCACTTCCCAAGGCTGCATGGAGGCACAGGCTGAGCATCTCCCCTCTACTCCCCCAGGGTGTGAGGCTGCACACTGTCAGGGCACAGGGCCCCCTTGTTTGGGGCCCCCACCCAAGGAGACTTAGAGGAGGCTGGAAGGGTCTGCCAGTGTTTGGGCTCCTCCTGACACCTGTGTGGGTCACAGGCACTGACACACAGGGTCCCAGGCCAGTTCAGGGAGCCTCACCCCCAGCCACCTTCACCTCTTGCTCATAAGTAAGTACTAGGCTCCATTCTTCGGTGGCTCTTGCTGCTCACAGCAGCTCCTGCTCCCTCACACTATGGCTGCACCAGGCCTGGGCAGCTCCCCTGTGGGCCCCCCACTCCCCAATGGAGAGGTGGGAGGCCCAGGGCTGGTGTGTAGCTCCTCCTCTGGGGTTCTGTAGTAAGGCACAAATCCCGAGGCACAAAGGGCTTGGCTCCTGAAGGCAGCATCACTGGAGAGGGGGACAGTCGGGCTGCTGTCACGGGAGCACCCTGCCGAGAGCAGCAGGATGGGGCAGCAGGGTGGTGAATGTAAGGACCCGGGGACAACATCTGGGCTTGCCAGGACAGCCTGTGTGCGAAGGAGACAAGATGGTCAGCCAGGCTCACAGGTTCAGTTGGAAATCCAGAACTAGCCCTGTGTCTGCAACTCCAGGACGGTGGGGGCAGCAGGCAAGCTGCATGCCTGTGCAGACTGGGGAGCAGTAAACAGTGTTGTTCACCCTTCTGCACTTCCCAGCAGGAAGGAGTGCATCTGGGACTGGAACCCACTCATCCTGCCTGCTCCATCTTTGCAGTCAGGACATGGCACCAACTTTGTGACATGACAGGGTACAAGCTAGGGGTCAGATCCCAGGTGTGCACTTGCTAGCGACATCTCTGGCCAGTCATTTAACATCTCTGAGGCTCATTTTTCTCATCCATAAAATGGGAATAACACTTACTGGGACAAGTGAGGTGATGCACATGGAGTATCTGTCTGGGTGCCTAGCGAGACATGAGGACTAAGCAGATGTTTCTATCTGGGAACAGAGGCTAAGCCTGGCATGTGACCACAGTACTGGACATCACCTTCACAGTGGCTCTAAGAGCAGCTCTACCGTTGCCTCTCTTCTGCAGGAAATTGCAGCTCAAGGGCCTTGAACACATTCCCCAGGCCACCCCCACCAAGTACGGGGACTATGCGAGCTGGTCTGCCTACAGCCTCTGTACCCACTGTTCCAGGAGCCCCCATGGACCTCCGTAGGGCTCCTGCCTGGCTTACTGGGTGAGGACCTGGGGTGGAGGCCTGCAGGGGGTCCAGGGGCCCCAGGGCTGCTCTCCTACTCACGGAGCACCTGCAGCTGCCTGTCAACCTGCAGAAACAGCCAACCAGTGCCTCCTTCGTGAGGCGTGGGTCTTGGGAGCCCTGAAAGGATCCACCAGGAAGGCCCAGGCAGGGGAAACTCTCCTCCTTGGAGCGGTAGTGAGGGAAGAATCCACTGGGTGATTCCAGGTCCTCAGGCGTGTTCTGGTCTCCACCTCGGTCCCTGCACACCTGGGGCTGTGAGGCCGGCTCCTCCACAGCCAGGAGCTTCCCATAGGTGCGGAAGAAGGGCAGGTACTCCCAGGCCACCAGGGACCCATGGGAGAGGCCAAGGCTACCGAGAGGCCCGCTGTCGCTTGAGTGGCTGGCCTGTAGGTGCTGGAGCCAGGGCTCTGAGCCATCGTCCTCCAGGTGGCTCCGGGAGACTGATACCCTGGGCTCAGACTCACAGCTCTTCTGGGATGACTGGGAAGAGAAAAGTATTCCACCAGTCATGGTGGCCCAGCTCCCCAATCCTGAGCCTCCTCTCCATTCCTGCCAATACTGGAAGCCAGAGGGGTCCTTCCTTCCAAAGCCTAAATCTGAGTGCAAGTCTCCTTCATTAGAATCCAGCAGAGGCTTACCCAGAGCCCTGGAGGACCTGGCCCTGCCACCACCTGCACCCTGCCTACCTGCTCACTCCATTCTGTACACACCTGTCTCCTTGTCCTTCCTCTGTCATGCCAAGCTTGGCCCAGCTGTACAGCCTATGCCCAGGTCTGCCTTCCTCCTCTCAGTTAAGAGGAGCCTTTCCAACCCCCGCCTCCCTCCACCTCTCACACCTCCCACACTGGAATGTTCTTGCTCTGTGGCTGGCCTGTTCTGGGGTATGGTGGTCTTGTTTGTCGGGTGCTTCTGGCTCATTGCAGGCCTGTAATTGATACTTTTCCAATGAATGACTGGGCTAATCTGCTGACTCTCAGGTCATCTCATGTTCCTTTCATTGTCCTGTCCAGCCACACAGACCTCTTGGTCCTTCTCACTTGCCAAGCAGCCTCCTGCCACAGGGCCTTTGCACATGCTAGTGCTCTTGCCTAGAATTTCTTCCTTTGCCTTTTCCCTGGTTGACAACTTCGACCCTGGGCTCCAGGCCACATCCTGTACTCCCCCGGTTTAGCTGCATCACTCTGTTGCTGACTCCCACTACCCAATGCCCCTCATCCAGAGTACCCCCTCCTCTGCTATGAAACATTCATTGTCATGGTTACTTGATTAATGTCTCTCATCTCACTAGTTACAAATTCCACTGAGGCAAGGCACATCTGTCTTCTGTATTCTCAGAGCTTGGAACAGCCCTGGCATATGGCAGGTACCAAACAGAGGAATAAAGGAATAGAAAGTGGGAGGGAAAGGAGAAGGAAGAGAATATTAAACCGGGTTTGGCTAAAAACAAAGTCATTGCCAGACTCCATGTTGACAGGAAGGGGAAGATATGTCTTACAGGGCAGTTGGAGAGGGGAGTGAGGAATTCCTTCCCAGGTCCAGAGGGGACTCAGATGCCCAGGACACCTGTCAGCATCCTCCACCTTTGACTGTCAGGGTCAGACCCAGAGCCCATGGGTACATGTGAGGCCTAGGGGTACTCTGTGGACTCTCAGTCCTACAGGAAGGGCCTATGGTCTGGCTCTGGCTTTCTTGATCCTTGCTGGGGCCTCTGGGCCTTAAGGTTCCCTCCCCAACCCCATGCCATGTGGTCATGTATGTGACCTAGTTCCTCGTGTGCAGCTTAACCACTGTTGTCCCCACTGCAAGTCCTAACCCTGGGTAAGAGCCCAGGGTCCCACAGACCAAGAGTTCCTGAAGAGCAGGGACCAGGGCCCCTCTCTGAGTCCTGGTGCCCAGCTCAGGGCCACCTGTGCTAAGTTTCTGCCACTACCCAGACACCCCACGGGACCTCTGCAGCCCTCTCTTTTGGGCAGTCTACAGGAGCCTGGTTCCAGCTTTGCTGGGCACAGGAAACAAGACAGGCTAGATGTGGTACCAGGGTGTGAGGCTGACTGTGCCCTACTCCAAAGCCTGTGCTCTTTTCACCATGACCTATGTGGTATTATGGTCTGAACTGTGTACCTCATAAGATAAGTACCCATGGTCCCTGTGAATGCAACCTTATTTAGAAATTGACTCTTTGCAGATACAATCAAGTTGAGGTAGAGGCCATACTGGATTTGGGTGGCCCTAAATCTAATGACTGCTGTCCTTACGAGGGAAATTTGGACACAGACACAGGGGGAGCATCATATGACACTAGGAGCAGAGACTGAAGTGGTGTTGCCACAAGCCAAGAGAGGCCAAGGATCGCCAGGAGCCACCAGAAATGAGAGGCTGGGAACACATTGTCCTTGACTCCCCAAGAAGGAACCTGCCTTCAGAACAGTGCAAGAATACATTTGTGTTATATTAAGCCACCTAGTTTGTGGTGATTCATTCCCTGCTCCAGGACACTAAGACATACAGGTGGGTCAGATGGCAGGTTGTGCAGGTGAAGGGATTGGCCACAACAACAAAGGTTCTCCTGGCACTTCCTCGTGAGCAGCTTATGCAGATAAACCCATCACTATGACTGCGGTGTCCCTGCAGAGGCTGGGTTCCCCAAGGCCTTACCCTTCCTGCCATCCAGTGGTGCTGGCTCAGCAGCTCACCCACATCTGAGTCTTCCCCGCCTGGGTCCTGGCTCCACCTCACCTGTGGGTCCTGGGCTGACGGAGGCCAGGCATGCCCCCACCTGCTCTCCAGAGAGGCTAGGCAAAGTGGCACAAGCCCAAGGCCACTTAGGCTATGCCCTCATCACTTCCTCCAGCACCCATTCTGGAGCCAGCAGGAGCCCCCAGCTGTGACGTGATCAAGGCTAATCTTCAAACTCTGGCTGAAAAGACAAAGCTGCCTTTGGCAGGTCCCTTCCTCCTGGCCCGCTCTTCACCCTGGCAAGTCCCCCTCTACCTGTCAGAGAAGATTCTACCGTGAAGTCACAAGGCCTGGTGCCAGGCAAGAAAGCCAGATGGAGATGGTTACCATGGAGACTCCTGCCCAAGCGCCCAACACCTGTGATCATCACCTGCCTCTAATTCGGCTTAATCCAGATCTCCCCAGAGACTTGGGGGAGACAAAGAGGAGGCAGACATCTTCCGGAATCAGATCGGCTCTCCGTGACAAGGCCAGTGAGCTGGCTCAGGGACTTGTGCCCAGAGACTCAGAGAGGGTCCCAGCACCTCCCATGGAAGGTGAGGAGGGGCCCCAAGGATCCATGCTGTTGCCCAGGGCTGCCTGGCCCCCTGCTTACCTGGGTGCCTCAGTCCCCTTGGGTCTCTGCTCTTGACACTTGATTTTGGCCCCCTCTCCTCTGTAAGTCTTCCCCAGGGAGCAAGAGGTGAGAGGGTGGAAGACTTGCTTAGGCTGAATGCCCGCTTTCCCCCACAGAGCCATCATCCTCAGCTTCTGTCCAAGGCCCGATGCTCCTGCTCAGAGGGAAGAGACTAGCATTTGTTGTCAGCTACCAAGCTGGGTGTTCCCCACATGCGGTGGCCCCTCCAGCCCTAAGTCACAAAGTTACCACTGTTGTGCCATGTTACAGGCTAGGGAGTCAAGTCTCAGTGCCGGGATAGCCTTTTGCCCTAGGGCAAGAATAGGAGAGCCTTGACACACCAATACACCACCGAGGGCTCGTATGGCCAGGACCTCAGGCACCCCAGTGCTGGATTCCAAGCACAGTGGAACCCAGCCACATTCCCTGGGCCCAAGCGACACCAACCTCATCCCCATCCTGGGTCATTAAAGCTTGCTTTTCTTGTTTTATAGACTTAACTCTTTAATCCACATGGAATTTCTGTAAGTGGTAATAGAGGAGGCTCTAATTCTATTTTATATTTTCAGTTATGTATGTTGATCCAACATCATTTATGAATAATTTATTTCTTCACCCACCTAATTTGAAATACCAGAGTAATCACTTTCGAAATTCTTAACTATTATAAACTTAAGTTAGTTTCTCAGATTTATTTATTGTTCTGTCCCTCTCTGTCTCTCTTGGTACCAACACCATATTGTCTTGAGCTCTTTAGTTTTATAATTCTAATTAATTAAACAGTAAATTATTTATTTATTGTAAAGAGAGAGAGAAAGCGAGCAAGCAGGAGGGGGAGGGACTCTCAAGGTCAGAGCCCGACACAGGGTTCAATCCCATGACCCCAAGACCACAACCCAAGCAGAAACCAAGAGTTGGACACTTGGCACCTCAGACCACTGAGGCGCCCCTATTATACATTCATATTTTCAAAAATAAGCTTTATTGAGGTCTAGTTTACAGACATCATGTGTATCATTCACAACTTAAAAATCCATGTAACCCCAAAATTAAGATACAGAAATGTCTTTCTTCAGGTAGTCTCTCATTCAGGCCTCCCAGCCTCAAGCAACAAGTTATCTATCTGCATTTTGATACCATATATCCATTTTGCCCATTCTAGAATAAATGGAATCACAATCTGTGGTTTTGTGTGTGGCTTCTTTTATTCAACATTTTGGTTTTAAGATTCATCCATGTGGTGGAATTTGTTTGTGCCTTTCTACTGATGAGCACGATACCACTGTGTGGTATAACATGATTGGTTTACCCACTCATCGGTGTACAGACAGTCCAGTTGTTTCCATCATCAATAAAGATGCTATGAATATTGATGTCGAAGACTTTGCATAGGCATAGTTTTTGTTTCTCTTAGGTAGATACCTACAATTTGAAGAGCATGATTGTACAGTATATTTATGTTTAAGAAACTGCCAAACTGATTCCAAAGCAAGGTTGCATCACTTTACATTCCCAGAAGCAAAGTGTGAAAGACCTAGTTGCTTCTCATTCTTGCCATCACTTTAAATTTTTGCCATACTGGCAGGTGTGTACTGGTATATCATTATGGTTGTGATTTGCATCAATGACTAATGATGTTGAGCATCTTTTCCTGTGCATATTTTCAATTTATACACCTTTGTTAAGTTTTGGAATCTTTTGCCCATTTTAACAACTTTATCGTTATAATTAAAGTACAACAAACCACATATTTTCAAAGTATGCTGTTTGTCCAGTTTTCACATATGTACATATTCAAGAAACGATCACCACAATCAGGAAAACAAACATTTCCATCAGCTACCAAAATTTCCTCATACAATTTTGTAATCTATTTCATTTCAGGCATCCACTGATCTGTTCTCTGTCACTATAGATTATTCTTTTCTACAATTTTACATACATAGATTCATACACTATATACTTTGTCTTCTTTTATGCAGCATAATACTTGTGAAATTCCTCTATGTTTTTTGCATGTACCAGTAGTTTATTCCTTTTTAAAAGATTTTTATTTATTTATTCATGAGAGACACAGAGAGAGGCAGAGACACAGGCAGAGGGAGAAGCAGACTCCCTGTGGGGAGCCTGATGTGGGACTCGATCCCAGGATCCTGGGATCATGACCTAAACCAAAGGCAGATGCTCAACCACTGAGCCACCCAGGCATCCCAGTTTGTTCCTTTCTTATGACTAAGTGCTGTTTTATTGTATAGATGGACCACAATCATTATTCCACTATATGTAGTGTGTCATTTTTTTCTAGCTATTTTTATTTTTCATTTTCAGCCATTTATAGTGTGTCTAGGCATGAGTTCCAATGATCTATCTAATCCTTTTGAGGGTTTGTAGAACCTCTAGAATATGTCAATTTATGTCTTTCACCAAATCGCGGAAGACTTTCTTAAAATATTTTTTTTTTCTCGGCTGGTTTTTCCTCACCTTCTGGAACTCCAGTGACACCTCTGAGGGGCTTCCTAGCCCCTGTTTCTGGGTTTCCACCCTGAGGGACATGAACTCACATGGGGGCTAGTCAGACATTATTTGGATGAGGTAGGGGCTGGGCACAGGAACCCAGCTGCAACGGCAGTGGGGGTTCTTGGAGATTCTCTTGAACTGGGAGTTCTTTCTGCCCTGTCTTGCTCTCCTTCCTGTAGCTCTTGCCCCTTCCCAATGTTTGTGACCCTGGGCAACCATCTGTCCCTCTCCAAGCTACAGCTCCCCACCTAAGGTCACATGGCACTGTGGGTCGGGGATCCTTGGGCTCTCCCCTCCCTGGAGTGGCTCCAGGACCTCCCATGTAGGATCAGATCTTGATCTGCCTTCCCTTCCTGACCTGCCTGAGCCTAGTCCCCCCAGGATTGCCCCCTTCCTGCTCCATGTCATCTCCATGATACCTTCTCTACAGAATTAAAAAATAATAATAACAAATTTTTAAAAATTTAAATATCTTTTCCCATAGGTTCCTGGGGCTCTGCTCGTTTTTTCTAATTTTCTTCTCTGTTATTCACAGTGTGCCATTTCCATTGATCTATCTTAAAGTTTAGAGGATTTTTTCCCCCTCATCATCACCAAGCTGCTATTGAAATCAGTAAACTTTTAAATTTCCGATTTTGTATTTTTCAGTCTTAACATTTCCATCTGGTTCATTTTTATAGGTCTTATGTCTCTGCTGAGAACTTCTACCCCTTTATTCATTCCAAATGTGTTTTTCTTGACCTAATAGAACGTAGTTATAATAGCTTCTTTGAAGTCTTTGATAATTCCAATGCATGGGCCACCTTGGGGTTGGCATTGTCTTTTCCCTGGAGAACTGGCCATATTTTCCTGGTTCTTTATACACGGGGTAATTTTGATTTGTCCCAGACATTGTGAATGTTATATTGTGTAGACTTTGGGTCCTGTACAAAATCCTCTGGAGAAGTCTATGCATTTGTTTTAGCATGCAATCAACTGGGTTAGGTTCAAACTACATGTTCCGTCTTGCCTTCTATATGTAGCAATTCAAATCTAAGTTCAGTTCTCTAAGCCTATGCTGTATTGGTTTGGCTCTGTCCCTGAGTATACATTACTTAGTGATTAGGCTAAAAAGAGGCGTGCACATGGTTTGCAGCTCAGTTTGGTTTTCAAAGCTATGCTGGTTTGGGTCTGTCCCACTTATGCATAGCTCAGAGGTGAGGCTGAGATTTGTGTGCACTGCCATCGCAGAATAAAGGGACTACTCTCCTGGCTCTCTCTCCTGGATTCCTCCGACACTCTCTATCCGCCCAAGCCCCTTATTCTGCTACTGTTGTCTTGCTGCTATACAAGGGGAGCCCACCCTCTGGGCAAAGCGGAGAGACTGCAAGAAACAGAGACAATGAAAATGAACCTGGGAAATTCCCTTCCTACAGTGGATCACTTGTCTAAGTGTGGCATCTCCACAATCTGTTTTTGTTTACTTTTTAGAGTTCTCCGGTAGTTAGCTTTTTATTTGGCTCAAAATTTTTAGTTTTAATCAGAGGGAGGAGTTGATTGAGTTTATGCTACCATTCTAGTACTGGAACCTCCTTTCCCCATTCTTAATAAGGTTTTTTTTTTCTTCTTACTGTTATGATGTATGAACTCTTTAAATCTACTGGATGCAACTCCTTTGTCAGAAATATGTATTGTGAATGTTTTCTACTGAGCTGTGCCTTGACTTTGCATCTTCTTAGCAATGTCTTTTTAGGAAATTTTTTTCATTTTGAGGAAATCCAATTTGTTTTTTGTTTTTTTTTCATTTGTGCTTTTGGTAGCCTAAGAAACACGTGCCTACCCTAAAATTGTGATGATTTCTTTGTGTTTTCTTGTAGATATTCTATAGCTTTAGCTTTTATACTAAGCTTCCTAGGATTCTTCTGGAGTTAAGTGATAGGATTTGAGGTGGGGATCAGGGTCTATTTTTCCATTTGGATATCCACTATGTTAATAGGTTCAAAAGACTTTTCCTCATTCTCATTGAAATATCTTGGTACTGTGGTCAAAAATTAGTACAATATGGTGGCGCCTGTGTGGCCTAGTTGGTTAAGCCTCCAGCTCATGGTTTTGGCTCAGGTCATGATCTTAGGATTATGAGATCAAGCCCTGTTATTGGGCTCTGCTTGAGATTCTCTCTCCCTCTCCTTCTGCCCCTTCTCCCACTTGGATCTCTCCCCGCTCTTTCTCTTAAATAAATAAATAAATCTTTAAAAGAAATCAGTACTATATACATGGGCCCATATATCCCAGACTCTCTGCTATGTCCCATTGACTGATACTGCACTGCTTTGATTGCGATAATCAGTTTCTCAATCTTGGCACTATTGACATTTTAAGCCAGATTACTCTTTGTTTTGGGAGCCATCTTGCTCACTATAGGATCTTCAATAGCATCCCTGGCCTCACTAGATGCCAGTAGCACCCTCCCCCAAATTGTAACCAAAAATGTCGCCAGACATTGCCAAATGTCCCTGGGGTTTAATCACTCTCAGCTGAGAACCACTGCTGCAAATTTACTGTATGCCTTGAAATCAGCTAGGGTAGTTGGCCAGTTTTTTTTTCCAAAATATACTTTAACATTTAAAAAATACAAATATTTTTTAAAACCTATGTCTACATTTTCATAGAAATGTATACTAAATCTATCTCTAAATTTCAAGGTTTTTTGCGTGTTTCTTTTTTAGTTAGTAAAATCTATCCTTTTGAGTATACAGATCTATGAATTTTAACCAATGCATCCCATCAAGTAACCATCACTTTAGTCAAGATAGAAAACAGTTCAATTATCTCCCCATATTCCCCCTTTGCCCCTTGGTATACTGGTAAGCCAGCTCTCAAAAACATCAGGACTAAACCTTGATTGTTTGCTAATTTCCCTGGTATAAATACTCCTGCCCTGGCATCACTAAATGTGCAACTGGGAAGAGATGTGCAGACTGGGCTCTCGTGAGCTGTTACAAGCTGCCTCTAGGGTACTACATATGGTACCCTTTGGTTGAAAACCCTCCTCACCCTCACTGAAACACCAATCTGTTTTCTGTCCCTATGGTTTTGCCTTTCCCCAAAACTTTTATAAATAGAGTCATATGCAAGTTCTAGTTACTCATCCTCCTTGAACAGATCTCTGCTTTCCTGACTCCCAGAGACTAGGGGCTCTGCATGAGTGTCCCTTCCCTGCTGGATTCTAAATTCTGCAGAAAGCTGAGGGAGGATTTTAGGGCTCACATTACTTGTTTCCTTTCTCTCCTAAGTCACTGTCCTGCACTTCCTGTTTTCCACTGTCTTAAAATAGTGGTTTCCTATTTTATCCAGTTTTCTAGTCATTCATGGCAAGAGAACAAATCTAGTACCAGCTATATTAACATGACTAGAAGCAGAGGTCTCTATAACCAGTTTTTAATAGTCACATTTATTTCAGTGGTTATGCTGGGAACCATGCTAATCAGTTGTCATTGATTATGTCCTCTTAATAATCCCACAAGGGAGGTACCACTATTACCTTTATGTAAAGATAAAGAAATGAGGTTTAAAGAGGGCAATAAAAGGCCAGTAGTAAACAGCAGAGCTGGATTTCAAATGTAGGCAGCTTGGCTCGGAGTCCAAAGTATTTGATCACTTTGCCATTAAAAATTATTTTAGGTGATATACGTAAACAGTTTTTATTTTTATTTTTTTTAATTTTTTAATTTATTTATGATAGTCACACAGAGAGAGAGCGAGAGAGAGGCAGAGACACAGGCAGAGGGAGAAGCAGGCTCCATGTACTGGAAGCCCGACGTGGGACTCGATCCCGGATCTCCAGGACCGCACCCTGGGCCAAAGGCAGGCGCCAAACTGCTGCACCACCCAGGGATCCCCATAAACAGTTTTTAACAGTGAATATATTTAATTTACTGTATATTGTTTAGAAAAAAAATGTAATTGTCACATTAAAGCCATGATTTTTCAGATCTTTCTGTCCAAGACAAGAGTTAAGTAGTTTTCTCCCCCCACCTCCAATAAAATGCTGAATCTCTACTTACATATAGGATGAGAACACCTGAGCTCCAGGTCACATCCACGACACTTCACCCCTTCCAGGTTGGCCCCTGGGTCCATGTGCATCTGTAGATGAGGATGACTGTAACTCATGTGACATCAAAGCACATCACGATGTGCTTTCTTCATTTCACAACTTGTGCTGGACTTAGCTCTTCCCCTTAAATATAGTTAAAGGCAGCCCCTCAGGCCTTTTTGTGGGATTGATGTTCCTCTTCACTGCAAGAAGTTCTCAGTGACTTTTAGAAAGCCATCTCCTCATGGCTGCTGTGCGAGACCAGGGTTCCAGGGTTTCTATAGCAAGCCCTGAGTTATCCTAGCTAGTAGACAGCCCTGGAGAAAATTTATTTCTACTTTGCTATACAAGTGCTTAGTCAAACTGTAGTTCAAGCTTTTGGCTCAACAGAGCCTCTCCCACTGTGGGCTCATCCCCCAGGGGCCTTCTGTGGTCTCATTGTATCCTCCCTAAATCCTCACATGTATGGACCAGTAAATATGATGGGGCCTAGAGATGGGGACTGACTTGTCCAGAGTCACAGAATATGGAACCAGGACTAGGCACCAGGCAACTGTGCCAAGGAAGCACTTGAAACATATTCTCACTCGTAACCCTCACAATCCCTGGGGGCAAGGATTTGAATCCCCATCCTGGAGATGCAGCACTCAAGGCCAGTGTGGGTAAGGGTCTTGTCCCAGGTCCCTCTGGCCCTCAAGCCTGTGCTTTTAGCCCCTGCTCTATAGAAGGAGTATGCTCACTGCCTAGATGGTCCAACTGTATGCCTCATAGTTCATCTGTGTCTCTCATAGGGACCTATCCATCCTGGCAGGAGCGAAGACCATGCTGGCAGGATGTCTGAAATTTAGACTATTCCAGACTTGCAGGGCCATGTACCCCCTGCAATGAGCACAGGCGGAGCCCAGAGAAAGCAGAGATTTGAGAAGGTACAGGTGGTCAGAAGAGGCTATCTGCAGGAGGCACAAGGGCCCAGACTACAGGCAAAGTGACTCTACCCCACCAGGGAATGTATGTGAGGGACAAATGCCCTTGCAAAAGCAGCCATGGACACAAAGCATGGACAAGGCCCAGGGTGCAGAGGCCACGTGGGGACCCCACGTTGAGTGAGAAGTCAGACTCAAACCTGGAGCTCACCCCCTCTGCAGATTGTTTTAACTATAAACATAGTTTTCTTTGTCGGAAAAAAAATATCTACTCCATGTGTGCCTCGGGTGGTCAAAATGGCCCTTCGTTTTTTCCTCCTACTGCCACGATGACACATTTACCACCTGGAGCCTGCTCCCAGGATCTGCTGCTCTTTTGGGAGAAACAGATGCCTTTGGTCATGAGTCACCCACACGGAGTCCATCAGGAAGCTGAAACCTGCCTCCCACCCCAAGAACTCTCCCATCTCCCCCAAGCTCCTGGTGTCCTTTACCTTCCCTGCCTCTGGATTTTCTCATCTTTTGTTTCCCAGGGAAAAGTTCAGTAAAGTTGATATTCTACACCATCTGAGGCAGAAGCATGCCAAGTCCCCTATGGCATTTTAAGGATGTAAAAATCATGTAGTACCTTTTATACCATTTATTCATTCCCAAAAGGATTGATGATGGATGTGTTTAATTTTCCCTTTCTGCCAGGCCACCAGGTGAGCTGCTCACTCACCCTCTCTTCTGATTCAGATAAGAAGTTTACGGTGTCAGAAGGACAAACTTTCACTTACAAGGACTGTCTGTTTTCCAACACTGGCAAACCAAAGATGCATTTTTACAATTAGCAGTCTCCGCAATAGTAGCCCTTAGGGTTTTGTAGCTCTTGCCTGAGTGCCCTGCTCTCTCTGAACCTCACCTCCCTACCCGCTCTGGTCCTGACATCTCTTGCCTCTCAGAGAGCATCATCTGAAATCCCCTGCTCAGGACCTCAATGTCACCCACTTGCTATTCCTTCTTCAGGATCTACATCTGAGCCTGGCCCTCAGTCATGCTCATTCTGACCCTTAAAACTCTGATCCTGGACATCTGCAGCTTCTTCCAGCTGGCCCCTACCTTCAGATACATCCCCACCAACCCAACCTGCTGCTAGATATCTCCTCCTAAAATTCAGATATTATCCTATCACTTCCTTGCTCAAAAACCTTTGGTAGCTCCCTCTTGCTTAGGAAAGCAAATCCAGGGATCCCTGGGTGGCTCAGCAGTTTGGCGCCTGCCTTTGGCCCAGGGTGCAATCCTGAAGTCCCGGGATCAAATCCCACGTCAGGTTCCCGGCATGGAGCCTGCTTCTCCCTCCTCCTGTGTCTCTGCCTCTCTCTCTCTCTAGGTCTATCATAAGTAAATAAATAAATAAATATTTAAAAAAAAAAAAAAAAAAAAAGGAAAGCAAATCCAAACTGTAGGATCTGGTATCCCAGGTGTTTTACAATCTAGTTGCCTCTCTACTATGCAAAGCAAGTTTCCCCTTGGGCACCTTGCCCTAGCAGACCTGGTACATCCCCACACTGTGCTTTCACACTGGAATGCCACTCCCACCTGAGCAAGCCTGACGTCTTCCTCTAAGATGCAGCCAAGGTTGGCCACAGGTGCTCTGTGACACAATACCCCAGACCAGGGGACTTAAGGACACTGATATTTATCTTCTCACAATTCTGGAGGTTGGAAGTCTGAGATGAAGGTGCCAGCAGGGCTGGTTTCTTCGGAGGCCTCTCTTGCTGGCCTGCAGATAGATGATGGCCTTCTCCCCATCTGCACATCGTCTTCCCTCTGTGTATGTGTATATGTGTGTCTCCAACTCCTTCTCTTAGAAGCACACTGGTTATATTAGAATAGAATAAATGACCTCATTTTATCTTGATTACCTCTTTAAAGAAAACTGATCTCCAAATAGGGTTAATATTTGGAGGTGCTGGTGGTTAGGGCTCCAACACATGAATTTTAGGGGACATGATTTAGCCCATAAAATTATGAGGTGGACTTTAGATATTCTGGATCCTCTTCATCCTCAGACTTAGTCTCTTGCTTCCTCTCAGCCAAGGGTTAGAGGAGTTTTCACTTTGCTTTGCTTGATGTGTGTGTTTGAGATGTGGGGTGCTCAGACCTCTGCTGCCCGCATCCCTCAGGCGAGGTTACAGACAGAAGGGCCATGATCTCCCAGGGGCAGGAACCAGGCCTCTTTCTTCACCAACACCCAGGGCTACTCTGGTGCTATGCCAGTACCCAGAAGGGAGTTTGCCTCGTGTCCTCTGGGTGCATCCAGACACAGGCTTTTATATGCCAGCTCTGCCACTTAGCAGTGTCACTTTGGAGAGAATAACCCAATTCCTCAGCTGTAAAATTGGGACAATTACAACCTAAGCTTCCTATGAGAATTCATTAGAGAGTAAAGTTAAGAATAGTGCCTGACATACAGTAACCTCTTCCCAAACAGCAGTGATCATTATCACCACCTCTCCTGTGAGTCCCCAAAGCTCTTGCCCAAACCTCCCAGTTTACAAGATGCAGCTAGGGACATTAAGAATGACTTACCTGATGTGGTTGCCAGTACTCTGGGGATGTGGGGCAGGAAACTCTAAAAAGTTGAACATATGTATATCTTAAAACATTCAATTATATATAACAATATGTATGTCTCACATTACCCCTTGTACTTTTTTTCTGTCTTGTTTTAAAATACTATAAATCCAATCAGCTACTACAGAGACATTTTATGACTTTAGCACAAATTTTAGATAAAATGTACTCACAATTACTTAAAATGAGATGAGAAACATCATCTACTCTATAGTTCTCTCAAGACTCTCAACATTTAACTTTTAGAAGGGAAAAGAGGCACTTTCCCAGTCATCCACAAGGGGGAAGGCTGATTCCATTTCTTCAGAAAAGTACCATCAGGTCATCATTAAAGACCACTTAAAACTGGTATTTCTGGGGCGTGTGTGTGTGTGTGTGTGTGTGTGTGAGAGAGAGAGAGAGAGAGAGAGAGAGAGAGAGAGAGAGAGAAACAATTTCCCTCAAAGAAACAAAATTTCCCCATGCAAGGAAGATGCCATTTTTTTTAAAGCTGACAACTTACAGATGGCCATTGGTTTAAAAACATATTTCAAAGTCATTTACACACACAATCTCCCTGCAGTCAATCATGGAGGATTCTAACAAATACTACATCCAGAATGTAAGAACGCTGTGGTTATTCTACCAGAAAGTCAAGCAAATTATTTAAATTCACAGGGATGGAAAAAAAAAATCATCTTTTTCAACATCAAACAGAAAACATTCTCTCTTTGAACATGTAAATCCCTTAAATGTATTCAAGAATTTGAATAATCATCCAGGAAGACTATCCTATTACTCTTTGAAGCCCTTAAAGAATTTTTCTTGAAATAGTAACATGCTACTCAGGGTGGGGGAGAGAGGCTTTTAAATGACAAAGGGGGTGGAAGAGCCCCATGAGTCCCCATGTATCTTTTCCCAGAAAGGAAGAACAGCCTTCAGAGAATCACTAGGCAAACATAAGGGTGTGGGGGAAATCTTCTAAGAGTAAGGCACAGGAGCTGCTTCCCATCTGTTTTACATCTGGGGTTAGAAATAGGACTTGGAGCTCTCAATACAGGGAGAGCCTCAAAGACAGTTAAGAACAGAGAGCTGAGTAGAACTTGGATCCCCCATTTGCAATAGCCATCCACCAGAGCTTGGTCTAGGTATGGGCATGGGCATTCCAAGCCAAAGTGATAGGCAAGCCAGAGGTAGAAAGTGGTTTGATGTCCAATCCTTTTTTGAGCTAATAACCACACACAAGCTTCAGTTCAAAGAACTGTAACTCCATCTGCAAAGAGAAAAATGAACAATTAAGATGATACCAGCTATTTGACTCACAGAAGTTTTTTCTAAGGAAATAATTGAAGATATTTACAGAGATGTGGCTTTAAGATAGTTATCATGGTGGTGTTTCTAAAAATTAAAAGTAAACAAAAAAATATTTTGAGGAAAACCCCTAAATATCCAACAATGAGAGATTGCTCAGATAAATGATGCTGTATCCACACAAGTAAATATTATGAAACAATTAAAAATGATAACATAGTGTGGGACCCAGGAAATTTAACAAAAATCCCCTACCTCTGGATAAGCAGAGCAGGACCAACTCCATTTTGTGCTGCACCAGCCACCTCCTGTATGACCCCCACATGACCTGCTTATTGCTTAAGGCGCTGCCCCACCCTAGTCAAGCCAGCTGGGCACACCCTAATCGGAAATCGGCCCATAACAATGTAACTCTGCCTTGTGCCCGCCAAAACTGCTCGCCAATTCTGACCAAAGTAATAGGCCAGTTCAAATGGATACTATAGGGTAAAATGTAATTCAATTGGCCACCTGCGTGTGGACCGACATGACTGTGCAACTATCTGTGTATCCCATGGGTCACTAGCCCCTATAAAGCTGCTACGCCTCTTAGTCTCGGGGTCCAAGTCTCTGTTCCGCTGTGCCGGGTATACTTGGACCCAAGCTCGAGCTTGTAATAAACCCTCGTGTGTTTGCATCGGTGTCGGCTCCTTGGTGGTTTCTTGGATTCGCAATCTTGGGCACAACAATAGAAATGCATTTGTTCCCATGGAAAGAGTCTTAATATACTAAGTAAAAGACAGCTGGTTATGAAACTGTCTATACAAGATATATATTTTTTGTGATAGATGTGCAGATGTTCTCAGTTCTTTTAATTATTTCACCCTGTTAAAAATACTGTACAAAATACACACTATGGAAAAGTTACATAAAAAAAGACAGAACCCCAAATTCCTATCAAAATCCCACCAAGATATTTTGTAGATATAGGTAAGATTATCCTGAAATATATATATATATATATATATATATGGAAAGACAAAGGAACTAGAATAGCTAGAATAATTTTTGAAAAAGAATAGAAGGGAAAGAATCATTGTACCTGATTTCAAGATTTACTATGTATCTAGAGCAATCAAGATGGTATAGTATCAGTGGAGATGTATCCAGATATCCAGAAAAAGACCCACACAAATACGCCTGACTTGACAAAAGTTTAACAGCAGGGGTGTCTGGGTGGCTCAGTCAGTTAAGCATCCAACTCCTGATTTCAGCTCAGATCATGATCTCAGGGTCGTGGGATCAAGCCTCATGTCAGGCTCCATGCTGGGCCTGGAGCATGCTTAGGATTCTCTCTTTCTCTCTCTCCCTCTGCTCCTTACCCCCATCCCCCCCCCCCCAAAAAAAAAGCTCCTCAACCTAAGTCCCATGCCTTATATGAAAATTAACTCAGAATGGATCACTATACTATAAAACTAAACTATAAATAGTAATACTATAAAACTTTTAGAAAAAAAAAAATAGGAGAAACTCTTCAGAGCCAGAAAAGATTTCTCAGATTTAAGATCTAAAGCACAATTCACAAAAGGAAAAATAGCGAAAACAAAAAATAGTGACACCACCAAATGCTGAGGAAGATACATAGAAACTGGATCACTTACACACTGCTGGTGACAATGTCAAATAGGACATTCACTCCTGAAAACTGTTGCCTCAAAAATGAAACCTGCAACTACCACAGAAGCCAGCAGTGGCACTCCTGTGCATTTATCCCAGAGAAATGGAGGCTTATACTTACACCCAAATCCACACAGGAGTGTATATAGCAGTTACATTCACAGCAGCCCCAAACTGGAAACAATAGGGATGTCCTTCAGTGGGTGAAAAGTTAGACAGTGGTATATCCGTACCTCAGAACACTACTCAACAGGAAAAAGGAAAGAATCACCAATGCAACAATCTAGACAACGCTCCAGGGAATTATTATGCCGAGTGTAAAAACCCAACCACCAAAGGTGATATTTTATGATTATATTCTGTAATTCCATGGTTCCTTCACTAGTCCATTCTCAAAATGACAAAATTATAGAAATGAAGAACAGGTTCCTGGTTGTGGGTGGTTAAGGAGGGGTAGAGGCAAGAGGGAATGAGCATAACTAAAAAGGGAAAACATGGGAAATCCCTTATGGTGCTGGAAATGTCAATATCCTGGTTGTGATCTTGTACTACAGTTTTGCAAAATGTTACCACTGGAAGAAGCTGGATAAAGGGTATGCGGCATCCCTCTGCGTTATTTCTTACAATTGTGTGAATCTACAATGATCTCCAAATTAAAAGTTCCATTAGAATAAAAAGGGCAGAGATGAGACAGTCCCCAGAAAATGGGCAGACATGGGCCTGTGTGCTGTGCTACTCAGGGCTGCATCGAAGGCCTTGCATCCAGCAGGGAGCCCAGATCACTCAGCATCCAAGTGACACCAGGGTGGCAAGAGTGAGGGCCATGGGGGGAGGGTCCCCAACAGCCTGCCAGACTCCTCTGAGCCCCTCAAGGCACAGCCTCCTGCTGTCCTGTTGGCAGCCCTCAGGGGAAGGGAAGGGAAGGAACCAGCATGGCAGGGGCTCTCCCCAGTCAGCTCTGGGCCACTGGGCAGATCCCAGCAGCACACCTCAGTGCAAAGTACATCTGGATCAACCTGGCCCATGGGCAGGATGAAACAGTGACACTGTCTCTTCCCAGGTGAGATCAGGAGTCCATCAGCAAGCAGCAAATGAGGAGGCGTGGCTTGTTCAGGGCTGTCCCTCCCAGAGCTAATGGCCTGTTTAACTCAGAATCCATAACAAGAGCAGCTTTCTCCAATTAAATAACCACAGGCAGGGGTTTTGTTATTTATTTATTTATTTTTATTTTTATTTTTTTGCAAACCCTAGCACTCTGCCTAGTAACAAAAAGTAAACATAGCATGATTTATTACTTTAGGAGGTCCAAGACATGCCATGTTAATTGCCTCTAATGAGGACATAGTTATCAGACGTCAACAAACCATCTGATTGAGCTTACTGAGTGATTGGAGGGAGCATAGCCTTTAGAAGAGCTACTGTTTACATGAGAACACCAGCCACACAGGGCTCCCTGTAGCATGGAAACACAGGCGTTGATGAGGGAAAAATAGTAATGACTTACAGAGACAAAGAGTACAGTCCTAGTGGATGTTCTGTATTGAGGAAAGCCAACAATCCCAGTGGGCTGGCTCTCTCTTTGCTCTAAACAGCAGCAACGCTAAACCTATAAATAAAACTCTTCCCATTAGTCTTCTGTTCCTGCAACTCACTCAACTGCCTACCTCAGGGCACCTGCACTTGCTGTTTCCCCTGCCTGAGTGCTCTGCCTCCAGATCTGGGAAGATTCCCAGGTATCTGCTGGGTCTCAACACACATCTCTCCTGGGAAGGGCCTTCGCTGACAGCTCCCTCCACATTGGCTTCCTGCCCCCACTTCCAGCCACAATCCCTACCCCATCTCCCCACTTGTGTCCTTCATGGCACTTACCTCGAGGAACTGTCCTGTTTACTAGAGTATTATCCTCACCAAAGCGATAGCCCCACAGAGATCGGAAGCTCATCCATCTTCTTCCTATTACCTGATGCAGAAAGTTCCAACAAATACCCATCAAAAAAAAAATCAGTAAAACTAACCCCATTCCTGTAGCAGCTTTAATCCTTGGTCACTTCTGCTCAGGAGAGGTTGTAGTCACAAAAAAGGCCCCGGCCGGGGCGGGGGAGGGGGGGGGGGGTTGCTGCCCATGGGAGGCTCAAAAGAGTAAAGAGCCTCTACCTTTTTAGAAATCCCTTTGGTAGGAGCTTCTGTGGAAAGTCTGACAAGTTGAATTGGCAGACTGAGGTCGGGCTCAGGACCCCCAAGCTGTATTTCTTAGATCTCTAAGTCTACTCTGTTTGCCCTCCATCTCTGCCCACCACGCTGGGCTTGCTCACTGTCTCCTCTCTAGTCTTCCCTCCTGCCCTATGCTATCTATGTGACAGCACCAGCATTTTCTAAGAAGACCTGAGTAATTCTAAAGCCTCTCCTTTAGCTTCAGGTGCAGTCTGTTGAAATTACTTCTAAGTCAGAAGCACAGGGCTCTGCTCACAAGTCAGAAGACCCAGATGCTAGCCTGCCTGTGCCAGTCACTCTCCTTGGGAGAGACCCATCCCATCCCTGGAGTCTCTGGAAAGGACACATGACCTTGCAGCTGCCACCTTGGCCAGGCATGCTCCGTCCTGCCCAGGATTCTTGTGGGGTTGGGGGAGGCCTCCTTTCTCCCATGGAGAGAAAGAGCCATTGTGGTAAATGTTTTGGACTGAATATTTGCAACTCCTGTGCTGCTCCTCCCAGCTCCCATGCTGAAACCTAATCCCTAAGGTGATGGTAATAGGAAGTGGAGCTTTTGGGAGGTGACTAGATCAAATGAGTAGAGCCCTCATGAACGGGGATTAGTATCATAAAAGAGACCCCAGAGAGCTCCCTTGCCCCTTCTACCTTGAGAGGATACAGCAAAGTAGATCCTGACCAGACACCAACTCTGCCAATACCTTGACCACGGACTTCCCAACCTTAAGAAGTGTGAGCAATAAATTTCTGTCATTTGTAAGCCACTCAGTCTGTGGTATTTTGTTAAAGCAGCCTGTTGGGACTAAGGCAGAAAACCTCAGGCCCAGTGGCCATCCCAGAGACTTTAGATCAAACTTTGCCAAAGGTCCTTCCATGAGGAGTTAGAGGGTATAAAGATCTTCCCCACCGGAGGCAGGCAACCCTTGAGAGCTATTAGAGTTCCAACAGCTACTCAGCATCCCAGGCCTCAGTTTCCCTATGTGTAACTGAGATGACAACAGCAGCACCACCCGATGGGACTGAATAAAGCCATGATACAAGACTACAGTAGCTGGCACAGGGTAAGCACTCAATAAATGGCAGTCCTGAGTAAGATGGTGAGGATGATGATGGAGAAATCGAAGGAGATTAATTCACACTGAAGAAAAGCAGCAGTAGGAATGATCTCTGGTTGTACTGTTGAGAGACAAAAGTATGTGTGCAAGGAGTCTGGGCCCGAGTCTCCTTCAAAAACTAAGGCATTTATTTACACATGAAACATGGAGAAGAGCTCCCAACCTGGGATAGTCATGTGCTGCCCCAAGAAAGCCTTTTTTCCTGCCAGATACTTCTAGAGTTAGTAACACGGAGAGGTTGCACAAGTGACCTCCATGCTTATTTCCCAGCTAATGTGATATGATGGTCATTCAGGGGGATGGTCAGTAAATTCCAGAAGCCACAAGTGAGTGAGCCATTAAAACTGATACCTATAACGACTGTGTGGCAATGGGAAGCAAGAGTTAGGAAATAAGGGGAAAGACAAAATACAGAATTGTGTTGCAATAACAGCTGCCTAGAAGCATGTCTGCTTACAGGCAGGCTAGAGAAGCAACGATCAACAAGAGTTGATTTGCCTGAGTCACAGGATCGGGAGTGATTAAAGCAACATTTCTGCTCTGGTGGTTACAATACGGTCTCTGCCATTTTTTAAGTAAAAGGAGTGAGGGAGGATCTCACGGAGTGTATGTACGTGGGGTTCCCTGGCACTGATGCCTCCTTCATTCATTCTCCCTCTCTGGTACTATTTGTTACCTCATTTGCTACCGTTCAAAATGGCTCCAGCCAACATGGCTTGTTGAAGTGGGATTTTTGCAGACTTACAGTAGCTCAAAGAATAGCAAATTAACAAGCCAAAGAGAAAAACATTGTCAGGCTTTGTTACTAAGTTTTGCAGCACAGAGTTCATAGAGTTTAAGGGCAAGGGAAGCAAGAGATGAAAACGTGTTTGCAAGTAGCCTTGTGAATGAAAGAAAGCCCCGAGGCCTCAGATAAAGCTCACTGGGCCCAGCTACTTCATGAGCCAGAGGACATCTAGCCAGGTAAGCCTCCCTGAAGAGCAGATGCTGTGGAGTGAGCAAAGCAGCCTGTTGGGGACCTGTGCTCTGGCTCTCAGGCGCAGCCAAGGTGAAGACATGTAGTACCTGTAAATAATCGCTCCTATTGGAGATAATAGCAGTGGCCCCCACCGTTGTCCTGATGATCACGGGGTCTTAGAGGATGATGTCCTGGAATGGGAGCCTTGCTCTCCCATCTTCCCATCTGGAGCCCAGCCAGGCTGTCCCTCAGCTCAGCTGGGATGGGGTAAGGCTCTCCCTTCCTTTGGCCTCTCCCAGGCAGAGTCCATCAACAGTAATGCTGCATCTCTCCAGGTGAGGAAACTGAGTCTTCAAAGACACAAATAACTTCCTCAAACTCAAAGCCACGCATCCCTGTAAGTGACTGGGTGTGATAGAAACCTACATCCTGTTCCTCTTTGCCATAACGAAAAAACATGGAGGGGCAGCCAAGGGCCTGCAAAGAGGAAGGAAAGAGAAATCGTAGGCAAAACTCCCTCTGCACTCACACATCCACCCCAGGTTCCTCAGACAGCAGGTTTACACAACCACCCAGAAGGTACCAGCTGCGGCTAACGGCATGAGAAGCTTGGGGACAGAAGCACAGAACTTCTGGTGAATGGACCAGCAGACAGAGCCAGATAGCCAGACCCAGTGCTGGTTTCATGAAGGGCAAACAGGAAGGAGCAATGTTAAGAAAGGTAAAAGAGAACATCGAAATCCTGATCTCTGGCTGTTCAATCAACAGTTTGCACACAGACTCAGAAGAAGATATTTGACTATAAACTTTTGCTCTGCCCTGGGCTTCTGAAATTGTTAACCACAAAGGCAAAACAACAAGGCGCCATTTCCCATGAGCATAGGGTCCAGAGCCTTGGGGACCGAACCCCCTCTCAGCTTACAGAAGCCCCACATACCTGGGCTGAATGGCCTCTCTGCTGCTCACTCTGGTTTTCAGCAGCATGTTGTCACCACAGCACATCTAATAATAATTGAAGAGCAATTCCAGGGCATCACAACCGCATCTCCCTTGGGCTGCATCCAGGTTAATGTTCCCAGAGCTTCGGTGTCATCCCTGTCAGTGAGCAAGGCTGTCAGCGGCCTGCGGAGGACACATCGTTCTTTTTGGCATCCTTCTCTCCCTCTCTCTGGCCCACACCCTGTTAGGAATCTCCCCCTTCTGCAGGAACTACCCCCATCTGCCTCCCTCTCGCCTCCTACACTTGGTTTCTGGAGAGCAGAGATTTGCTCAGACGATCTATCTGGGGCCTTGCAACCAGCTTCAGCTGTGGAATCTTTTCGATGAGCAACTTTAGGTGGCCCCCAACGTGCAATCACATGGACGTGGAACGATATTGGTTAAAATGGGGATGCTGGTGCAGAGCCCCCTAGCCTGGCTCCTCTCTGCTCCCAGCTCCTCAGAACACCCCTTCCTCTGAGCAGCATCTTCACGTGCGTATGTCAAGAATGCCAGGATAATGCAGTGGGTCAGTGCCAGGGGGAGGGCCAGAACCCAGGCTTTGTGACACCAGCCAGAGGCTTCCACCACATCCACCTGCCAAAATAGTCTCCCTTCCCTATACCACCCTGCTTCACTCTCCATTTGGTTAGTGTGAGTCCAGCAGCTTCTAGGCTTGGAATGTTTTCCTCTTTTTTCGATCCTGGCATCTCTGTGCCATGAATTGTGGGAGACAATCAGGTGACCAGGATCTTCCAGGATTGTGTGGGGGCTAGGCTGAGCACGCTCTTTGAGGCTTCTGGAACTGTCTTGGGGCATCCAAACCTTTCTGAGGAACCCACTGTCTTTTAGTCCCAGCAACAGCAAATATTGGGCTCACATGGACCACTGATTCCCATGAAGAGCCACTTTACTCTTCCATCAATGTATTCTCAGCCACAGAAGGCTCCCGGGTCATAGGAGGGGTTGTGCAGTTTACACAAAGGATGCAGAAGTGGGTGTCAGGGGGGGTTGACTTGCTGCCAGCTTTGGGTGTCTCTGGACATGTCACTCTCTTTAGGATCCAAGCACCCATCTCTCAAGGAGATCATATCCCCACCTTCCTTGCCTCTTAGAGGTACACACTGGTGTGTGAAAGGCCCTGTGTGACACGTGAACAGATGGCAGTCATCTTGTGTGGAGCTCAGCAGGGGAGTCAGCACTGAGTTGAGTGTGAACATGGCAGCTGTGGGATCTCGGGCAAGTACCCTCCTCTCAGTGGGCCTGGCATGTAGTAGGAGACCAGAAGCCCATGTCGAGGCCAGGGGTAGCTGGCATGTAAGCTCTGCATGTGGCCTTCATCACTCAACCCATATCCTCCTCTCACGAAGGGCCAGACCCAGCCAGCACTTCCAGGCCAACAGAAACTTTCAGGCTCACTTTCAAAGCCTGGTAGCCCAGCCCTGGGAACAGAACAGGGAACAAGCCATGTAGATCCTTTCCCTGGGCCCAGGCAGCCAACCACTTCTGCCCACTGGGACCCAAGAAATGAGGCCTGTCTGTAAGGCCCTGGGGGTAGGTCTGCATCATGTGACCCAACTCCAGGTCAGGGAGGGTCAGGGCTGGGGGGGGGAAGGGGGAAGTGCCCCCATCCCATATGAAGGAGCTCAGCTGCTAAAATGAGAACCCACAGAGCCTCTTCTCAGCCCTCCTCAGTGAGAGAGGTGATGCCCCCAGCCTTGGGCCAGGCCCAGCAGTGGAAGCCACTGACTGTGCTCTCCCTCTTTCCTCCCCAGCCCTGCTCCCCATCCCTCGCACACCCCTGCCACATTCCTGAGCAGGTCCAGGCATTCCCCTCACAGAAGCTTCTTCATGTTCTCCCATCCATCTTCATGCAGCAGCCTGAGCAGCTTCCTTTCCAACCCCTGCTGCTGCTTTGAAGGGGCATCCCTGGGGGGAATGTGGGGAGCATCCTTTCCTGTCCCCCACTGCCTCTCCCCATCCTTCCCCTTGGGGCTCCACAGGGAGGGACAGCAGCCAGGTCTGCATTCCTCCTGCCTTTCCTGCATGCCTGCTCGGCACTCCGTGCCCCCAGCCCACCCCCTAGGACACTGGGATATGCCTATACTTGCTGCCTCTGCTACACAGTGGGCTCATTTATCTGTCTTTTAAGTCAGTTTGACTGAAACTGATGAAGAGACAATGGGTCCCAAGAAAATCTCAAAGGGCGTAATAAATCCCAGACCTATAAAGTGAAAACACAGGCTCTTAAATTTGTTTACATTTCTATTTTCAAAGTTAGCTATTTTTAAATCTTTTAAGTTAACTATTTTTTAGATTTAGATGAGCTAACTTAAAAAATTACAATTATCTCAAAATATAACAATGTTAGATTCACATGTGGTTTTAAGCATTATAGAGAGGTCCTGTGTGCCCTTTGCCCAGCTTCTTCCCTCAATGGTAACACTCTGTGAAACAATAGTACGATATCAGGACACTGACAGTGATGTAATTTGCTGAGCCTCTTCAGACATCCCTCATTTTACTTGAACTCAGCTGTGAATTTAGTTCAATGCAGTTTTATCACATGTGAGGATTTATGTGTCCACCACCACAATCAAGATAAATGTTCCAAAGCCACCAGATCTCTCTTGACGCCCCGCCCCCTTTTTAAAGATTTTATTTACTTATTTGACAGAGAGAGAAGAACACAAGCAGGGGGAGGGGCAGAGAGAGAGGGAGAGGGAGAAGCAGACTCCCCACTGAGCAGGAAGCCCGACATGGTGCTCAATCCCAGGACTCCAGATCATGACCTGAGCTGAAGGCAGACACTGAATTGAATGAGCCACTCGGGCGCCCCTCTTGATATACTTTTATAACCACACCCACTTCCCTTCAGCCCCACATCTCTGGCAACTCTTCTCCATTTCTGACATTTCATTATTTCAAAATGTTACCTAAATAGAATCGTACAGCATGTAACCTTTTGGGATTGGCTTTTTTCAAGTGGCATAATTATCTGGAGATTCATTTAAGTCATATGTCTATCAATAGTCTGTTCCTTTCTTGCTAAATACTATTCCAAGGCTACCCCGAGAAGGAGGCAGATAGTGAGTTCCCTAGTACAAGGATGACATCCAAGCAGAAGCTTGCTAGCTATTCCTCAGGGATGCGGCATAAAGCGAGTTTTCTCAATGAGAGTGATGTACACCTAACAGGACAAAACTTGGTTCTTGCGAAGCTGTTATGGTGGCTGTGGCTTGCCAAACGGCTATAGGACATAAACAGATATATGGTACTTCTGTGGTACTGAAATTTCATGGTTGGAAAATGTCTAAATAGGCAGAGAGACTATAGTATTGAGGGAATTCTTTGCTGGCAGGAGCTTGGGCTAAATGGTCTCAAAGGCAGAGCTCTCAAAGGCTAGGTCCTCCTAGCCCACAGCTTTCGACAACCCAAATCTCATGTTTGTAATTTAAGGTTTCAGATCCACAAACTGTCCCTTATTAACTTTTTACATAGGATCAGGAACTGCCTTTCTATCACAGTATCAGGAAAGACTCATCAGACAAGGACAGGATTCCTCTCACAGATGCCTGGAAGCTCTTGAAGAAGAAATAAAACCAATCATCTACCATGAAAGAAGCTTACTATGCACATACTCTTGAGGAAGTAGCAGACTCGTGCATAAATGAAAACCAATGGATCAGGGACACCTGGGTGGCTCAATGGTTGAGCATCTGCCTTTGGCTCAGGGCGTGATCCCCAAGTCCCGGCATTGAGTCCCACATCAGGCTCCTTGCATGGAGCCTACTTCTCTCTCTTCCTGTGTCTCTGCCTATCTAGGTCTCTCATGAATAAATAAATAAAATCTTAAAAAAAAAAAAAAAGAAAGAAAGAAAACCAATGGATCAGAGAATAGTCCTTCTGAGGAGTTTTATCTCCCCTCTGTGGCAGCACAGGAGATTCTGGGGGACCTTAGGTCAGAAATAGGCTCATCTCCTCAAACCCACTATCTATACGCTGGCCCATATAAAGGTGCTCATGAAAAATCCAAATGTCTCTGCCAATATACCATCCATGCACATGGTAGAAAGGTGACAGGTCTGAGCAGCTCTCATCCAGTTTTCTCAGTGATGCAGTCAGTCCTGCTTCTCTCCCTGATGAAGGTCCTGATGAATGTCCTGGAGCTAGGGACTGGGTAAGATTGAGGCTCACTTTTCCCTGTAGGTAAGCGTTCTCTTCCAAGGTGGAAACCTACCACCAGGTGACATGGGGACCAAGCTACATGCACCAAAAAGCCTTGGAAGCGACTCTTGGAAACCATGTGTCAGGGTAACTGGCATAGTTATCAGTGCTAGGAATCAAAGAGTCGAACTCAACAAAAATCACTTGCTCCAAGTAAAAGGTCACAGATACAAAGCAGGAGCCTTATGGCCCAGGGAAACAGGACTACACCATAGCAAGGGCACAAGAACCTGAATTTAGTCCCAGAAAGCCATGAATGCCCTGGTCAAGCTGGATCTTCCAGCTTTGCAATCTAAGGCTGAAGCTTTAATGAGACACAGCTTCCTAATTACAGGTACAAGTGGTTCCCAGAGAGAAGAGGCTGTTAGCCAACTTGAAAGTTTTCTTTCAGGAGGCATTAGCACAGAATGAATGGATTAGTAATTTAAGAAATTTGTTTTTTCCTACAAGTGCACTTCTATGCCAAGGCTCCTAGGTCCAAACCTTTCATCTACTCCCTGGGGCTTTGGAGAGAGTCCTGAGAGGTGAAGTCACCTCTGGCCAGTCTCAGCCTCCCAACACCCACCTGGGCAGCAGCCCACCCAGCAGCTACAGCATCCATAACAGCCCATGAAGAGACAATGGCTCAGGCCATGCTGAGGTGACAAAAAAGTGTTTTAAAAGGCTATTGGAGTCAATGGAGCCACCGCAAGGCACATCTGCCACCTCTCTGGGTTCTCAGGAAGAGCTGTGATACCCCAGCTGGGATAGGGGCAACGTAGGTCAAACTTTGGGAATTTGAACACAACCCTGACTCTCTTCTTCTCTGCCACAATGACTCACATGCTTCACACAGAAAAGTGCCCATTCTGGACAGGAAACCGCAACCTAGAAGAGGAGCCACTGTAAACACTGGAGCAGTGGCCACATTCTAGTGGCTGCTGTTTCTTTCAGATGTGGCCCATCTGCTCAGCCCTCACCTCCTATCTGCCCTGCACTGACACATGCAGCCTCCAGGCCTCCTATCTCTTGCCTCTCCAACTGGGCCCCTCCTGGGATGCCACCTCTTACCTTCCTGAACCATGCATCAGATTTCAACTCCCCTTCAGTGACTCCCTTTGTCCACAAGGTGAAGCTCAGACTCCTTAGCCTGCCCCTCATTGTCACAGCTCCCCACCACACCAGGCCTGAGCCCAGGGCACTATGTGGTTTACATATCACCTTTGCACAGATCCACCCACTGCACTGTGCAGGGTCCATCATTCAAGCCGCCAGTCTTCCCCTAGCACGTGAAACCCAAGAAGCAGTTAAAAGGGTTCTTGCCATCAACAATGTGTGACATGGAGCAACCACATGGTCATTTTGTGTTCCTTTTGTTTCATCCATACAATGGGAATAATCATATTGCCTAGCCTCGGGTGAGGAGCAAAGGATTGAATGCTGGTCTAGAAACATGCCTGGTGTGGGAAATGCACATAGCACCAGCCATCACTAGTGGTATCACCTCTGCCCAATGTGTTTTTTTGTAGCCAGGGCACCTAAACCAAACGTGCAGGGGATGCCCAACCCCACTGGGCTTGGCCTCCACTGCAGGCTGGAGATAGTGGGCAGACTTCCAGTCTGCTGACAAGCTGATCAACTGCAATAAAGCACGAAGTGATGGGACTGCCAACTGAAAATGGCAGAGAGAGACATCTGCCCTTCTGGCTCCTTCTTGGCCCAGGAAGCTTTTTGCAAAGCCCAGGATAGAGTCTGGATGAATGTGTGGAACAGCAAAGGCCTCATCTGCTTCTGTCCTTTCCAGTGGTCTGCTTGGTACATTCCTATGGTCTGGGCTTCCACACTCAGATCCCCGTTCCCCTGATTACTTACCCTGCCTCTGGTCTCATCACAGGTCCAGTGAGCATTTCTGTGAATAAGCACCTCTCTGCCCTTGGGTAGATGGCCAGAATCCAGCACCCCTGGGGAAGAGGCTCCCAAGTAAATGGCTCCAAGTTAACAAGTTTCACAATGGGAAACTATTCTCAATAAGCTTCCTCAGCACTCCTGCCCTACCCTTCCTCCCATCTCCACTCAGTCCTGGGGGGGCGGGCTGTGGTGAGCAGCAGGTGTTCCCAATCCCCCGAACAGCTCCCTGCAGAGTTTCCTACCACCAGCCACAGGGGTGCCAAAGGGGGACGCCCCCATGTCCAGAGGCCTATGATAGTGTGCCAGGATGGAGACTTGGGTGGGCCATGCAGGGTGCCTCCACCCAGAGCAGGTCATTCCACACAGAGCTTTGTTTTAGAACTTGTGAGCTACCTCCATAACCACAATAGGAGGACCACACAAATCTCCTGCAACGAAGCATGAAAAACAGCCTGCGGTCACCCGGAGATGAGAGGTCGATGCAATTTCAGTTCTGACACTTAGGAAATAACTGGAACAAGTTTCAACCTATTTGAACCTTAGTTGCCTCATGTGCAAAATGGAAATAATGTCTGCTGTCCTGTCTCCTTCAGGGGCCTCTACATTTATTCATTTGTTCAGCTAATTAAACTGCAGCCAAATGCCAGGCATGAGCAGGGGCTGTCAGAGGAAGCCTGCTGGTCCTGGGGGCCTCTAGAACCCAGTCTAGCTGCTCTGATAACCATACAAGGCCATAAATGTGAAAAACAGTTTGGTGAAAGCGTGAAATGCCAAACGACTAGCATCATTAACATGGAATGTGTTGCATTAAATGTAATTATCTGCTGAAAAATGCTTATTAGGTTAATGCTCTTCAGGCTTTAATGTGTACTAGAAGCACTTGGGTTTTTTTGTTTCTTTGTCAAAATGTTGACTCTGATTCAGTAGTCTGGGATGGGCCTGAGACTCTGCATTTTTCATAAGCTCTTAAGCTACTGGGCTGTGGACCACATTGTAAAGAGCAAGGTGTTAAATTAATGTTGAGTGGTTATAGTTCATTAAGCATAAGATATAACTTGACTTATCAGATCAGCTAATTGTATGATTTGGTGGGAGGGGAACATCAGATGGATAAGTTTTGATAGGAGTGCCTGACACTGAGCAAGTTCTACAATGCAGGGCCTTCCTGAGTGGAGGCCACTGAGAATGGTCTATGCATCCATAGGGCAGAGGGAGATGCAGGGACAGTGAGGGTGGTGAGGTCTGAAGGAAAAGACCAGTGAGCACACTTCATAGGCTCTTCAGGGGTGTCCAGAATGCTCTGCAGAATGACAGGGGGCCCCAGGTGTAAGAGGTTGGCATGGTTTGGGCACAGGTCTTGGGCAACTTCTTCCGGGGGCATCTTCTTCTCCCTACAAGTGTTCAAGGGGTGAACCTGGTCTTTTGGTGGGTCTCAGTTAAGACTGGATTCTGGGGACTACCTGACTTAAGCTACAAAATATCCTCAGTGCAAAGTATTAGCTCATGGAGCCTGCACCAGGAAATGCTGTCAGACCTCAGGAGGAGCCGGATGGGGGCTGGCCTCTTGTTCAGATTCTCTCTCGTGTCTTTATTCCTCTCTGTGTTCCTCAAAGTGTCTACTGTAGGGCTGCACAAAGGGCCCAAGGAAGCCAACAGAAAGAGAAGGGGGAATAAGTACTGGGGTCATAAATTTGACCTTGCAAGTGAGTCACCCACTCAGACACATATGCTTTACAATAAGAATGGAGTTGGGGCACCTGGAAAATTCTATTCTCCACTCGATGAACTCTTTCCTCCAAAAATAAAGCCCATAAACTTGTTCATCAGCTGGAATATTCCCTCTGAAGAGAGTACCTCGTCTGGCAGTTGACTTAAGCAGTTATTTGCAGCCTATAATTTTCACAAAAACAGTAGGGTGTGCCTGGCGGGAGATGTTTTCTACAATCCCATGGAAAGAAAACAATGAGAAAACTTTGGAACAAAGGATGCCTCTGATTCCATCCGAAAATCATCGACAATTCAGGGGCCAGGCCAACAAAGATGTGGAAAGTTTTGGAGCCGACTTGCAAGGAGTCGGAAGTGCTGTGTTTAAGGGGGGTGATGGGGAACGGCCTGCAGGATCCCTGGTGGGATGAGGTGACAGGGGATGCTAGAGACAGGGGCACCAGGAGGGGATGACAAAGCTTGAGGCCCACGGAGGTGGCAGCCATGGAAGCTGGTAGGAGGGATCCAGGTAGGAATCTGCACACAGAGAACCAATAGGGCTGAGCAGTGAATAAAGAGTACAGGAGGGGGGCCTGAGAGACCGTCGCAGTCTTGAGGTACTAACTCCAAGCAACCAAAGAATACAGTCCAGGCAATGAGGGGAGGGCACAAAGAACAGACAGACCTGAACATGCTAGGAAGAGTTTTGTGCAATCCATAGCAAAGTGGAAGTACTTTGCCTGTTTTTCGTGTCCAGGCAGCTCCTCTATGCTCCTGGTCCCACAGGAAGGGAGAGAATGAAGCAAATCTAGTGGACTGGTGAGAGAAAGGAAATGGTGAGGACTCTGCTTCTTAGGGACACTCCTTGAGGCCCTTAGCACTCAAGTTTTCCTTCCTTCCTCCAAAACAGCATGAAAACAGCAGCTCACAGAGCCTTCCTGAGAACCAATCACATAGTCTGTTCACGCCCACACATGAAGCCAAAAGTCACTGGAGAGGCAGGGTCCTGGGGAGAGAGGGCTGCAATCCTCCCACAGACTGGCAACACAGTATCCACACAGAGCTGAGGATTGTCAACGGTAGGCAAGCCTCATCTCTACCACCTTGGTTCTCCCTGGAGGGAAGGGTAGGAGGGGACACAGGACAGTGAAAAGACCTTGACATGACATAGAGCTGTCATTGGATCTGCAATGCAGAACTTCTGCCCTGTGTCTTTCAAGTTGAGATTCATAGTTGACTCTCCTCTGTCTGGAGCTTCTCACTGCTGCTCCGTGTCTGAAATGACAGCAGTGACACTGGAGCTCTCCTGTGTCTCAGAGTCACTGCTCTGGACTAGACCTGATCACCTCTTTGAGTGGTCCCCAGGCTTCTCAAAGTGTTTGCTTAATAGGACTGTATTAGTCAGGGTTGGCTAATGCTAGGTGCTATAACAGCAATATCTTAAAACTCAATGGCTTAACGCAAAGAAGGTTCATTTCTCACCCACAGAAAGTGCACAGTGGTCTCCTGGTCAGCCAACAATCCTCCAGCAGGAACATAAGCATTCAGGCTCCTTCCATTGTGTGGTTCCACCATCTCTGAGCCTGTCGTATTTTATGACCAAGCATCTTAGTGGCATGTAGCCACTTACATTTTAAATCAAAGCATTCCAAAGATTCCTCCAAACTCGGCCAAAAAAAAAAAAAATTCTATCTAACTTCTTTCTCATGCTGGAATTATAGGAAAGAACTTAATATTTCTTAATTACTAAGAATAATAACTCTGGATGAAGAACAGCATCAGAAACATCATTTGGGCAGCACCTTCATGCCAGGATTAGCAATAACATAGCACCCCTCCACTGAGCTGCCCTTCTCTGCCAGGTCCTATCCTGGGCACATGATGTGTGTTATGTCTGTGTCTCACCACATTGTGTGACTTAGCCATAAATATGCCCACTTGACAGAGGAGGAAACTGCGCACCAGGGAAGCCAAGCTAACTTGTGTCAAGGTCACGCAATTGTCATAAAGCAGTCCTAGGATATGATTCCTGTCTGGCTCCCAGACCCGTACTCATTCCTCAGCATAAGCCTGCCCTTCTCAGTGATCCACACAAGATAAAAGCAGAACCAGCAAGGAGACAATAGTGACTTCAGACGCCTTGCACCCTTTCATGCAGTCCATGGCAAATGGTAAATATTCGCCTGTTGGAGCCATCTTTGCACTTTGATAATTTCTTCTCTAGATTCCCAATGCTGGTAATTTGAGGCTAGGATTCCCATTTCCTGCATTAGCTAGGAGTATGCATGGATAGCAAAACTGTGCAAAACCCAGCTGCCCCTTGCAGCAGAAGGTAGCAATTACATTGGACTCTGCCCACAGCCCTCTGCATTTATCAGCTCCAGCTGAGGCAACCACATACTCTGGATCTCACAGCAAATAAGGGCTTTCTGCTGGTGCGCTGGAGCTGGCTCATAGCAGCACAGCCTGGCCAGTTGTGCACATCTCTCCCGAGCTCCATGCTCATGGTCATCACCTTAGAAGATTTCAGTTGGCCATGTGGGAGTATTTACACCACAGAAATTGGTAAATGCCTCAAATCAGGACTTTTTTAAAAAGCAGAGATCCAGCTGAGACTGTTGTTGGAAACAATGTGTGTTGAGGGAAGGAGCAGATGTGCAGATAAGGAACGGTGGGAAATAGCAGTAATAGTAGCAGCCAGCACAAACCAGGCACTTACAAACCTGGCACTGGGCCGAGTTCCAGAGATTCTCGTTTACATAACCCACAGGAAACATATTAAGTATGTGTTATCATCACCTTTGCTTAAACCACCCTTTGACCACCTCGCTATACCTCTCAGCATAGTGGTGCCTCTGAAATATGGTCCGGGTCCCCCTGCTTCAGAAGCACCCTGGCTGGTTCATTAAAATGCAGATTCCAGGGCACTGTCCCTTCTGTGCTAGATCATGATTTTGGGGGAGGGGAGCCAGGACTCTGGATTTGTATCAAGCTCTCTGGCAATTCCTCTGCTCACTAAAAGTTGTAAACAAGGACTTAGGGGTTAAAAATTGGACTCCACCTGGGGTCTTCTCATAGCGTCCCACAAAATTTACTGGGAAATCTGCCCAGAGAGTTGGTGTAGGACTCGGGTGGGGTTTGAGGCACTGGCTCCAGAGCCCATGGCTGGGGAATCCAGACTCTGATTCCATCCCCTTCCCCAGAAGCCAGTGAGTTCCCCAGCTCAGCAGGCTCAGTGGGTCCCAGGGGCTGGGGCACTTGGAGCACATGGCGGGGACATTTCTTTTACTGTCATGAAGAGCTGTTGGTTGAGATCTCAATTTTATAACAATTTTCAGTATGTGGAGCAAAATCTGTTTTGCATTATTTTCTTCTCAAAATAGACTTTTCCATATTTTATAATAATAAAATCACCTTGGCAGGACAGTCATGCAACCTAAATGAAAACACTCTCCAACGAAATGGCACTTGACCAACTTGAAACAACGCAAATGTCATATTTAAATGGGAAGGGAAGGGGGTTGGTGCACGGGCTCACCTGGCCACAGCTGTTACCAGGGCCAGCCCAGTCCTCAAAGGCAAGTCTTGCTACCCCACCCCACTGGCCTTCAGAGCCTGCAGGTGCTCTCTCTCTCTCTCTCTCTCTCTCTCTCTCTCTCTCTCAGATGTGCTTTTCCACCAAAAGTCATTAGGAATGATTCCAGAGGCACTTGGGCTCTCCCCGGCTGCAGCTCAAGTCTGGATCAGCTCACAGCAAACATCCCTTCTGTTGCCTGTAGCCACTCTCTATAGGGCACCAACCTGGAAGAACGAAAGTGGCAGTACCACAGGCTCTAAACCAGCTGTGGCCACACTGTCCTGGGACAGCATGGCCATCTCAGCCTGGCTAAGGCAGGGCCTGACACCCACCATTACAGTGCAGAATCTAGATGAAAGCACCCTCAGGACTAAGCAAATCTCAGTCACTGACACCTCTATGGGACTAGATTTAGCAGATCCCTGCTGAGAGCTAATTCTGACCAGGGAGAGATAGCAGGAGGACTCAGGATTCCTGGGTGAGGGAGACAAGGAAAACACTTGCCAGGAAGTATTTCTAAGCTCTCTATACAAACCCATGGATTTGCCTCAGAATAACCCTTGTGGGGGGTGGGGGTGGGGTGCATGCATAGAATACATGCAACAAGATGGGCCAGGGGTTGATTGTTGTTGCAGCTGGGTGATGTGTGATGGGTATGGATTATACTCTTCTCTTGACTTTTGCAGATGTTTGGAGGTTCTTTAATAAAAAGTTAAAAATCAAAACAGGGATCCTTGGATATAATCTATACTCCTTTGTATAGCTCCTGCTGCCTAGGAGGCTAGAGGGTTCGTGTCCCAGTGGCACAGAGCCAACAGGAAAAGGATGTCACAGCTGCAGAGTCCCAACTCCCAGGGCCCATCTTCTTTCCTCATTTTCAGCTCAAGGCAAAGAGGCCTCAACTGACTGCATCCATCCACCGTCACTCAATGTATTTGTCATCCTCTTACCAGGAAGCCTGTTCCATGCCAGTCACCAGCACCCAGCAATCAACACAACAGACATAGACATGGTGCCTGCCTTCATGAGCTCACACACTACCTGGGGGAGACAGACAATAAATGTTAAAAACACCTGAGGCCATTTCAGACTGATATGAGCTTTCAGACAAGAAACCAGGATGTTAGGAAAGAGAGGCTGCTTTAGCTATGGGGGTTAGGGAGGCCTCTCTGAAAAGATGACACTGAAGTAGAGTGAAGGGAAGCAGTGAACCATGAGGGCTTCTCAAGAAATTACTCCAGCAGTGGGAACAGCAAGTGCAAAGACCCTGAGGCAGGGCATGCTTGGGAGTATTTGAAAAACCATAAGGAGACCACAATGGCTGAAGTGCAGCAAGCAGGAGAGAAGGGCAGGCACTGCAGTTAAGGGATGGGTCAGATGGACGGGGGATACTACATAAGTCCTCGAAGGCCTTGTGGGAGAAATAGAGTAATGCCACCAACACTCTGGTTTGCAGTGAGAAGAGACAGAGGGAGCCAGGGGGGTGACCAGGGGATCAGATCATAGGCTGTAGCTGCTTCAGAATCCATCACACTTTCTACTTCTCCCATGAAACCTCTCCTGATCTTTGAAACCAAAAGAGACTGCTGCTCTTGCCCACCCCCTGCACTATAATGTCCCCTCAGCTCCTTCATGACATTTGTCATGCCTGCCTGTCCTATACGGGGAGGTGAGACATGGTCACACATCAGCAGCTTTAGGGAAGGGACTGAGCCCCTTACAGCTTTCATCCTCCTAGGAGCTCCTCCTCCTCCAAGTCTCATTGTAATGGCACCTTCTGGATGTTCAGTGCCCCTCCTCCAGTGCTCCTGCTCCCTCCAGCACTTGCTTCTCCTGGAGCACTGGTCTTGTACCCTGAGATAGTCTGTGCACTTGTCCAACTCCTTCCAAATCAGAAGCCTCTCCAAAAGAAGAGCAATGCACTGATAATGGCTGATCAATACTGCATATTTGTTATGTGCCTGGCCTTATGCTAAGTGCATCTTATGTTCCCACTAATCCTTTGAGGTGGGTAATATTGTTAACCAGACTCACAGGTGGGCAAACTGAGGCTAGGAGAACATGAGTGCCTCGTTCAACCTCACACACTAGAGTGTAGCAGAGCCATGGTGGTTTGTCTGAGGACAGAGGTCCTGCTCTTGGTCTACTGCAGTCCCCAATTCCCAAGCCCAGGAGGTCTGTGACACACACCACTCTCCTGACTGCCCAGCAGAGGGCCAGGCCCTGCCCTGGGGAAGCAGCCAGCAGAAAGGCCCTATTTACTCAGGTGCCAGGTGTACTGGGTGGGGGGTGGGAGGGTTCTGGCTTCAGAGGCAGAGCACCTTCTCACAGACACGAAGACCTTTTTGAAAATAAAGGGCTGGACTGGTGGCCAGATGGGCAGCCAGGAAGTAAAGGCTGAGTTCAAAGAAAGTGGTTACAGGGTGAGTGACTCCTGAGAACAAAGGTGGGATGCAGTGGCCACACACACCCGTCTGTGCTCCAGACAGGCCAGCTGCCCTTTGGTGCAGCTGGGACCTGATACTTGGCTGAGGGGCCAGCTTACCTCAGGAGCTGCCGCCATCTCAGTGCCCTGGGAAGGCCTAGCTCCATCTCCTGGGGATGAAGACTCAGCCCTTCTACTGTAGACAAGCAGCAGGAGGATGCACTCAGAGGAGCCAAGTAGCTTACTCAAACTCACACAGTGTGTAGGCACCAGAGCCCACATACAAACTAGAAGGATGACCCCAGCATGCCTTTACATCTAGGCAGTTTTGCCGTGTCCTGTTTTAAGCACTAATAATAATAATGCGAGTACATGGCCTAGCATGGGCTGGGATCTGCTGGGTACATAGCCCATGCTTTGTCATTGTTGCCATCATCATCATCACCATCACCATCATCATCATCATCATCATCATCATTGTTCTATCTTCAAAGCCAACAGATGTGGAATATTTACCGTGTGCTGACTGCCTTGCCTATATTACCTGATTCCTCACAATGACTCAAGAGATAAACATTAACATTCCCACTTTATGGATGAAGAAACCAAAGCTCTCAGAAGCTACAGAACACGGCCAAGGCCTCTGTGAGTAGATGATAGAGCCAGCCTGAGAAGTGAGCAACAGCAGCAATGTGGTGACCCTCAGAAAGGCAGTGACTCACCCTGCCTCCTGCTCTCCGCTGTTGGGGGCTGCTGCTCTCTGAGTCAAATCCAGAAAATGCAGGTCCTAACCTGAATATGGGGGCTCTGCATGGGGCGGGGGGGTTCTGATCACAGACCTGCAGGGAGGACTGTGGCCTTATCAACAGGAAGGGATTCCAGAGCCTGGCTGGGGCAGTCAGAGCCCACAAAACACTGGTTAGTCCCTCCCAGACCCAGGTCAAGTTCCCTCAGACAAAAGTGTTCCTGTCGCACCCTCCCCCACCAACTCCTCTTCAACCACCCTGGCCATGCCCACCCACATCAAAGCCTACGCTCAGTCATCCTCCTAGGCCCCAATACCTGAGTGGCAGTCAGGAACAGTACTGGGTTTGCATCATCAACCCAAACCTCACACTGCAGTCTGCCTGACACCAGGGAACAACCTAGGTATGTGGAAGTTTCCAGAAAACTCAGTTACGATCATAGCTTTGGCATCGTACAGTACTTATTTGAATCCTGAGTCTGCCATTTATTAGCCACATCTCTGTCCCTCAGTTTCCTTATCTATAAAATGAGACTAATAGTAATACCTGCCCAAAAGGGTTCATTAAGGGATTACATGACATAACATACATAAAGCTCTTCATATACCTCCCAGAACTTAGTAAATAAACAGAGAAATGAAAAGTAGCTAATTTTGATCCAACCTGACCCTTATATGTGTCCCTTAAAGTAAATGGCCAAATAGTGCTGACCTGAAAGCCAGAAGTCCTAAGTCTCAAGTTAGCCAAATAACTACACATCTCTGGGTCTGTTTTCTCTTTTTAAAATGAAGATATTGCCCACATCCTACTCAATATTTGACAAAAGAATCTGTGTTGCTCCTGCATAAGGATCTTTGGAAAGCCTGAAGCCTGAAGGAAGATGAGTTAGAAGTTGCCTGTCCTCAGGATGCCTGGGTAGCTCAGTCAGTTAGGTGTCTGCCTTCCACTCAGGTCATGATCCTGGGGTCCTGGGATTGAGCCCCACATTGAGCCCCTCTTCTCCCTCTCCCTCTGCTGCTCCCCCTGCTTGTACTTGCTCTCTGCCAAATAAATAAATAAATAAAATCTTTAAAAAAAAAAGAAGTTGGGAGCCCTGGATGGCGCAGCAGTTTGGCGCCTGCCTTTGGCCCAGGGCACGATCCTGGAGACCCGGGATCGAATCCCACGTTGGGCTCCCGGTGCATGGAGCCTGCTTCTCCCTCTGCCTGTGTCTCTGCCTCTCTCTCTCTGTGTGTGTGACTATCATAAATAAATAAAAATTAAAAAAAAAAGAAGTTGTCTGTCCTCTAAATAGCTAACTCAGAACCCACCAGCTCTAATTAAGGGCAGGCTTGGAGCTGGGGCTCTGATGTCACTGTGAAGCTGAGTGGGTTAAGGAAACATTTCTCTCCCACCTGATTTGCCACCAACATACACATTCAGAGGATGAGTTCTGCAGCAATCCCCTGCCCCCCCAGCGCAGCGATCCCCGCCCCCACCCACCCACTGCTGGACCACTGTCTCTTCAGCAGAGGCTGCTCTCCCTCCTGAACCTCCCCAGCCCAAAGCCATAAACAAGCCCACCACTGGGACCACTGCCTTCTTCAGGACTTTGAGCCAAGTCCTTTTGGACAGGACAACTGTAACGTTAACTGAACGCTACAAACTGATACAGGTATTTACCACATTTCAGGATGGGAATCTTCCCAGGAGCGTGAGCCTGCCATAACTGCCAAAATGCTGAGTCTGGCATTCCATGCTGATCACCAGATGGGCGCTCTCGGGCACTGGTGATGGTGCAGCCATTTCCTGCCTAGTTTAGAGAGGTGGCACATGGAGAAAGGATGCTCATGGCCTTGGCAGTGGGGATTGAGGAGGCACACAGGGAAAAGCAGAGACAGTCATTCAGCTAGGTTCTAGGCACCCACTTGGGCCAGACAGTGGGCCAGGTGCTGGGGACACAGTGGTGAATGTGACCATTCTGTCCACATAGAGCCCTATGGTCTGGCAGAGACAGAAACTGAGTGTGTCATAGTGTGGTGTCAGTGCCTCAAAGCAGGACATCCAGGGTGCTTAGGAAGAGTGAAGCAAGGGGACACAGCTGGCCGGAGAGTCAGGGATGGCTTTCTGGAGGAAGAGACTTTTCTTCTGAGAAGTTAGCCAGGCAGGGATGGGTGGTGCGAAAGACTGTGGGCAGCAGAATGTCAGGTACATTACCTGACCCTGCTTTAAAAATGCTCACCTTGTTAAAACACAGTGGGCCTGGGGGTGGAAACAGCTTCTCACAGAGTAAGCAAGTGTGCGGCTCATCTGTCCCCCAGCCTTGGTATCTGCAGCTGCAGAGGGTGAGAAACTGCTGCTCCTCACCATTTGGGAACCACAGGGGAGGGGGTGGCTGGGCTGCCTTGTGTGGTTATCTCTGAAACATTCTTGGCTCGGAGGCAGAGGCATGCCAAAGCATCCCTGAATAGTGATTGAAGTTTCTAGGTTTGCCTTTGGGGAAATTCTTCTGCAAAAGCTCATGTATGGTTCCCACAGAGCTGCTCCAGATTTCAGACTTGGTGTCTTATCACACTTCAGATGAAACAGCACAAGCCTGCACATCTGCCTCTGCTATTTTTTGCCTGTGGGTCCCTGTCTGATATTAAATATTGCCATCTTGCTTACTGCTGTGAATGGCATTTTCATAGCCCTTTCTACAATAATTAGTTTCTTGATGTCTTTTTTCTCTCCCCAGTGCTGATGAGAGGAGGACGGAAATCCTCAGGTAGTTCACCCGAGAAGGCGATTTCCTGAAAAGGGCCATGCATGTGGCTGTTTCCAGTCCTGGGTTATCCAGCAAGGATGCCTGTTTGGTGATTAACAGCATTTCTCCAAGTGTGCTCCTTGGAGCCTTGGCTTCACACCATGCCAAAAGGTGTTTTATGAGAAAGGGGTCCCGAGGTCATTTGTTTGGGAAATACTTGATTAAGAAATGTTGAATACATTTCCTGGGTTTGGGACTTCTCAGAACCTTTCATGTGTGAACGGGCACTGGAAATTTCCAGAAGGAGAATACAACACCCAGAGTGGCCCAGACTCTCCCCATTGCAAGAGTAAGATAAGATAGTAAGTATCTTGTTTTCCTAGGGCTGCATAATTGGGTGGCTTAAGACAAAAAAAGTTTGTTTTCTCTCAGTTCAGGAGGCTAGAAGTTCAAAATCAAGGTATTGGCAGGGCCACACTCCCTCCAAAGATTCTAGGGGAAGAATCCTTTTTTGTGTCTTCCTAGCTACTGGTGGTTGCCAGCAACCCTTGGCATTCCTTGGGTTATAGACAAATCACTCCAATCTCTGTCTCCATCATCACATGGTGTTCTCCCTGCATGTCTCTGTGTCTTCACATGCCTTTTTATGAAGATTTAGTCATGGGATTTAGGGCCCAAGCTACCTAGTTTGACTCATCTTACCTTGGTTGCCTCTACAAAGACCCTATTTCCAAATAAGATCACATTCACAGCTACCATGGGTTAGGATTGGGGCATATCTCTTGGGGGGATACTGACCCACTATAGATGGGCTAGAGAGAAAAAACATTTAAAGCCGGAAGCCTGTGGCTCAGCACACAGGCTCTGAAGCCAGATCTAGCATTAAATTCCAACCAGCAATCGAAGCAAGTCAGTAATTGTGGCACCTCCAGACTCATTCTTCTCATCTAATCATCTCATAGGCCTGTTGTGAAGATCAAAGAGATAAATACATAAAGCATGGAGCTCAGTGCCTAGTACACAATGGAGCTTTAAGCAGCAAAGTAACAGGGTCAGATGAGTTTTTTGAAAGAAACCAATCCCCCTGGTTTCTGGGTGGGAGGATGAGTTGGCAATACCCAACTTCTGTCTTGATCTCGTTAGGCCTTTTCCTCAGTACATCTGAGGAAACACTCCCTATAGCCTATCTGGCCACAGTAAAAATAGCGTGAGGGATGCCCAGATCTGAACCATATGAGGCTCTGCTCAGGGAACATGGACTCAGGGCTGCCTATCTGTCCCACTGTCTGTCAACTTAGACATCATCATGAGACATGGGTCAAGCCATCAAAAGTTTTGGAATCCGTTTCCTCCTCTAAATGTGAGAATAACAGTCTCTTGCGGGTATCTCTTATAGAGTGACATGAGGATTGAATGGCAAAATGCATAGTAAAAGAGCTTTGTAATATGCAAGTGAGTGCTCAAGATGTATGTATGTGTGGTGGTGGTGGTGATAGGGACCAATGCCCCTCAAAATACTGCTCCTAGCAGGTCATCCAATGCCCCTATCAGACAGTCTGGCTTACTCTGATCCTAAGGCAGGTAAGAACAGGGCAAAGGCAATTATTAGGAAGAAGTCTTCTAAGATACGAAGGTATTGAATCTCAGCCAAAGCTATCCTCAGCCATGCCACTGAGGTCTTTGATTGCCAGGAACCAGAGATGTACAGGGAAAGCAAAATGATGCACAGCCTAGGCTGAGTGGGCCAGGGCAGGCAACAAGGGTCTGTTATTTGTATCTTAATGAGATGCCCAGTGGCCCAAACTCAGAGGTAGGTGGGCATGACTCTGCATACTGCAGCTGGGGTTGGGGCTAGGGCTGGGGCTGGGAATATGGAGCCCTGAGGGTCTCTAAGAGACTCTGTTCAGATGATAGGGAGGATGCCCATCACTAGATCTGCAGGTAGGACAGGGCCCAGAAGAGCTGCATCTTATGATTCAAATGCAGGAAAGCAAACTCCTTAAGGCCCTGTGATTTATGGGGGGTCATGATGTCTCAACCTGCACCAAACCTGTCTTTAGAAGCTAGCCCCTGGGTCTCAGCACATGCACAAGCAGCATCCACTGTGTTGCTGCTGGCAGGAGCATCCTACAGAGCCCGGGAGATGGGGAGTGCATGCAGAGGTCCAGATGTGCACTCAGAGCCCAGGGGGACTTCAGAATTCTCTCCTTGACAAAGGGCCTGTGCCTTGACCTGCTTCTGGAACCAGCACCTGTGAAGATAAAAGGGCACCCTCACCATCAAAGGATACACTCCTAAGCCATGCCCCCTCTGGAACCAGGCTGAAGCCTTGGAAGACATCAGAAAATGAAACCCAAGAAGGCTTAGAGACCCCCAGGGAGCAACACAGGGGCAGCAAACACCAGAGAGACCAGATGTCTGCCTGCAAGGACCTCTTCGGATTATGGGGTAGCACCCCTCTTGTTCACTGCTTCTCCTTAGCCCCAGCACAGTGCCTGATGTACAGCACACACTCATCTAATAGTGGACAATGCCTGGAATTCCCACTGCCAGTCCAATACCATTTTGCTAAGTACCTGCAAGGCCACCTGATAAATGCTAATGGGAAATGGAAATAACAAGATAAGAACCAGAGATACAATTAGAGTGTGTAAGGCCTCGAGCTGCAGAATTTAGGGCCTGTCTCCCCCCCCCCTTAAAGGGCCCTGCAACCCCTCAGATTAAAAAGTGGTCACGATGGGTCCTACCCCTCCAAGAGGGTGGTTGTGAGTATTGCTGAGGTCACTGATAGGTGGTTGGTCACAGAGCTGCACAGAGTGTGTTCAGTAAATGCTGGCTGTTGATATTATTTTTCTAATTAAAGCATAAAACATATGAAATATTATATGAAACAATGCATAGAACTTAAATGTCCAGGGCAGCCCCGGTGGCCCCACGGTTTAGTGCCGCCTTCAGCCTGGGGTGTGATCCTGGAGACCCTGGATCGAGTCCCACATCGGGCTCCCTGCACGGAGCCTGTTTCTCCCTTTGCCTGTGTCTCTGCCTCTCTCTCTCTCTCTCTCTCTCTCTCTCCCTGTGTCTCTCATGAATAAATAAAGTCTGTTAAAAAAAATGCGTGAGTCTTTAAAAAAAAAAAACTTAAATGTCCCATCTGAAGAGTTTTGGCAACTGTATGCACCTGTGTAATCATCATCTCAAGACACAGATATTTCAACATTTCCAAGCACCCCAGTTCCCTCACAGGCCTTTCTGGTCAATCTCTGCCTCCCTGCTTCCAGAGGCAACCATTTCTGATTTCCCTGATCATAGATGAGCTTGCTCATTCTAGAACTTCACACAAATGGCCTCATAAATATATTCCCCAGTCCCATTCTTCTGTCTGGCTTTCTTTTTTGCTCAGTATAATGTTTTTTAGGTTCATCCATGGTGTTGCAGGTATTAGCAGTTTGTTATTTTTTTGTTGGTGCATAGTATTCAATTGTTTGAGTATATCACTTTAAAAGAAAAAGGCCTATTCTCCTGTTGATGAACATTTGGTTTGTTTTAGAGTATGGAGCTATTATAAATAAGTCTGTTGTAGACACTCTTGTACAAATCTCTGTGTGAACATATGCTTTCATTTCTCTTGGGTAAATAATTGTGAATGGAATCACTGGGTCACAGAATATACACATTTGTAAGAAACTGCTAACCCATTTCCAAATGCTTGTGCCGCTTTGCCTTCTCATCAGGAATGTATGAGAGGTCCAGGTGTTCAGTATCCTCACCAGCACCTGCTATTAGGCGTCCTTTTCACTTCAGCCACACTACTGGACAAGAAAGCATACCTCACTGTGGTTTTAATTTGCATTTCCCTGAAGACTAATGACGTTGAGGAACTTTTCATGTGTTTATTGGCCATACGTGTATCTTCTTTTGGTCAATCTCCATTCTCATTTTTTAAGTTGGCTTGTCATTTTGTTTTGTTCTGTTGAAGTTATTTATATATTCTGAATACAGTTCCTTCATCAGATATATGCATTTCATATACTTTCCTTCTGTGGCTTGCCCAGTCATTTTCTTAATGGAGTCTTCAGAGGATAAAAAGCATCTTTTTTTTTTTTTATCACATTTGACAAGCAATTCATTATTCTTTCTATTCATGGTTTATGCTTTTTTTTTTAAACAACTTTTTTTTTTTTTTTTTTTATGATAGGCACACAGTGAGAGAGAGAGAGAGGCAGAGACATAGGCAGAGGGAGAAGCAGGCTCCATGCACCGGGAGCCTGACGTGGGACTCGATCCCGGGTCTCCAGGATCGCGCCCTGGGCCAAAGGCAGGCGCCAAACCACTGCACCACCCAGGGATCCCCTGGTTTATGCTTTTTGTATCCCATCTAAGAAATTTTTGCTTACCCCAAAGCTGTGAAGAAATCCTCCTATGTTTTTTTCTGGAAGCTTTTTGATTCTAGGTTTTACATTTATATTTATGATCCTACTCAAATTATGATTTTTTAAAATTATAGTAGTTTATTAGAGCCATAAGTACTAAGGAAACACTGAGATTTTTTAAAAGATCAGACTTTACCTAAGCCTCAGGCTGAAGAGGTAATATCAGTTCAAAGAAAGGGCCTTTGTTAGTGTCATGGCTGACTGACCACAGGCCACAAATGGTTGGTATAAGAACTACCAGCCAAAGAAAAAGCTATGTCAACTTCCCCAATTACTTCCAATTACTAACTCAGACAACCATAGCATGACCTTACAATGGCCCTGGGAACCATAGCAGGTCCCAGAGGATGGCCCTAGGATGATCACCAGGAGATGACACTCAGGATGCAGGTGAGTCCTGCCCCATGGAGGCCCAGCCAACCATCAGAGGCATCCTTACACTGACAAGTTGGAAGATGACATGACTTTAGGCAGCTCCTTGTGGCTGGATGCAGCCCATCCTAAAGGTGGAAAGGCCTGCTTGCAGCAGACATCAGAGCCTTCCACCTGGCCCAGAGACAGCCTGGACAGTTAAGACAGTAGGTCTAGAGGTCTAGTGATACGGGAACCAGGGTGAGAGGCATGAGGAGATGTGGCAAGGAGGAGAGGCAAAGGTTGTGATCTTAGCAACAAAGGCTTGCAGCCAGCCTTTGAAAGCCTGATCTGTAAGCTCACCTGGTAGCTAGGGCCTGTGAGATGTGTTCTTATCTCAAGGATACACTAAGGATGTCCCTCTCTTGGGCCCTGGGAGAAGGCCACTGGGGTGTTCTGTTTGTCCTGGAGACCCTGCCACAAACTAAGTGCCTTGCTGGCTCTGCCAGCAACCCATAATACATCTTGTCTACCCTCTTATTATGTTGGGCCTGGCTCTTCTTTATCATTGCACTGGTTAATATGAACTGGCTAAAACTAATATAAACTGTGTTACATTGCTTTGCTCTCTTTCTCTGTACTTTCAAAGATGAATAGGACTGCTAGGACTCACAGAAGAGCAGGTCCAGGCTCTGGCAAAGGAAGCTTTCCAGCTGCCCACACTCCACTGGTCCAACTTCTCCAGAGAAAGGAAGAGATGTGCCAAAGTCACACAGCTCATGAGTGATGGCATAGGGATTTGAGTCTGGGCAGTCTGACTCTAGAGTCATATCCTATCCCAAGGAAATGAATGGATCAGTGGTTTCTGATTGCTCCTTGGTTGCCTGAGCAGGCTGGTGCAGGACAAAACAGAGACTGCAGGTCTCTTGGTGCACTGTTTATGGGGAGCCGCTGAAAATCACCACCCACCAAGACCAACAAGCCTAAATCTTGGAGGCCAAGTCGAGCTGGTCCTCCAGAGGGGGCAATGTCTGCATCATTTCCTTCACTGGGAGGGAAGCATCACGTGAGGTGGCCTGTGACACTGTAGGTTAATCCAGAACTTGGAGTTTTTAAAAAACAAAGTTCTTTGCCTCTGATTCTCTTACAAGAGATTCATTCCAGCATCATTTCTAACTCAAATAATTTTGAATGTCAATTGTGTGTCTTTAATGAGCCTAGAAATTTTCATAATTACCCTTTTTTTTCAAAGCCATAATTATAGGTTTGAGTATACGCTACAGACAAGAAATTTAAATAGCACTTTTTACACACTTAGGCATTCTACTTCTTTTTCCTTTCAATAAATAAATAATTAAAGCTTCCAATTATCCTTCTATTATCTTTCTTTTCTCCTTGAGGTAAACTCTAAGATATGAGACTCTAATTGGTGCCTCATCACCAGGTCATGCGTCCCACCCAGCCCCATCTCCCTGCCCTTTCAGGGCACCTTTGTTTCCCTGGCACTGGTTCAGAGGGGAGGTCACCATGAACTGGGACAGGCTTCCCATCTCCAAGCACAATGAATGGCAGGGGGTGAGAAGGGTTGGCTGGAGTTGATCTCCAGCATTGAAGGCCCAGGCTAGCCCTGAGCATACCCAGAGACCTCCCACAGGTGTGCAGGGAGCCACAGCCCCACAGGGTATTGCACTGGGAACAGAGCCTCCCAGATCAGCCTCTTGCTGTGTAAAAATCTGCTCCTGGTGCTACTCCAGAACCTCCCTTAGTTCCTTGGCACATATTTGAATTTGCATGCAGGTGGATGGGCAGGGTGGGGACAAGACAGGGGCCAGGGAGACCACAACTCTTGATTCACTCATTCATTTATTCACTTACTCATTCTTCACTGAGCATCAGTGTCCTGGAATTCACAGCCAAACAAATCTCTCTCCTCATTCACACTTACTGTATGCCTGGCACAGAATTTGGCACAAAGGATCCAAAAAAGGGTGAAACTCAGATCCTTCTCACTCAGAGCTCCTCTACCTCCTGGCAAGTACCACGAAGTTTGGCATGACTCCTGGCCCCACCGCATCCTCAGGGAGGAGGGCTTTGCTTCACCCCACTTTGGCTCATCCCCTCTGAGCCAAGTCAGTCTGGTCCCTACCTAGTGGTCTTACTGTTCTGTGGTCCCTGAATACTGCCTGGCATTCCTGGGTATATCTTCAATGAGCTCATGCTGGGCACTTTCCATGCATGGCTTGCGTTCTACTCTTCAAAACTGCCCATGGGTATAGATGTTATTGTCTTTTCTGGTGAAGAAACTGAGGCTCAGAGAGATCATATTTGAAGCATGCCCTGGGACTCTGATCCACACATCTCTTCCCTGGACTTGCTTTGTCAAGGCAGGCTAGAAAACGAAAATGTTTCTTCTTGGGTTTTGATAGGCTGTTCGGGCTAGGAAGAGGCAGAGATCCTGCTCTTGGTGAGACTTTAGTGTTTTCTCTCTTTCCAAAAAACAAAAAATCAACCTCCCTCACATCCCATTGCTGCTGGGAATTTATCTACTCTGAGCCCAAAAGCCTATGTCCTGGGTAGGTTGTGGCAGGAACAAAAACATGTGGCCAGCATCAGAGGAGACTCCCAAGAGTGTCTGTCCTGCACCAGGCTCCAAGAGGAAAACAGCTGCCTCCAGGACAGGAGGCAGGAGGAAGGTGCCTGTACAGCTGCCCTGAGGTAGGAGGCCAGCCAGAGAGAGGCCCCTGTGGGTGGAAGGTAGCTCTTTGTCAGTGAGCAGAGGCTGAAGAGAAAGGGGTCGCCCAGGCCTATGTGTGCATCGTTTTGGCATACCAGCCCCAGGAGGGTTGGGCTGCTTCCATCCTAGCTCACCATCCTGCAAAAGCCAGCTGTAAAAACAAAGAAAAAAAACAATCCTATAGTCCTAGGAGACTTAGCAAGTTAAGTTCATTGTCAAACATTTACTGAGCACATAGTCTGTGCTGGGTGCTAGGTCTTACTCTCAGAGATCTTATATTCTCATAAGGGGAGACTGACAAGAAGCAAGAAAAAACAGTAAACAGGACAATTTCTGAGAGTGATGAACTCTGTGAAGAGAATGACTCCTGAAGAGAAAGGTGACAGCTTTGGATTGGGTGCTCAGAGAAGGCCCCACTGTGGAAGGAACCACTGAGTTGATCCACAGGTAATAGGAAGCAGCCAGCAAGAACTGGAAAAGAGTGGTCCAGGCAGAGGGACCAGCTAGCACCACTGCTCCAGGGCCCAGGCAGGCCTGTGCTTTGGAGGAGCAGGAAATTGCGAATGGAGAAGCTGGAGAAGCTGAAGGGCATGAGGAGAGCAAGAGGTGATGGGGCTTGAGAGGTCAGCTCATTCTGGCTGCCAGGCAGACAGTGAACTTCTGGAGAGTGAAAGTCAAAGCAGGCAGATGGGAGCTGATAGAATTCTGATTTTAGAATTCAGCCATTTCCCAGAAGAATTTCCATCCCTAAATATCTAAGCAGTGTCATGCTTAGAGGGAGACTGGCTTCATCTTTATATTCCTCAAAGTGCAGACTGCTCAGAGTGTTTGACGGTCTGCAGCTCTCTCTCCATGGAGCCCATGGCTAGGGCTGGGCCTCGGGAAGCCTGTGTGGGCGGGACACATCCGTGCAGCCGGTGGCTCAATAAAAATAGTAAATGCAGCACACCAGGCCACCCAGGGGACCGGCTCATTTCATCCAGAAGCCAAGAGCCTCCTTCACAGTCTGTCCCTGTCTCCATATAGGCCTGCTGTGGTCCTGCCCACTGTCGTGGCTGCCTGGTTTCCTGTGTGTGAACAGACCGCTACTAGGGCTGCAAAGGTGAGCAGTGACCTGGAGTTCACCACCCACACTCTCCTCATTGCCTTTCAAGCATGTCCTCTAAAAGCATTTGATAAGGAAATGGCTCTTTCTCCAGAATATTCTATCCTTCTGGACCTGGAAGGCTGTAGGACAGAAGGTCCAGCAGGCTTCTCTGGACCTGGGAAGGTCGTCTTCTCATATGCACTTCACATACTGCAAGTCAGAGCAGGACCCAGGGTGCAGGAAAGGGGATCATAGGGTTCTTATTCAGGCTGTGAATGGCACTGTACTGTAACAGCCCTTCTTCCTTTCCTCTCCTCTCAGACCTGGCCTGCCTCATATGGCAGGTGCTTGGACAGCAGGCCCTGAAATGGGGATGGTGGCAGCTGTGCTTCGTCTGAATCTCCACTCTATTCAACTGGCAGTGGCTGCTTTGAAAAAGGTGTTAACAAGACTTCATATCATGCATTGGTTCATGAGGAAAGAATGAAGTGATAGATTAATGATGTCTGCCCTGATCGTGGGAGAAGACTGTAGGCATATGTGCCTTTATTTGCCAATCCTGTCACAGGCTGACAAGTCTGGAGACATCAGTTGGAGAATTGGCATCCAACTCTATCTTCCTCTGTGTAGCTGCCCACCTGGAAGGCTGCTGTGTGGCTTGGCAGAACCAGTTCCCAAATTCCAACCTGCTCAGGTCCCTGTGGGGCTCCCAGCACAGGCCATACCAAAGAGAACTTCCCAGCACTACCCAGGCCTGACCCAGTCCTTTCCTCAACTCAAAATTCCCTAATCATATGGGCACTAAAGCAGGTTTCTAACCCAGAACTTCCTTGGGCAGGGATCCTCCACAGAAGACTAAGGAGCTTCAGATCCCTGCTAATAGACCAAGCTAAGTGGTAGGAGTTTTAATTAAATAAAATGTAAAGAAAGTTTAACATTAATAAAGTCTCAACAAGTTATTAAAAGTCTGCTCACAAATCGAATAAGGAAAACCATGTTGAAAACACACTGCAAAGACAAACACTTTTGAACTTTGAGATTAATTACTCAGTTTGAGCTTTTGATTCGATCTTAGCGGCTAATAAGGTCCATTAAAAAATAATAAATTCAAAGGTATAGAGGCACTTTCTACTCCAAATATTCAGTACTCAGCTTCAGCTGGAGACAGGCTGATCAAACCCAGCTCCACTTGAAAACAAATACACATCTCTAGTTGAGTGGCAGGCTTAACAAGCAGTCACATTCCATTTTAATTGCTAGATTATTAGCAAAGACAGCATCTCCACAGATGACTGCAGTGCATATAAATTGGGAGTGAGATACTCAGCTATGTAACTTTTTCCAAAGAAATGCACACACGTAGACAGGGCCAGCTCATCTCAGCTCTCAGGGGTGGTGGCAGTTGTTCTTTGCCCATGGCTCCTCCTCTGGGGCACTTTTTAATAGCAAATAACCCTCTGAAAGGATCAAGTGAGGTAGAATTCTGTAACACTAAAAAGCCTCAACAAAACCATCCCAGATTATCTATTTCTTCACCGGCATGAATGATTATTCAAAACAGGTTTAATCAGCAAACAAGATAAAGCTATTCTCAGGGCAGCACATTTGGCCCTCCTGGCTGGCTCTTGAAATGGGGCCCACTTTCAGATAAAGAACTAATATGAGCTATTGTCTGTCTCTTTTCTGAAGATATTTGAGCTTGAACAACATAATCCTCGTAGCCCCCTTGGGTAGGACTCAGGACTTCTCTGAGCCCTCTGGGCTGCTGCAAATAAAGTGGAAGAGCCCCCTAAAGCAGCCACATAGAGCAAGGGGCAGATGATAAATGGGTAGCACTTCCAGACAGGGACCCTGTCTGGGCTCCTGCCCACTGCCTGGCACTCAGCTACCTACTTTCACCCAATCCTCATGCTGCCCTAGGCAGTGGAACACCTCTAGACATGGAAGCACCAAGGCCACATCCAACACCTTTGGTTTTAGACATTCTGCAGAAATTGCTAGACAGGAAATAAGGACTCCCCAAAATATCAGGGTCCTTTATAGGGTGACCACACTGGTCACCAAGTTTACCTGGGCTTTTTCTAGTTTTAGAGCTGACCCAAGCCCTGCATCCCAGGTTGCCCATTAGTGTCCAGGATGGTTGCTCATTTAGCCTATTTCTAAATGTCCAAGGAGCACATGCCAGATGCCTTGAACAGTGCCTCCCACTTCCAGGGAAGCGACTGGAGAACCATGGAGCCTCCCTGGAATCCCTAGCTTGCTCCCACTACCCACTAGCTCTGCCTGCCATGGGACAGAGTACCAGACCACGGTTTCCCAGGATAGGCCAGCACCAGCTGCCATCCTGGCCTTTGATGGCCTGGCCCTGGGTGAGGAGCCTTCCCCACATACAGGGCTCCGAGTAACAGGCATATCTGTGAGTAAAATTTATGATTCGTGTTTCCACTGGAGTTAACCTTTTAACCCTGGGAGTGCTTAATTGCCTTTTCCAGGTTTTGCTGTAATAACCAGCTTGACTCTTGCCAATTTTGGCTGAACTGAGAAATACTGAATGTGTGACTGGAAACGGAAAGCTCATTACTTGATACTTGATACAGCTTGTGCCAAATCTTTAATTCATTAAATTCACTCATTGTGGCATCTTTTCCTAACGACAGTCAGAAATTTCCTTCATATGCAAACTTCCCAACTCAGGGGGTATCTTCAAAGCTAATTTTTTATAAAAATGCCTTCCCCTAACACATTTAGGGGAAACTCCTGGCTATAAATTACAGGACAGCTTTGGAATTCTTGGTCTCCTGGTCTCTCCCAGAGGAGATCCGTCTTTCTATTGGGGCCTCCCGGGCCCCACACTCCACCTTCCAAAGTAAGCACAGAGTAAGGTGCAGACATCTGGTTCCTGTTTCTGGATTCAAAATTGATCTGCTGGGTGATTCTTGGCAAGTCACTTAACCTCTCTGAGCTTAAGTTTCCCTAATCCTGTCTCACTAGACACCTCTCATGGGGAGGGGGCGGGTGGCCAATTAATGAGCAGGTGTTTTAGAGAAGGGGGACTCGGCCTATGGCACAGCAGAAGCAAATCCCAAGGAAAAGAGTGGACAGGTTGGGGTGGGGGATAGAGGCAACTGAGAATCACAGCAGAGCAGTAGCTAAATCCTGCAGAACTTAAGTGGCTTGAAGCAGGAAGAAGTTATTTCTAGAGCCACTCATTTTATTCCAAGACAATCAAATCTCCTTGCATAATTTGGGACCAAGTGTCACTGCTCTTTAAAGCATAGCTCTCTGGAGCAAATTCCCTCCACAGAGTATTCCCCAGTTCACTTTGGCTTATGCTGGCTGCGTCCTTTCCTGAATGGTTCCACAGCTCCGTGTGAATCTTGACCCTTTCTGATGTCTTACAGCATTCATACACTGAAGATCCCACATGCCACATGCTTTACAAATCTAATCACCTTCTGCCCTCTCTTACATCAACTTCAAGGGTTTGGTGTTACTGCCTCCATTCTGTAGGTAAGAACACTGAGGCACCAAGGAGATTTAGCAACTTTTGGGTGAGCAAGTCATCCTGGTTTGTCCAGGTCGTACCTGGATTTATCACTAACGTCTCTCATCCTGGAAAACCCCTCAGTCCCAGGCAAACTAAGTCACCCTAGTTTGAACCAAATGCCTGGTTGGCCCAAACCAGGGCTCTTTCTCCAGTGCTCCACACTCCTTCCCCAATCCACAGTCCCAGGTCCCCAAGAAGACATAGACTCCCTGAGGACAGCGGCTAGCTCTTCAAACTTTGTTGTTTAAGAGGACCCGAAATAGAGCGGGACTGGGTTAATATTGGCCAATTTGACTCCTGTTGACATCCACCCCCACTGAGGGCTCAGCCAGGCTGAGGTAGGGGTGGCAGGTGGTGAGCATATCCATTCACAGTACCACTTACTGCTCGTTTCGCTACACAAGTGACAGAGACCATTGCTTCTCAGTGAACTCACAGGGCCCACAGAGGCAGACAACTTTCACGAGTCCTGTTGCAGGGGACGAGTGCTTGCTCCTCATGCAGAGTGCTGGTACTTCAGCCTTTGCTTTTGGCACGTTTACAATAAATCTGAATGTCAGAATCAATATTCCCTGGATAACAATCTCCACCTTCCCTCATGGAATCAGTTCTTGAGCAATTTCTTTCCATTGGTGTTTATTTGGGGGGTGTAGGTTTTTTTTTTCCAAGTTGCAACATACTGTTCCATGATAGGTACCTTCACAGACATCCCTGCAACCTTAATTAATCGCTAGAACACTGGTTGCTCAGGCATAATCTCCTGTAGGGACGTCTCTATGATCTAGAGACCAGGCCCCCAGTAAGGTCAACCTCTCAGCTATGCCCACAAAGGCTGTATCAAAAAGCCACAGAGAAGTGAGTAGCTCTCAGGAAGCCCCTGCACCACAAGAGACGCACTCAGGACAATGGCAGACACAAGAAGGGAAAGGTAACAAAGTGGAGAAGAACTTTTGGTAGCGGGCATGGCAGTTAGAGGCCACTTCCTGCAGAGCCAAACAGCCTTGCTTACTGCAGGAGCCCCAGAAAACATTCCTAAATATAAGAACTCAGGAAAATAATGCCTATTTAAAAAGACAAGCCTGAGTCTTTGAGTCTTTATGAAATGGTGACTTGTGTCTGAGATGCTCTATTTGCTAAGCAGGGAAGGGAACATATTGTTGTAAAAACAGTAACAGAAAAAAATAAGACTTGTCCGAAGTTGATTTGAAGGAAATTGCAAAAGAAAGATTTCAAAAATGCTTCGAAGTAACCGTAGTGGAAAGATAAAATGAGGACTTAAATACCCAGCCTCAGTTTCATAGAAATCTCATTCATCTGAACACCATGTTACTCAACTTGGCAGTGAATGAAGCATTTTCCATGTATAAACATCCCAATTCTAAGTGCAACCATGAAATCTGAGGATTAATCTTTTGATAGATTATGACTTTTATAGAAAAACACACCTAATGATTTTCAAATAGGTGGTAAAGTGCTCACCTTCTCACTCAGTCTGCAGGTAAACTTTCTGAAGAGTGAGATTCTTTAATGTCGGCTTTCTTCCTAAATTCCCTGAGGGCTTGCTACTGACAGCGCAAGGACACTGAGACTCAGCCTCACAGGTATGGAGAGCCTGGGTGAGCCAAGCCAGTCAGTCATGCTTTCTTAGCACATTTAAGAAAAAGTTATCATGGCATGGGTTCTGCTGAGAAGTTGTTCTTGTCAGGTTTCTACTGCTTTGTAGAAAGCATTTTCTTTCTTTCTAAGTCAGAGCCTTCACAAATAAATGAAGCCCCTCCCAGAGTTATCACGTGTGACCCCCAGGCAGCTCATCTATCCACCCACCTACCCACCCACACACTTCACCCATCCACCCATCTATCCATCCATTCTTCCATTCAGCTGTCCATCTAACTATCCTAACTATCCATCTGTCCTCCAGCACACCTTTACTGCATGCCTCCTGGGTAAACGTGAGTCCAGGGGAGAGATCCAGTGGTCCTGCCCTCACAGTACTCTCGGTCTAATGAGAGACACTCGTGGAAGGAAAGGAGAAGCCTAAAATGTGCTGTAATACAGCATGCCAGGGCTGATCCTGGAGGGAGCAACAGACTCACACAAGAGAGCCAGAGAAAGCTGTTTCTTTCTCTGAGGAGACTACTCTGAGACTTTACAGGGTAAGTGGGCATTAGCCTGAGCATGGGTCTCCAAGGAAGTGAAGGAGGCTCAGTGTGGCTGGAGTGGGAGCAGCAAGAGGGAGAGTGCCAGGGAGAGGGGAGGGCGGAGGGGTAAAAGAGGGACATATAGAGTAGTTTAGACATTAGTGCATTTAATCCTCTCAGCAACCCACAGAGATCTCTATTATTTTTGTTAAGATTTTATTTCTTTGAGAGAGAGCACAAGCAGGGGGAGGAGCAGCAGAAGGAGTGGCAGACTCCCCTCTGAGCAGGGAGCCAGATGTGGGGCTCAATTCTAGGACCCCGGGATCATGACCTGAGCTGAAAGCAGATGCTTAACCAACTGAGTCACCCAGGTGCCCTGAGATCTCTATTATTTCCCCCATCGTACATATAAGGAATTATACCTCAGAGAGGCTAATAACAAGATGACATAGTTGTTAAATAACAAAGAGAAGACTTAAACCCAGGTCTGTCCAATTCCAGTGCCTCTGAAAATGAAGAGTATGCTCCACAAGAAGCTCTACCCAAATTCAGGGTGTTATAGCTCCCGGGACAGTCACCTGAGAGAAAGATGAGAAATAGGTAGATCACACTAAACCAAGCCTAGGTAGAAAAGTTCCAGAGAAACTGCAGGTCTCACTGCCTTCTCAAAAGGTCCATAAATATACAACAGTTTCTGTGTCTACCTAGGTTAAAGGGTGAACTTGTCAATTTATATCACAAAGTTCTGATTTTCATCCTATGAAAGAGTTTCTACCAATCAATAAGAAAATGGCCAACTAAGGAAAAATCAAATAAAGGCTGTAATTAAAATGTTTGCAGAAAAGGTGATGCAAATTGCATTTAAACTTAACAAAAAGACACTCTCATTCATAAAAAGAGAAATGCAAACTGAAACTACCACGACAAACTATTTTCAACCCTTCAGACTGGGAAAAATAGTTTAATAACATAGTATTGGCAACAGTAGGGGAAACAGACAAGCTCATAGATTGCTGATGGGAGTGTAAACTGATATAGCCTCAGTGGGTGGCACTGGATAGTATCTTCCAAAATAAAATGTGCATATTCTTGGATCATGCAATTTGTCTATAGGATATACTTGCACATGTGTGAAAAGACAAATCCATACAGAAGTGGATGTACTTCTGAAAGAACGCTAATACACTAAAATGTCCATCAAAGGAGAACTTAAATTATTCTATGCCCACACAATGGACACTCTTCAGCCATAAAAAATGGAGTATAGAAGCTATTTATGTACTGATGTAAAACAATCAAAATCTACTATAAGGTAGAAAAAAGTCATGTAAGAGCAATGTGCATAATATGCTGGTAAAGTGGGTGCTGGGGTGGGCTCATCCAGATTTGACAGCTGCTGGGAGTGTTGGAGGGACCCCAAGTTCCTCTCCAGGGGATTGCCCAGTGCTGAAGAGAGAAGCCTCACAAAAGATTATGCCTATTTGCAATGACTGATCAAAGGCCTGCCCCCTCATATCCCACACTGGGACAACTCAGAGGGCCATTCTGGCTCCAGAGCTCCCTGCGGGGCTGAGCCCCTGTTATGATAGCATTGCACTTAGAATTTCTCCCTCTGGTCAACCCTGCTTCCCACTCTTCCTCACAGGTGTTTGCTCTTGCCTGCCAATCTCTACCTTAGAGTCTGTTTCCATAGAACCAACTGTTATGGCTACCACTTGAGGGCCGGAGGGGAGGAGGAATGGGAGTAGGGGTAGAAAGATTATCCATTTACATGCCTGCCTAACTGTTCAAAAAATACTTCTAGAAGCATATGCAAGAATGTGCAATATGGATTAACTCTGGGGAGGGGACCCAGTGGTTGGGGCCGGGCTAAGAGGGAAGAAGACCCTTTTAGTTTTTTTGAAATTTGTATCATGAGCATATGTTACCTATTGACAAAATAAAGGAAGTAACAATGCCTTAAAGTGAAAGCAGAAGAGGTTTTAAAAAACCTAACCAGACTCTTCCAATCATTAGGTAATTGCCAGCATTCAGCAGGAAGTATCCACCAGCCTGAAACCAGAGAGTCTGAGTTACTCCCTGGCCTGCTGATACCGCAGGGAGGACACTACTCCTTTTCCATTTCAAACCCCACAAAGACATCCTAAATCCAAGCCGGGCTAGGAAGGAGAAATGTTTCTGGTAGGGCATCTCTCCTTGGGCAATTGTCAGGGCTGCTTACAAAGTGCAGGCATCACCAAGGGAACTTGGGCCTTTGGCGCTAACCTGAATTACCGTTCAGAGGACTGGAAAGTACAGGGTAGTGTGTGTCTCTGGTCAGGAGCACTTTGATGATGATGGAGCTGACCTTCCCACCAGGCCCATTTCTGGGAAGACATCTGAATGCCTGGCCTTGCCCCGCCTTGGTGCTGCTGACCACCCAGCTCTTCAACACATATTTGGTGGTGTGCTTTTCCAGATGCTTCCTCCAAAGAGAACTTCTGCCTCCACAGTGAGCCAAGCCCTTGCTTTTAGAAGTTTCTTCCTCATCCCATTTATGAATATATAACTGAAACATTCTAAGGGAGATCAGAGGAAAATTTCTCAGCAACTGCTAAGTCAGCAAGAATGCCAGTTGGCAGAAGGAGACTGGGAGTGGAGGCACTTCTCAGCTCTTGCAGATCCTGGGAGACTAGTAAATATCTGATGCCAACAATTCTGGTCCTAGCCACACCATAAAATGCCTTTATGAGGCCTGACTCTTCTCCATGTACTAGATCTCTCCTCATTCCCAGACCTTTCTGCACTCCTGCCCTCCCCCCATTCCTTGGCCAACGCTGATTAAACCCACGGTATTTTCTCCATTTACATTCTGTTGGCAGCAATGTGCATTATCTGGAGGCATCATCTGGGCAGTGGAGGTCTGTGATCAATGCTGGAAGCAGAAGTAGTGTTAACAGTGGAAAGCCATTCTGGCCGACCCCTCAGAGGCTTCCCCAGAGGGACTTCGGGTCTTAGAAACAGCCATAGTCCTCCAGTGCTGAGAATCCCTTCCTCCTTCTCCCATTTAGCCACAGCATGACTTCTTCTTCTTCTTCTTCTTCTTCTTCTTCTTCTTCTTCTTCTTCTTCTTCTTCTTCTTCTTCTTTTTTAAGATTTTATTTACTTATTCATGAGAGACACACAGAGAGAGCGAGAGAGGCAAAGACACAGGCAGAGGGAGAAGCAGGCTCCATGCAGGGAGCCCTACGTGGGACTTGATCCTGGGCCTCCAAGATCAGGCCCTGGGCGGAAGGCAAGCACTAAACCGCTGAGCCACCCAGGGTTCCCCACAGCATGACTTCTAAGAAGCAGATTGGTTAGTGATGATTAGTTATAATCATAACAGTCCAGATATGCTATACCTCCCCGATGAGATCCTGGTGGTATAATAGTTTTAAATCTATAAAATAAAAAACTGCACGAGGGCATCATTTTTGCCCCCTTTGGATTATTTCCTACTGTTCATTTTTTAAAAAATTTTTTTATCGGAGTTCAATTTGCCAACATATAGCATAACACCGAGTGCTCATCCTGCCAAGTGCCCCCCTCAGTGCCCATCACCCAGTCACCCCAACCCCCCGCCCACCTCCCTTTCCACCACCCCTTGTTCGTTTCCCAGAGTTAGGTGTCTCTCATGTTTTGTCACCCTCACTGATATTTTCACTCATTTTCTCTCCTTTCCCTTTATTCCCTTTCACTAACTTTTATATTCCCCAAATGAGATCATATAATGACTGTCCTTCTCTGATTGACTTATTTCACTCAGCATAATACTCTCCAGTTCCATCCACATCGAAGCAAATGGTGGGTATTTGTCGTTTCTAATGGCTGAGTAATATTCTATTGTATACATAGCCCACAGCTTCTTTATCCATTCATCTTTCAATGGGCACCGAGGCTCCTTCCACAGTTTGGCTATTGTGGACATTGCTGCTATAAACATCGGGGTGCAGGTGTTTCACTGCATCTGTATCTTTGGGGTAAATCCCCAGCAGTGCAATTGGCATGGGTTCACCTACTGTTCATTTTTATAAAAAGTCCCTTACCTGGCTATTTGAGGCAGTTGGGTTGTCTGCAAACAGTCTCACCTCTTGTCCTTCAAGGAGTGGTGATAGCTAGAAGCCCATCTCAGCACCCTTTCTTCCTCTTGGAGGAAATGTTCCAAATCCCCCCAAAGGATGTGATTGGTGTGCACCCCCATGAGAATGCCCTGCTCATAGGCAAAGTACCCCATGGATTAGCTGATTCCTTTAGTCCTTCATGTAAAGGCATGTATATGTGCATGTCTATATGCATATATGTATATATGGAAAGTGTGTAATTTGTACACTTTAAATATGTGCAATTTGTTTTGTATCAATTCTACCCCAGTAAAACTATAAATAATAATAACTTTTGTAAGAGCTATGGGAGGGGAAAAAAAGGCTGGGGTTAAGTGTCCATTCCCAGAACACCTGGCCAGGCTGTGACTGCCCAACCGTCCTGCCCTGTGCACCTCCACTCTGGCCTGGTCTTAACGCTTAGCAGCTGAGCCTCAGCCTTGACACCTAAGAACCTGACACCTGATATGAGCCCACAGGTTTGAATAGCAATGGTCAAAGTCCCAACACTCTGGCGGGGAGACTCTCTTCCTGCCATTTAACCTGCTTGGTGATGAACTAATGGTAAGAAATAAATAGAAAGAAAGACTTGGGCGGGGGGGAGGGTGGGTTGCGGTGGGAGGGGGGTCTCAGGCACTGATGACAGCTGCACAAAACCTGCTGTGGCTGTGAGCAGTTCAACATGGTCAGCTCCTCGCTGGCTCATTTTGGGCCCAAAGCCCACATTACCTCCTTTTATAAGCTTTAATATCCCTCGGAAACGCTCTCCCTTTACATTCTCCATCTCTTCTCTGGAACTTCTCCAGAGGGCTCTGTGATTGGGTTGCATACAAGTTTCAGAGCTCGTAACTTCCTTTTGGTCATAAATCACCTCTTACACACTCACTTTTTCCTTCTCATTGTTCTTCAATATTAATAGCCCCAAATCCCAGGAGCATTTGAGAACCATTCCAATTTTGGTTAGAAAATCAATTTGGAAACTAGTAGTTGGCTTTGCTCAGACTTCCAATCCTTCTGAGAAGGTCAGTTCCTACAAATTGGCCAAACCAGGGGCGAGGTGGGGGGTGGGGTGGGGGGAAGGGGGCCAGCCTGGTAAACTTCCCCATTTTGAAAATCTCACCATTTTCTCATGAAATGCTAGATACCTTGGTGTCAGTGTTTTTCTTTTAAAACTGTCTCTAAAATTAAAATGTTAACTCTAGAGAGAGAGGGGGGAAAAAAACCTAATGCCTTCTGTTGTGTGATCTGATAGATAATTTTTTAAAAAATCACTCATTTCAGGATAGATCGAATCTATGGTGAAAGCAGAGGAATAAATCTGAAATCTGGTTCTGTTTGTTAAAAGGCTCTGATACTATTTTTAATTTTTTGGAAATACCTTTCTCCTAAATAAGTCCTGCTTCCTCCCCAGGCTGCTGATCTGCAGGGAAAGTGAGAAAGTGTCACATCTCATCAAATGCTGACAGGCCAGGGCTTCCCCCCAAGATAGGAGTAGGGATTATCTGCCAGCTGTTGGGTCTGCCCTCCCCCCACCCAAGACAGCAGGAATATGCATTCAGAGATAAAGGAAACAGACCATTGGTTAGGTTTCCTTAGAAAGACAAAGGAGGAGCTCTTCACACATAGCACATTGACTTGAGTGGTCTACATACCACATCAGAGCGGGAAGTGGAATGAAGAATGCTCAGGCCTAGAGGCTGACACCAAGCCAAGTGACTCTCAGCCAAGGGCACCATGTTGGCAAGCAGGTCTCCCAGAGAGGGAAGACAAGGGCACAGTGTCCACCAGCTCCTTGGGGACCGCCAGCCTCCCAACTCCTGAGCTGGGCTTGCCCAGCACCCTCTGGTCTAATGCAAGGCCTGCTAAGCACATCTCTGGGTTGCAAACTTGAACCCAGGCTTGAAATACATAACTTTCTCCAAATCCTTCAGCCCTCATCCTGTCCTCTATTATTAGAGTCAGATTCTTCATTTTTCACCATACAGCTGCTTAGAGGCCCGTCCATGGGCACTCACTGCATGTGCCCCCTGACTGATCCCCAGGCAGTTCATGTCCCACAGCCACAGGCTCTTGCCTCTCAGCCAAGGGTGGGGCTCAGGTATGGCAGGGATGAATGACTTATTTAGGAGTGGCTCCCTAAAGCTCTCTCTCTGAGACATCATCAACATTTCAAGAGGCTGATAAAGTCCCCTACATCTGGGGAGGGAGGCTATTAATCTATTCATTAGTGTGAAACAATGTCTCTTTTGAACCCGATATGTCTAATTGTGGAAGAGAACAAAGCCTGACAATTACAGCCGGAGACAGGCAAAGAGCATCTGCTCCCATGACACCAGGACTTCTTCCAGGAGGCTCACAAAGCGCTGGAGTGCTCCCTCCTGCCCGCACTGAGGGGGATCCCTACTGGGGCAAAGTGATGATAACAAGTAGCTAACATTTACAGAGTTCTTGCTATGTACTGCACACCGTGCAAACCAGCACGTGTGTACTGGCTGACTTCATTCTCACAACAGCCCTGAAAAGTGAGTAGTTTTGTTTCCATTCTATAAATGAGGGAACTGAGGCTCAACATGACAAAATGCTTTGTCTTGAGCAACACAGCTGGTAAACTGCAGAGCAGGGCTCTGTCCCCACCCCTGGCTCCCAAACCCATGCCTCTTTCCACCACTCTGTGTCTGTCCCTGGACAAGACTGCAGTGCAGTGCCTGGGATCCAGCTCTGGGAGGCCTCCTGGCAGCAGCTCTATTCATGAGCAGAAAAGAGGGTCCACAACGAGTCATTTGCCCTGCGTTCCCCAGAGGACATACCAGATCTGCACTGGGTGAGACGAGATGCTACAGGCTAGCCAGTCAGCAAGAACCTAGAGAGACTGGCCTGGCTAATAGCACCAAGCTGACACTCAAATCCAGGTCCACTGCCTTGAAATCCAGTATGGCTTAGAAAACTTGCCTCCAAGGGCTTCTACACCAGCTTACTAATTCAACTCCTGATCATTGATCTCTGAATTGCTGGGACATCATTCTGGTCATCGAAAGAAGGTTTGTAAAGTACTCATACTCATTTATGGGTAAGAAGTTTCTCTCTGCTGGAACTCCTTGAGGGAAGGAACTTGCCCCGAAGGAGCCCAGAGACTTCTAATTCTGAAGAGGAGCTAGGGATGTGGGTCTTCAAGCTCAAGAAAACATGGTGCCACCCCAGTAGATGTGTGGGTGAGGACTTGCATTACCATCCTTCATCCCTGGGCCTCCGGAGGCCACAGCCAGAGACAGGCATAGAGCCATGCACTCACCTAGATTGCCCATGAGAATGTCAGCTCTTTACTACTGGAGAGTTAATGCTCCTGGAAACAGCCCTCAAATAATGATGGGTGGTGGCATGATGACAAATATCTCCAGCTTCTTCACCACTCAGCATAACTCTGAGGTGTGGCATGCATCATCTTACTGAATGCCCCAGTGCAACTGACATTCAGTTGCCCACAGAAGGAACTCCTGGATTATGTACCTTGACTTGGTGTCCTTCCCTTCTCTACCTCACATCATTACTTCTACCAGCACTACTCCCAATAAACTACTTGTGCTCCAACCTTGTCCCGGGTCTGCTTCGGGGAGAACCCAATCCATCCCCAAGCCAGTGTGTCCTCTCCTACTCTAACCCCAGGGAATCTTCATGTCTCTCTTCTTAGGCTGGACAAGAAAAGCTGGGCAGAAAGGTTCCTTATATTGTGTCATCCTAGGCACAGAAGGTGACCTCCCATGGCCTCAGTATTCTCAAAGGTAAAGCACACTGACAATGTGTGGGTGTGATATGTGGGCATGACAAGAACTGAGTCCTGTGCCTTGTACATACTGAGTGCTCACCACAGGGTAGCTGCCAGTATTAATTTTTCTTCTTCTTTTTTTTTTTTTTAGAATAACACAAGCACTTGTCTTCCCTTTGTAATCGAGCTGTGACTTTCTGAAGGTCACAGACCATGAGTATTTCCTCTCTGCCTTCCCCTTCACAGGTGACACTCAATTACATACTTGTTACATTAAAGTGCTTTGCCTAGAGGTGTTTGAGTAGCTCAGTTGGTTAAGTGTCCCACTCTTGGGTTTTGGCTCAGGTGATGATCTCAGGGTTGTGAGATGGAGCCCAGCCTGCAATGGGCTCTGCACTCAACTGGGAGTCTGCTGGAGATTTTCTCTCCCTCTGCCCTGCCCTCACTCTGATGCATGTGCCCTCTCTATCTCTCTCTCACTCTCAAAAAATAAAATCAATAAATAAGTTGCTTTGCCTATTCTTTGCATTACCTGTTCCTAGATGAAAGCATGCTAATTACACTGTGTTTTTTCAGGCTTAGAGAACAGAACCCTAAAGCACTTCCTGTTTGTTGATGTCTTCAGCTCATGTGTGCTGTTCTGTGTGAGCCCACAGCCGGAGGAGACAGCTGTGAGTTATCTCATGGGTTATGATTTCACTCTTCATACATTAGAATAGTTAGAGCACGTCTCACATGAGGTGTGCCTCAAAGACAGCACCTGTGTTGATCCGTGTCCATGCTCCTCTATGCCAGGCCCATAGTAGGTGCTCATTAAATGTTGGCTATTTGACTGAAATAATCTGATATGAACATGCCAAATAGCACCAGAGGGGCTGCTCTAATGACTCCCATCACTGACAGCTGGATGTAGCCAGAGCCTGACTAGGCTGATTTGTGAGAGAAAATCTCAAAAAATAGGAGGTGACAGATCATCACTAACTTTGGTAACTTTGCCCTCCTAGATACATTTTATGGATGTCAGGTTACATTGAACTCTTCTGAGTATATAAATAGCTTATATTCCATTCTCAAGGCACAGGTCTTAGAGACTCCTTCCTGAGTTTTGATGATCTGGCAATTATGATCAAATCTCTGGCCCCTTGTTAGCACCAACATTGGTTAGCTGAGATTTTAAACACTTGATTAGGAACTACCTCAACCATATCATGACTGCTTATGAGGTGCTTCAATATCTTGGAGAGTAGATGGGGCCATTTCTTGGCCTTGGGCCACTCTACTATTGGACTCTACAACTGCAGAGAGGCCAAGGTAGTGTATTCAACCTCCAGAGATTTAAAAATCAATTCTGTACTTGGGAAAGAGCTGTCACAAAGCACATGCACTTAATTCCACAAGTGGGACTAGGGCCATCCCCAAGTCTCTAACTGTCTGTAAACCAGTTCTAAATCCTGGATGCATGGAGGAATCATCTGGGAGTCTGGCACCTACTCTGATCAATTATATCAGATCTCTGAGCATAGGATGCAGTATGGGGGTGGAAGGGATTCCCAGGTGCCTGTACTATGCAGCTAGGCAGAGTGGAAACTCAGTACTGTAAAGAAAGGATACAAATTCAACCAATTTCCTAGAAAAGAGCAGATGAGAAAAAGCAGGTTAGAAGAGGGAAAGAGGATGGCATGAAAGAGGGGTACCCAGTATATCAAGAAGTAGCAGTGAGGAGAGAGAAGAGAGAAAAATGGTGGAAAATCTGAAAGAAATTTAAAATGCCTCTCTACGCTCCATGTCATGCAGGACACACCTCAGCAGTACACTTGCCATACTGAATTGAGTTCATTTTCTTTATATTAACTTTAGATTAGGAACTCCTTGAGGGAAGGAACCAGATCTGATTTGTCTGTATGCCTCTGATGCTGGCATCGTGTTGGGACAGAGGAAGAGGTAATGAATGTTGGTGAGTAAGTGAAACAACAAAGACTCCCCTCATGGATGCCCCGGGAAGATGTTTCTAAAGAGTCTATGTCAGCGCTTCGCTGACTGGACATAACTTGCAAACAGCAGGGGTTTTTATGACTGAGTCTTCCTTCAAAGACATTTATTTGGCACTCACCATGGGTGCCAGATGCCATGCAGAATGCTTTTAGGAAAACAGAGTTGAAGATGCACAGCATACAGATGGCTGCCAAGGGTGCTGAGGCTCACACAGAAAAGCATGGGACATGTTTCAGAACGCGTGAGACTAGCTAAAGCTCTGGTGGAAGGCATGGGCCGAAATACAGCAGAAGCAAAATGCCTTTTCACGTACTCCCTTTAAGAAGCCAGACAAGGTGTGACACCCATTGGAAACATTTCCTTCCCAGACGATTATACTTTTTCAAAATCTGCTCACAGGGCTGATATTGTTTTCTGGGAAACCCATTCATGGTAAATTCATTCCAGTAACTGTGGATGAGCAAGGCATTGTTACAGCCACACTTCCCACCCAAACTCCTTCCTCCCTGCACTGGCGTCAATACCCTCTGTGCCCTTGCTCCTCCAAAATCAGCAAAGTGGGACTCAAAGAAGACAGCTTTCCTTCTCCTGATAAGCAGGACTTAAAATCCCCAGGTCACTCACAACTCGCAGCTGGGCTCCTAAAGGAGGAAGGTTTTGCCCCCAAGAACTGTCCCTTTCTGATCTCTTCAACAACAGGCTTCTATGAGAAATCAGAATTTGCTAAAGCCCTCGTGTCCTAGACTAAGGGCCCCAGATTTCAGTCATGGCTGTAAGTTGGTCCCTGCTTTAGATGTTCCCCACAACCACAGGAAAACATCTGAGGAACAGAGGGATCTAGGCCAGGAGTGATTGGAATTGGATTTCAATCCTCTCTTCCAACCTGCTGAGTTCTTCCTGAACATAAGCTCTTTATGTGAAAGATATCTAAAGACAGGTGATCACTGGAGTATTTTACTAAAAAACCACACCACTATTTCCTGGTCTAAAATGCACAGATTACTGAAAATAACCCTTGAATAAGTGGAGAAGTTTCCTCTCAGTGGTTCAGTTCACTTAAATAGAGTCTCGCCCCATCCCAGGTGTAGGGGCTGTTTCCTCTGTTTTATGGATGAGACACTAAGATAGGGGAGTTATGAGAGCTGGCTGTGGTCCCCAATGAAATGGTGGCAAAGCAGGTCTACAATCTCCATGTCCTGGCTGTTGCATGGAAGGACCTTGTGTTAACCTGCAGTTCGCCTCTCTCGCCAGGTCATGGCCCGTCAGGAACATCAAGTACTCATGGAGCCCAGGCATATAGCTGGAGTTTCACCAAACAGTGATGGCACTCACAGTGGGTTTAAGGCATTTTATGTCTTCAAGGAGTACACACAGTAGAGAGGAAGAAAAAAGTATCCAAATAACTATACTACTGAGCAGAGCCCACTGAGTGTCCTGTGCAAGGGTTAAATTGCAGGACTATAAAAAAGCATGAGAGCCAACATTCCATCACATTCGGAGAGGAAAGATCAAGTGGATGGAAGCCCAGAAGTCTTAGAGGCAGGACTTGAAGGTAGATCAGATATTTTTATAAATATAATAATCAGAGTTTTTAAAACATAATAATGAGACTTGTATCAAAACAAGTCATTCATAATCCCACTTCCCCACTGCAGTGGAGTATCCATTCCAGATTGGTCCTTGCCCACCACCAGGATTCAGACACATTTGGGCATGCCTAGAGAGCTATGGGGCAGGCCACCAAGACCCTTTTGAAAGTGCATCAAGCGTGACACTCCGGATCAATACCAAAGCCAAGGTGGTAAGAATGAGGAGTCTGTCATAGTGTCTGTCCCTTGGATTGAGTCCCAGCCAAGCCTTCCATAAACACCTATCTAAGCAGCAAAGAGCCGTTTCATTAAAATTACATATCCACAGCTTTATAGAGAATGCAGAGACAGTGTCGTCACTGAGTGTGCCTGGTCGAGGACCTCATTTTTCTCCAGCAGGGCAAGTGCTTTGTGTATGGGCATCTCCTAGCCTGACAGGTGTCTGAGGCTGGGGGGGATTCCATGGGAGAGGCAACTTGTCTGTCAAGGGATTCTTTTGGGGAGCTATGGGAGATTATTCATTCCCAGGAATTTCTGATGCCAGAATCCTACAGTAACAAGCGGAAGTGAGAGATACCTAACCGCTGGTTAGTTCTATAAAAAGTAGCCACATTTTTAACCCCCCACAGAGTAGCCCAAGGAAACATAGCTTACATAACTATGTTTATCTTTGCATATTCTATTCCAGTCCTTATTCATTTGGATATATAACAATCACAGTGCATACTTTTCTATAATTTGCTTTTTCAAATGTATCACCAAATTACAAATTAGGGGTGGGGAGATATGGGAGAAGGCTTTCCACGCAGATGAAACCATATGGCTCTTGATTAGTGGTCATCAACACAGGGAAATTTTGTCTTCCAGGGTAACATGAGGCATTAGGCAGTGTCTGAAGACATTTTTCATTGTTATGACTGGGGAGGTGATGGGAAGAGGCCAGGGATGCTGCTAAACATTCTACTATACACAGGAGAGCTCCCCCACCACAAAGAATTATCTATCTCAAAACATAAAGAATGCTGAGGTTGAAAAACCCTGATTTCTAGGTGCAAAGATCAGAAAGTGCTTTGAAAGCTAGCTGAGTGGGGATACACTGAAGCTACCTCAGTGGGTGTTCCTGGGAGGAAGTGAACATATAGATAGGGACCTGGAGGACACCCAGACAAAGACCCTTCGAGGAAAGGGGAGAAGAATGGTTATAGAGACTAAGGAACAGCTAATAAAATCAGTGCCATAGAGGGCAACAGTGCCATGAGGCCTAAGGACAGGATGAGGCAGGTCCAAAGGTACAAGTTGGCACAGATGAGGAAAGCTGGGGGAATGAAACCTGTGCCCTCCACAGGGATTGCTGGGATTTCAACTAGGATCTGTTGGCCCCCAGTCCAGGGCTCTTCCCAGTGGCTGTATCACACTGCCTCAGGACCATGTGGGTCCATGAATGCCTCTTGTTGGACATAAGCAGGCTGGCTGGAGCTGTACTATCGCAGACACAGAATGATGATTAACAGTTACCAGAACAGAAAGAGTCTGGTGTCATACAGAAGCTTTCTTCTTTCTTCCAACATGAGCTGAAAGCCCTCTGGGGGCCATAGCAACGGCTTCTGCACAGAGTATTTACATTTAACAAATAAATACTGCTTACCTCCTCCTTGAGCAAAGCCCTTGGTGGTGCCTCCTCAGTGGGGAGCTGAGCTGGCCAAGGGGCTGCTGGAAACTTGAGCTCATGAACTGCAGAAGGGAAATAAACATCAAAAGGGATGGATGCTCTGCCTTCCTCATGAATCCAGACACGCAACTGTAAATAAGCACAAGACGATGTCTTTCCCTTTGAAGAATGACAATGAGGGACAGGCTGGACAATACCCTGCCATAGCAGGGATGTGTTGAGTGAAGACGTATACGCTATAAATGGAAGGTATATGGTGGCAGGTATAACCTTTTGGGAGAGTACCACCTATCAAAAACACAAAGGCTCTTACCTTTTGCTCAGGAACCCATCCTAGAGAATGTTCACTGCAACTTATAAAGTTAAAAACTTAGAGACAAACACAATGTTCATCACTACAGTGTGATCTGACTGCACTATAGTCTATCTATACTGTTGTACATAGATGTTAGGGAGAATGAGGCAGGTCTCCATGCTTGTTCATATGTGAATAAGGGTCAGGATTTATATTAAAGTGACAAGAGCAAAGTGAAGTTGTGAGACAACGTGTATAGATGAGTCATTACTGTTTCTTTTTTTTTTTCTTTTAAAGATTTTATTTATTTATTCATGAGAGACACACAAAGAGAGAGAGAGACAGAGACACAGGCAGAGGGAGAAGCAGGCTCCACACAGGGAGCCCAATGTGGGACTCGATCCCGGGTCTCCAGGATCACGCCCAAAGGCTACGCTAAACCGCTAAGCTACCCAGACATCCCTACTGTTTCTTTCTTTTCTTCTTTCTTTCTTTCTTCTTTCTTTTCTTTCTTTCCTTTCTTTCTTTCTTTCTTTCCTTTCTTTCTTTCTTTCTTTCTCTCTCTTTCTCTCTTTTCTTTCTTTCTCTTTCTTTCTTTCTTTCTTTCTTTCTTTCTTTCTTTCTTTCTTTCTCCCTACTGTTTCTATATTAATATGTTTGTGCACCCAAAGAAACAGTACTGGGAAGACACACACAATAGGTTAACAGCACTTACTGCTGGAGAGGACTGTAGAGGAACAGAAGGAAAGGTAAGTGGCACTTGTTTGAACAGAAGTCCCAGCCTTGATCACCTTGCCCAAGGCTGCCAGCCCAAAACTGGTAGCCCTGGCCACTTGGGGCACAGAGACTGAAGGAGGACACATTGCAGAGCTGCTCCCAGGATGTAACTATCACTCTCATTATTGCTCCCTGATGTATGAAGGGCAAGTCAACCTTGGGCAACTTAGAGGTGCTTACAGCCACCTGGGTACTGGTGGTCTTGCTTCTCTCATTCCCTACTGCTTACCCAGGTGAAGAAGGGAGCAGCATGCAGAAGCTGCATTGCTGGGGGCAGGAGAAGCTAGTAAGAGAAAAGTGACTCCTGATCCATGTCTCTTCCCATAGGAAAGAGTACGGGGATTGGGACTTGAGGTCATGGGCTCATCCACACTCTCCAATCATTAGCTTCATACTCAGGCTGCAATCCAACCCTGGGACTGGCAAAGATGGGGGCAATCCAGGCTCTGAACCTTGAAGCTCAGGCTCACTCCGCCAGCTTCTGTCCCACACAGCTTCACACAAAGGCTGGAAAAACATGGCCAGTAATTCTTGAGTGCTTACTCTGTATCAGGTACTCTTCTGAGTCCTGGCTATAGGTGTGGTCTGAGAACCACCAACAATCAGCATTACCTGGGAGCTTGTTAAAAATGCTGACTCTCAGGCACAATAGGACCCAGGTGATCTGTGCAACATTAAAACTTGAGAGGCACTGTACTTAGTACTTGGATCTACTAACTCCCTCTGAGTTCTATTATCATCATCCCCATTTTGCATACAAAGGTTAATCAACTTGTCTTAGGTCACCTGGCTAATAATTCCTATTGGCAGGATTTGGCCTGTAGAGCCTGAGCTATTAGCCACCATGGCACAATGCTGACTGTAAACTGCAGAGGTTACAGCTTCCCTAACTTCCTATCTAGCCTGATGGCAGAGGCCTTAGGGTACTGTGAGGAATAAAGTCAACTTCACCAAGACTAGCTCAGTAAAAAAACATGTCTTTCAAAATTACAGAATCAGAGAGCAGAATAGTCATTTTTAGGGACTAGGGATGCAGCTGGGTGGGGGGTGGGAGGTAGGGCTCACTGTAGTGATGGAGCTGTTCTGTATTTTGACTGTATCATGGTCAATATCCTGGTTGTGATCTTTTATTATGGTTTTGCAAGACATTATCACTGGGGGAAACTGTTAAGCGTGCAGATGATTTCTCTGTATTATTTCTTACAACTGCATGTGACTCTTGAAAAGGTTTTAATTAAAGAAGAAAAAAAAAGCTTTCTCCATTGCTAAAATTTCCAAGCTTAAAACCCTGCTGAAGAAGCCAACGTTAAATTTTACACATATGGACCAAAAGTGTGTTCTGATTAAAATATGCACAATTAAAGGCCGGGGGGGGGGGGGGGGGGGGGGGGGGAGGGAGTGAGGAGAGGTGACCAAATCTAAGTGCAGCTATTTACCAAAACCATTTGTGCTTCAACACTTAAGTCTCCTTAGTTCTAAAATGCCAGCTTACAGCACACACACACAAACACACACACAAACATACATACCTGTGTGCATGCCTCCCACAAACACAACCTGTTAGTCATTTAGAAGGAAATAATCTCATAAAGCAGTATTGATAGAAAAGAACAAAACATGAGGAGTCGAAAGTGGGAAAACCATGCCTGGCTTGCAGCAGGACAAGAAGAGCATCTTCCTGGCTAGAGTGGATTTTTAAAAACAAAGAGCCAAACCAGAGTCATGTTCTTCACAGAATGTCTTAGGAAGGGAATTATCTAGTTGTTAGATCAGCACAGACAGAGTAATGTTAATAAACTGAGCAAAAACACACAGCTCAATGGTGAACCCCAAAGCTCGCGTGTGTGTGTGTGTGTGTGTGTGCATGCACATGAAAGAGAAAGAGAGAGAATGAGAGGGAGAGAGATATGTGTGTTGTGAACCACATAGTCCTGACTGAAGCCAATGGTTGGTTCAGACCACATGAATTAGGCATTTTTGTAAAAGGCTAGAAAGTTCTAAGGTGAAGAGAGGGCTTCCCTGGAAGTTAGTTCATCAGGCTAATGCATCCCTCCAGCTGACTACTGGTTGCTTGTGGCAGAAACCAGCTAGCAGGCATTGTTGTCACTCCTTTTAAGACAGTCCAGACTAGGCTCACAGCTAGTAGCTCTTCTTCACTGCACAGTAGGGCTTGCCGGGCTGCAGGGAACTCTGTAAGATGAAGATCAAGAGCCCCCTTGGTCACTTTGCATACCAGTCTGTGATGGATGTTTCCAGTGCTGACCACTGCTGGAAGACAGTACCCAGGTTGTTGCAGACACCACATCACAGTAACCTGCATCCGTGGTCCCAGGAAGCCACCACATGGCTCTCACATTGGGTGGCAACTAAAGACAGGCCTTTCTGTGGGTGATCATTGTCCAGTGACCCAGGGAGAGGCCCAGCTTGGCCACGTCCAGGGACCGTGGCCTTTGTGGAATGGCAGCCAGGAGGCCAGTATCAGCCTTCTTCTTTCCACCCTCCTCTTTCTACGTAAATGTGTCCTCTTTTCTTCAAATCCCATCTCATTGGACAATGCTATTCATTTAAAGATTATATTAATTCCATCCCCTTCACTGGAGATATCCAGAAGACTGTTTGATATGATCCCGATGAGATCTGCCACACCCACCACCTGGGCTTATCAGGGGACCTAAACTGAACCCCAGTGGCTTTATGCCAGTAGTCCATGAAAACATGCCAGCAGCACTAGGCACTGTGCAGCCTCTGTCCTGACCCACTTGTCTTCACCCAGAACATTCTATCTTCCATTTTGTTTCGAATCCTTCCAACACCTCCTGCCTTGTCTTCCTGTTATTCTCTTGTTGCAATCCACTTCAGTATAAAAGCAGGAGAGCAGGGATTTCAACTTGGTTACTTAATCACTCTTCTAGCCAATGAGCCCTGGGACATAGTATCTACTCAAAAAACAACTCTTGGAGGACTAACGGTCTAAGAGCTGAGGCTCAGTCCTGCTTCTCTTCCTTGCGGCTTCACTCTTTGACCAGAACTTGTATGGCCCACTGGCTATTCTAGAGAAATTTCTCTTTCTCCAGAGCCCTAAGACTGCATCTCTTCTCAGCCTGTGGCCTCCCCATGTTCACCCCAGTTCATGGAGCAGGAAAATACATAAAGCCCAGGGCTAAGTCCACACAGGCCAAAGGTGATCCGAAAGCCATCCCTCTCTAAGGCCTGGGTGAGAGCCAAATAGCTAAAGACCACAAAGAGCAGCCAGGCATGGAGCCCTAATGCCAAAGGTAGTTGAGAGGTTTTGGATGAGAAATTCAAGGCTGAGACCTTCTGGAAAGAGCACCAATGAGAGAAAAACAAAAACTCAGAGCTACACATTTAGCACCCACAGAGCCCAAGGCTAGGGGAAATCATACCTCAGCACTGTTCTCTGTATACTCAAAGGACAAGGAAGCTGACTAGTGGTTTTCTTTATCCTATAGCTTATGCCCTATGATGGCTGCCATGTGCCATAAAGCTGTGAAAGAGTTTGCATTTCACAAACATTGACTTTCGTAAGTCTGACATTTCCCACAGGGGCCCTCCTTCATCAGCATTAGGAGAAATGTCTCCCATTAAGCCCTAGGTCTCAGTTTGGCCTCCATGGTGTAAGAGCTAACGGAAAGGAAAACTCATGTGTTTGGATATTGGCTCCAAATGAACCAGCCATGGTCCCATGCTCATGTAATGTAGCTTTGCTTAGAACTGAAGAGTAATAGGAAAAAAAAATAGGATTGGTCAACAGAAGAAAAGTGGCTAGTCTCAGCATCACCTTTGCAACACTCATCCTCTGAAAGGGGCATCTACCATCAAAATAAGTGTGAATCCCCACTGAGGAGTGACTATGCTGGACTCTCCTGGAGGGTGGGGTGTGACATGTGTTTGAGGGGCAGGAAAGTTGCTACCTCTGAGACAGAGGATACATTCCTTTCCTAGGGCTGCTGTATAACAAAGTGCCATGGACTGCGTATCTTAAAACAGAGTTGTATTGTCTCATTATTCTGGAGGCTAGAAGTCTGAAATCAAGGTATGAGTAGGACCAAGCTTCCTCTGAAATGTGTAGGAAATCATTCTTTGCCTCTTCCTCAATTCTGGTGGTTGGTTAGGAATGGTAAATGCCTGGCTGCAGGATTCCAATCTGTCTTTGTCTTTGTCATCACTTGGTGTGTCCCCATGTCTCTTACTTTATTCTTGTATGGATGTCAGGATTAGAGGTCTGCCCTACTCTAGTATAACCTCACCTTAGCTACTTACATCTGCAATGACCATTTTCCAAATGAGGTTACCTTCTGAGGTACTGGATTACAACTTATCTATTTTGGAGGAGTTAACAGCACAGCCCATAACAGAGGGGTTGAAAAAGATGGTGGGCCACAGATTCCATGACTGGCAAGATCCAGTGTCCTGGGAGCATAGCTAGAAGAAGACAGCAGACCCCCAGGAGAAGCAGCTAAATGGGGAGTCAGGACCCAGGGCCCAGTGCTCTCAGCTTCAGCAAAAATCTGATGCCCAAACTGGGCACAGAAGTAGCAACACTGTCAGCTACAGACCTAAGTACTTGAACAAGGTGGCCAGTGTAGGCTGTGGACTGGCAGATGTTCCCTGAGGATACTGGCTAGTGTGGCCTGAGAGCCCAGGCCAGGGTAGGAGCCCCATGGTGACCAAAATCAAAGCCTGTAACATAAGGCTCTGGCCTTGAAGTCAAGAGTATTTTGATTTAGAAAAAAAAAAAAAATCATGTAAACATAGTTAAGTCCAGTTAATATGGTGGTTTTAAATTTAAAGGAAGTTTTCAAATTTATAGACTCTAAACATAATCACACTCATATTTCCATGGACTCCACAAAAACCAGCCTTCAAGATACAGAAGACATGAGTCAACACGCAAATGGTGTCAACAATGGACAGAAAGAGGCCAAACATAGGTAGGTGTCAGCGGGGAGTAACGATGAGCCTGGAGAAGCCAGTGTTGGTCCAGATCCCCTCCCCCTTCTAAATCCTTGCAGAAAAGAATATTAATAAAATGAAACTCTAAATCCAATCTCGGAGCAATAATAGAACACTTGTGCCAAACTTCACAGCCGTGGGAAGGATGTATGTAGCTGAGCAATCTGTGGACAGCATTTCTCGGCTGAAATTCTTGAAAGCTCACAGTGCTCAGGCCAAAATGCTCTGGAAACCAAGTCCCGTGGAAAATGCAAACTTTATGAATTGCACATGTGGCCACAAAGCCAGCTCTGCAACTCTGAGTGAAAAGATTTGAAGAGCAATCTGTCCCCATTCTGAAGACCACCAGGGCTGATGCAGAGCATACCATGGGTCCCAGAGGGGATAGGAGACTCTCTCAGCCTTTGGGATTTTCTTGGCAAACTCCAGAAAAAAACAAGTGGAGGCCTGTGCTGGAATCAGACATGACAGACAAAGGGGCCACTTCCCCTGGCCTGAGGGGGCGTCCCTGGAGAAGCAGCACCCGAGGGGCAAAGTGAATCCTTCTCCAGCTACTTAGCCTCTTTGTCCCTCCCTTTTCCCATCTGTGAGCCAAAGAGCTCATCGTATAGAACTTATCTAGGGGGGTGGCTGTGAGGGTGCAAGGGATTCATATATGGGAAGCTGGAAGAAAGCGCCTGACCCTTCAGAACAGCTAACCCAATCCTCACCTGCAGCAAGCACTCCAGCAAAGCTGAAGTTTCAAATCTCTCCCCGAAGTTGATGCTCTTCCAGCACTGCTCCTAAATTTTAATTTTTTCTTTATAGATCTCGGATTGCTTTCCCACTTTGTCTCCCAACAACCTCTTCTCAAATCTGGAGAGTTTCCCGCTCTCTGTCATAGGATCTAAGGACAGGAAAGGCCCTCCTCAGTCCCTCAGCTTCCGCCCCTGCCCCAAGGCAGAGCTCTGTTCACACTGAATCCGACAGATGGTTGTCGTTTCCAGACAGGAAATATTTATCGAGCATCCACTCTGGGCCAAGCTTTGTGCTCAGAGCTGCTAGGAATACGCGCAGGAGTGGGGCGGGCTGAGCTCCCACAAGTCTATATGGGGGAACTGGAAAAACTCAGACAGGAATGGATGCTGCAGTCTTGAGGCAGAATTTCTTCTCTGGGAAACCTCTATTTTTGCTCTCCTGGCCTTCAACTGGCCATCCAACTGATTGGATGAGGCCCACCCACATTATTAAGGGTCGTCTCCTTTACTTATAGTCAAGTGATTGTAGATGCTAATCATGTAGATTAGTGTCTGATTAATGCACATACTGTAGCATCACCAAGTTGACATATAAAATTAATCATTACACACAAGTCATTTGTCCTTGCTCTCCTCACTTTTTGTCCAGCTTTCTTCCTACCTGCCAGTTCTATGACCTCTAACAACTTCAGGCCCACATAAGACACAGAGAAGATAGCTTTCCCTTGACTTTGTCATCAGCTCCCACACTTGCATTCCTGCTTCATCCCTAAAATAAATCCTTCATCCCATTTCACTCATAATAGTTGGACTTTATATGTGTCTTCCATCCAATTTACTTAATTTTTGTGCTTATGCGGCTTGCACAGGGAGATGGCATACCTCAGAACTGTCCCCAGAGTTACCCAGGAGGATGTCACAAAGACTGCTCACATAGAGGTGCCTTGCTGGCAGCATTTTCACTATTCCAGATGCTGCCAGAAAAGGTGCCAGAGGAAGATGCTGGCTGCTAGGCACTTTTGGCTGAAACACACTTACAGGAACTAGCAGCTCAAGAAGCTAACCTCTGCAGGGCCTGAGCACTAGAGAAAGTGTACCTTTCAAAGAGCCTGGCAAGTGAGACACACTGGAACCAAGAGGAAATCTCTTTCTCTTCCCTCCCATGTCTTCTCAGGGTTCTCTACGAACCACATGTAACAGTGTGCCAGCTGGCAAAGAAGAACCCATGGCAAAGGCCATGCCCACCTCCATTCTGACAGAGCCAGCAAAGAGGAGGTGGATTGGAGCTGAGAAGCAATAAACTGGATAAACTAGCATAGTTCATTCCTTTGGCTACTCAGTTTCCAAAGGGCACTCGGACATACTTCTACATAACAATGAAATAATGCTATCTTCTTTCCACCTCCTGTGATAAGGCTATCTTCCTTTCAAGTGAAGAATTTCTCACACTATCCTGAAATGAATGGACACCCAGTTCTAACAGCCACTGAATCTAGCACCATAGCTATATTTATTCCTCAAATCCATCAGCAACCCATTGAATGGTCTGTCACCTAAAGACTACATCGTAAAATTAACTTCCAACAACTTGTATAGAAAATAAAAATGGAAAGTTAGTGTATACAAATACACACATATGAAACAGACCAGGGAAAATATGCAAACAAACAGAGTTCTATAGAGTATGACTAACTGGTCTTGAGGTCATAATTGCGATCTATGGCTTCCTTCCTCCACTAACCACTCTGTGCTTCCCCAATGCTCTCAGTCAGGATCTCAGCTAGCTGAGTTTGCTACCTGAGGGTGTGACTGAAACCTTAATTTCTGAAGAGTCCTTAGTCACCCTGCCTGTTTGTTAGTTGCTGCAGTTTTCCATTAACCTCTGCTGCCAGGCATGGAAATGCTAGGAGGTGTCCCAGAGAATCCCTTGGGTTCCAAAAATAGTCTTCCTTTCCCCCATTGTGTAGCTGCAACCCAATTATCTCTTGGTATTCAGGATCAATCACTCCAGCCAGTAGACCAGCTCTTTTTTGTGGATTCAGTGGCATAAGGAGCCCAAAGCAGCAGGGTCTAATCTTTCTACTCCATGGAATCTCAGCCCATTTGAAGCACTCTCTGCTTGAGCTCAAGGATACCTGAACAGGAAGCGAAAGTTCTGTGTATGGATCATTGGACATAATAGTAAGAGATGCAACTCCCATTTATATCCCTTGATTCCTGGCCCCATGCACCCTGACTGTTGGGGAGACAGCACCATATTATGATTTTGATTCAAAGCATATACTATGTCCTGTAAGACAGAACCCCATCCGTTCAAGATGTTTTCCCATGAAAGGTACTGCAACAGAATCTTCAGTAAGTCAATGAACCTTCCAATTAGTCCAGTCACGTCCAGCTAATGGGGTAAGACCACATAATTCCATGGAAGGGGCATTAGCCCACTGCTATACTTCCTTTGCTAAGAAATGGACTGCTGATCAGAAGCAATGCTATGGAGAATGCCATGGTGGTAGATAAGTCATTCTGTGAATCATGGTTGGTGGTGCTACAGACACACTTAAATGCAAATTCATACCTAGAAAATATGTCTCTTCCAATGATGACAAATATCTGCCTCCTTCATGACAGAGAGGTCCAATGTAATCAATCTGCCACTATGTGGCTAACTAGTTACCCCAGGGAATGGTGTCAAGGGCTCAGTGTTGTTCTCTACTGTAGGCAGACTAGGCACCTAATAGCAGTGTAAGCACCCATGTTGCTAAGCTCCTGCACAACCTCCATGCCTGCCACCATGGCTCCTTTGTTACAGGCCTACTGAGCAAGCATTGGAGTGTCTGAGGAAAGAGGTAGACTGATGTCTACAGAGTAGTTAATTTTGTCTGATGACTAAATTTCTCTATTGTGGATGCCCAAACGGCATCCACATTGGACACAAATATCTTCACAGTTTGTGCCCACTCTGAGAGAGATCTATCCAACACCTCTTCCCCCAGACTTTTCTTGTCACTAATCTTCCAATTATGCTCCTGACCATCCAGCCAAATCATTAGTAAGTGCCCATAAATCTATGTAGATTCCTACTTCTGGACATCTCTCATTTCACAATAGTGGACAGATAAGTATATTGCTCAAAGTTCTTTCACAAGTCCAATCAAGGCACAGAAACCACATGGTAATGCAAACGGAAAAAATTTAATATAAAGAATTATTAATAGGAAATTAGACTATATTAAAAGGAGACTAATGGGGACTTGGGTAGTAAGAGTTATTGAGAACTATAAAGAATGCAGGAATAGTAAACATAGGAGCAGCCTCTACCCCTAGAACTGAGACAGTGCCCTAATAATGTCCAAGGAAGAGCCTCCTCCTTGACCAAGGATGGGGATTCAGAGCTCAGAATAGACACTGCCATGGCTTACTGGATGACACAAAAGCCAAAAGATGCCTCACCACTGGAACTTGACAGGAATTTGCCCTCTGAGAGGTCAGGAGAAGGTTCCAACGGGAAGTGCCATGGTTCAGAACTCACTGTAAAGCCATGGGAGAGAGTACTGGAAGAGGCCATTCACAAGGAAATCCATGGCTGGTGGCATTCCACTGGGAAACTGCCAGAGAAGATAAGATGCTGGGAGAAGCTGCTAGCCACTGGGCATTGCAGGAGCTCAAGATACCATGACTGAAGGAGGCAGGCACTAGAGAAAGGTGTCCCCTACAGGAGCCTAACAGAGCAGAAACTATATGCTCTCAGGACCTGGATACTGGACAAAGCATCATCTGCATGAGTTTGGTAAATGAGAACCAGAAAGAGGAAACTCCTTTCTCCAGTGTACTCAGTGTCCTTTACAGACAAGACTTAGAATCATGACAGCTGGCAAAGGAGAAATTTTTACAAAGCCCAATTCTGTGATCACAGAGCAGATAGCAAGGATGAGTTTGGAACTGAAAAGGCAATAAATTGATAAATGGCATGGGGTGGAGGAGTGCTATGCTAGGAGAAGGGGTCAGAGAGAACGGCAGGAAGCAGACCAACACACGGCAGTGTATTATTCTGTGTACAAGCTGAGCATATAAAACTCTTCAGCAGCATATATAACTCTTCAAAGGCTGCCCGTAGGAGGCAGTATGTGAGCTTCTGCCCCCCCCCCCCCCATAAGATGATCAGCTCAACCCAAGGGTAGGAGCAGGCTGAGTGTTCTTAGTTCCGTTCACATCTAAGCAAACTACCTTTACAAAGCAACTTCTGTAACTCTGATATTGAACTAAGCATCTTCTCTCATTTCCCCAGAACCTGGCCAGGGGCCAGGCTAACAGGAGGTGCTTAATAACAGTCAATGACTTTGAAAGAGTTTTCCTGTTCCACTCCATCAGCATATGACCACACCTTACCCCCAGGGTCATCATTTGCCTTGGAATCATCCATCCCAGGAATGGCAGCCTCCCTAGGACCCCAACTGGTTCCTGAGAAGTCACTTTGCATCTGGAGGCTTCTTCCTCCTTGTGTGAAGGAAGCATCACCCTCTATTGCTCTCACGATGGCTCTGACCTCCTGGGTGCTGGCAAAGTCCCTCTATCTTCATGATTGAGAGAGCTTGGAATACAGTGATGGGAAGAGGAGGGGAGGGAAGAGCAGCCCTTGACATATCTTGGTGATGGACACAATTTTGGTCTTCCCAACCTTTGCCTTTTGCAAGTCAGGATTTTAGAAAGAGAAATGGGGAAGCAAAGAGCCTGGGACTTTCTGTTAAGGAAGAGTGGTCACCTTGCTCTCGATCTTGCAATGTCTCCAAGCTGTGGCCTTGATTTCAAAAACATCTCTGTTCAGGGCTCCCTAAGTGAAAAACATCTTGGACTATGAACATTCCCAGAGAGATACACAGCCTTCTCCAAGGTTCTTGAGATCTTGGATGAACCACTCATAAATGCTCTCTTTTCCCCTCCTTTGCTGCTGTTTGGTTCACCCCTCACCTCCTCTAAAGAAGACAGATCCAAAATGTATCTCTACCTAGATGGCCATTATCCTCCTCAGCTTGGCTTCAAGAGGGATGCTAGGACTCTGTCCTTAGGAGCTCATCATCCCACCCAGGAGAGCTGAGTCCCACTCCTGTATGAGGCAGAGTGGGTAGGGCAGCAGCTACTGGTGATCTATGGCCCTGCTACTCAAAGTCTAATGAACAAAGGAATCACCTTGGGATCTTCTTAAAATGAGATCCTGATTCAGAAGGTTTAAGGAAGGCCCAGGCAACCTGCATTTCCAATAACTTCCAGTGATGCCAAAGCTGCCAACCTATGGGCCATACTTTAAAGTAGCAAGGGTCTCCAGTGTGTGGGTTACAGAACCATGGTGACACAGGAACTCATGAATACAGAGGCTACAGCCCCAACAAGGTCTAGAACCATGGTGACACAGGAACTCATGAATACAGAGGCTACAGCCCCAACAAGGTCCAACAAGTCAGGCAAAGCTTCACAGTTGCCGACACTGGAACTGGGTCTCAAAGACGAGGAGGTTTTGCAGGGAGGGAGGTGTCCAAGCAGTGGGGACCCAACAGTCCGAAGAGGAGGCAGCACCCTTACTTCTGCCTGCCACAACTAGCAGTCTCTCCTGTCCTGCCTCTGACCTACACACACGCTTTTCCTGCTCAGCATGCCCTACTTCTTGAAGGTGGATCAAGTACACATGCTGTGTGTCATGGTCAAGTTTCTCTTCCCACTCTGGTTCCTTCTCTGAAACCCTGAGCCAGGAGGAGGACACTTCAGGAGTAAGTCAAGTCTCTCCTCAAGCAATTATGGGCCAGCAAGAACAATGGGACTACAGGAAATATAAATGGGCATATGTTGGGGGAAATGTGAGTAATAGCAAGAACAAAAGATGAGAATGGCCCCTGACAATGACTGGCAGGGGAAGTGGGTGGAGGTGGAAAAGTCTCCATTAATTCACTCTGTTTGAATGAGTCCCCAGGGAACCATGATTTTCAGCTTCTTAGTCAAGTGTCTGGATTTAAGCTGCATACATATCCACTTAGTCCAGCGAGCAAAGCTTGTCCGTTCCTGAGACACTGATGGGTACACAGTCCTCTTTTCATCCTGCCCTGCTTTCTCATCCTGTTCCAAAGCCACCCTCTCTCAGGACCACAGCCAAGCAAATCCTACACATGCCTCTTTGAGGCCCCCCACCTCTCTCATTCAAACCCTGTTCAGCCCAGCCCTTTCTAGCTTGAGAGCCTTAGCCTGTGCTGTCGTGTCTGCCGGGGATGCTCTGCCCACTACCCCGGGCACACTGGCTCCTCCTAGCCCTTCAAGTCTCAGAGTAAAGCCATCCCCACAGACAGGGTGCCCTGTCTGCCACTTGTCACCACTTCCTCATCTGTGGTTTGCTTGCTCTTTCTGTCCTGCCAGGATTCAGCTGCCATCAAGTCATGTGCCAGCACAGTATCTGGTACCTCCTGGACATTCAGGAGACATTCACAATGGGGAAAATGAAGCCCATAGACTCATGTCCCTTTCCTGAGGGGTTCCCAAGCTAATTGACACCATGCTCATCATTTACAGCACTTTCTTTCTGATTCATGTTGTTAGCCAGAGAACTCCTCCTCTGTCCCAAAGCAATCTCACCCCAGAAACACAAAGGCCCCCAACCTAGTGGCTCCTACAGATGCTATGAGTATCAGACACGCCTGAATGAAGGCTAGTCACAGGCTAGGGTTTGTCTCTCACTGCCTCTGCTCCACTTTCCCATAAATTAGTTAGCTGGGGGCCTTATTTCCAGTTGTTTGGCTCCAATCAGAATTCAAAGCTGGGAGTGCACACCTGGGAGTCTGCAGGATCCCCTCAGGGAGAGCTAGGAGGGCAGGATTGGAGACTTCAAGCCTTTATTTCTGGGAGAGACCCGAAAACTGTTACCATAAGCAGCAGAGAAGGAAGTGTCCCAGGCTGCTGGTGTGTACCAGCTCTGGACAGCTATGAGCAAGTCCACTTGTGCAATGGCCCCAGAAGGCCAACTTGCCTCTCCATGGCCCTTTCTGGCTCCCCTGTGCTTCTTGCAGTTCTCATCCACATGCACCAGCAGAAAGGATCTAAGGACTGTTTACATTCTTGCCATTTTGCTTGTGTTTAGACTTACTAAAAGAAATACATCTTAAATATTTATAAGCAATCATAGGCCCTCACGGATTTCAAATAAACTTTCCTATAAACCAGTCGACTTCAGAGTATCCATCGCCCCAAGAATCATAAACCCGCAGAGCTGTAGGCCCTTAAATATCCCAGCATCCTTGTTTTCTGAGAAACCGAGGCCCATGAGGAGCAGGGACCTGCCCAAGCTCATAGAGCGCTTGGTGGCTATGCAGGGCTGGAGAGCAGGGCTCCTGCTTCTATAGCCCAGCGTTCCCATTTCATGTGTGAAAAATCTGAGCCCATCAGCACACTGCCTCTGCAGGCATGTGGTTCTAGTTTTTAAGAGAACAAACTGATTTGAGGTTTCAAAATATTAAGCACTTAGAGTTTGGAGAAGGAATGTGTGTTAAGTGCACATTCTTGGTCATCAGCCATCCCCCAGCGCCGGGCAGGCTGGCTGCCTGATGTGAGGGCACAGACTCAGTGCGTCTGGGCGTCTGCACAGCTCCATGTCACAGGTCCTGAAACTGCTCACTTGCAGCAGAGTGCCACAGCAAAGTGCCAGGCCTGAGAGCAAGTCTTGAAAAAATATGATAAGGGCCTGTCCTCTCCAGGCAGGACAAAGGCTAAGGATCTTCATGTCAGACTCTCCACCAGGTTCTGTACTAATAGGCAGCTACAGACCCAGGAACGGAGATCTCTGCTGGGATGGTTCATCTCAAGCCGGTTAACATCTCTTAGAGCCCTCAGAAGCCTCTTAAAAGCCTAAGGACAAAAAGGAAGGGTCTAGCTTGAGGCCAGAAGATGCCATGGAGGCCCTAAGCCCTCTGGGTTATCACCTTCTTCTACCACCATAGGCCCTGACAGGAAATTGAACAAAGCTCTTTCTAAATCTCTCCATGGTACTTCCAGTAGGGCTCTGAGAGCCAAGGCCATGCTCCAAGGAGTCAGGTTTCAATGAAAGCTTTGGCCCCAGGGGATTCCCACCACAGAGCCCATTCTGCAGATACACTGGACCCCGCGCTGACTTGGGATGGGACAGAAGGTCAAGGCTGGCTGGGAAGCCCCAGCTGGTTGGAAAGCCAGAAGGTGACCCCTTTCCAGCCATGGGCTCAATGCAAAGACTCCCTGTCCCTGTGCCTAAAGCCCAGAAGACTCCCTTTGCAAATGCCCTAGGCTCCATCCTTCATAAGGCAGGGAGGCTGAGACTCGGTGGCACGATGAGAACTGCTACCTTGAGCCCTAATGGTCTCCCCCAAACCCACAGATTTTGGGCAAAATGTTTTTAGAGCAAAGTAATTGACTGCATACCCAGACTTCAGGTGTGCCTGGCCATGTGCATGACTATTCTGTATTTGAGAGGAGAGAGGATGCTGCTAATCTCAGGGGCCTACAGACCAATGGGAGAAGCCTAATCCAAGTAAGTCTAAATGCAATGTAGTTCCCTGGATTGGATCATGGAACAAAAAAAGGACATTGGTAGAAAAACTAGTAAAATCCAAAAGAAAATCTTGAGTTTAGTTAATAGCGATATATCTTTTTTTTTGTATATATTTTTTATTGGAGTTCGATATGCCAACATATAGCATAACACCCAGTGCTCATCCCGTCAAGTGCCCCTCTCAGTGCCTGTCACCCAGTCACCCCATCCCCCACCCACCTCCCTTTCCACTACCCCTTGTTCGTTACCCAGAGTTAGGTGTCTCTCATGTTCTGTCACCCTCACTGATATTTTCACTCATTTTCTCTCCTTTCCCTTTTTTCCCTTTCACTAACTTTTATATTCCCCAAATGAATGAGACCATATAATGTTTGTCCTTCTCCGGCTGACTTACTTCACTCAGCATAATACCCTCCAGTTCCATCCATGTCAAAGCAAATGGTGGGTATTTGTCGTTTCTAATGGCTGAGTAATATTCCATTGTATACATAGATCATATCTTCTTTATCCATTCATCTTTCGATGGGCACCGAGGCTCCTTCCACAGTCTGGCTATAAAGAACTGTGGAAAGAAACAAACAATCCAATCATGAAATGGGCAAAATACGTGAACAGAAATTTCACAGAGGAAGACATAGACATGGCCAACAAGCACATGAGAAAATGCTCCACATCACTTGCCATCAGGGAAATACAAATCAAAATCACAATGAGATACCACCTCACACCAGTGAAAATGGGGAAAATTAACAAGACCGGAAACAACAAATGTTGGAGAGGATGTGGAGAAAGGGGAACCCTCTTGCACTGTTGGTGGGAATGTGAACTGGTGCAGCCACTCTGGAAAACTGTGTGGAGGTTTCTCAAAGAGTTAAAAATAGAACTGCCCTACAACCCAGCAGTTGCACTGCTGGGGATTTATCCCAAAGATACACATGCAGTGAAATGGCAGGACACCTACACCCCAATGTTTATAGCAGCAATGTTCATAATAGCGATATATCAAAGTTGGTTTCTTACTCTTGATAAATGTACCAACATTATGCAAGATATTAATGGAGAAAGCTGTTACAGATGAGGGGCAACAGGATATAAAAGGGTAAGCCGCATATGGGAACCCCCTACTATTATTGCAACTTCCCTGTAAATTTACCATTATTCCAAAATGAAACATTTATATATAAAAAAGTAACCACTGATCATGTGTCAGTCAATGAGCTAACTATGCATTATCTCAATCAATCCTCCCAAAACTTTATGGAGGCTGCAATTATGATCTTCATTTACAGCCAAAGAGATTGAGGCCAGAGCTGCAGACATCCTGGCTTAGTGGGCAGCAGGTGGTAGCTCAGAGGTCACCACCACTTGGAGGAGCAGAGATTGTATAGGCAGCCACCTGTACGAGCCCATATATAGAAGGACACTTCAATTAACACACTACATGGAACTCCACGTCCCAGTAAAAATGAGTGATTTGCCATAAGGACTCTGAAACACTCACTGGGACCTCTGAACTCCCCCCAAGCCCCAGCTGGGAGTACCCTTCCTCCCCCTGCAGTGTCAACGGTGAGAGCCACCATCCCTCCCCGCCTCATGCAACTCTTTCCAGCGGGAAATTAAATTCCTTCCTACTCCCTCCTCAAGAGCCTTGGAACATAGTCCTCAGAAGCTTATTATCAAGGGAAAATTCTTTCTTCCTTCTATTTATAAGAATTTTTTTTAAGACTCAAAAACACTTCCTAGGGCTCTTTTTCACACAGACAGAAATTGTGCAGCTATCCCCAAGTTTCTGGCTAAGCATGAGGCCCTCCTTCCATCCTGCAGTCTGACTGTGCCCAGTAGTGTATCTGATGGCCCTTCAAACTCCCTCACCCCTCCTTAGCCCCACACTTCAACACCAAGAACCACTAAGTCATGAGATGAAGGGCAGGGAGGAGTTCTAGCTCTCTCCCCAACTAGCTGGTAGGAGACAGGGCAGGGAGCAGGCCCCAGTCTCTAGGTTGTCTCTTTTTAGTATGTATGTTCTACTAAGTGCTAGAAATATGAATTCTTAGCAGCTCCTGGTCAAAGAAGACCTGCTGAAGAAGAGACAAACCCACAGAGGGCATTTACAGGTGGGGCTCAATGGTCTCTGCTCTGCTCTCAACTTCAATCATGAGCAAGGGAGACAGGGTCAGCCTGTCTGTCCCAAAAACACTTCTCTAAGAAGAGTTATGATCACAGGCAGACCTGACATTGCTCAGGGAATTTGGGGCAGCCGTGTCACAGCAACTCAGGGTGAGCTGGAGCTCAACGTCTGTCAGGCTTTGCTCTTAGTGGCTGAATCAACCTCATTAGGAAAAGTTCCCCATTTTGTCCTCAAGGTTTTAACCACTTTCTAGTGGTAACTCCAGTGAGCAAGGCCACAGCTGAGATGCTGATGGTTGTTTGGGGGGTATTTCAGGCCCAGTGAATAATTATGTGAACAAAATAACACAAAGTAGTTGCCAACAGCTATTAGCCCTGTGAAAAATAACAATGGAAAACTCAGTTGACTGGCTATCAAAGGGCCCTTATGGAAAGGAGGAAACCAGCTGTGGTTTAACATCTGTAAACTCAAAACACAATGTTAAAAAAGCAAACAGCCGAAGGAAAAACTGTCCACAAGTCTTTGCCCTTGGAATTATATTGAAGCTCCCGTACATCACTTAATTGGCCAAGAGCTGGTTTCATTCAAAACTGGAGTGCACCTGAGCAGTACAGAGGAGGCCTTGCCGAGACTTTGGCTGTTTCTGGATGGTGACAGAGTAGGAGACAGGAAACTTATTCCCATAGCCCCCAAATACACTCCCCCTGCAGAAACTGCACTCTGGTGAGGGAATATCTTCCCCTGTGGGTATTCCAGCCCTTTCTGTTAACAGTGATGGCAAGGAAAGACCCTGGTGAAAGCCACCTCCCCGCAAGTGAAATCAGCACTGGGTGACGGCCTCATCATTGACTCACACCTGCAAAGGTGGCCTCCCAGGAGTCAGGATGAGCAGGAAAATGGTCTTCATTTCACCCTCTGGTCTCCTGGGAAATGCCTCATGTGTTGTGCAAAGAGCATGGCTTTCAAATCACACAGACCTGAGTCTGACTCAGAGTTCCATCATCCATTAGCTGGGTGGCCTTGAGGAGGTGACTTAACCTCTCTGAGCCTTAGTTTCCTCATCTGCATTGCAGGGCAAGGTAAATTCTAGAGATAATGAATAAAAAGCCTCCAGTATTGTGGCAGCTATGTAGAACAAATGCTAGCTTTTTCAAGAATAGTAGCAGGTGACACTGCCTCCGGAAGACTAGCCACCTGTATACCCGACATTCATGAGATATCACTATCAACTCCAAATCTGCACTTGGATCAGATACAGCACTGTCCCTAATTCCCACAGCTCAAATTATCTGCTTTGCAAAGTGAGACTTAGAATCTTAGCTGCCTGTGTCATCTTCTACCACCTTCTACCACAAATGCCAGGTTCCTACCACATCAGACTTCTCCTGAGCATGCCCTGCTTAGCTGGGACACCGTGAAACCCTTTACTAAGGCTGGTCCTGTGCTTGGGATTTTTTTTTTCACCATCTGCCCTTGTTGAAATTCCATGTGTCTTCCAAAATCTGTGTCATGAATGGTCTTCCCTGAAAAGCCTTCCTTAGTCTCTTGTTAGAACAACCACCTTGGCCTTCCACAGCACTGTCTTATGTGTACTATCAATTGCTTATCCTAAAGGCTCTCTGATACCAGTCCTCTGGCTCTAGTAGAGTATGGGCTCTTCCATTTATTATGAGTGGCTTTAGTCAAGTTACTTAATGCTCAAAACCTCAGTCTTCTCATCTGTAAAATGAGAGGTTAGTCATGACACCAAACACATTGTTGCTGGAAGCATTAAACATTTTTATGCAGGTGAAGGTACCTGGCACATATATTAGTACAGAAATGTTGCTCGCTACTCTGAAAACCTGTGTGAGTAAATCAGTTCACTGGCTCACCAGCCTGGAAGCTCTCCAAGGCCAAGAACTAGATCACCTCCACAGAAAAAAAAAAAAACATGGTTCCTGGAATGAGCAGATGCTCCATGAATGTTGGCTGAATAGGATTTCCCTTGGGAGAGCTAACCCTTTGAAGGCTGAGACCACATCTGTCCTGACCCCTCTACATAGTGCTAAATGGGGACAGAGGGCAAGACAGCCCTTCATCAGCAGTGCAGCAGAATGATGCCCATGGGAGGCAGGTTGTAATGGGAGGTGCCCTCCTCTATAGTGAAGCACCCTTTGCCCCATCAGCATCCTGAAAGTTCTCTCCAGTATCACCCTCTGCCTTCCACAGCCAGGAAGAATCCACTCTTGTTCCAGTCCCACTTCTAGCTTGAAGGTTCTTCATGTAGGAGCAGGTGAGAGACATTCTGAAGTGGTCATTGTAAAAGAAGCTAGAAATTCAGCTTGGTCACCTCCTCAAGGGCCTCTGTGTTTAGCCCCACATCGGGCAGGGCCATAAATGACCAAGGAACTGGGTTTCATTCTCATGGAGGCTGCAGCTGTTCTTGGCTTTTCCCCACTGCCCGTCGGGAAACAACACAGAAATATAATTGAGCAGCTGTGGCTGTAAAAAGAACCTGCTTCGGAACAATACATTGTGTCCAGCAAGTATGTGTTACAAGCCTGTGATGGAACAGCTAATTCATGTGATAGATGAGTCCATGCTGTGTACCCCCACACTGCTCTCTGTCCACTTCCTTGCCTGTGTGTCATGGGTTCAGGACTTGATATGCCATTCCCTCTAGCTCCCATGGCCCTGGATCCCTCCAATGGAGTCTGCATGTGAGGCAGTCTCTCAATGCCATCGCAGAGGTCATAAAAGATGTGGATGCCATCTGTGCTCCCTGCTCTTTTCTCTCTACTCTTGAGCAAGTGCACATCAGATGCTCTATCTGCATCATCAGGACTTGCCAATAGAGTTTTCATCCCATCCGCAGCCCTTCTTATGTCCAGATCCACTTGCTATGGATATAGCCAGGTTTGGCCAAACCATGCTTGCACACGTGTTGTTTTGAAAGATTAGCACAGAATCCAAAACAATATTTCTCTTGGGTTCCTCTTCCAAGCCAACAGAGAAAGAAAAGTTTCCAAAAAAATAACACATTATTAACCAATGAATAAGAGCCAAGAAAACAATGTGGCCAGTATATTTATTCCAAACAGCTTGTTTAGAATGCAAATTGCAAATATATTTAATTCTACCAGGCACTGGAGAACCATGCTGAAGACCTTTTATAGCCAGCAGAGCCAAGAAAGTCACCTTAAGTGGTTTGGCCCTGCTTGCTGGTCAGGGACTGCCTAACACTAGTTACTTTGGGGTTCTCCTGCATCAGGAGAACTTGATCGGTGCCAAAGGCTCACTCTGAGAGTCCTGCTACCTCTCACACCTCCTGCTTGAGAGCAACTTCCTTCATCTCATGCCTTTGTCTTGAAAATGGCCATCTGGCCAGAGTCAGCAGCACCATCAAGAAGTTTCCCTCTAAACAAAGGTGACTGGCTGGTGAGAAGAAAAAATAAAAGCCACGGTGACAGCCTCTATTAATGGATGTCAAAACTAACCCCCAAGTGTGTGAAAGTCCAAATCAATTTGATTTATGAACACTAAGCAAACTTTCCAGTACGTTTGGCATATCCACAGCACTAGAGAAAGGCCTTAATTATACTGCCTCCGCTCATTAAATAGATAAGATCTTAGCAGAGACAAGCTATGTTTTGTTTTCAAAAAAAAAAAATGTAAATCCATCTGGCTCCATATTTATAGTCGTCAATAGCCTGAAGCCATGTGAAATGCCCAAAGTTTTCATCTTCCCAGATCTGGGGGTGGAACAGAAGTGAGACATCAACATGAGAGCTCTGAGGCTGGCAGGATGGTGATGACGGTGATGTACTGGAGCATTCCTGTCTCTACAGAGCCCCAGAGCCAAACACTGCACATGAACTAGATGAGATGCCAAAGCATAAAAAGCCAAAGGAAGAAACAGCCCTGGAGTTTATCACAGAAATGTGTCTCTTGGGCAATCAATGGAAACAAGATTTATACTCTTAATGGTTCAGCTGATCCCTCTTCCATCCCAGAAAGGACCAATGCTCTCTGGGCACAAGCATCTGGGTGTCCTAGGGCTTCTCAATGAGGTCATCCCAAATACCAACTAGAGAGTCAATTGGTACTGATGGAAAACTACTGTGTGGGCAAGAGTTCCAGCACCCATGGGGAGCCTATTATTGTTCAAGTGAAAGTGACTTGGGGGAAATATTGCTCTCTATTGACTCTCACCCAGCAGAACCCCCACTCTTTAAATCAGGACTTAGAGCAAGAGCAAGCATATGATACTCAGGGAAGTTCCCTTACAAAGGACCCTCAGTCCTCGGACTTCTTTACTTCCCTCTTTTTTTCCTCTATCATTCATCCAAATGTTTTAAATATCTTATAAAACATTTCTAAATTTATATCTCCATGACAGGCCTCTTCCTTGAATCTTAGATTTTAAATTCAACTGTCAACTTGACATCTCAAATTTAATATGTCTCAAAGTAAGTTTCTGATCAACTGATTTTATATATGGACCTTGTGCTCCATTCTGTTGAAAAAATCATTTTTTAATTCTAATATTTTCCCCATAGGTTTTTTAGGGTTTTCTACATACAAGATCATGTTATTTGTAAACAAAGATAGTTCTAGTTCTTTTTAAAAAAATTTTTATGTCTTTCTATTTTTTTTTTTTTTTTTTTTTGCATTATCTCACTGGCTAGAAGCTCCAGTACGATGTTGAACAGAAGTGATGAGAATGGACATCCCTGTCTTGTTCTGATTTTAAGAGAAAAGTATTCAGTCTTTAATGAGAGAATATGATGTTACCTATAGGTTTTTCACAGATGCTATTTATCAGGTTGAAAAAGTTCCTTTCTATGCCTAGTTTTCTGAGAATTTTGATTAAAAATGGGTGTTAAATTTTTGTCAAATTCTCTTGCTATATTTATTGAAATGATCATATGGTTTTTGTCCTTAGTTCTTTTAATATACTAAGTTACAACAATCAATTTCTAAATGCTAAACAAAGCTTAAATTCCTGAAATAAATCTCAATTGGTCATAATATATAATTACTTTGTATTTATTTCTGGATTCAATTTCCTTATTTTTGTTAAGGTTTTTTTCTGTTTGGCTATGTCAGAAAAATATTAATCTTTAGTTTCCTCTTTCATGACATTTTGTCATGTTTTAGGATCAAAGTTATGTTGACTCTATAAAACAAGTTGGGAACATTTCCTCCCCTATTTGCTGAAATAGTGTTACATCAGTATTACATCTTTGCTGAATGTTTGATTGAATTCACCTGTGAAGCTACCTGACCAACAGTTTTGTTAGTAGAATGTTTTTTTATTATGAATTTAATTTCTTTAATGGATATAAAACTGTTTAGATTTTCGATTTCTTTTTTAGTTCATTTAATAAGTTGTGTTTTGCAAGAAACCAGTACATTGTATCTACACTGTCATTGGCATAAAGTTATGTTCCCTTGTTATGCTTTCAATAAATGTAGGATATATAGTGGGCTTGTTCTTTCATTCCTGATAGTGGTAATTTGTGTCTTTTCTTTTTTTTCTTATTCAATCTTTCCAGAAGTTTATCACATTTAAAAATCTTTCTATGGTGCCAACTTTGAGCTTTGTTAATTTTCTGTTGTTATGCTACTGTTTTCTATTGCATTGATTTCTTTTCTTACCTTTATTGTGTCTTTCCTTGTATTTACTTTGTGTTTAAATTGCTCACCTTTTCCCAGCTTCTTGAGGTGGAAGTTTTTGTCAATGATTTTAAACTTTTCTTATAAACATTTAAAGGTATAATTTTTCCACTACTGCATTAACTGTATCCCAAAAAATTTAATATGTTTTCATTATAATTTCACTTTAGGTATTTCTAATTTCCAGAAAAAGAGAAATATCTCTAATTTCCCAAGGAGTTTCACCCTGGAAATGGGTTCAAAACTATCTTTTAGAACATACTTCTAAAAGTCTATTGTTTGGGGTTTCCTAGATATTTTCCTACTATTGATTTCTAATGTTTTTTTAGAGAACATACTCTATAATTTTAGTCCTTTGAAATTCAGTATTTTAAAATTATTATATGGGTCTGCAAATGGTCTAACTTTTCAACATTCCATGTGCATTTGAAAAGAATGTTAATTCTTCAACTCTTGAGTGTAGTTTTCTGTGTCAATTAAGTTGGTTGACCCTGTCCAAGTCTTCCATATCCCTACTGATTTGTGAATTTCTCCATTTTTCTTTTAAGTTCTGTCAGTTTTGCCTCAAATATTTTGAAATTTGATTATAAAAAGCATATTCATTTATAACTGTATGTCTCCCTTGTGAATTAATATTTCTATGATTTTTGAAACATCCCTACCATGCCTGATAATACTCCTTTACCATGAAGTCCATTTTGCCTAAAGTTGGTAGAACCACACCAGCTTTCTTCTACTTATTGTTTTCATGGTATCTTTTCTATCCTTTACTTTCAATTTATCTGTGCCTTTATATTTAAAATGCATCTGCTATACACAGCATATAGTTTGGTTTTGCTTTTCTATTCAATCTGATCATCTCTGCCTTTTAGTCTACTTTCATGAAGTATAATTCTTTATATATGTAGGTGTAAGCCTACCATTTTGCAACTTGTTTTCAATTTGTCCCTTCTGTTTATTCTCATTGTTTTATTATGCCTCTGCTTCTCCACTTCTGGCTTATTTTGAGCTAATCAAATATCTTTTAGCTTTCAGTTTTATATCCTTAATTAAATTTTTATCTTTTGTATTATGTTTTAATGATTGCTGTAGAGATTACAATATGCATCATATCTATATGAGATGTTGGATGTTAACTAAATCTACTGGCAGTCATTTAGAATCATTTCAAATATGGTAATCATTTCATATATGTAAACTGAATCATCAGTACCTTAAACAGTGATGTCAATTATTTCTCAAGAAAGCTGGGGGGAAATGCATCTTCACTCATTAGAGTCTACTTAAAATTAATATTTTACTATATTACAAAACATAAGAGCCCCATAAAAATATCATCTTACTTCCCATTCTTTGGGCTACTTTTGTCATGTATTTTCCTTCTACATATATTATAAAATCTTACAACTGAATGTTATCATTTTTCTTTTAACTAGTCAAGTATAGTTTAAATATTTTAAAAGAAAAAAGGAAAGAAAGTCTTTTATGCTTACCTGCATATTAACCTTTTCTCTCAGCTTTTGTTTATCCAGAAGTTTCTTTATTCCATCCTTATTTTTTAAGGATAATTTTGCTAGATACCAGATATTGAACACACCAAACAGAAGAACACAATCTTAAACATAAATGACTTCAATTTCTTTCAAATTTCTGCTCATTCTCTCTCTCTCTCTCTCTCTCTCAATCTCTCTACCTCCTTCCCTCAAATAAATAAATAAGTAAATAATAACCTTTTTAAAAAAAAAGTTAATTGTGCTTGGAGAATGCTGAACTTCTTGGATCTGAAGTTGATGACTTCCAATAAACCTAGGATATTTCTGGTCATTATTTCTTAAAGTATTTTTCTGTCCCATTCTCTCTATCATACCTTTATAGGTCTCCAATTACCCTTACATTAAACAGCTTACTTTTATTCCATAGGTAAGCAAGTTTCTGTCAGTTTGCACAGTCTTTCTTCTATTCTTCAGATTGAATCATTTTTGTTCTCTCTTCCAGTTCACTGACCCTTTCTTCTGGAGTCTCTGATCTAATATTAATCCAATTCAGGGAATTTTTCACTGACATGGGGAGCCCAGGTGGCTCAGCGGTTTAGTGCTGCCTTCAGCCCAGGGCCTGACCCTGGAGACCAGGGATCGAGTCCCACATTAGGCTCCCTGCATGGAGCCTGCTTCTCCCTCTGCCTGTATCTCTGCCTCTCTCTCTCTCTCTCTATGCCTCTCATGCATAAATAAATAAAATCTTTTTAAAAAATATCTTTCGTCCTATTCCTGGGGACTTGGTATTTATGCCTCCAGTAGCATGACTCAGCACATGATACACAATCCATTGTATACAATCCAGTAACAAAATGAGCACAGCTACATTTATTTGTAATTAACTTCCTTTATAGCTTTGGTTAAAGCCTTGTTACTCAGTGTATGGTCTGAACCTGTAATAACACACCACCTGAGTACTAGTTACAGAAGAAGACCCTCAAAGCTCCACCCTAGATCTAGCAACTAATCTTAAGATTCTCACATGATTTGTTTGCACATTAAAAGTTAATAAGTATTTTCATAAAGTACTTGGTTATTCTGCAAGAAATATGGAATTTTGGTCATTTCTCCAATGACTGGTATTTGCTTCACTTAGAGCAAATTTACATACCTCTGCTCTTTTGGGTTTGTTTGTTTTGATACCAAAGCATAATGTAATCTTTAAAAAAAAGCATTCTAAATGCCAATGAAACTTCATATGTAGCACCAAAATGTATATAACTTCATAACTCAATGAAGTGAAAATATGAACAGCTAAGACTAAGTTTTTACATGTATAGATGATGACATGTCATGACTGCTCTCTGGCTGACAGAAACTACACCATGCCATTAATTTCAGAAAAATTAAAATATGAAAAACAGAGAAAATGTGCACCTTAAAATTGATGAAATGGAGCAAGTGATGAAAAATATATTCATTCTTTATGTAGATTTAGGCTTTTCTGGAACTAGAAATCAAGGTACTTGGTTACAACACCAAATACAATCAAAATATCCTTTGCAGTCCCTGTCATTGTGACCTACCTATTCAGTAGACAGTCTACAAGTGGTTTCTCTTAAATTGACAGGAGGTTGAGGATGCTGCTTTAACTAAGGACAGGGAGTTGAGACCTCTCACCCACTTTATAATCACAGTTTCTATTGCTTGTGAAAGGAATTCTCTTTGCTTTGCTGCATACCAGACTTGTCAGCACTCACATTTCTCTCCTGATGGAGAAACGTGATGAAAAAACACTTTTGCCAAAAGAGACTCCTCCTGGATTAAATCAAATTGCTGTACTCCTTATCCTGATCTTTGGCATGAAAAAATTAATGAGTTAGGAACCATGAGTAAGAGAACTCCTCAAAATTTTTTCACCCAACTATCCCTAAATGGTTGCAGAGGCTTGAGGTCCTTAAGTTCTTCTTTGGGTCCCCATGTGCTTGGTAAGTTTTCCTTTTCAAAAAGTGGCAGGAGAAGGCAATAAGAGAAGGAAAGGGGAAGAGTGGAGGAGAGGGAGGGAGGGAGAGGAAATGAATTTATCTGGAGCCCTGAGAATCCTATAGCATTTGCTTCTTCACATAGCTTTCTTTGCTATTTCAACTCCAACAGGAGGATATGGTTTCATATGGGCAGAACTAAGCCAAACATTTGGGTTGTATTGGTTACTTTGCCAGCTCATAACCAGCATGTGATAGAAAGTTTACTTCTTGGTTATTTGGGTTGACCACACTGATGATAAATTACAAATTCTGAAGGTCAGAGATGGGATCAGTTCAACTCACCCTGTATCAACTCCAAATCCACGGGGCTGATCTTTGGCATGAAAACATCACCAGTCAATAAAGATACATGAGTAACTATGTCTGTTAAGAGGAGATGGCTCTTAAAAGTTGTCTTTCCTATTTTTCGCTCCTAGTCCCAATGGATGCTCACTCTTCCTCACTCTCTTTCTCTCTACACTGAGGCAGTACAGAACTTGGAAAATTCTTCCTCCATCCCATGCGAAGCAGACCACACTTCAACAGAGATGTACAACATGGTCTGGCTTGACTAGTAACAGCCCACATGTTTCCTGGTATGTGAATATGGTATTGCTCAACCTCAAGGGTAATGGAAGTTGAAACTTGGCACCAGAGTCCAACATCTAAAGACTGTTGGCTACTGTGCGTGCAGTTGCTACAGAGGATGTTTCTAATACAAGAACTATGGGTTTGTTCCATTCCACATGCTGAGCTATTGATCAGATTAACAATGGCACTGTTAAATTTCCTGTCTGTCACTGAAACATGGAAAGATTCCTACAGACATGTGTGTGACAGAAGTTGCCCAAAGCTTCCCATAGGAAAGTGCTCTCTGCCCTAAAGAAGTCAGCCATACTAATTGGTCCCTTTCCATAATATGGACACCAGAAACAGCAAACCACAAGCCCTACAGCAATTCACAGATGACTGCCATTGAGACTTAAAATTTAATGTCATCTTCTTTGACCATCGAGTCAAAAGTGACCTTTCTATAACCAGAAAGCCCCAGAGCACATTCCTGCCCCTCATCAGAACAAAGCACTTGAGAGTTCTGACTGACTGGTTTCTCTCTCTTATTGAACACTCAGCACCTCAAAGAAGAGGCTGTCTCATTCATTACTTCCCTACAGTGCCCAGCACAAGGCGTGGTACCAAAGAGATTCTCTATTGTGTTTGTTGAATGAAATAAATTAGAAACATAATGTGCTAGATATGAGGTAACCTGTAGGGGGACAATCAGCAAGTCAGCAGAAGGTCGTTATCCAAGACCAGTGAGTAACAATTATTCTTTACTAGAACCATTCACCTCTAGTCCTAAAATCCAGCTTGCTTCTTAAATATCTGTAGAAATAGGAACCAGAAATTAGAGTTGGTGGGGTAGGGAGGGTGTACTGGTTAATATGAAAGAATAACAGATTTGGGTTTGACATAATTTTCTAATATTTGCTTAAGGATGGATTTGTTTTGGCCTCACAGAAGGATGATATCTGTAAGACCCGAGACAGAAGGAAAGATGAATGGAATAAGCAAAATCAAGAGGTAATGAGTTTCCTGTCACAAGAGGTATTTCATTAAAGGCAATGATGTGCAGGGTCCGGTTTGTACTTCCTTGAGAAAGCTGACTGTAAGTATCTTCCCAGCTTTGGGTTCAAATATGTTGTTCTTGATAGCTTGAAATCAGCCATGGTGGGAGTATTTACACTAAGTACAAACCAAGACTTTTAAATTTTCCCCAGAGAGCCAGTTGTTAAACATTTATCAGCATACCACCGATTAAAGGTTCAATGACTGATACTGAGGATATTCATATATGAAATCCTGCACGGAAACATAGTTGGCAAGATAACCTTTCAGGCCTCCACCAGCACCAAGTTATTTGAAGCATCTCTTGTCCCATCTGAAGAGACCTCACACTTAGGATGCTTGTCATCATTGTTAGCCCCATCACCAAGGTTCCCAGGCCTGGTTACCTCACCCGTATACCTGTTTAAACTTATATGGACTTAGCAAGAGGTCTGCTTCCCCAACACTAACACCACTAGATCCCAGCTCAATTTACACAGATTCATCACCTGACAGGCAGCCTGCTCAGAGTCCTGCTTGGAATAATGTCCTGCTTTACAGCATGAGAGTTTTTCCCAAGCTCCACCATAGATGTGGAGCAGCCCTGGACTCTATGAACAGGCAGAGGCTGAAGAGCAGGGTCACAGCCACTAGCATTTTCCTGCAGACAGTGTGTGCTTTCTGAGGTCTGCCCCAGGGATCCCATCCTCATGAGCTACAGAGTCACCAGGAGCCACCAGGAGGGAAGAAAGGCTACTGGAGTCATAGGAGATACAGATGAAGGTAGTTAGCAGTTGTCACAAAACAAAAGCTGCAGCAATGGCAGCACTCAGTGCATGGGATGCTTGGCTTCCTCCCGTGAATAAGAAATTCATCTGCCTTCAGCTCTCTTGGTCCTCAAAGCCCCAACAGATAGAGAAATCCCTCAGGCACATGTGGCCATTAGCTTTCTCCTTTCCATGACACACAACATAGGCCTGACTTGCAGTTGTGACTTAAAAAGTATTCTCTTGAATGAGCAACCACTCTCAGCCTTGAGTCTTTCAGGCTACATCTCTTTCAGAGGACTGAAACAGAACCATCTCCTCTAGAAGGCCTTCTCTGACCCAGATATTAAGCATGCCACCAATCCTGGACTGAACCCTAAATCACTCCTTTCTCTTCTCAAAAACTCCCCCAGTGCAAGTTAGCCCATGAAGACCCCTACGTGGACTTGTCTTGGCTTCCTATGGGTCTTGTTTCTTCAAGGAGATCATGAACTCCTTAATGGCAGAACCCAAGCTTCCTCTTTCTTTAGTGTCCTTCTGTGGTATCTAGCTCAACATCAGGAGTCTCACGGTCCCATGATCATTGGTCATTGGCTAGGATCACCAATAACTGGATCATAGATCAGCTCTAGAAGATATTCCATCTCTCTCTCTCTTTTTATCGCTTCTCTTGTTCTATGCCTTTGCAGGTACACTGGGTTGCAGACTGGATTCTATGCCAGCAATGTCTCTTCAGAGGGTAATAGAAATGGTAGCCACATCCCTAATGAGGGGGCAGCAGAGCCCACAGGCTAAGCACATCCGGCACTCCCTCATGATGCAGGTGTCACAGAGTTGGCCCTGCCTTCCTACTTTGTTCTTGAAGAGAAAATTGAACTGAGTAAAAGACAGTCATGGGCAAAGTACCTCCGCAGAACAGAAACAAAAATAGCATGAAGCACTTGGCCTTCCCCAATTCTAACTTGATCTCAGAAAAGAACTCAAACTTGGAGAGAAATGGGTGTACTTTCCCTGGGAGAATTCAGAAGTCATATGGGGAATATGTCAGCCATTTGCCAACTTCAGACTTAAATTAAGTTTAAAATTTTTTTTAGATCTCACAGTGTTAATGCAGATTCCAAAACTGAACAAGATACTCGCTACTTCATTGTACAAAAATCTAAATCCAGGAGAATCAGTTTTTATTGCCGATTCCAATCTTAGCATCATGAGAGCTGATTTGTTTTGTTCAAATCAATACTATGATTGAATCATCCTCACATCTACATGTCTGTCTCAGTCTGCTTGGGCTGCCATTAAAAAAACACCACAGACTGGGTGGCTTAAGCAACAGCAATTTATTTTTTCACAGTTCTGCAGGTTGGAAGCTAGAGATCAGGGTACCAGCATGGTCGGGTTCTGGTGAGAGCCCTCTTCCTGGCTTGCAGATGGCCACCTTCTTGCTGTGTCCTCACATGGCCTTTCCTCAGTGTGTGTGCATGGAGGGAACTCTCTTTCCCACTCTTCCTCTTCTTTTAAGGCCACCAACCGTATAAGAATAGGACCTCTCCCTTATGACCTGATTTAACCTTAATTACCTCCTAAAAGCCCTATCTCCAAGTGCAGTCACATTGGGGGATTATGAATGTGAGGGCTGCACAATCCAGTCTATACCCATGGCTGTGACAAGTTTTGCTACATCTCCAAGTTCTTCCAGACCACTCATCTTTCTCACAGAAGGCATGTCTCTGATTAATACAACCCACTGTCTTACAAGAAACCTAAAGAAACCCCCGCCCCAAACAAAACAAAACAAAAAAGAAAAAACCTAACTTCATCTAGTCTGTCATGTTCCCATTTCTCGGATCAGTTCCCCCACCCCTCACAATCACCATTAAACCACAGAGATAATTACCCATCTGAGGGTTGCAATCCTCCCACATAACCTGAAGCCATTGCCGTTTGTCACAACAGATCATTTCCAGAACTCTGACAGCCAGCCCTGGAAGCAGGAAGAATGCTCATTTTCCTCACCCTGCCAGAGTTTCAGAAAGAACTTGGCTCAAAATAGATGCTATTGAAGCAGGAGACACATGAGGAGGTACACAGCCTATCAATACCTCAACGCAGGCCTCTCCTTGCCCTCCATTCTATTGACCACATGAGAGCCACTGCTGGAAGCTTTGTAATCCAAAACCATCAAGTATTCATGGAGCTGGCAACCACAAATAGAAAATGAATTGAATCGCTCTCTTTCAAATTAGGATAATGACATTGTCTGAGAAATGATGATTAAAAAAAAAAAGTTCAAAATATTGGTTTGAATTTCCTTCCCACTATTCTTTCTGCTCAGGCTCTTCTCTGTTTTTTCACAAGATTCCCCTCCCAGTGGCTTAGAGACCCTTGTGTTCAGTAACATGCTCCCAAGAATGAGAGGCCAAAGTTAACCGTGACTTTGTACATCATTATTTCCAGGGCAGGAACCAGACTTTTCCTCCTTCAGTACCTCACAGTCTACCCTATGGACTTCAAAGTCTATCTTCTAGATATTCTTGAATGTGCCTCTCTTCTACACTCCTTCTACCCCTGCTTAAGTCCAAGCCACAATGTCTTCTCTCACCTGGGTACACACCTGCCTCCCATGAAGTCTCGATGCCCCTTGGTTCTCTTCTGTCATCCATCCACCACACGGAAACCTGAGCCATCCTTCTATGACACTAAGCTTCTTTGCCACTTTCCTGCATGAAACCTTTTAGTAGCTCCCCATGGCCTTCAGGGAAAAGCCTACACATTACAGTATGACATATGAGGCCTTCTGTGACCTGGTCACCCTGATAACTCATGATGTCCCCATGGATCAGGTCTCCAGAGGTCACTGGAAAAGACTATCCAACCACAAGACATGTCACACTCAGGTTAGTCTTTCATCATAACCCTTGAGGGACAAGAACCACACAGGTAGAGAGCATCTTAAGAAATACAACATGTAGGCCCTTGTTTATAGGCAGAAGGCATCTAAATCATAGCAGGGAGAAGGTTGGCATCATTTCAAAGACCTCTCCCTTCCCTGGGTCTGACTTCAAAGTCAGACTGTGGTTTAGATAAAGAGCAAAAATACCCTATGAGAGGTAATGCCCATTTTTTTTTTCTGATTTCCATTGTTTGCCTTTAATATTTTGCTACTGTTTTTGCTTAACAACCAAGAGAAGGACAGACAGACAACACATTAAAAAAATGCATAGAACTGGGGCGCCTGGGTGGTTCAGTTGGTTAAATGCCTGCCTTCCACTCTGGTGATGATCTGGGAGTCCAGGGATTGAGACCCACATCTGGCTTCCTGCTCAGCAGGGAGTCTGTGTCTCCCTCTCCCTCTGCCCCCACTCATGCTCTCTCTCATTCTCTCAAATAAATAAAAAATCTTAAAAGTGTAGAACTATAATTGTGAGTTAAGTTACTCTGCTATCTTATTTAATAAAAGTGGCCGATTTTGTTATGTTTACCTTTTAAGAAGAGCTGACGAACCTATGGCAGAAAAATTGCCTTATGACAAAACATGTTTATGACTATTAATTATTTAAAGTTTTGTTTAAAATTTATGTTATAAAATTGTAAAAATGGGTGGTACAGGAGATCATGATATTTCAAAAGTCATATTTATTATTAGTAGTAGTAATGCCCATTTAAAATCAATACTAATGATTGGATTGAGAAGCTCTTTAAATCATATGGCTGTTCTTCGCAGGGGGATAAAGCTCAAAGCAACCTCACAAGATGTTTTAAATGACTCATCCTCCAAGCAGATTTTCCTCTCTAGAGTGATCCATATCATTCATCTGTGATTACAGCTGTCATTTTACACAACATGAGAATGAGTTTGATGGCTGTGCTGATCTGAGGAGAGGTGAGGAGACAAGTCAAGGAGGACAAATTAGCTCTGGAAAATCAGGCATTTTGGGGGTCACCCTTGAGTTTTTGCCTTTGAATTTGGTCTCCTGGAGCATTAAGTCAGCCTGAAATCTTTCTAAAATGAGAACCACTTAAGTGGCAGTCATACAGAGCCATTCTTGAGCTGCCAAACAGATGGGAACCATGTAGAGAGTTGTATGCATCTCAAAGGCACAAGGCACGGCTCCATCTCCATACCTTGGACACAGAAGTCACAGCATAACCTGAGCCTGCTTCCCCTGAAATTCGTCAGCTCATGAATGGAAACCCCACTACAAGGGAACTGAGACTCTTCTGTCTATTTTCCTCTCAATTTCCATGAGGAAACTCTTTCAACCAAATCATGTCCCAAATTCCACCTGGAAAGCCCTACGCTCCGCATGGCAGGCCTCTGATCATCCTGCCTCAAAACTGTTTTCATTTCTCCAAATGAAAAACACACATGCTTCTACCTAGAGGCTTCATGCTGAGCTCCAGAGTCAGTGAGGAAGGGAAGGGTTCAGGATCCTCCCACAAGCCCTATCTTCTATCTTGGCCTTCTTCTGGGGCAAGCAGGGCAGCAGGGCAGAGATGGTACTGCCCCCTTTGGGCCAGCCCTACCTCCAAGCATTGTTGCATAAGAATGGTGCTCAGCCATCCCCTTCCACCCTCAGCCCGAGGAGGGAGATAGATGTTTAATGTCTAAAACTTCATCAACTGGCTCCACCCTGAGGCCTTTAGGCCCCCTGAGATCTTCACTAGAGCCTTGGTCTCATTATGCCAGGATGAGGAACGTGGCTGTGACAATATTCTCCAAACTTTCCTATGGGGCCAGAAGCTCAGTTCTCAGGGCCATGGAAGAGATTTTACATTAGAAAGAGCCACAGAAGAAATCTTTCCAGGAGACCTCAAGGGACTACAGCAGAGACGGGAGGAAGCTACATGCCCGTGTGTCCAAAAGCTGCCTAAACATAAGAGCACCACCTGATCCAGACAGCACTTCAATGGCAGGAAGATCACTGCAGAAAGGTGACTGTGGCCTGCCAGCCCCAAACTCTCACCACCTGCCATATTCTACCCTAGTCATTCATTTCCTGGCATGAGAATGATCTTTTTCAAGTCCTGGGGAAGAATAAATACCCCAGCAGGTTCCCAGCAGGTTCATGAGGATGAAATGATCAGATCATAAATCTCTGGGGTCTGGGTACCTGCCACAGTCGCTGGTGGTGCCTTGCAGTTACCACCTCCACCATTAGCATGTTAACTGCATGGCTTCCAACCACAAAGTCCTAAAAGTCTTGGTGCTGGGGGCTTTCTTCAGACAGTGGAGGCTGCTCAGCCCATGTACAGAGCAAGCCTGAGTACTAGGAAGTCAATACCTCTCACTACCGACAGCAGCCCTCAACCCCTGATAGATGGAAGTTGTAGGACCAGTACCCCAGCCCTCTCACTCTTTGGCTGTGATAACTCTGAGCACATTCTGCCCTGTCTCCCAGAGTTCCTGAGTCTGATGCACCTTCAGTCACTCACAGAGTAACTGAATCCACTCACTGGATCCTCTGTTGGCTTCTTTTCCTTCTTGATCTTACTTCCTCTCTCCCTACTCTGCACTGTCCAGTGTCCCTTGGGATTAGAAGCCAGATCTATGCAACTGACTCCAAAACCCCAGATCTTTCCATAACACCAAGCTGACAATCACCCCCATCCCCTCCATAGGCAGCTGTCCCCCAGAGGCAGATAGCAAAGAGGGGCACTGGAGAGTCCCTCTTCAGAGACCACACTAGCCTCTGAGTCAACAGCTTATCCACAGGTGCTGCATTCCTGCATTCTATGCCTGTTTTATGCAGTTGTATTCCAACCCAGGTGTTTGGCTGTATATCTAAAGGCAGGGAAGTTTTTTTTCTTTAAGCTAAGGCTCCTTTAAAGAGGCTATAACACCAGGGATTCTGGCACTGAATGCCCCTTTAGGTTCACTCCAATGCTGAATTTCTGTGCAATAGTCCACAAGGCAGAACTGGAAACATAATGATATCCCCCCCTCCTTAGGAAGTCATAGTTTAACAGTTGTTATAATTATTGGGGATTTTATGAACAGAGACCACAGCCTAATTTTGGAAATTAACCTAGCACCAGCTGCAGCCTCCTGGCCTCAGCCTGCAGACATATATCCTTGTCTTCACACATATGCTCATCTGGACATGGGGTGGCCTCAGGGGGCTGAGGCATGCAAGATGAAATCCCACAAATCTCCATTATTAAATCCATGATATATTTCAGACCCTACCCTCTATCTCATAATGACGCCTCTGACAACCCTCCAAAGTAGGAGAGAGGGATGGTGGGAGGGAGTGAAAGAGGGAGAGAGGTTATGTTTTTCCTCTGTCTACATGCACCCACCTCTCCTCTGCCATATCCCTGGGAACAGTAAGGGGATATCCATCCTCTGAGACAGGTCTCATGCAAGACTCACAGCCCAAAAGACTGTCAACCAATGACTGATTTAAATCTGTCCAATCTTACCTCCCTTTGGTCCTAGTACCCTCAGGTTGTCTTAAGCTAGTCCACGCCCATTGAGATGTCCTTCCCAGGTTACCCCTGGGGCCCAAACCTTGCTTTACTACTCTTTCATTCTCCTCCCCTCCAACAATTTACTTTGTGCTCTCTCTCCAAGCAGATATAAGGAAAGCAAACTAAATACCAAGCGGACTTCTCCAACAGAGGATAACCTAACCCTAAAGAGGCACTTTGGAAATTCTACACTTGTCTAAAACAGGTTAGGGATTGTCCTCAAGCTCCTCTGGGTGTGCATCAATCCCTCTGTGGCGGCAGTATCTCCATGGAAAGAATGAGGAGTCTTCACTAAGGCACAGATTGGCTATTGAGGGCTTTTCAGTTTTTCAGAGGAATTAGAAGATTTACACTTCACCTTTAACCTCTGGATGTCTCCCTCTAATCATCTCCACACATCTTACCCATCCTTCAAAACCCAGCCAAATGCCACCTCCTTTTGAAAGTCCTCCCTGATTCCTTGTGCCATAGGAGGCCTCCCATGCTCCAGACCTCCTTGCACTTCCCTCTTTGAGTGGTGCTCCATGTTACCCTCACTTGTATGTAAGCCCCACATTCTCAGTGTGCAGCGGGCTTCTGGCAGGTAGGCCTGTCTCTCATTTCAGGTCCTAATTCCCACCCCCAGCATCAGCATAGAGTCTTCTTCCTGCAAAAAGGTGCTTAATAAATGTTAGAGGAAGAACATGGGCAAAGGAATAACTTTTCAGGTCTCTCTGACAAGAGTGACAAAAAGAAAGTATGGGGCAGATGACATTCCCCTTCCCCATATGATATCACTTCTTTGGATGACTCCTCAGCAAAATGGAGACGGCCAAAGAAAGGAAGAAAGAGTAAGTAACAAGGAAGAGGGACAGAGAGTCCTTAATCATCCAGGGACTAGTTAAAAAACAGGAAGTACTTTCACAGAGGGTTTTAGTACAAGAAAGTTGGAGTGGCCAAGGACAGGGAACAATGAGGCAATCTAAACATCATCCATAGCTAGACTCTGCTGGAGGGTCATAAGACAGAGACAGCATTACCAGAGCCCAGGAGCCAAGGCCGCCAGTCAGACTGCGACCACAGAGGGCCAGGCTGTCTGTGGCTAATGTAACCACAGAGGAGATGAGCCACTTCCCTAGGCACTGCCCTAAACAGACAGCAAGAGACATACCCTGGCTTCTGCCTCTTTCTTGCCCTCCAGCTTTCCACTGGTAACTCCCATTGGCCAAACACAGCCTGAAGCCAGAGGTTAAGGGAGCCTGAGAAATGCCACCTGAGCACCTGGCTGCTCCTGTGATGCCAGCTGGAGCAGTGGGTGAAATGGATCTGAGAGCAATGGTCCAAGAGCTTCTTTGCTTTATCCCTAACAAGCATCTGTCACCTTCTCTGCCATGGATCTGAGTTCTCCTTTCTGCCTATGTTCCTTTCATGGCCATGCCAAACCAGGCCATCAATGGGGGCTGCTTCTCTGAGTCTGCTCCAAGAGGACAACAAACCAGGCCAGGGAGAGAGGCTGGCTGGACCTTGATCAATCCCTGATCAAAGAGCCCTGGCAAGCAGGTCTGGCCTGGCCAGTCAGGATTAGGGGCAGTACAGACAAAGGGAATCACCCAAGCTTGGTTATGGGCCCAGGGGAACTCAGAACTGCCCAGCTCCCTCACCCCATTTGCAAGGAGTCCCCATCCCAGTGGGCCCATAAAGTCAACTCTCTCAGGACCATATGGTTGACCTGGCCTCTCCGGGCTTTAGGATGCCTCTAAGGCATGATTTGGCCACCACCCTCTAATTCATTCTGATAAGAACCACCAGAGGTTTGACCCACAAGAGGTTAGGAATTAGGAAGCCTGCTCTGCAGAAACACACACACATACACATGCATACACGCATACTCACACATATATTCTTGCACATGCTGGAACTCTGGGCATTTTCCCAAAGTTCTTCTTAAAATTGACCTTAGCTTTCCCCTTGATAAGGCAATGCTTGGCTTAAGGGCCCAATATTCTAACATTGAAAAGCCACTGTTCACTGCAAACATGTCAAAATCTAGAAGCCAGGGACCAGTAATGCCAAGAAGAACCAACTCTGACATTTAAGCAGAGCTCATGTGCTCATGAATGTTTACAGGAAAATATGGAAGAAATCCCACTTTGCAGAGAAACAGCTGGGGATTTAAAAGCTTTGTTTATACTCAAGTATATGTCTCATGAATCTGACATGTTAAATAAACTCAGTACCACCCATCTTGTCCAAACTTTCATCAGAGAAATGGGGAAGGACTGACAAGGGCAGGTAAACCCTGGATCCTGAAGTTCAGCCTTACAATTCCAAGTAGTCTTATTACCATCCCATCTCAACTTTCTTGAAGTTTTCCACATCAAGGTTTAGCCTTGTTTTTAGGGTCTACCATTGACCTTGGGGGACCCTGAGGTTGTGTCTAAGCCCACAAGAGATGAGGAGTTAGAAACTTGAAGGTCAGGGGTGGCAGCTCAGCTCAAATAGACAAAGCCATTGTTGGGGCCTGGGAAGATCCACCCTCTTGATGGTCAGGGGAGTGTTACTGAACCACACACATGTTCAGAGTCTGGCAGCCCCTGCCCCTCACCAGGATGTAAAGGCTGACCCATGAGACTCTGATGGTTACCTGCCAGGCAGTTGTTACAGTCAGCTCAGGAAAGACAGGGAGTCTGGAGAGATCTGTCTGTCTCTCATATTCTTGCCTTCCCCTCAATGACGCTTTTCCCCTATTCTACCTGGGGGCACCCCAAAAGGCCTTCAAATGCCCATCTGCCATCAGATATCTTGGGATCAGATGCACACTGACAGGGAACTAAACCTGACATACAGAATGCCCCAGTTGAGATGGAAGGAATGGGCAGTACCTGTCAGGGCCCCCATTCTGGAGGGCCTCATAATGTCCTACCAAGTCTTAGGGTAAGCAGCCACCTAAGCTGGGTAAGAAGGACCCTGATCAACCAGAACCCAGGTAATGCCCTAGAAACAAGTTTATCTCTCAGGAGGGAATTGTGGTCTCCTGGATCCAGTTGACACAGCCCCATAAGCCTTATCTCCTACTGTCCCTACCACACTCCCCTCACCTGGCTCTCATGGCTCTTCAATCTTCCTGACTACAGCCTGGGTCCTTTTAGGGCTGACAGTCTCTGTACCTTTGCCCATGACTCTCCTCCTCCCATAAGGCTCTTCCCCATCTTCCCTTCAAGGACCAGGTCAACCACCACTTCCTGTCTCACCCTCACCTACCCAGGTTCTTCACCCTCAATGGACAGGGAACTCAGCAGGGACAGGGCTCAGGAACGTGTCATCAGCCATACTTCCCCACCTGATTTGGGTGGATAATTCTGTTCCACATATCTGTTAGCCACAGACATAAAAGGAACAGAAATCTCCTCTATTATCTGATCCAGCCAAGAAAATTCTAAGCCAACCATAGCAGCCAAAAATGCATTCTGTGTTTTCCATGTATCTACAGACTCAAACAAGCTTCAAACAAGCACCAAGTTGGTAACTTCTGATAAAGCCTCCCTTAGGTTTGGCCAAATTTAAAGGATCCCCTTCCTTGCCACTATTCATTTAAGATAACCCACAAAAAATGAATGAATCAATAGGGCCTACTCACTTGACAAAAGATAGTATGGAATTTCAGTTTCCCTGGAATAACATTTCTCAAAAGTTTATCCCCACCATGTTCACAATTTTTGCCATCATCCATTTACCATCTGTGTTAATTTTATCTTTTTCTTCATAATAACATTAAAACGACTTTTATTCCAACTTAGCTTTTCTCATTCAATGCATTTTATTTTTCCTAATATCTACTAAACCAAACACAAAATGACTAACATTTCCAAAAACCTGCTTAAAACCTTTTTGTTTCCCACTCAGGTCATGAGCATGGCCACCTTGGGGGTGGCCTCTGTCTGCTATGCCTGTCTTTTGACGCTGCAGACCAAAATGTCAACACTCTGCTCCACCTGATCAGGGACCTGGCACAGCGGTTACAGTGCCCGGCTCCCGGGCTTCTGGGGTGACTCACTGACCCTGCCCAGCAGCTCCCGAGGGCCCAGTTAAGGAGGTTACTGTGAGCAGAGTTTGCAAACACTGGAAAGCGGAAGACAGAGGGCAAAGCCAGGCTTTGTACTCATTTCAGGGAATAACCACACCCACTCAGGCTCCCACCCACTTGCTTTCCATCCCCTGAGCAGCTGGGCAGACAAGAGACCCAGCAGGAAGCCTGTTCTCACAAAGACCTAAGAGCTGCAGGCCCTGTTGTAGGTGAGGGCCTGGAGTCAACCCCTCACAAAGTGCCCAGGGGCAGAGGCCAGAGCAACAACTGCAGCAGCAACAGTAATAATGATAGCCTGCAGCCCCTGAAGTCTTATTGCACAGATGCCAGGGGCATTTTATCAGCACCTGGCACATGCACCGCATGCTGCCTAGCTGAGGGGACACAGAAAGGCCAAAGTCATTATGACTGTGATTTACGGAGCACCTCTCACTGCATTGTGCACCAAGAGAAATGCTTTGCATACATTTGCCTACTTAAGGCTCACATGGCCCCTCAAGGTACTTATTACCAATAAGGAACTTACTTATAAAGAGGGAGCCTGAGGCTGACCACTGAAGTGAAGGGACATGGTTACACCCACGGTCATGCAGCTTCTCTGAGTTCCCATAGCAGGAGTTCACAACCAGTGTAAAGGGCTTCCATACCTTTGCTGCTCCTCCAAACCTACCTGAGACAGACCTTCCCAACCATCCTGGTGCCCTCAGGTGTCACTATGCTCTCTCAGGCTTTGAGTACCATGCCTGTGGGGAAACACTTGTCTCCAGAATGTCCCCTCCAGGACCCAGCAAGCAGCCAAGGTCCTGAGGCTAGGCTGGATGCAAGATGGGAGTAAGAGGAGAGAAAGCTCAGCCCGAGAACTGTATTGGCAACCTCGGGGCTTCCCAAGAGTAAACTCTTTATACCAGAGATCTTTTCCTTTCAAAGTAGCAGAGTCAAAAGGAGAATTGGGGAGTGCCTGGATGGCTCAGTTTGTTAAGTGTCCGACTCTTGGTGTTGGCTCAGGTCCTGACCAAGCCCCACATCAGGCTTTGTACTCGTCTGGAGTCTGCTTGAGAGTCTCTCTCTCTCTCTCTCCCTCTGTCCCTCCCCCTGCATGTACACACACTCTCTCTCTTTTTAAAATAAATAAAATCTTTTTAAAAATTAAATAAAATGAGAGTACTGGACACACATGCCCAAGCAGCCTCTTTGGATGCACCAACTATACTGCAGTGAATCCTCTAGGATGCCAACTTCATTTGCACCTGGTCAGGGTGGTTGACGGGATGGGGGGTTACTCCAAGGGAGTTCAGTCTCCCTGAGAAGCTGTGGCACCCTGCAGGGCCCCATACACTCTGCCCGCAGCCTGCTTGTCTACCCTCATGCTACACTGCCTCTCCAAAACATTCAGATTCTGATGTATCCATCCTGCTTCATCGATTTATTCTATTAAATCCAGGACCACCATCGTTTCATTACCATTTTTAAGATACAACTCATTTTCAAAATCTCTCATCCAGTCTCACCTGTTTGATTATATTTCAACTAACATTTTTTCTCATTACAAATACGTGTGCATTGCACAAAACTGGAAAATCTGAAAAGTACAAAGAACATAAAAATTGCTCAAATCCAACCACCCAGATGTAAGCACCATTAACATGTTGGCATAGTTTCTTTCCTTCTTCCCATCTTTTATCTAGGTCTGTGATTATTTTAAATTAAAAAAAAAAGAATCATTCTATATATAGCCTATATCCTGATGTTTTCATTTAATACATTATAAGCATTTTCTCAAGTAATTTAATGACAGGATCCTTCAAAAAATGACTTCTAATGACCACAGAGTATTCGTCTCATGGATGAGCCATGATTGAGTTAACTGTTACCATATTGTTTGGATATTTCAGCTGTTTCCAATTTTTTCTATTAAAATAATACTATGTCAGATACCTGCATACATAAGTCTGTATATGAATCTCTGATTCTCCTCCAAAATAAATTCATGGAAAATGAATAGGTTGGCCCCTAGGTATAGATATTTTTCAGGCTTTCCACACAAAGCATTTCAGAAAGCTGCTTTAGCATCCCCACCCTCACCTGAATATCAAAATGCCCATTTCACTGCATCCTTAAACATCACTGGATCTTATATATTTTTTAAATTTTTTATTTATTTATGATAGTCACAGAGAGAGAGAGGCAGAGACACAGGCAGAGGGAGAAGCAGGCTCCATGCACTGGGAGCCCGATGTGGGATTCGATCCCAGGTCTCCAGGATCATGCCCTGGGCCAAAGGCAGGCGCCAAACCACTGCGCCACCCAGGGATCCCTGGATCTTATAATTTTTAATGTACTCTCTCTCCTGAAATATGAAAAATGATATGTTGTTTTAATGTGCATTTTTTGAGTGTTAGTGAAGTTTGCCCTTTTAACTCTTGTGCATTTCTATTTTTCTTACTGAACTGTAAAAGATCTTATATTGAAAATATGGAAGATAATGTAAATATCTCTTCATCCTGTCTTCTGGCTTTAGATGGCAATGTTGACATTTATCCCAGTAGTTTATCTGGAAAGTATTTTGATGTGTGGTATATGATAGTGGTTCCCACATTTAATGTGAAGCTCAGTGTAAAGCTTAAAAATCTGCATTTTAAGGGACTCCTGGATGGCTCAGTTGGTTAAGCATGTGACCTTTGATTTGGGTTCAGGTCATGATCTCAGTCAAGCCCCATGTCAGGCTCTGCATGACAGAGCCTGCATGAGATTTTTTTTCTCTCACCTTCTCCCTCCCCAACCCTCTAAAAACAATCTGCATTTTAAGAGTGCTCTGAGGAATTCTGATGGCTGCTGCCACACTCTGAAAACATTGATACAGAGTAAGAGGTTAACATTTTTGGTAATGGGTGAATTGCCCCAGCTTATTTATTGAATGAATAACTCTTCCTTACCAATTGTTGTGAAATACTGAATAATAAATGAAATTCCTATATCCACTTGGGTCTAACATCTTTTAGATTTTTGTTTGATATTCTCATAAATTGAAAACTTAATTTAGAGGGATTAGTATAAAATAATAGCTCATATTTATTGAACCATTCCTATGTACCAGGCACTGCTCTACACTCTTGCCATGTAACAACTCACAACGATCTTATGAGGAAATTGTTATTATTGTCACCATTTCAGAGATGAGAAAACTTAGGCCCAGAAATATTTAGTAATTTGGCTAGGACTACATATTCAGTAAGTAGTAAAGCAGGTGCTTGAATCAGGGCAATTTAACTATAAGCTGTTTCACATAGTCTTCATGAAGCAGTGTCTCACATACCTCCAAAGTACCAAGTCTTCCAATTCATGAACATGGTGTACTCTCCATTGACTCAATCCATCTTTAATTATTACTCCGAGTAATGTACTAAGGTTCAATATATTGCTTGCTTATTCCTAGATACTTTATATGCTTAAAAAATTAAAATAAGATATTTTGCACTAAAAACTTTTTCTGCTAGTTATTGTTAATACTTGGGAAAACTACAGCATACAAAGTATCTATGCAGCCTGGACATCTTACTGAATTCTTATTAATGCTAATAATACTTCTCTTAATGCTCTTAAGTTTTCTAGGAAGGTAATTATACAATTTTAAAATAATGATCACTGGGATCCCTGGGTGGCGCAGCGGTTTGGCGCCTGCCTTTGGCCCAGGGCGCGATCCTGGAGACCCGGGATCAAATCCCACGTCGGGCTCCTGGTGCATGGAGCCTGCTTCTCCCTCTACCTCTGTCTCTGCCTCTCTCTCTCTCTCACTGTGTGCCTATCATAAATAAATAAAAATTTAAAAAAAAAATAATGATCACTTTGTTTCTTCTCTTCAATAACTATACCTTTTGTTTTCTGGTTCCATATCTTATTGAATGAGCAATATTAAATGTCAGGTATGAGAGGCCATTCTTATCATATTGCTGGTTTTAATGAGTATGTCTCTACTGTTTCCTTATTTTCTACAAAGTTGGATTTTAGTTTAGACAAATATTCTTTATCCTGTTAAACATTCTTCACATCATAGCATTTTTAAATGTTAATTATTTCTGATAAAAATCTTTCTAAAATTTATTGACTTGTCTTCTTTATTTTACTTTGACTTGTCTTCTTTAAATGAAAGATTCAGAGCATAATTTGTCTTGAAGATTCAGAATCACTGATTGCATATCCATTACTTTCATGTTTTGGGGCATACAAAGGTTCTTGCCTCTATAAGAATATTTCACCTGATGCTATGTTTCTTAAAATCAGGGCTCTGCTTTTTAGGTTTCTTTTCTGTGCTATTAAGTTGTCATTTTCCGCTGATGTCAAGGCATGCATCTCTAACTATTATTCCCCTTTACCATAAATTTTTGTAGATGTCTAAATTAGAAAACTCTACTTCTTAAAGCTATATATAAATTGAGAATAAGCTCTGAGAAAGCAATTTCTTTATGAGTTAGAGTATTATTACAAATAAACCTTGGGCCATTTTGTCTGTTATTAAACTTCTCCCTGTATTCAATGTTTGTCAGCTCAGCTCCAGAGCAGAGAGGATTTCAAATAGGGGAAGCATTATTACCTTTATAGGCAAGAAAGTAAACATAAACATGCTTTAAGAACTTCAATAATAGGGATCCCTGGGTGGCGCAGCGGTTTGGCGCCTGCCTTTAGCCCAGGGCGCGATCCTGGAGACCCAGGATCGAATCCCACATCGGGCTCCCGGTGCATGGAGCCTACTTCTCCCTCTGCCTGTGTCTCTGCCTCTCTCTCTCTGTGACTATCATAAATAAATAAAAATTAAAAAAAAAATAAAAAAAAGAACTTCAATAATAAAATGGGAGTAAAGCAAACAGTAAAACAGAAAATTAACTTAAACATCTCATTCTACAATCAATCAAGAGGCTATCTATAAAATGATTGTAAGATTTCATCCTATGATGAAAGTTACATGATGAAAATTATTGTTATCAGTGGTCTTCCTACCATGGAAAGAGCATGGAGCAGGAATGATTAAAAAAAAATCTATTGGGGCAACTGAATCTTGTTATGTATATATCTTCTATGCTTACTAAAGTACTGACACTGTATGAAGCTCTATGTATGCTAGCAACTCTCAGGGGACATAATCCTGAAAGAGAACCGAATATGCACACAAATGATAACAGTAAGAGTCAGTAAATGCATGAGGGTTGGGGCTGCAATTTTCAGGCTCAAAGAAACAGTCCCTTCAGGTAGGAATGTCAGAGAAAGGAAACAGGTACCCCTGCCACATGCAGTGACATCCACAGAGAATGGTCTGAGCCTGTGGGAATGGATGCCTGGGGCTGGTCACCTCCCTCTCCTGGGCCCTCCAGGCTGGAGCCGGCCCAGGCCCATCATCAGTCCCAAACCTGGCTTGTTTTCCTGGCACTGGAAGATTCCACATCTCTCTCTCATATACCATTCTTACTTTTATTGCCAAATGGTCTACAAACATTTCCTTTAAGTAAGCATAGATATTTTTAAACAACTGGGTTTTTGCATTGAAAACTAATATATGCATGTGCCTAAAACAAAAATTAAACAGTACAAGTAGATACAAGTGAGTCTCTCTTTTACCCCCAATCTCCCATCTCAGGCACTACCACCAATTTTTAGTGTACTCTTCTAGAGATTTCTGCAAATGTACAAGCATACATGAATAAATACACACCCCATTAAACAGATGATAGTAAGTTAGATACCTTGTTCTGCATCTTGCTTTTTCCATCGAATTGTCTATCTTGGAGATGGAGTTAATTCTTAACCCAATATTGGCTCAGACTCCCTCCCCCAATCCTTGCAAGGAAAGGTAATTTATAAACCATGTACAGGAGTGGCAAGGGGACTCTCTGTACGCCTAGAACAGATTTCTGCAACTCTACACAGCAGTTTCCCCTCAGGCTCAGGTCTCACCTAAAAGGTCACCCTCAGCGACATGCCCTCTTGGGTCACCTTATCTAAGATATACCTTCTGCCCCCACCCAGATATAGTCTTCTCTCAGAACCTTGTATGTTTTCTTCATACCATTTAACGGGGTATTTAACTACTTTATTTGCCCATTTATTCACTGGTCCCATGAAATGGCACCTCCATGAGGTGCCAAGACCACAACCGCTCCAACACTGTCACTCTCCTGGTGCCCACCACACACTGCCCATGACAGGTGCTCTGTGTATACTGGGTAAGAAAATAAAGTAACATTGTGAATTTACAGAGCTCCTTTGTTTCCTGTGTGAGGGATAGATGAGGCAGTATGAGATCATGGAGATAAGAATTAACCCCAATTTACTGATGAGAAAACAGGAAGTTTGGAGAGGTTTGGAGAGGAAGTACAACTCATCTGAGGCCACACAAAGGGTGAGTGACAGAACAAAATTACAACTCACGGTGATTCAAGAACCATGCCTTTTCTACCTGTAGAAAATGCCAATTTGTACTGATCAAATCTCAGCTTCCAAATGCCAGTCCTTGGTTTTGTTTTGTTTTGTTTTTTTAAGATTTTATTTATTTATTCATGAGAGACACAGAGAAAAAGAGGGAAGCAGAGACACAGGCAGAGGAAGAAGCTCCATGCAGGAAGCCCGATGTGGGACTCCATCCCAGTACTCCAGGATCACGCCCTGAGCCAAAGGTGGACACTCAACCACTGAGCCACCCAGGCGTCCCCAGTCCTTGTTTTTTTTTTTTTTTAATATTTTTTTAAATTATTATTTACTTATGATAGTCACAGAGAGAGAGAGAGAGAGGCAGAGACACAGGCAGAGGGAAAAGCAGGCTCCATGCACCGGGAGCCCGATGTGGGATTCGATCCCGGGTCTCCAGGATCGCGCCCTGGGCCAAAGGCACGCGCCGAACCGCTGCGCCACCCAGGGATCCCCCCAGTCCTTGTTTTTAAGTAGGATCCTAACTCTACAAATATCCACAGATAAGGGGACGAAATCCTTCAAACTCCTAGTGCCTGAAAGGACACAAACTATCTTCTTTACATATGAAAGCTGCCAGGGATTTGGGGTACCAGGAAACCCCAGGAATTTCCTCTCATACTTGTGTAGCCAGCCTGGGAAGAAGAAGGCACCCTCCACCTCTGACCTAGCCCACCCACTTCCATTGATCAGTTTGCTATCCACCATGGAGCAGTCCCCTCACATGCTGCACCTCCTGTCATCACAGACCTGCATGCTTCAGCATGTGCCCTGTAGCTGCATAGCCAAGATCAGAGAGGGAAGAAGGGGTACATGCACCCAAGTGGAAATCTGCTCTTCCTCAAATGGGCCAGGTTTTCTGGGAACTGCCTCACTAGGTGGCCCATTTGCAGATATTCCAGGCCAACTGCAGAGTTCTCCCTCCTGGTGAGAAAAGAGCCATTGCCCTAGACAGCAGCTGGCTCCCTTCTGATTTGAATCAAGCACTGATTTTCATGGTTGGTCTTAGACAGAATCTGACCACCACCATTAGATGAGCCTAAAAGATAATAGCAGAACTTTGTCATTTAGACAGACGTTAGTGTTCCACGTGGTTTACATCCTCTATGGATAAAGAAGCCATAAGACTTCACTTCCAAACCAAGATAGTCATAAAAATAAAAGGGTACCCTTAATACCTATGCCAGGATTTCAGGTACAAACCAGGACTGTTCCAAGCAAACCTGGCATATTTCACCCTAACTATGGCAACAAGTCTGCTGTTTCTAATGGCCCTGAACACATCTCTGAGCTTGGCTCACCTTCCAAAGGACTCCCCCAGCTCCACATCCTCCACTGCCTGGCATTTATAAAACTATTCCCAAGCATTTCACATCCACATAATACTTTCGTGAACTTGTTTTATAAAAACAAGTATAATCCCCCATTAAAAGCAAAGACAGAGACATGGTAAGTAAAGGAATGGCCAAGATCCCACAGAAGTTAGAGGCAGAGATGGGAGTTGGACTCGAATTCCCTGACTACAGTCCAGTGAATAAACCAATTCCACATCCTTTCTCCACTGTCTGCTATCGCTGACTTACATAATGATCAAAGTAGAAAAGGGCCCTTTTTGAAGTCACAATATGAGCATCCACTAGAAACTAACAAGTCACTATTCAGTAAGAAATCCTGAGCTAAAGAAATTGTTTTTTGATCTAATACAATTTCCAGTGGGTTTAACTTATTTCATTATAGAATCAGGGAAATATATACACTCAGAGATGCTTGTATATTCCTCTTCCAAAGGTAACAGAATATGTAATGTAACCTGTATTTCTGTGATCATAGTATATCTCATTCTGTAGTGTGGCAGGGGCTGGGTCTTTCCTCCTAGAAGTGAGAATCAGGGCTGTCTTCATCACTATTATGCTCTACCTCTTGACATGAGGTCTGGCATGAGCAGAGACTCAAAGTCCATGAATGGGTGGATGATGGACGGAAGGATGGCTGAGTCCATGGATGAGGGAGCACACGTACAGGCAGGTACATGCATGGACATATGCATGCCTGCTTGGAAATGAGTTGGTCTCCTTTGACGGGAGATTAGCTATATTTACAGATTTATCAGAATGTGATTAAGTAGGTTACAGTTAAGTTTGACCTTTGAAGTTCACTTCTTCCCCACTGATAATTCAAGCACTATTGTGCAAGAAAACAAGGGAAGGAAAGGCATTGGAGAACATCCTAGCCCAAACCATTGAAAATAGCAGGGAAGACAGTGGAACCCTGGGTGTTTAGGAGTCAAAAAGAGCTGACCTACAGTTCAGGGTCTGCCACTCATTAGACAGGACCCTCAGCCAAGCCATTTAACTTCTCCAAGGCTTGGCTTCTAACCTGTTAAAAACACAGGAACCTGAGCTTCTGATAAGTAGCAGCTTTGAAGGCAGCCAGAGGGTAAGAGAGAAACAGACTAGCTGACTCAGAGGACACTTAGAGGTCCTGGGGTCTAGGCCAAGTATGGGAGTGGTCAAGGCAGGACACATTGTCAGGGCAGGAGGCAGGAAACATGGGAGAACTGAAAAGAATTTTGGACTTCACCAGCAAGGAATTCTAATTCACTCTCTCACGAGCCACAGTGGTAATTTCATCCATTTTATTGTTCCTCTGAACTATAAAAGCAAACCAAATACACATTAAGGCAGCTTCTCCAGGCCTGGAAAATCTCTCCTTTATGTCTGGGGAAGTTTGTTCAGAGACCACATAAACAAAGCCACCCTGGATGGTGATGTTATTCTTCCAAGGAACTCCCTTAACCATCCTGTGTTGAGTATACACCTCAGTGAAGTTTCACTTGCCCTGAGAGAGAACATGACCTATACAGCAGGGAAGACAGTGGAACCCTGGGTGTTTAGGAGTCAAAAAGAGCTGACCTACAGTTCAGGGTCTGCCACTCATTAGACAGGACCCTCAGCCAAGCCATTTAACTTCTCCAAGGCTTGGCTTCTAACCTGTTAAACCACTCTGACACTGCTGCTGGATCACAGGCATGGTGAGGATGCAAAAAACCTGCCATAAACACAGGTGGCCACCTGGTGACCCTGAAGTGCTAAGTGCTCTGCACATGGGGCAGTGGTGTCATTTGTCTATTTAAAGGATTAAAAAAAATCACATAGTTTGTCTTCAGATAAATGTTTCTCAAATACCTTAAAGATTTGGGGGGGGGGGGTGGTGTAGCACTAGAGGAGAGGAGGGAGAAGAGGAGGGAGAGAATCCCAAGCAGACTCCATGCTGGGTGCAGAGCCCAACACAGAGCTCAATCCCGTAACTCTGAGATCATGACCTGAGCCAAAACCAAGAGTCAGATACCTAACCAACTGAGTCACCCAGGTGTCCCTTAAATATTTTAAACGAAGAATTGAATAACAAAGTCAGATCTTAGCAACTTACCATTTCTAGGGTCTCACATTAACTTTGAGTGTAACCCAAATTAACATATTCCCCAGATTTGTCAAGATGGATCTATAGCTCAGACGATCACCCTCAGAACTGAAAACGTGGGCATTTTATGTGGAATAAAAATGTAAGGCTGGTAGAGTGGGAGCCAGCACAAACAACAGGTCTCAGTCCAGACACAGGTCTGGGCCTTAATTTAACAACATGTGAGGCTGAACCAATCTACACTTGCTAAAAGGCCAGATTTTTTTCTCTCCCCTAGGGCTGAAATTATTCTCATAGCTCTCTGCAATAACATTATTTAGGAGAGAACCTAGCTCATTTTAGGTATTCAATACATGTTTCTTAAACTTAATCTGAAATCCCAAAATAATATGCTAATTTGTGAAACCCTGGCTTCAAACGGCCAACTTCTCTTTGACAATACTGTTCCAGGCCAGGTGTCGACCTCCCAAAACTTGCACCTTCTGTCACAACACAGATTTTTCTCTGTTCACTTCTGGTGCTATGGTAAAATCAGCATTCCCAAGGAGCAGTCAAGACCATGCAGAAGAGTCTCAATCCGAGACTTTCCATTGGTGCCAAACTTAGGACAAATTTTCAAGTGCAAATTCATTGCCACTTCCAAAGGTATGTCTTTCAGGCAAGGAAGTCGGGCAATGGCAGTGAAGATGTTAAATGTTAAATGTTCATGTTTCTGGAAAGCGAGTACCCAAGGTAAATTCAACCAAGAGCATCTACCATCTCCACGGATACAGCATTTCTGTAGGAGACAGGTCATTCAGGAAGATGAGGTCCTGGAGAAGGCAGGCCCCACCTCATGTTTCCCGCTAGACACACTAACCTGAAGAAGACCAACTGCCCAATTCCCAAACCCTCCTAACCATTGGGACCTTCACATTCAGATCTAGATACGAAGCCTCTGATGTTTCCAATCAAGAACCCCCAACCTTTCAGAGGCATACACTCCTCATCATTTAGAACCCACCCTTTAAGGAGAGTGAAGGATGGGAGGGCTGGATCCTGGCATGAAAGAGCAGTCTTTGATTTACATTCTTCAATAGGATTTCTTTAATTATAAAGTAATTCATAATCATTGCTCAAAATAGAGGGAATACAGAATATAAAGAAGACAATAGAAACCATCTAAATTTTCATAACATAATCATTATTAACATTTCTTTAAATGCATATATGTATGCATGTGTATATATATCTATACATATAATTAGAAGCATAACATACATAATTTTTACATCCCACAGTTCTCACCTAAAATTACTTAAAAGCATTTTCCAATGGCATTCATTTATATTTATTTATATTATTATATTATTTATATTTCATGAACACCCACATAGCCTTTACTCTGCACCAGAAACTGTTCTAAGTGCCTCACAAGCAACCATTAATCCTCACAGCAGGCCTAGGAGGTGAGTATTATTATTATCCTTATTTGCAGCTGGGGATCCTGAAGGATCACAGAGCAGGCAAGTAGCAGAACTGGAGTTCACACCCGGCTGTCTAACTCCAAAGCTCTGCCCTTTACCACCATGCTGCACTGTGTCTGCAGCCTTTAGAAACATAACTTTTTATGACTTAATAATATTCCAATCTGTTCTCCTGTGATTGGAGCAGTGCCACATTTAAACCTCAAAGTCCCTTCTAGCCAAGGTCCTTTCGGTTCTTTGAGTTTTTTGATTGTAGGAAAAGGATCGCGAATATCAGCTGCCTCAACTGTTGACTACAAGCTGTGTATAGCAAAGAGGGACAACACAGCCAAAGAAATGCCTGTTACCAGAGCATTATCTGTTTGGCCCTTGGCCCCCCACGCCCCGGCTGTTTCTCCACTTGTTCATGCTCCAGTAGGTTGCCTAATCTTGCTGAGCTTCACTTTCTATAGCTAACACTGGCACTGTCAGGCACTTTCATCGCCTGATGGGATGTTGATGAGACTTAAGGAGACAGCTTGAGGAACCTGAAGTACCGGGCCCAAGCTGGCCCCAGGGCTGAGTAAAGTGCAGTGCTCTTTTTTTGTTGCTGTTGGTTTGTTTTTGTTTTTAATTTACCTATTGATTTGCATGGATATCCACTCATCCACTGGTATGGGAAGGACAGACTCTGCAGTTAGGCAAGCTAGGTCCAACTCCCAGCCCTGCCATTTCCTAGCTGTGGGATTTGGGGCAAGTTTCTTACCCTCTCTGAACTTTGTTGGCTCATTTGTGTAACAGGCATAATAATGGTATCCACCATGCAGGTCACCATGAGGATCAGATGAGATAATGTATGTCAAGGAATTTAGCATCTAGTAGGGACTCCCTAATGGTCCTTCTTACTACTTCTTCCCTCATTTTCTACATTCTCTGCTTTCCCCCCATATTCATTTCATTTGTTTCCCTGTCAAGATGAAGCCCAGGAAAGAGGCAGGGGAACTACCAACCAGGCCTGAGTCTGTGACATGAGAACCCTCAAGCAACCAGAATTGAGTGGGGGGTGGAGGGTGGGGGGTAGAGGGGTTAGAGACCTGGTCGCCCTCCACTTCCCTTTTCCATTTCACGGTTCAGGGGACCTGACCAGTGTACCTGGCCACACTCTGAAAGTACTACTGGAGCTGTGAAGGCTTCCAGCACCCCAGAGGACCATTAGCATCTTACTTCTAAAGGAATCACCTTCTCCTTGAAAGGAAAGCACTTCTGAGGAGCTTGGTCCTGCCCCTGGGGCTGGAATGCCTGTTGTGAAAGCCCGTCCTAGGTTCCTAAGTGATTTATGCAGGAAACTGCCTGTCACCATCCAGTGATAAGGCTCCCCAGGACTCTGAGCTGATGTGCCCCTCAAAGACAGTACCCCCATTCCCCAGCTCCAGGGAGGGGCAATCTGGAGGCAGAGCCAGGCCTGCTGGGAGGCAGGCCTGCTTCTTCAGTATTTCCACTCAGCCCTTAGGCTGAAAGGGAGGAATGGGACACTCCTCAAAGCCAGCATGGTAATTGCAGGAGGCATTAAGCTTAATTAGGCTAATCATCTGCTTGAAGTCATTCACCCTCAACCTCCCAAAAGTGTCTTCAGAAGAAAATCCCAAAGCAGCTGTGGGGCTGGAGAGTACAGGTGGAGGCTTAGGGTGCTGGTAACCACAATTCCTAAGAGGCTTCAGCATGGTCTCAGGAATCTTGGGGGCAGAGTTAACCAGCTAAATCTATACCCAAGAAGGGCAAAAAGGGGGACTTCTCAACCTAGTCCCAAGTCAAGATCTGGGTCTGAACTGGAGGCCCGGAAGGTCTTTTCTGGTTTCCCTCTGAGCCTATCTGACTTGGTCAGTGCAGATCTGACCCAGGAAACAGGTATGCCCAGGCACATTCCCACAGATCCCACAGGTTCAGTTTCTACAGCTGTTTGCTCCCCACAGCAGTAGCCTACTGTCTGCCAGGGTGATTCTGTGTAACCGGCCAACTGAGAGACAGAAAGACTTATCCATCTGAGTGGAATGGTTCTTTACTCAGAAAACTTCATGCAAGGCTACAAAGCCCAGATGAGAATGAGCAATCTTTTGCAACAAGAAAAAAAAAAAATCTATGTATCAGCTAAAATTGAATCCTAAACTCATAATTCAAAAGCCCCAGAGAGTAGAGATGCCAGTGGCCAAACCCTTTTATATAAATACCCTTCTGGAACTGGGGCATGGGGAGAGAATCTGGAAGCTGGATCCACCCCCAGGTCTGCAAAAGCCCACACGCCTACAAAAAAAATCTCACTAAGTCAAAACATGCTCATCCAGAATTCAGGGTAGCTGAGATCAAGGAATGCTTGGCTCCTTCCTTTGTAATGGTTTACGGAAGGCATGTTAGTGAACACAATTGTGGGGGAAACACTTAGTCTCGTTGAGCCTTCCTGATCCTCTTAGTTGCACATTTTAGCACACAAGGAGCTAGATAGACATCAATAACCCCACTCTGTCCAACAGCGATGATTCTTGCCATGTGAGGCTCACTTTGTTGGCAGTGAGCCCTAGCTTTGTATACGGTCTCTACAAAAAGTAAGAGGCCGTTTATGGATTGGTGCCTGCCATGTGCTCTGAGACGAGCACTAATCCTCTGCTCTCTGCTAAGTGGCAGGCACAGGGCAAGGTGATTGACACTGAAGTCACTCCTCACAATAAACCCGGCGAGTAGACGTTGTTAACCCAGATTTACAAAAAGAAGAAACCAAGGCCCAGAAACATTACATAACTCCCCAGGGTCACTGAGCAAGCACACTGCTGGATTCAAACTCAGGTCAAAGCCTGCACACATGGCATTCCCAGGAATTCAATAATGGAGCTTCGCTTTGGTCCAGCTGAGTCTTCATGTGGCAGCCATGTGAGGGATAGACAGATAGGAGAGGGAGGAAGCCGGGGCAGGTCTGGCTGGGCAGCCCACTGCCCTCACCATCCAGTGAGAGATGGCAAGGGCCCAATAGGGTAGGGGCAGCAAAGGGGTGGGAGCCCACTGGAGGGAGCTGTGAGGAAGCAAAGAGCTTAGGGAGAGAGGGCAGCTTCTTCAAACACTGTAGACCTTTGGGTTCAGGTCAAGAAGGGAAGAAGAACCACACTTTCTCCTAAGAGTGTAGACAAGGTAGAGACAAACACTTCAAACACACATGACCAGCTCAAGGATAGAAGAACTCTTCCATGGAAGCTTCCTAGGCATGCCCAGGAAGGTGGAGATTGAGGAAGAGCCAGACTCCCCCAGCATAGCAGCAGGAGGTGGCTGTGGGAGGAGGCAGCCCTCACCTGTGACAGCCTCTCACAGGTCCAAAAAACAGCCGGCAGAGTTCTGATGAGGTCCCCACCAGATCCCTGCAAGGACAGTAAGTGGCCAAAGTTGTAACTGGAGACCATGGTAACCAAAGCCATAAATGACTTAGCCACCTCAGGATGGGTGGCCCTAGCCAGTGGTCAGAACTTCTCCAGGCCACTCCCTCCCTGCTCCCCCAAGCCAGCCCTTTGCTCTCCAGTCTCTTCTTCTGTAGTTGGGTTTGTGACTTCCCACTTCTGTGACCAACTTTGTGAGGCCAGGGGAGGGGTAATTTGTTCATTCATCCAGTCAGCCAGCCAGTCAACAGACACTTGAGTGCCTACTATATGCCAGGCACCGTGTTTGGTGCTGGGATATGACACTGAACACACGGTCCCTTCAGGAAAAGACATCCCAGACAAAGATTCCAGGTAAGGAGCACAGAAGTAGGGGCTACAAAGGGGTAGGAGTGAGTGGAAGGTTAGTCAGGGAGATGACCTATGGACATGACTTTGTGCAGGACTTTGAGAAGAAAAGAGGTGTGCCTTCGCATCTGGCCACTGGAGCTGGGTGCCAGGTGCACCTCCTCAGAGGACCAGTGCACCACTGTCCCTAAGCCGAAGGGTTGTCAAATCAACAAACTAACATCTGTAGGGCTTAGATACTGGATAGCAGTGAAGGCAAGAAGGGCAACCATGCCCATATAGAGAAGGAAGTCACGTTACTCAATTCTCCAAGCTGTTCCACTTGGAATGTCCTGGCCATCAACAACCAGGCACCAGAGCATAAAGGCCCCGAAATGCCTCATCTACATTATTATTTTAGCCTGCTTTTAATCAACCAAAGACCACACCCAAAGATACAGTTCCTAGCATGAGAAGCTATAATATAATGAGGTCAACAGATGTAGCCTTGACAACTCTAACACGGCACAAGTGCTGACTGATATATTGAGCCCCAAGAGGAGTATGCAGAAATACAAATGGATTCCTTCTTCGATATGCTATGGAATGGACAAACAGGAACAGACTCCTCTTCCCAAAGTCACTGCCATGTACTGACTTCCCCAAAGTTGCCTGGAGAGGCAGCCCCATCCTGGGCAAGCCTGTGAATGCTGGAAGCCAGAACTGAGGCTGTGCCTACTGACTTCTAGCTCCTTGCACAGAGTTAGCCCAAAAGTGGCAAGAAGAAATATTATCTGGGTAAAATTAATGAGAGTATGAATGCCAGGAGGAAGGAATGACAAGCAACTTATTGGACTGGTCTGTGCTCTTTACAACTAGAATGGCAAGAGCACAATTAATACCAGCAATATTGACTGTGTCTTCCCAGCCTCAGTTTCCCCCAGCAGCCTATCCTGCCTCCAGCTGCTCTGGACCTTCAGGGGTGATAAATGGCAAGGGTACCTGCGACCTGGACCCAGCACAATAGCAACCCTGCCTGTGCATGGTGAAGAAGAAGAAAGGAGAGCAATAAGTGGCTTAATTATAGCAAATCCCCAGAAACTCCCCACCAGAAGGGGGACACCCTTACTAACCATCAGGTCTAGGAGTCCAATCAGTCAGGTAGCCCAGGAAGGATGTGTACAGACATATAATCATAATGGTCCCCAAAATGAGAAGTAAGCATTGATCGTCCAGGTGGAAGCCCTCCTGGCCATCACTGTCCAAGAAGTATCTTCCCAAGTTCATGGTCCCTTTGGAACCATGGTTCTAGGAGCTAAATTGATAGTAATGGTTATAGCATCTCCACCACATCTTCTCCTTCTCTCTGCCCAAGGCCTCATGAGAAGATAGCTTTGCCTTGAGGGCACTGCTGCTCCATGGCACTCGTAGGGAAGCTACTCCTTCCTTTTGCATTGGTAAGTGGCTCCAAGCTGTCCTCACTCCCTGGAGCTGCTTCCAGCTCACACTCCTCGGCCAGCACCCGAAGCTCCTATATGAAGCTTTGTGGTCTGGTCCTCCTCTCCCTGCAGTGGTCATCTACCATCCACTTCCTTCACACCCCCTCACTCACTGCAGACCTGTGCGTGGGCCAACTGTCCTCCCCCTAGCCCATCCGGGTGACCTCAGGCTCTGGGGAATGCCGTCAGTGCTTGACTTCCTTGTTGCCTGTGGACCTTGCCCACACCCTAGCCTAGGTACTCACACCCAGAGTCATACCCTGCACCCTGTCGTCCCCCAGACTCACTCCATCTTCCAGATGACCAACTCAGACACCCCACCTATTGACCACAGCCTCCAGGCCCCCAGCCTTCAGGACACTTCATCTTCCTGGGAAGCCCTGACCCTGGAGCCACCCCTGACCTGGACTCTACCACAGAGCCCCACTGCTGAGTCTCCACAGCCTCACATGAGGTGCCTGTGATCCTGACACAGTCCTCTATGTCAAAACTCCATACAGTAGCTCTTTTCATTCTCTCAGACCTCCTCACATCACTACCCCCTTCTTGCCAGCTGCAGATTCATCCTGACATCATAAAGAATCCCATATTTCATTCAGCAGTTACTGATTCAATATCCCAAATGTGTGTGGCTTACTATCGGCACTGGTGCTATAGCAGTGAACACCACAGATACAAATCCTTATCCTAGCAGCTTACAGCCAACTGGGTGGAATCAAACAATTAAAAAGATGAACAAAGCAAATAGTATGTGACAAGTGCTAAGGGAAAGTATTAAAAGTGAGGACAGAAACTCATAGACAGGTGTGCCCCTCATGCCTGCCACCAGGGAAGGCGCCACATGGTACCGTGGCCTCCTCAGGGCCATCTTGCCCCCAATCTCTGTGGCCCTTCCTAGCCCAAGGCTAGTTCTACCCCTGGGCTCTGGGTCCCTCTCTCCCCACTGCTGGGGGGTATGGGTCTCTTCCATCAGCCCTGCCTCTTGCCAGTCTCCCAGTCTCCCTTTCCCTCTGTCTCCTTCCCTCAAACATGCTTAGTTCCTGCTCACTCATCAGGAAACCAAAGAAGACACAACTCTCCTTCCATCTATTTCTCCACCTTCTCCCAACCTAGTGCCCTCTCTCCTCCCACCAAAGTGAAAGCAACACTGGAATGAACACTTACTTGTCTTTGAGGTCTCCATGTCAAAGGAACAGCTCTTTCATTAATAACTCAGGGAAACCAGGAGCACATGGCCGGCTCAGTCGGTTAAGTGTCTGACACTTAGTTTCAACTCAGGTCATGATCTCAGGATCATGAGATTGAGAGCTGTGTCAGGCTCTGTACAAGGCATTGAGGCTGCTTGGGATTTTCTCTCCCTCTCACCCTACTCTCCCTCCCCCTCCCCATACTTGCACATGCTCTCTCTCTCAAATAAATAAATCTTCAAAAAAAAAAAAAACACAACAAAAAACTCAGGAAAGCTCAAATACTGCTGACAAGACAATCACTGAGAAAAGGCTAGACCAGGAGGTAGAAGTGTTCAGAAGGGTGGGACCACACTCAGTGCAGGTCACTGGCCAGCAGGAAGAACACAGTGGGCATCCCCCACTGAGAAGGACCAGCTCTGAGGAGGGCCCACTAAGTCTCCTATTCCACATGCCTTCCCCACTCACCCACCTACAGTGGGCCCTGTGGCACCTTCCAGTCTTTGCCTTTGGCACTGAATTTGCCCCTTTATCTCTTATTGTCACTGGGACTTGTCCTCCCCCCTACCCAGGCTGTACATCCCCAGAGGACAGACCTTGACTTCACCTAGAGGTACATCACTGGCAGCCCTACCAGAGCCCAGGGAGAATGGTGCCTGAGGCCATTGCTGCACTGCTCAAAAGATGACTGGAGAAGCCACCCAGATGGAGCAAAGGTCAGGGAAGGGGTTTCTTAATTGACCTTGAGTCGGGGAAAGACTGGGGAGATGATGATGGTAGATGAAGATGAGAAAGTTCTTGGAGATCCCTGGGTGGCTCAGTGGTTTAGCGCCTGCCTTCAGCCCAGGGCGCCATCCTGGAGTCCTGGGGTTAGGTCCCACGTCGGGCTCCCTACATGGAGCCTGCTTCTCCCTCTGCCTGTGTCTCTGCCTCTCTCTCTCTCTCTCTCTCTCTCTCTCTCTTTCTCTCTCATGAATAAAATCTTTAAAAAGAAAAAAAAAAAAGATGAGAAAGTTCTTGTCTTGTAACTGATCAACCCTCTTTCATGGTGGAGGACCTAACATGTTTGATGTTAAAAGAGCAGAGGAGCTCTGCAGAGGGGAAGGAATGGGAAACGCATATTGAATACCAGAGAGGATGTCACTAGGAGGCAGCCTTGAGAGAGTCCTGAGGGGTGATCCAGAAATCCCAGGGGCAGAGGCAGGAAAAGCATTCCAGACAAGGGAACAAAGAGTACAGAAGCTTGCATAAGTGAGAGTACATGGTGTATTTGCACAGCCACAGGGGCTGGAAGGCTGAGCCAAGTGTGGTAGGGGCAAAGGAATCCAGGAGGCCCTAAGATTAGATGTCCCAGGGCCAGGCCCTGAGCATGGCCACCTGGAGGCTGGGAGCCACTCAGGAGCTCAAAATAGGTGAGAGGGTGGAAAGATTTATGTTTAAGAAAGCTGTGCAAGGCTGTCAGGCAGACAATGGCCTGGGAGGCAAGTCTGGAATCCAGGAGGCCACAAAGAAGGCAGTCACATTGTCCAGCTCAGAGACTGTGATGAAGACTTGGCAAAGGACTGTGGCAATGGGTGAAGGGACATGTATGACATGTAGGTGCCTTACAAGGCTTGGTGGCTTGTTGGGGCAAGAAGGTCAGCAGTGAGGGGGAAGAATAAGCCAGAGTGGTCCAAGTTCTTGGCATAGACAAATATGGCAGAAGATGGTGTGATGACACCATGAAATGAGACGCTACGTCACAGAAAACCTCTCTGTAAGGGAGGCCCCAAAAGAAGAAGTTGAACCTTAGCACTGTTTATTAGGCACCAATCCAGGCTGCCTAAGAAGGCCAGGAAAATAATGATAATGATATCAACAGTAATAATAATAATATCAAATATTTTGAGCACTTGCATTAATACTAATGAGCACTTTGTACTGGATTCTGGGGATTGGTTCTCTCAACCTCCATTCCATTCTCCTAGCTGGGAGGTTGGAAAGATAAACACATTTCTCAGACTCCTGTGGCTAAGGTCTAGGATGTGAACTATATTCCATCAGTCAGATACACTCACACCAGATCTGGAAAGCAGAAGTAAGGTGAAGGCCATCCTCCCATGTCCTTCAGCTATTACTAGTGGCAAGCAGGGTCCTGGAGATGTGGGGTTTCTTGGAGGCAGGTTCCAGGGTTCCTTCTGCAGCTTCCCAGGTACTAAGAGCTGAGTGTGGTGACACCCGAAGCAGCAGTGGCTTCCTGGTACCTGGATCCCAGCAGCAAGCATGAGTCCTGAGCTCTGAACTCCAGTGTCAGGGGCAGTGCAGAGGCAGGCAGCCCCACCCTGGAAGATCAGTTCTGAACTATCCTGGGAATCCTTCTAGGGGCTCATCAGTGACCTGCTTTTCCAGTCCTCCCAATAGAGTTGCAGGACCTCATTCCCTATATTCAATCTCCCCTTGCTCCAGGTCAGCCCTGATATGTTACACAAGGCAGTGTGCTGGGCTTTGACATGCATTAGCCTCTAATGACAGACCTACTATTAGCTTTCTTTTTTTTTTTTTCAAAAGAGGACTGAGTCATAGAGATATAAGCAATTCACAATAGGTCACACAGCTAGTAAGGGCCAGAGCCAGATTTCAGCCCACTGCCATGTGCATCTCCAACCCCTGCACTACAGGGATTATAAGGGAGCAGACTGTTACACTACCTCCCAGAAGCTGCCCTGTGAACATGTCTTTTCCAGCCTCCATTAGGCTGGGGGAGGGGCAGAACAGCAGGAGAGAGAAGGGGAAGCTCACTGGATGGGCACTCTTTAAAAATGATGGCGGGATAAGGGAGGACACTCTGGTGGGTCAACCTGATTAAAAGTGGGGCATAAAGCTCTGCTTGCTTAGCAATTGACACCAGCAAGAAAATTCTGACAACCACTCACTCCCCAGAAACTTCACAAGTTAGCTTGTTGGGTCATTTCATTCCCCACATCTGCAAAGTCTGGCCTAGTAGAGCCAAAAAAGAGACCACTTGGATAGTGAAGTGAGGGAAAGAGAATCAAAGTATTTGATTTTGAGGGCTACAGAGGCTGACCCGTTAGGCCAAAACTAAGGCTTGTCATATGCTTTCCCTCTGGACAGGGACAAAGGACACAGCTTTGCAGATGAGCTCTTGCTAATCCTTTTCTTCCCCTGAGAGATTTTTCCTTGGCTGCTTAGCCCATCAGTGAAGTCATGTGTCTCTGTGCATAAGTCTAACAACTATAATTTGCAGAGAGTTAATTACCTTCATACTTTGATCTGGTGAAGTTTCATCTCTATGGTTACTGGCTGAGTATAAACAGTTATCACTTGTCTCTTTTACATAAAATATTCTTGGAAAATACCCCTAGGGCTCCAATCATGGAAATCAAGTATACAGAATGTTCAGAGAACCTTTTAAGATTTTTTTTATACAAAATGTCTCTACACACAAAAATAGATAAAATTGGGTAACCATATGGCTATAAATAATAATTCAAGAATTGTTGCAGTTTGCTTTTTCAGCCCTAACCTGCAATGAGCACATCAGATCTCCTAAGAGAGGCAGGTCTGGTGAGGGTAAGGGCTTGGCTGAGTGACAGGTGGGGGTTGCCCAGGAAACAGTGTCCAGCGCCTGACAATGTTCACTCTCGGGGGATCAAGGTTGGAGGTGACCGATGTTCAGAGGGATCATTCATGTAAGTGATCATTCAGTCCTTGTGCTTAGTGATTTTGCCTGTCTGGGGCCTTATGTTGAACAGCCCGTGTAAATAGATGTGACTGTGTTGAATGAAAGAATAAATGAATGATGAAAGCTAACATTTATGCAGAGTGTACTCTGTGCCGGTCATTGTTATGCACTTTACCGGTATTTCATGTAGTCCTCACTACAGCATTAGGAGCTAGATATAATTGTCATTATGCCAAATTTATAGATGAGGAAACAGAGGCTAAGGGAGGTCATGTAGCTAAAAAGAGGTAGAAGCCGGATATATGCCCCGGTCTGTCTCAGTCTAAAGACCCTGTCCTCTCTACCCTCTCCTCTGCTGCCAACATATAACAGGCCCACAAATGTCATGACTACCCAACAAAACTGAAATTTTCAAGGTGAAGAGCACAACAGCTTTCCTAATTTTCTAGGAGGGAGCTCCCTAGATGGGTGACCCTGATGGGAAGATGCTCCTGACCACCAGAAGCATTCAACCATTGGAATCCATGGTCAACCATGTCTATCTATTGGTATCTCTAGGTCCCTAATCAGTGGTATCTGTGTCCCTGGTCAATAGTGTCCATCCACTGGTAGTTCCATGTTTCTGGTCAGCACTGTCCATCCAGCGGTAGCCTTCCCATTCAGTGTAGAACTGCTAGTGATTCTGATCTCCAGGATCCATGTGGTTGAGCAGGTTTTCCATGTCACACAACTCCAGATGGCATAGAATGGAAATAGGGCCCAGAAGATATAGGCAATACCCAGCCCTGCCCATCCAATCGTCTCCAAATGAAAGAGGTGACAGGGACTATACAGGGTGGACCTGAGGGAGGGAATGAGAGGATCCACCAGAATGGCACTGCCTAATGATGGAGGACTCCATTTGTCTCACCAGACTGTTTGAAAGTGGGGCCTGAGTCACTGCAGCTATGATCAGACTTCAAAGTCATGTGTATAACATCTCTCAGCCCCAAAATCTGGGTACAAGATCAGACCAATATATAAAACAGGGACAGAATATTTGGAGTGAGGACTACCTATCAAAGCCCTGGGTGTCATATTCCCACAGAAATGGGCCATTGGGATGACTTTAGCTCATCAGTAAGTCCCTCAAGATGCTATCCTCCATCTTTTTCTTGGAAGAAACCCTTGGAACTTTGTCTATTGTGCCAGAAATTGCAGATGCTGCTTAATTAAGTACAAATGCTTCCCTAGGCCCATCAAAGCCCCTTTTCATTTTCTGTTCTGGATGGGATTAGAAATAACATACATACCTGTTGCGTGTTGACTTGAGGTTAACACACATAGGTTGTGATGGAGGTTGACACTTAGTCACAGCACAGGAAGCCAGCTGATGTTCCACCACAGGAACAAAGCAATCAGGCACACTGGTTGACAAGGCTCTCACTAAGGGCCCACTGTGTGCTTGACCCTGTGTATTCCAAGATGGAGACATCCTGGCTTCTGCCCCAGGAATGGAGGACAGTGAGGACTACATCAGCTGTGACCAGAAAAGGAGGGAACTAGAGGATAAGAGGAGGAAGAAAAAGAGACCATCAGAACTGGGTGAAGTGGCTCTTCCTGTAGAGCAGAGTTGAGAGCCTAGTTGGCAGCACTCTGAGCCCTTGGAGCTGAGCACTCACTTAGAGACCTACTAAGTTCTGTGGGGGGATGGTCCCTGGCTGGTCCTGGAGTTTCAGGACCTTGGGCAATGGACCAAGTGATGGTCCATTGCCTCCATCTCTTTCAGGAGGAGAATGTTTACACCAGGTCTCTCCCTCCCACCCTAACCCCACTGTGCTCTCTCTCGGAGTATTCTGCTACAGGTACTGGCAGTTTTGGTACTTTCAGAATTTCTAGAAACCCAAAACATCTACCCTTAACTCTCCAGTACCTGTGTGGGAACCAACTCCTCCCCAAACTCTCAGTGCCCTCATTCTACCTTCCTGCTTCCCAGGCCCATGGCTAGACCATTTCAGGGCACATTATGTGTTGTCTCTCTCACACACACTCACTCACATACAGTCACAACAACCCAGATATTCACATAAACCCTCACACTCATACACACTCAAAACCCACATACACTCATGCACTCACTCTCGTATACAAAGATCCTCACACTTGTACACACTTACAATCCACACACTCTCTCACACTCATATATGCTCACACACTCAAGGCACACCCATAAACACTTGCATACGCACTCACATATGCTCACCCTCATACACGCTCACTCACTCCATCATTCCCTCCTTGCCTTTCTCTTCCTCTCACAGCATATCACACCCTACAGCTTCCCTCTCCACGGCCCATCCCTTTCCCATTACTGTTTCTCAAATTCCACTTCCATGTCCGTTTCTTCCCATGTCTCATTCCTCTGGCCTTTCTGGCTGAGCCCCTAACACACCCCTGTCTAGGATGGGGTGTGGACAACCATGACAGATCCATTCTGGAGTCACCATGCCTCAGCATGGATTTGATGAGACTTACTTACTACATACCAGGACAGGACAAAATCAAAGGTATTTAGGAGTGAAAGAGTATTCCTAGAGCCACAGACAATGTCTGTTCCTGGTCGCCTAGGCTTAGCTACATAACCCTTAATGAGACCCCACCACAGGTCTAAAGGGCTGGGCCTTAGTTTCTGCTGTAACACAAGCAGGCCTGGGTGGTTTCCAGGCACTCTACATATTGTAAGTCCCTCATCCCAGAAGATTCCCCTGGCCCTAAAAAGTGGGACAGGGTTGACCAGGGGTGGGGAGGCATCTTGGTTTAGGTTTAACCATCACAGAGCCTGACATGGGGATATGAGTGTGAGTGGCTTCTTTAGAAATAGTCTCAGGAAGCAAGAAAAGGGAGCAAGAGTGAGACAGGAGGAGAAAAGTCACTGTAAGGTGTGCTATCAAGGTCACAAATACAGGTAATAGGGGCTCCATTCTGCCAGGGTCTCTGAAAATGTAGCCAATGCCCCGCAGAACTATCCCCTTGAAAGGCAGAGCCAAGTATTGGTCCACCAGCTCCCACTCCCCATTGGCTGGGATTTGCCCTCAGAGGCATTAAGTGGCCACTTACTCCTCCATGTTTCTGGTGTCCTGGTGTCCTGGTGTAAAGGCAACAAGAGCTCCTATATAGGCTTGGAGAAGGCTCTGGGGAAGAAAGCAATACGATGTGTGGAACACTTGAGACAGGGCAGGGACAGGTGAGTTGGAACTGCCCAACACAGCTGCCACTGAAATAAGAGGCAGGCCGAGGGAGGCAGCTATGACAGGCATGTGGGCCTTAGTCACCTTCCATTCCACAGAAGGACCACCTTAAGAATACTGACATGCCAGGTAGTATGCTAGGCATCAGGCAAACATCTGAGAACAACCCCACTCCTGAGCAGAAGCTGTCCTGTCTCTGCTCTGGGCCTCAGTTTCTCTATCCCCCAAAGGGGAATCAGAATGCTTGCCTTACAGTAGGCACAAAAATGGATGCAGGGCAGTGTATGAGTCTCCAATGCTCTGCACTTATATCATTGCCAGGTGAGGCCATGCCTTTGTCCAGAAAAGTACAGTCTAACAGCAAAATTACAGGTACCTTATAGGCAGGGAACAACTCTGGAGACAAGACAGTCCTTGTCTCCCAGACATTGTGGAGGCTCCCCACCTCGAGTTGGGGGAGGGGTGCAGGATAAAACCTGTGGAGGGGGCCAGGGCCTTGGAATTGAGATGTAAGCTCATAGCCCAGGTCTGCCCAAAAGCTGGGTGACTTCATTTATTCTGACAATGGGTAGTGGGCTGCATATTGGGCTTGGGTGATAATGTGAAGACACAGTATCTGTGAAGAACCAGTACACAAGAACTAGCACATAGCAGGCCTGCAACAAATGCCCTCTGCTGGCTGCCCCAACCTGAGGGCCAGAGAATGTCTGAATCTGCAGAGTTCCCCCCCAAACCAGGCTAATGTCTTTCCTGCAAAACTTTCCACCCTCCTTCACAGGATGGAAGAGTGTGGGGGCCCCAGCGCAGGTGCTGGGGTGGGGGTGGGGTGGGCCAGCAGCAGCTCTGGAAGTGCTCAAGCTTTACAGTCCCACGGCAGGGGCTGTGTTCCCCTCCACTAGCTCAGACCCTGGGCCCTCCGAGAAGCCCTGAGCTTAAGGGAACCAGGTGCCTTCATTAAAAAAAAAAAAAAAAATTCTACAAATAAAGGGTGACTTTGTAAGGGGAGTGTGGTACATTCTTGGGGGCTCCAAGCAGTTTTACAGACCCAGACACAGAGCAAAGGCATTCAGGGACAGAGAACAGTTCCTACACCCACTAGGCTGGCAGGGGCCCAGGCCATAGGCAGTGATGGAACAGGGCAGGAAAGGCCCCTCCTCCAGCTCTTCACTGGTCTCCAATGGCAGACTTCCAGGCTGGCCCTACTGCAGATGTGAGGGAAGAAAGGAGGGTGAGAGGTCCAGTCCAGCTCAATGAAAGTCAGATTCATGCAGCTCTTCTGTGTTAGGGGCCTTGTATCTCAGGGATAGCCTTTCCTTAAACGCACTTTGTCTTGCTTGCGGATATGGAATGGGTACATACAAGCCCTGGGTGAGAACACCCTTAAATCCCTCCTCTCCAGGCACGCCCCCAAAAAATGCAGTCCCTCTCAGGTCTCACTAAACATCTGTGGGCAAGAACCAAATGCCCATGGGGACCTGGGTGGTTCAGTTGGTTAAGTGTCTGCCTTCAGCTCAGCCCATGATCTCAGGATTCTAGGATCCAGCCTTGCCTCAAGCTCCCTGCTCAGCAGGGACTCTGCCTCTCCCTCTCTACTCTCTCTCTCTCTCAAATGAATAAAACCTTAATTAAAAAAACAAATGTCACTAGTAGTGAACAGAAACCAAATTCTGATAAACTAACATTTCAGTACCTTGGTCCTTCAGCATATTGACTTTCAGAGGATTGACCTGGGGCCCCTAACAGACCAAACCCAGTGCCTGGCAGATGGAAGAGGTCATCCCAAAGCTCTGCCATGAATTCCTGTCCTGCTGTATGGCATTTGTCACCCCAGTGGCCTGCCAGGAACCTGGGCACAGTAACACGAGCTCACTTTTTCTGGTACTATAGGAGCATGTGGCTGAGTGAAATGGGGGAGCCAGCCCAAAGGGCTCTCCAACCTCCGACGGTATGAACTAGAGAAACTTCTGGAGAACCCAAAATCAAACCATAAGCTGGAAATTTGCTTCATATATCATATAAATATATATCATATATCATATCTTCATATATCAGAAAGTCTTCATATATCATATATATCACATATCATATCTTCATATATCAGAAAGTCTGTATTTTACCCCAGGGTCCTTTTAAGCCTCCCTAGACCATTTAACATAGGGATTAAATGGAGCAAAGAGAGGAGTCATAAAATAATGTGTACCAAAGAAAGACAAGTATACATGGATCATACAGTATAACTGTAATTTTGTGAAAGTCGAGAAGTTGTAATCAACTTACTGGAAAATTCAATTTGCTTAGGTCTGTTTGATGCCGTTGCAACACTCATTTCTTTAAAAAAAAAATATATATATATATATGCAACCACCTCCCCCCACAACAATATAATACAGCTTTCTTATCCTGAAATAGTACAGGAGCAACTGAAAAGAAGAAAATTTACCATGGAACCATCCACCCTGCCAAGAGCCAGTCCTGCTGTCCCATGCAGACTTCCACACAGCCCCCATCTACCTCTTCATGGAACCAGCGACTCCCTGACTCACCACAGGCTTTCTGCTCTTCAGTACCTATGGCTCTCCCTTCCCTCCCCCTTTTCTACCTGAGGGAATACTTCTCATCCTTCAAGGTTTGCTTCAAGCCTACCTGCTCCACAAGACCTCCCCTGACCCCTCGCTGGAGGGGCTGCCAGTAGCCACTCTCTGAAATCCCGGAATTCATGTCTGGAACCCATTTAAAGAAATCTTCCCAGACTGCTGGCCTTTGGTCCCCTCTACCACAGACACATCACAAAGCTGCCCGCATCTTTGCAGCCTGTGCTCCCTGGCAAAGATGCGGTGCTCAGCAAGGGTTCACCTTGATGTTTTCAAAGGACTATGCACATCAGAATAAAATGAATCTTCCATTTTAAGCCAAGGAGGGCCACTTAGGCAAACATACTTTTCACCCCAATCCAAGGGGATTTCCACATGTGTTACTCTTTTCCTCCACAGGATAAACAAAGTTAGTCTTTTCGTGGTATTTCAAATATACTATTAAAGAACTACTTCAAATGTTGTCTTCAAAGACAAAAATTCAGGGAAAGCTTATAAATACTTTTGTTAGTACAGCTGAAAAGGCAGCAACAAGAAAGGTAACTCTTCAGTCTAGGCCTCTTCCCTCTGAAGCTGAACCTCCCAGCCACCAAGAGGGGCAAGCCTGCCCTCTTTCTGTGGCCTGAACCACCTCACCCTCTAGCCCACCTCCTCCCTCCATCCCCTCTCCCTGCCTGCCCCCCACTACTGCCTGTCCCTCACCTGCTTCCTTTTAACCCCTTCCCTCCTGTCTGCCCCCACATCAGCTCACCCTCCCTCCTGCCTGCCCCCATCTGCACATCCTTGCTCCCACCTACCCCCCACCTTCCCTCCACCTGGCCCTCCTACCTGCACAACCTCCCTCCCACCAGCCCCTCACGCGCCCCCCTCCTGTCTGCCCCCCCTGCATACCCCCTCTCCTGCCTGCCCCCTCCCGCCTGCTCCTCTCCAGCATCCACATCTGGTTTCCCTTCCTCACAAGTTTCACAATGGACAGATTCTGCACTTCAAGGATTTATGGGTCCTGCTGCCCCTCCTTGCTTTTGATATGATTCCATTATGTGCTTAAAATCTAGGCTGTGCTCTTGGCTCCAGGGAGCTGTTTATGACAATTCTTTTACAGCCCTAAATCATTCACCGTTAGGAACCTGGTCGTGTTCAGAAGCAATGACTAGTTGCTAAGACAGAAATGTACAATGTATCTCAAACAGTTGGTTGAAAAGTTTTCTTCATACAAGATTAATTAAGGCTAATGTTCACCTGGCAGGTAAATCCTCTGAGCAATGCCTTTGACCTGGTCGTCTTACACATGGCTGAGACACTGATTTAGAAGCAAATTAGAAACATCCCCACTCCAAACCCAATCATTTCCTCCTTTTGCTGTGCTCCTTTCTCTGGGTGCTAGAGACTCTTTGATAGAAGGCTTGGTAGAAAGAAATACCAGCACTGCAAATGCCTACCTCTCCTTAACAAAGGGGACTGAACCATCTTTCATTTTCCATCTCTCCATTACATTTTTTCAGGAGAAGACAAAGAATTTGGGGAATAAGAAGACGTGTTTATTCCCTGCCCTTTGGTCTAGGACTTCCCTTGGCCAAGGCTTCTCTTGCCTCCCAACTCCCTCTTTGTCACTCCTCCTTCACCAACACCCAGAAGCGTCTTCCCAACAAGTAAAACCTGATTACTGGATCCTCCCACTTTTGGGCCTCAAGAGGTCCTTATCACTTAGGTGGTGAAGCCCAAGGCCATGGGCAGTACGGCCCTCATTCACAGATCCAGCCCTCCCGGCCAACCCCACTCTCCCACCCCCACCAGATCCCTGCCCTACCTTCACAGTGGTCTACTGACTAGTTCCCCCCAGACCTCCCCCTTTCCTGAGCACTTACTTAAGCTGTTGCCTCCACCAGGAATGTCCTGCTTGATGCCTGCCTTTTCAGACTGCCTCCTCCTCCCCCGCAGGAGCCTAGATGCCCAGAGCTCACAAGTGTACCTATCCTTCTCCTCCCCAGCCCTGCACAAGGCATATCTGAGGGGGCTCCCATGTCTGTGTCTGAGACCACCACTTGAAGGAGGCTGGCAGAAACCACATTACAGCCTCTGATGCTAAATGTAGGGTGGCCATTTAAAATACAGGAACTTCAGTTAACTTTTATTATTTTTTTAACTTTGTTTTTTATTTAAATTCAATTAATTAACATATAGTGTATTATTAGTTTCAGAGGTAGAAGTCAGTGATTCATCACTTGCAAAGAACACTCAGTGGCTGGTTACATCCCTTGCCCTCCTTAATGCCTGTCACCCATCCTCCCACTACCCTCCCCTCCAGCAACTCTCCGTTTGTTTCCTATGGCTAAGAGGCTTTTATTGTTTGTCTCCCTGTCTGATTTTGTCTTATTTTATTTTTCCCTCCCTTCCCCTAAGGCTCCTCTGTCTTGTTTCTTACACTCCACATATGAATTCCACACAAAGAATAAATTTTTAGTGTAAGTGTGTCCCCACACATTGCCTGGGCATCGTGTATTTGTGTGTGCCAAATCTGGCAACCCTAACTGAATGGGAGCTCTGGGACACCCCCCAGGGGCAGGAGCTGAAGATCACATGCCAGCAGCACCGGGCAAGGGAAGCAGCGGGGAGACCTGGGCAAAAAGATAGGCTATGTTGCCCTGCTCTTTCCTCCTGGGGGGCTGGCATATGGCTGTTCTGAGCACAGTTCTGTAGCCACACTGCTTGGAGGTAAAGATCAGCTCTGCCACCAGCCAGTTATGTTGGGCGAGTTACTTACCTTATCTTTGTCCTTGTGCCATTTTACAGATGGGGTCATCAATCCTAGATGTTTATGATGACTGAATAAATAAATATTTGTATAGCACTCAGAACAATCCTTGACACAAAGTAAGTGTTATATAAGCCTTTCACAAATACAAAGCAAAAGGAATTAGTCAAGCAAACCCAGAGATAATGGGGGTAGCTGAGGAGATTTTAAAAATAATAGTAAAATAAAACAAGAACAGACATCTGTGGAGCACTTGCTATGTGATAAGACATTGCGTTGTGCCGCATGCTTGTCCTGTATTAGCTTATTTAATCCCCACCATAGCCCTACTGTTATTTTTACTATCTTCTTTTTACAGATGAGGAAGTAGAGGCACAGAGAGGCAGCCCATGATAGACAACGATTCTAAACCAAGAAGTCTGACTCTAACTCACTAGACTGTGTGGTAGGTAAACTGTGATCCATATTAATTCATTCATCACTCATTCATTCATTCATTCACTCATTAAGCACTTGCTGTATGCTAGGCCCTGGGTTCCTGCCAGGACACTGGAGTCAACAAGAACATCCTCTGAAGCTCCTGGACTGATGGGGAAGATCTTGAAGGAGTCTTTGCAGGTATGAGTGGTACTAAAGAGAAAATGGGTCTATAGACCACACAGACTGACAGCAGTGGTCTCTTCCAGACTAGGACAGGAAGAGGAAGGGAAAGGGGCAGATGTGCATGATCACAGAAGGCCTCCCTGTTAAATGATATCTTTGCAGAGTAAGAAGGTAAAGCAGCAACCAGCCTGGCCAAGGGGCAGGGGAGAAGCCTTCAGATGAACAGGTAGCCATCAAAGGAGCTTGAGCTGGCAGTTTTCAAGGAACTGAAAAATAGAGAGTGTGGCTGGAGAAGGTGGGGACACCCCTGCAGTACAGGCCAGTGAGGGACAGAGGCCAGGACCCTGCTGTGAGTGTGAACCAGGACTGGCAGCAGAAGGAGGCAGAGTAACGCTAGGCAGGTAGGGCCTACATGAGCTGTGCTGCGGAAAGTATAGACAGCTGTGATGACAAGGTCCAGGTCCTCATCAGAGGGCTCACCTTCAGCACCAAGAACTCTCTGTGCTGCTTTTGTGGTGCCAACTGCAGGATAGGAGTGCCTACCACCCTACAAAGTGGGATTAAGGTGACCCAGGCCTCACTGTTTCAACTGAATGGTCTTGAGTTCCTTTTATAATAAGAACATCCTAATAAACCAGAAAGCAAGGAGAAAACCTTTTACAAATGCCCAAAGCCCTGCCACTCAAAGAGAATGATGTTTGTATCTCTTACTTTGCCATGCTTTATATAGCGGTTGCTGTCTTATATACTTGCAATCATGCTGTTTACACGACCTTGTATTGTCTCTCCTCACTGCATAAGTATTTCCTCCATGAAATTCCACAGATTCTGTAATCAGGAGTCTTCATACCAGTATAATATTTCATTCAGAGCCTTCACTGTTTACTTAACCAACATCCCATTGTTGGACATTTAGTTAACTCCTTATTTGCACATGGGATTTCTCCCTTATCAACTGTTTAAATAGATCTGAAGTGTATTAATAGGGTGAAGCAGCTTATTTCAAACAGTCTGGATAGATACTATAAATACAACTTCCCCAAATCTTGTACCAATTTATAAGTCCACCAGTGATACCTGAGTGATGTTTCTGCCCTTTCCCATTGTCCGCTTCAGATATTACTCTTTAAAATAAATATTCATCATCAGGTAAGATCCAAACCAAGATGCCATAATACTACAGCATTAATGTGGGTTTCCTTGATTGCTAATGAAGACGCACATTCTTTCATGAGTTGGTTAATAATTGCTTTTCTTTCTGTTTTCCCCCTGAATTGCCCTTCGATGTCCTTTGCTCATTTGTTTGTTAGGGCCTCCTTTGAAAGTATCTTTGCTTGGGTTCTTGATATAGTAAAGATGCTTGTCTGCAGTGAGGTGGTGTTGAATAAGTAAGTGGCAAGATAAATACTAACAGTGAGTCTGTTATCTTTACTGCAAGCATCCTGTCGCATGTTTGGGGAAACACACAAGCATCCTCAGTTACCCACCTGAGTGGCAGAGCCACTCTACTCCTCAAGGCTGCCTGAAGCCTAATTAGACACTGTTTCGCTACCCCCTTGCACTACTTCTTCTACGCTTAATTGCTCAGGCTCCCTAAACATTCTAAGAATAAAGAATGAAACCCAACAGTTGTCCTGAGGAAACCTCAGCCTACATCCTTCTCTCCTCCAGAGTAAGGTCCTGGGGAGAGGGTCAGTATGCAGAACTGTGCTGAAGGAAAGCCAGCAAAGAGGAGGCCATTGGCTGCCCAGGGTCCCACAGATTGTGGGTGACAGAGAAAGGCACACAGACCTCCACCATGGGGAAGTGCTGTTTCTTGGCTCCCTGGGCAGGAAACCAGCCTTGACCAGTCAAGATCCACTGGCTCAGCAGACCTATGAGGTGGTAGCCAGATACCTGCAGGGTTTCCTTGAAAACCACACTCCTACTCATTCACCTTCTCCTCCTCCTAGCAAACACTTTTCTGAAACAAATGCACTGGGAAGAACTGGCTTTCCTGGGAACATGGTCTTGCCAGTGGCCACATTCACCCACCCCCAACACACTCTCTCTCTCTCTCTCTCTCTCTCTCCCCCTCTCTCCCCTCCCCTATTCCCTTCTTTCTCGCATGCCCTTTCCCTCTCTCACCTAATCTTGTAGTCTACACAGCCTGGTTTCAGCACTGCTCTATCATACCCCTGGTCTTTTGCCTGAAACACACTTTTATTTATCAAAAATGTGGTAAATCACTGCAATTGGCACTGAGGATGAGCAAGAAAGACACAGACCCTACCTTCACAGAACCAGCAGATCAGAAGATGACCCACAATATACTCCCAAAGAAACATGCACATTGTACAATGTGAGGTCATTGCACATACAATGTAAAAAGTAAAATAGGTCAAGGGCACAGAGAGTGACTGCAGGTACAGGGAGGAGGAGGGTGACAATGGGACTGACTACACGGAAGAAGAGGGCCACCTGCCAACATGTGGGCAGCAGCAGTTTGGGCAGAGGGGCCAGCAAGGACAAAGATCCCAAGATAGGGTCAGGCTCTGCATGTCTGAGGAAGAAGACAAGGCACTCTGATGGAGCATGCCCATGGGGAGAGAGGTGGATGCTGGTCACTAGGGGACCGGCTTTGCCTCTGGGTGAGATCAGGAGCCAGTAGGCACTGAGCAGGGGTTTACCCCCAGGAGATCACCATGTGAAGAGCAAAGACTATAAGGGGGTAGGAGTGCTCTCCTCCCACTGTCACCTGGTTAACTCCTTCTCATCCTTCAGACTGCAATCCAGTGGGCATTTCCTTGTGGGAAGCCACCCCCACCTCCCTACCTGGTCGGATCCCCTGGTGAGCCCCACAGCATCAGTTTCCCTTCAATACATCTAGCTCTGTAATAATTTGATGTGCATCTCTGGTTGTCTGAGTAATGTCTGTCTTCCCCCACTAGACTCCTTGGGAACAGGTACGCCCCTCCTCTGTTCACCTTATATCCCCAGCACCTTGCACAGAGTCTGGCACACAATGGGTGCTCAATCACTGTAAACAGAACGAATATGCAAATTTGTAGCATCTCTGCCAATTTTTCCACTCCCTCAAGGAGCGATTTTCTGCTTCTATTTCCTTCCATCTTTGTACCCCCCACAACTTGCTTGTACCCCCCACAGCTTGCTTGTACCCCTTCCACAGAAGCCAGCATGACCATAAATACCTGTAGGTACCTACCTACACACACACACACACACACACAGAGAGAGAGAGAGAGAGAGAGAGAGAGAGAGAGAGAGACTGTGTTCCAGAGAGCAGGATATGTGTTTGGTCTTTCACTGCACCCCAGGGATCCCCTTCAATTAGGCAGTGCTGCTGTGCACAAAACTCTCTTACTTATATCCACCTCACCCTGCCTCATCCACCTGCCCAAATACCCCTCCCCCCCAACATGAGCTCAGTAGAGAATCTACACCCTAAAGGCAAGTCAAAGGTCAAGACATCCTCTCTCTCCCAGCTGAGCAGCATCATCCACAGACAGGCTGGCAGCAGGAGGCCCTCATCCTCCTCTATACCAGTGACCCTGGAAGAGCTCACACAAATAGGAGTGAGCTCTGCTTACAAAAACACATGGTTGTATTTGGGGGCATCTGGGTGGCACATTTGTTTTTTTGTTTTTAAGATTTTATTTATTTATTCATGAGAGACACAGAGAGAGAGAAGCAGAGACACAAGCAGAGAGAGAAGCAGGCTTCATGCAGGGAGCCTGATGTGGGACTTGATCTCCAGTCTCCGGGATCACGCCCTGAGTTGAAGGCAGACGCTCAACCACTAAACCACCCAGGCGTCCCAGTGGCACATTTGGCTAAGCATCTGACTCTGGGTTTTAGCTCACAACATGATCTCAGGGCCTTGAGATCCAGCCCTGCGTTGGGCCCCATACTCAGTGCAGAGCCTGCTTAAGACTCTCCCTCTCCCTTTCCCCACAGCATGCATCGTGTGCATGCTCTCTTGTTCTCTCAAATAAATCTTAAAAAAAAAAAAAAAAAAAACACACATTGCTATATTTCAGTTTCAAAGATAAGCATACATAGACTAAGGAATACAACTAGGAATGATACATTGGACTGTATGACTTCTGGTCTGGCCCTGGAAGTTGGGAAATTGGCCCATATTTTTAGGGCCAACCACTTTTTCCTATAAAAGCTCAATGCCTGTGATCCCTGATGCTCTTAGATCCCACTTAACTAATCGGCACTGTTAATTTAAAAAAAAAAATCTATTCCATATGCTCTGAGAAAGCTTTGTAAGGTAAGAAATTTTTTGCAGAATAAAATGCATAAAATGCATTTTAGTTTTTAAAGACCAACTTGTATTAAAAGCCTTAAAATAGGCATGACCCATGGCCCAGTGATTCTGAGACATGATCAATTTTTAAAGGGCTACCCCAAAATTAAGTTACAAGAATATCTGCCTCGCAGCATTGCTTCTGAGATAATATGGTGGAAAACAATCGACATGTCTGGCAGAGAGTAATTACTTAAAAGTAATTATGTCACATCTGTACAATGGAATATGCTGCATCCAAAATATGAACAATACACAGAACTTATTGAGCACTTACTCTGTGACAGGACCATATTAAAAGCTTTAAAGGTACCACCTCATTTAATTCACCCTAAGCTGTAGCTATCATTATTATTGCCATCTCACAGATTAGAAAATCAGTATCAAAAACAGTTAAGTCATTTGTCCCAGATCACACGGCTAGTAGTAGGATTCACATCCAGGCAGTCTGACATAGAGACACCAAGCTCTCAGGCACAATGCTCTATGACCTCATATGATGCTATTTTTTAAAAAATATTTTATTTGTTTATTTGACAGAGAGAGAGAGCACACAAGCAGGAGAAGAGGGGCAGAGGGAGAAGCAGGCTCCCGCAAAGCAGAGAGCTCAACACGGGGCTCGATCCCAGGATCCCAGGATCGTGACCTAAGCTGAAGGCAGAAGGCCAGAAGCTGAAGGCAGACACTTAACCAACTGAGCCACCCAGGCACCCCTCATATAACACTATTAAAAGAGAGACTGGAGAAGCAAAACCAGTCACATGGGAGAATGCTGATGATACAATGATAGGTAAAACAAGTGGGTTATTAAACAGGACACACACACACTGATCACATTTGTGCAAATGCATGCAAGCAAAGACAAAAGGGTTTAAAAAGATAACACTGTTAGCATCTTGGTGTAGACCTCTGAGTGGATGGAGGTGTGTTTTTTTATGTTTTCTTCTGCTTATGTTTTCTGATAGTTCTGTAACAAATGTTTTGGTTTTGTACTAAGAAAAAAACTTCAAAAGATTAAAAATTTTTGTAATTAATGTTAATGCCAAAAATCACTCCATTGTACTCATCTGCATAAACCCAAATGTCCAGCTGTTGACATTAGTTTACATATAGATACGACTACATGCATAGGACTCAGGAAATGGCCTGAAGCCAGATCAAGTTCTACAGGCTCTTCGTGGCCAAGCATCCTCTCAAGGCAGCCAAGGTCTCAAACTAGGAAGAGACAATACACATTTTCCTACTCTGCCCCTAGCAGCCTGCCCTCCCCATCCACCCAGGACCCTCTCTGGGTATCTGTACCCCCAGAGAGTTATCAGGCTGACAGCACAGAGCTTTGCTAGCTAGAAGAACCTGGCAGCTTCTGCCCTGGCTTCAGCTCTGGCCTGGGAGCCAAGCCCAGGGACCCTTGGAGCCCGAGACACTCCATCCCCTGTCGCTGGGTCTAAGAAGGAAGCACTTCACCAAGTGCCTGAGGGAGGCAGGACAGCCCAGAGACTGGAGCCCCAGTTCTGCACCCATAGACAGCAGGGCCCCTCCTGGCCTAGCCACCGGCTTCCTGGCCACGTGATCTCAAGCAAGTTATTTCTTCTGAGTCTGTTTCCACGACCATCAAATAAAGAATTAAAACACCAACTTGGAAGACGATTTATAAAAATCAAAATAATATATATCAAAATACATACTATAATGATACCAATGAGTAATATTTCCTGGGCACCAATTATGGGTCAGGCAGCCTGCTGAACACTTTACACGTCTGATCTTACATATAGTTCTCACAGCCGCCCTATGACGGGCGGGCGCTGTGACACTCCTGCCTTACAGAAAACAAAATGAAGGCTCAGAGTAGTTAAATCACTTCCACTCGTAAGTAATGGAGCAGGAATTTCTATTGCCATGCCTTGGCCCACACCACTATACCACAGAGCTTGGCGTATGTGTGGAATACCGACCTTGTCCAGATGGTTACCATTGCCACGTTTCCCTACTGGGCAGAGGCTTTAGAGAACGGTATGACAGTGGGGAGCCCCCGGCTGGTTCTCCCCCATTCAGCAGACAGCTCCCACAGCCACAAACCACTGTAAGAAGCCTTCCTCTCAGAGTGGCCAAATCTCCCTCACACACCCTTCGAGGCAGCCCCGGGGACCCCAGGCAATAGTAGCTTTGCTGCCATACAGCAGACGGCAACCTCCCTGCAGACCTGGCCCTGTGCTCCGGCCACCAAGGCCGCTGGCCCAACAAGGGCAACTGACGCCCTCCGAGTCAGGCCTGCTGGCAACCACACCTGGCACCTGCTCCAAAACCCTTTCTGTTCTCAGGAGATCTGGGCCGCGGGCCTGGGTCCCTCAGCGGCTCGGGACAGCAAGCCCGTCCGGCCAGAAGGAACCACGCGAAGAGAGCAGCAGTGCCCTGAAGCAGCGTCCCAAGTGTTCGGGTACAGCCGGGGCACCAGCGGTGTGCGCGGGCCGGAGTCTGGGTGTGCAAGTGTGTGTGGAAGCGAGAGGGCAGCGGGTGTGAGCCTGCGTGTGCGCGCGTGGCTCCGACCGAGCGCCGCTGCGACCACGGTCCCGGGGCGGGGAAGGTCTCCTCCCCCACCTCGTTGAGAAATCTCAGTGAGTCACCGGGTGGTTCTGCATATTAATGAGCTCGCCGCGGCGAGGGCAGGCGCGGATTTAAAAGAGGCCCGGCGGGCGGAGGGAGGCTGCGGAGAGCCGAGCGGAGCGGAGCGCAGAGCGCGGCGCGGCGGCCCCGGCACCACCGACGGCGCAGCGGGAGCGAGCGGAGCCGGGAGGCGCGCTCCGGGCACACAGAGCCGAGCCGAGCCGAGCCGAGCGGCCGGCGCCCTCCCCAGTCCCTGCTCCCGCGCCGCGCCCCTCCGGCCAGCATGAGGCTCCTGCCAGCCGCGCTGCTCCTGCTGCTCCTGGCGCTCTGCGCCGCACGCGTGGACGGTGAGTGCCCGGGAGGTCCCTCGTTGCCGTGCCGTGCCGTCCGGTCCCGGGGCACCCAGGCGCCAACGGCTGGGCTTCCTGGGACCCTGCAGGGTCTGGGTGGGCACCGAGGGAGGTCGGGGGCAGGAGACCCCGCCCGCAGTTGAACGGCACCCTGCGCTCTCTCTCGCAGGATCCAAGTGCAAGTGCTCCCGAAAGGGGCCCAAGATTCGCTACAGCGACGTGAAGAAGCTGGAAATGAAGCCAAAGTACCCGCACTGCGAGGAGAAGATGGTTATGTGAGTTCTGGCTCCTCACCGCGAGCGTGTGCGCGCTGCTCTTAACCCGGTGCTGGGGCGCAGCTTGGGGCTGGGTCGGGCGGGCTAACAAGCATTCCTCTGTGCCTCTGGCAAGGCCTTGGACCAGCCTTTGTAATTGCCCAGCGAGTCCTTGGGACGCTGGCACGACAGTCTGAAAGAGTTTGGAAGGAGGGTCACTGTCCCGTGCTCTGGAAACAGCCTCTTGGGGTTCACCCTTGCTAAGATTCAAAGGGGCAGCCTAGCTGCTTGCACTGCCCACCTTTCTGGGGTGGTCAAGGGGTAAATGGCTTCCGTTGTGCCAACTTTAGAACTTCCAGACTGAAGGCACTCAAAACACACCCAGAACTAGAATCTGTACCCAAACCTGGAGGCATACGTGCTGCCTTCCTGTTATTGGAGAGAGAATTAGAACAAATGTCTTTAAGTCCTCAGACCCTCCTTTCAGAGCCTTTTTTGGATCAGGAGACCACAGAGGGCCCATTTTTGGCTCCTAGAGATTTCATTTTGAGACTGATCCTCCATCTTCCACCACTGGTTTGTGGGTCCTTGAGCCGAGCAGTGCTGTGCAAAGTGTTCTGCTGGGGTTAACGTGCCATGCAGCTGGAGCCCTGCTTGGTGGGGATGCAAGGAATATTTTAAAAACTGGGGCAGAGTGAGAGAACACTGAGTTTCCTTGCTCCTCTGCCTTCCCAATTAACCACTTGAGTCCAGCACCACTGTTTCCCCATCAATACGCACTTGGCCAGGAAAGAAGCCCTTGGCAAAGCAGCTACCAAATATCTGCCATGGACCATTGGCCCCTCTTCCCCTCCCCCAGCAACAGGACACACTTTATTCTCAGTCTGGGCAAGTACTTTCTGTCTGCTGGACCGGCTGGCCCAAAGGCCTCCACAAGAGTGCTTGCAAAGGCAGTTCCCACCCCCCACTGCCACCTGGGGGCTACAGAGTCAGGAAGAAGTTAAGGAAATTTGCAAAGCCATGAGGCTTGAGCTGAACCCCACTGTCTTCCTGCCCAGGCACCTAAATTAACCTCCTGTCCCTGCCCCCCTGCCTTGCAAACTCAAGCCCAGAAGACCTGCTGGAAACTCCTTTTTGGTGAGGGCCAGAGTTCCCACAAGCTGAGGGAGGAGCTACAAGACCCCTTGGTTCCCAGCGTGGGGGCTGAAGATGGCAGGGGCACCACAAATTAAGTCTGCACTCCTCTAAGTGCTGAAAACCACCCCAAGACGAGGTGCCAAGACCTTGCAGGGAAAGAGAAGCAGGGTATGGGATGCAGAGCCATCTCAAAAGACAGAACCCTCAATAAACAAGCTTACTTTTTCCTGGCTAAACTTGTCAGAATTGAGAAAAACTGACAGCAGTGGGCAGGTGCAAGAGTTACGCAGCCCTGTGAAAACTTGCAGGGGCCTCTGGAGGTCCAAACACAGTAAGCATCTCCTAAATGTTCATCCACACCCAGGTCCCCCATCCCTGAAAGTCTAAACGTCCTCTCCTGTCTCAAGCTAAGAGTCTCTAGACAAGGGGCCAGCACTTTTTGCCAAAGCAGGTTTTCAGCCACAAAAGCTGAACAAAAGCAAGTTTTCCAGCTCACCCTGAGTCACCCAGAAATCTCTGATGAGGCTGGGGGTGGGGTGGCATGGGGAGGGCAGTCTGCTTTGCAAGTGGGAGTTCTTGCATCAGAAGACTCCAAATTTTATAAAGGGCAATTTGTGTCCTGTGTCCACTGAGCTCTTGCCAAAACCCTCGGCACCCAGAACCGCTGAGGAGAGGGGATGCAGGACCCAGAATTTCTGAGTAATTGTTGGGAACAGAAACCCTAATGTCTTCACCCTATAACCAATTTTCACAGTCCTAGTTTTGTGACAAGCATGTGAGGACTGTGGTGGGCCGGTTGAGTGTCCTCCCGTGTTGTCCCTCCCTTCAGGACTGTGGATCCTCAGCCTATACAGTGATCTAACTGAGGAATGGATTTTCATCAGGCTTCATCAAATCCTTCCATTCCACGTGCAAAACCGGCAGTGTAGGCAGAGAGAACAGAGGGGTAAATTCCCACAGAGCAACCAGGTACCACAAGAAGGAGTTTGAGCACACTCCCCGCTGAAGGCTGGCCCATGCTTGAGACTGAGAAGAAGGGAAAGGACCAAGGGAGCAACTGGTCTCAGGGAGGACCAGTGAAGGCAGAGCCCAGTCCATAGGCATTAGCAGAACTACTCCTGCTCTAGGAAGCTGAGGCTGTGGTGGGGGCCTTGAAATTCAGAGCACAGAGAAGGAAGAGAACAAGTTGCCCCCAAATTTCCTATCTCCATACTGGTGGCAAGATTTGATTTTTTTTCTTCCCTGTCAACTGGTAGACTCAGTTCATAGAGGCCCTACTCCCATCTAGAATATGGCTCATGTGCCCTGTGACACTTTATCTTTAGGAACCTACAGGGCCCTAGCTGACCTCTCTCCTTCCCTTCTTGCTCTTCCCATCCTAGCCTCCAGGCACCCCTCTTTGGCCCTCAGCTCATTCCCCAGCGCCCAGTCCACCATCATCCCTTGCTTGTGCTATGACCTCTCATGGAGGGGCCCCCTCTCACCTCCAGTTTTTCAGGTCCCCTAGGTGGTCTCTCATTCTAAAACACCACCCTTCCTCCCCCATCCAGAAGGTTCCTCCTAAATCCTGCTGCCTTGACCCAGCCCTGGCTGAGAGGGGCCTAGCAGTTTTGAGCAGCAGTCTTGTATCCCCAGCCAGGTTGGAGCTCTTACACTAAGGCTTCTCTTTCTCCTCATCCACCCCATCTTCCATGACAAATACTAATGACAGTATTGTCATTACAGTGACACTCTTCACTGTGCATCTACCAGGTGCTAAGCATTCTGCATAGATTAAATCCTCTAATCACCCAATAACCCTAAGAGGTAGGTCCTATTATTAGACCCATTTTACAAATGGGCAAAATCATTAAGAGAGATTAACCAAGGTCCACAGACAGGTCTGGGATTCACACCCAGGCTTTATACTCTGTACAATGAATGCCACCTGCTTCTCTGCCACATGGCTAAGGCCTCCACTGGATTGGAACACTGGCTGACAGAGGCCTGAAGGGAGGCCTTATTTTCTTGCTGGAAGCTGAGACAAATTGGGACTTCATGCTCAGGAATAAAAATGGGTTTCAAGGCCAGCAAGACTTAACTTCAAGATCCACAATGACTAACCATGGGACAGTCTCAGAAGATAAAGTGGAACTGGGGTTTGAAAGGTCAGAGACCACTACATGCGCAAAGCATGTCTGTCCTGTCTTGAGCTCCTCGCATCCAAGGAAAGAGGTCTCAGCATGTGCACCTTGCTGTCATTAGCCCTCTCCACCTCTCAGAGCAGCTGGAAGAATCCCCTGAGCTTTGTTCTCCAATGAGGCATGAGCCCTGTTAACAGTAGCCTCATGGGGGTAGGGACAAGGGTAGGGAGACTATCCCAGACTCTAAGGTACCAGGGGAAAAGTGAAAGCCAATAACTCCATACAGGGTTAGCCCCTAATGTGAAACCAGAGATTAAGGGGACACCGAGAAACTTCCAAAGAGCCAGCCAGGCAGTGAGCACATGGACACACTCCCTTGAAAGGAAGGAGGAGGCCACAGTCTTTTTGTGTCCTGATTGGAACAGACTAGGGCCACCCACAGGCCACACCACGCCTGTCATTCAAGCTCCTCAATCCTCCACCTCATGCTGCTTCATTTCAGCATCACCACCAAGAGCGTGTCCAGGTACCGGGGTCAGGAGCACTGCCTACACCCCAAGCTGCAGAGCACCAAGCGGTTCATCAAGTGGTACAACGCCTGGAACGAGAAGCGCAGGTATGCCCCACCTCCTCACACCTTCCTTCCCACCTTCCCACCAGCTCCAGATCCTAGACGCCCATCTAGCTCATTGAGCCCCTATCTGATAGGTGAACACCCCCCACAGTAGCCATAACCCGGCTTGCAGAACCCCATTCACAATTTCACAAAGCAGGCTATTGCTCTCTTGGACAATTCTAAGCATCAAAAATGTATCCCTTTGTGAACTAAAGTTTGCACCATGTTAACTTTTTAAGTTGTAGTCTTAATTCCTCTTCTTTTTAAAGTAACTTAAATTCTCAGATCCCCAGTTTCCCTCTGTCAAATGAATGAGCAAGCACCTGGTATGGCTCTCTGTGATTCCTGTGTAAGTAAAACATGGCAAGTAATGGTTTTATTAGTTAACTGTAACACTGGGTACAACACCACAAGATGGTGAGAACAGTGCCCTGCCAACAATACTCCCTCCCCTCCAGGTGCTCATGACAAAGCTGATAGACTCCTTCCTATGCAGATGCAGGGAGGGACCTTGGGCTTGACCCTTTAAAATCAGAGCCATAAAAATACATACATACATACATACATACTAAATAAATAAATAAAATCAGAGCCATGCTTAATCTGGGAGGGCAGTAGTGATGAGATGACCAGAGCTGTGAACCAGATCCCTGTCCTCTCTGGGTTCTGTGTCCCCATAATCAGAAGGTGACTTTCCATTTCTAATATCCTGGGGTCCTGTGTCTGGTGAGTTTCTGGTTTCCTCATATGGCATGCAGGTGAACCTGTCCCAGAACACAGCTACTCCTCATACACTCAGGGCCTGTCTACACCTGTACCTACATAGCATGTCTGGGGAACTGCATGCACGTACACACGCAGAGGGGACTTCCTCAGGTGCTGGTGCCAGCACCTCATCCTGCAGAGGGGGGAACCAAGGCTAAGTGGAGGTGGAAAGTGACTTCCCAGGGAGCACAGGGCAGGAAGCCAGGCCTCCCAGGGTCACCTTCACCCTGTACAGAGCAGGTGCCTGAACCACCCTCCCATGGTCCCATGCAGCTCTTCCACTCTAAGCTCAGCCCATGACCAGCTCTCCCACAGCTGACACTAGGGTCCAACCCCAGTACCTGCACCTTTTGTGCTGCCTCCAAAACTGCCTCGTCTGCAGCTGCTTGAAATAGAAACTGTTGAGAGCAAGAGATTATTTTCTATAAATCTGATGGGAATGAAGCCCTCTTTCTGGTCAGGACAGGTGGCTCATGTGACAAAAGCAGGACCTGCCCTATCCACTGTCAGTCTCCAGGCCCTGCATCATCAAAGTGGAATGAGGCTAACTTCAGGGCCAGTCCATGGAAGTGGTTGAGAACATCTCCACCGGACTGCTGGCACTCAGGCAGTTTGCATACTTTGTCCCTCAGCTCTCCACCTGGGCCATAGCTCTGATAAAGTGGAGGCAGGCCTGGGACAATGAACTCTCCTCTTTTTATTTCTGCAATTTCCAATGATGAGAGCATCTCTGTTACCAGGCCTCCCATGACTTCATTTTAAAATGAGCTTGTCTTCTTTCCAGGGAAGCTGAGCCATCCTGGGAGAGGAAGGGGGCAATCCCTTGCCCCCCTCCATGCCCCCTATAAGAGGTTGAAAATGTCTCCATGAATGTACAATGGAAAGAAATGAACTATCTGGAAATCCTCTTTGTAGAGACAGCAAGAGAATCATAAACATAGCATAGAGGGAGGAGAAGCCAGCCAGGCAGCCCAGGCCTTGGAGCCAGACTAGCAGCTCCATATCTCAGAGCTGTGAGCTTCCAGCTGCCATGGGAAGCAGCAGCATCATCAGAGCACAATTAGGTGGTCTTACTCAAATCAGGAATGAGGCAGAGAAATCAGTTGGCTGTCTGAGCATGAAGCATGGCCTTGGAACAGCCATGGGGCAGAAGAGAAGGGATTTAAGTAACTAAAGAGAGACAGCCTGGAAGATGAGGGGGAAAGGTCAGCTTGGGAATGCACACAGGCCCCACAACCACTAGAGGAGGTGACCTTGAGCCACAGGCCTACAAGACAGCCCCAGGCCAGCCTAACTACTACCATCCTTCATCTTTGGTCAGGAGCTTCTAGAACTAGCATTTTTCTGGAGGACATGCATTCTCTGGGAAAAATAGAAAGAAAGATACCATCCTAAATTGAAGGAGGGAGTGCCTATCCTCCCCTGTTGCATCCCTGCTTGTGCTAGAGACAGACCTCATTACCACCACTGACATTCAGTGTTCATTGGGCAAATCTGAAGTCCCTTGTGCCTCAGTTTTCTCACATATAGAGAGGGTCTGCTCCACAGGGCTTTGAGGGTTGCAGAGGTGGAAGCTGTTGAGAATGCACAAAGCCAGATTTGAGTAAGCTTTGTGGTCCATGCGATGACCTCCTCTGAGACGTTCCCCACTCCCACCCCTGCTTCTCCCAAACTCTGGCGTTCCTGGAAGGGGCACTCCTAAAGACAAGGATGAAGCAGTTTAGCCACTGTCCTGTGGATCACCTGCATCATATCCTGAGCCACTTACACGGGTATTTTCTCTTCCTAGGGTCTACGAAGAGTAGGGTGAAATATCCCACATGGGAAAACTTCACACCAGCTGGGAAACAAGCAAAGGACTCTGCAGATAAAAAAACAAACCTTTTCTTTCTCACAGGCATAAGACACAAATTATATATTGTTACAAAGCACTTTTTACCAAGGGTCAGTTTTTACATTTTATAGTTGTGTGCAGAAGGAAGGCTTCCAGATGTGAGACCCTTCTCTCTTGTGCTCCAGACTTTATCACACACTGCTTTTTACCGAAAAGGGGGAAACTCATGCCTTTCCTTTGTAAAAAAAAAAAAAAAAAAAAAAAAAATTGCTTTTTTTGTATTTGTCCAGACATCACTACATCTGAGCTTTATAAGCGCCTGGGAGGAACACAGAGCTTGGTTGAAACATTTCATAGCAGCATTGCTCCGTTGCTAATGCAAGAAGCTTCCGCTCAGAGGTCCTGGCGCCTCAACACAGCTGCCACGGGCTCTCCTGGGCTCATGGTTGGTCACAACCTCAGGGGGACTCCACAGTGGCCCCTGTCACGGGGCAAGCAGAAGCCAATCTCTCGGCATCTGTTCTTTGAGGAACCTGAGGTTGGCTGCCAGAGAAATGTGCTTCATTCCCACCCCCATCTCCTGGTTTATTTTTGCATACTCTAGGAAACATTTCCAAGATTCTGGGATGGCAAAGCATAAGGTCCTTAAGGAAGGGGTTGGGTCGTCTTCTTGTGAAAGGTTCACTGCTTCAGTATTTAATACTCTGGAAGCATGTGAAGTTCCCAACACTGTTAGCAAAACCTTACAAGAAAACTTAATACAAGAAATACAAGAAAACTGATACATGCACAATCCCACAGCTACAGACACACCTTCTATTGATGATGGAGAACCTTCAAAGCATGTCTCTTTCTCTCCTTGCAACAGAATAGGCAGTACAGAAGAAGCATTCTAACTGCGATTCCCCCGTGTAATTCAATGTTAAATAGCGCAGTCCTCTATTGAAAGCTGAGATGACCACATGCCCTTTCCTTTGTAAATATACTCTGAAGAAAGCCCCCTCCACACACTGCCCCTTCAGTATATGCCTCGTTGTACTGCTGTGTCATATGCTACGCACATGTCAGAAACCATTAGCGTTGCATGCAGGTTTCATGTTCTTTCTAAGACAAAAAGAAAAGTAATAAAATATATTTGAAATGTACCAAATTCTAGACTACTGACTTTTTTCTATTCAGTGAGGCCAGAATAACAATCAAATGTTTACCACATTGTAAATAAACAGGGACCAATGCAGTGGAAAGGAAGGAAAACTGGTGTTTCCCAAATACCTGTTAATATCATCACCTTTGTGGAATGCCATTACAGTCCTACAGCCAGAACGCGTGGTCTTAAAGTCTCAGGGCTGGTTCATCAGAATAACCAGGTCCATACATATGGAACTAAAGGGTCACACTAGGATCCCCATTTAGGGAAGATAGTAGATGGGGGACCAGGCAAGATCTATACAGTCCAGGGCCCCATGATACCAGTGGGGTTCAGGGAGAGGTGGAAAGTACCCGCTGCGGGGCTGAGGGGCTCTGGAGCCAGGCTGTCAGGGAGCCACAGTCACAGAAATGTTGAGGCTCTCTTTCGGCTTCTGCAAGATGAAGGTGATGAACGCATACATCATGCACTTCTGGGGACTGCAGGAGGCAATACACATAGGCACTCAGGATAATAGGGCATGATGAACACTTGGTAAATGTCAGTACCCTTAGTATTCACAAGACCAGGCCACAACGTAGTTTGCGCAAACCACCCACAGCCCCACAGCCCACTGGATTCAAGTCAGCCAGGCCTTAAAATAGGCCTCTATGTGCCCACCTGTGTCCCCCACACTCCACAGGACTGACTAAAGGGACAGCCTCCACCTGTCCACACTTCTTATGCACTACACCAGGGACCAGAAGTCAGGCGCCCACATGCACTTCACTTCTGAGGATGGTTTCCTGACGTGCACTTACCTCTGCTGCCTCTGCCAACACTTACAGGGACGCATAGCAAGTACTCTGCCCTAGCATGTCCTCAGCAGAATGCTGCAATAGACCCTTTACATCATGGCCTCCTCTCCTAGCAATGCCAAGTTATACCAAATGTATTCCTGAGGAAACTGAGGACCAGAGAGGTTAAGAAAGTTGCCCAAGGTCACTCATCACACTGCTCCAGTAGCAAAGCCTGCCAGTCTTTCTGCTGAGAGAAGCAGGACAGAGTGGGCCAGGGCCACTGTGAATGCCGGGGCTTGGTCCCACCTTTCCCTTCATTATGGAGAAAGAAGGAAGACTGGATACAGAAGCCCAGACACTAAACGACAGAACAGAGCAGGAGGGCCCCAGTAGGAGGGCACATACCAAGGCAGGGGAGACCAGAGGCCAGGCCTCTCCCTGGGAGCCCTGAACCCTGCCTGGCCCCAGATCAGCACACCATGGGGCCTCTCAAGGGAGGGTCACTGTAAGGAGGTCGGCTGAAAGACCCCCATACACACACCTCCAGCCTGACAACTCTAAGGCATGAGAGCATGGGGCCATGGGGCACTGGGTTCTCTGTGTTGCTCCCTGAGTTTCAGCCTTCACCTTCTGCTCATTCTAAGCTCACCACACACATATCCTCCCCTTGCTCTCTCATTCTCATCTGTGGTTCCAGGACCAGCACCTCCTCTCCAGCCCCGCTTGCCCATGTGTCCCCCCAGGGTTCTCTGACCTCCCAAGGCACAGAAGGGATTCTTAGGAACAGTAACAACGCCCCCTTACAGTATGCCAGGGACTGACCTGGGCACTTGCCCTGCATGCCCAACCTCCACCCTACCAACCATGTTGTACTGCAAGTGCCCAGACAAGTTAAGAAATTCATTTAGGAGACACAGTCAGTAGGGGGAGAAGTGGACTTCTCGACCCCGTCTGTCAGGGAGCAGAAGGAGGAGAGAGTGTGTGTAAATGTCTCATCTCCTACAGAGACTGTGTATCCCTGGAGAACGAAGACTGGGCTATGCTTCCTGTATGACTTCGGCCCTGTCCTCCAATAGGCAAGTATTAGGTGGACCACTAAGGATAGGCTCTCAGCCCCAACAATTCACTAAACACCAAACGAGGGCCCTCTGGCACCAGAAACCATGCTCAGCTACAGGGAAGATACCCTTTTTCCCACTTACAGAGCTGCTGCTCGTCATTTTTCTCCTTGGGGCTTCCCAGCAGCCGGATGAGGGGTATATCCGCCACAATCCAGAAGGGACAGTAATTCTACTGCAGCAAAGCAAGGCCAGGCCATCTTTCCAAGTGGCTGTCCCAGGCCTGTCTGGGGAGGCATGCAGGGGCACACAGGCAGCCCAAGCCCCCACTAGGCTTCATCTTCAGAGTCACCACTTCCTCACAGATGGGTATGCTTTAGGATCCAAATGCCACACCTCTGACCCTTCCCTGCCCCACTATTCCAAAAGGCACATCCTGAGAGGACCACAGCGCTGCACCAGGCTTGATGCAGGCTTGATGCCAGGATGGCCATGTCCTAGAAGGGCTCTGGCCTAGCTCTGCTGCTCATCTTCTCTGCCCAGCCAAACCCTCTATCACTGAGCCCGGTCAGCTTGGATCTTGGCCCAGGACCAGCTACATAACTAAAAGGCCTGGGGCAAAATAAAGATGCAGGGCCCTCATTCAAAAACTAACCATGTCAAAATGGCAAGAGCAAAGCATCAAACCTCAGTACAGGGGTCTGTGCAACTCACATGCCTCAAGACTATGAAGCCAGCCCTCTACCTCGGGTAGCAACTCTAACACCCACCCGGACAGCACATCTCAGCCTTGAGTTATTTAACTGGTACTACAATGTAATAGTTTTATTTTAACTAAGACATCTAACAAGATTATGCTCCTAGAAGCCAGGGACAATCTCTTACACTTGTTTGTAAAAATCTACCAAAACCTATGACAGTATTTGTGAGGTACTCAAACACTGTGAATTAACCTTAGTGCCAAGCACCCAAGAACACACTCTCTGCACCCACTTACTGAGCCATCACTACGTACAGAGGCCTGTGCCAAGCATGGAGCACCATGGGGAACAAAGGCTTGGTGTAGTACTGTCTTGTCCTCAAGGGCAGAGTCCACTGTTCATCTGCCCAGCCACTTTCTTATCAGGAAGCTTTCACTATGCATAGCATACTGTGCCAATTGCTAGGAATGATGTCTCCAGAAACTCCCAGTCTACGAGGGAGATACAGACTCAGCAGTAATTGGCCACCGGTCTAAGCACACGATGCTAGGGAGCTGTGCTGCAGGCTCCAGGGCCACTCCAAAGAGGTACCTCACCTAGGCTCGGAGGAAGCAACCCCTGACCAAGACGTTTCTCAGCTTGGAGAGGACTCATGGCAAATGGCAAGTTGTTGTCAGGCAACAATAGGAAGTGCTGATGCCGTCCTTGCTCTCACGTGGCCTATGGTTCCTGCATCCACTGGCAATGAGACAGACCTGCAAAGACAGGGAGCACCACTGCTGGAAAAGTGGGGAAGGCTCAGGGAATTCAGAGGGGCATCCGGAAGATCAGCCACACCCTAGATGAACAAATGTCCAGGGAAACCAGCCACAGCTCCAACCTCTACCCCCCGTTTCATGCATGTCTCTTCCTCTCCTTTATCTTTGCCTGCCATCTGGCTGGGGCTAGCCTCCCCAACCTCATGGGCGAGGAAGCCGACCACAGCTTTCCTGAGTAACTTCCTATAAAGGAAGACATCATCCTGTTTTTAGGAACCTCAGGGTACTTTCCTCTCCTCCTCTTTTTGAAAAGTTGAATAGATATTCTCAGGGGTCATCGAGAAAGCAATAAAACCCAAATTTTCTTACTTTTAAGGTAACCTCTCCCAGCCTCCTCCCAGCCAGACCACTCTGACATGTGCCACCAGAGGGCAGCAAAGAGTGGGTGCACCCAGCCCAGGGCTCTCCCCAAGTTGCCTGAGGCTGCGTGACAGCAGTGAACTGGTCCGGTCAGAGTGGCCTGTGAGCCAGACCCCATGCTGACGACCTAACGCACCTTATCCCACCGAATCCTGCTAACAACCATAGCAGGGGGTTCTATCGTCAGCTGCACTTTATGGATAAGAAAACCGGGGCTCAGTGAGGTGAATACACTGCCCACATTCACGAAGCTACTAGGCGGCAGACACAGGATTCGAACTCAGCTGTGTGTGGCAGAGATGCTGTTTCACAGTTGCTGTTGACCCCAGCCCACAGGTGACTGCTGTGCCCTCACCAGGGGCTTAACTCCTGTTCACTGAATAGAGATTAATCATCCAGTTAACACGGGCCACACAGAGAGCCAGCCTTGGCCAGGGTTGTCTTGAGTGTACCTCATTTGTCTTTTGGAGGCAGAAGACTGCAACCCCCAAGTGTTCCTTCGGGGCTTCCCCCGCTGACCCACCAAAGCGAGCCCAACAACTGTGCAATCGCTACTCGCACCCACGTGTGGTACACACAAATTCTGCTTGAGAAGCAGCAGCCAGAGACTTCTCCTACAACCACCAAACATCTTGAAGAAGCAAGAGGACTGTGGCAGCATCCAATTCAACACAACGTCTTAAGCTAGAAACAAGGTGAAACCATTTTGGGTTTTAAAAAATTAATTCAAAGCTGGATTTGAAAAAATCAGCCCCACTTCATAATGAGAGCTGACATTGTGGGATGAGTAGTAGGCATGTCTAATTGGATGCAAATGAGACTCTCATCTCATATTCAAAGTTATTCCCCAGAGCAAAAGGGAAGGTGAAGCAACAGGCTCTTTCTTTCAGCTCATTGTTTTGTTAAAGGCAGCCCTCAAACAAGAATCATTTCTAAATTACAAAGGCTTTTGTCCTCTTGAAATAATGGTCTGCAAAGACAGATTGGAGTTAAGTACTTCCATTAGTACAGTCAAAAAAAAATTATAAACCGAGAGACTGATGAATAACCATCAACTCCTTGATAGCTGCTAAGATATCAACCCTTCTGATTCCCCACACTTTGAGGGGCAACAAAGTTTAATAAAAACTGTAAACATCATCACAATATTTATTGACTGCTTTCTCAACAAATTCTGTTAATAGTCCCATTTTATAGATGGTCTTGGGCAGTGTTAAATCTTTGGACACTTCCAGGTAGGGTGACCATATATCCCAGTTTTCCTGGGACAAGCCCAGTGTATAATGGCCGTCCCAGTGTAATTATGAAGAGTGTTTCCTTTCTCTCTCTTAAAAGAGAGACTGGTGTGACTGATAAATTGTGATTGCTCTACTTACAGGGCTTGGCAGGAGAGCACATAGGGTAGGGGATTATGTGGTTATCTGAGAAATGTTTAGTCAGTTTACCCCTTGAGAAACCTACTCCTAAGCAAGTGTGGGCCCTTTGGAAGTAATGGTGCCTCTTTAACCCTAAAGAGCACCCTATAGGATCTTCCTGGACAATCTCCCAGTTCCTCCTGTTCCACCCTGGCCTGATTTCTGTGCTAAATAAAAATTGGAGCCTATGTCCACGGACTGTTCAGTGGGAAGCAGGCACACAGTACTCTGGAGACCCATCTGTTCAATGAAGACACAAATCAAAACCCCTATCCTCCTCTCTGTGTCTATTCCCATGAGACTCCAGACAATTGGGAGGATCAGATTCTGGTTTCAGAGAGGCAAATCAGCCAAGCAGCTGTACTTCCCAAAGGACTGAGGAAAATCACTCCTTGACAATTTGGTTGGCATACACTAAGTGGGGGATTAGCTACTCCAGTGGAGTAGGTAATGGGATATAGGCCTTGGACATCTTATTCCGATCCTTCTGATTCAGGGATCCTGGGGAGGGCTAAAGCCCATCAGGAAGATTGAGGAAACCCTGCAGACCTGAAGGTGCAGTCCCTCCCACCACATCAGTTCAGAACACATCTCCCCTCCAACTGCCCTCTGGAGTGCTTTCCTGCCAGAGGCTGCTGACCTGCTTCCTTCTCTGAGCCTGGAAGGAGCTGCAGTGAGAGAGAGGGCACAGCCCCAAGACACAGGGTATGCTGAACCTCACTTTGCTGAGCCACCTGGAGCTATGGCAGCGGGGGGGGGGGGGGGGGGGGGGGCGGGGGGGCACGTGAGTCCTTCAGGCTCACTGACTCAGCTGTCCTCTCCACATTTAGCCCTTGGGCTGGCATCCCGCTCCTGAGGCTTCAGGGTATGTCCAGCTGCTGCTCTGCCTACCATGCCCGGCCACAGATCCTTAGGGGGTTTTCTGTACCTCTCCCCCATCTATTCAAACAGTCCCTCGAGGGATAAATACACAGAAGGGGCCTGAGCCCCCACTCTGTGTCCCAGCCCAAAGTGTCTGCAGAGCTGAGAATGCAGGCTGTGAGCCAGATGGGCCCATTCAAATCCTGGCTCCTCTCCTTAAAAGCTGAGTGACCATGAGCAAGTGACTTAATTCCTCCCCAAGCCCAACTTTATAGGGCTATAGTGAGCATTTTTTTTTAAAGTTTGAGGGTTTTTTTTAAAGATTTTATTTATTTATTCATACAGATGCAGAAAGAGAGAGAGAGAGAGAGAGAGAGAGAGAGGGGCAGAGACACAGGCAGAGGGAGAAGCAGGCTCCATGCAGAGAGCCTGACGTGGGACTCAATCCAGGGTCTCCAGATCACGCCCTGGGCTGCAGGCGGCGCTAACCGCTGCGCCACCGGGGCTGCCCTATAGTGAGCATTAAATGAGATGTCTCAACACAGAAAGTAAAAAGCCAATACATGGTTACTACCATCCTACCTTTAAAATTTCCAACATAACATGACATTTACTTGGCATAAAAAGGTCAGATGTGGGGGCACATATCTACCAAGAAAAGAAGTTGGAACTTGGTGTGAATTTCCACACCTCAGTTCATCACTTATAAAATAGGAATAATAATAATGCTTAATCTCAAAGAATTTTCTTAAAACAGATGAAATAATTCAAGTAAATATGTAGAACTCTCTTTGGTAATAATAGGCATACAGTAAGTTGACAGCTAATAATAAATAACAATAATTTCATGATACAAGAATATATTTAACAATTCAGCAAAGACTTACATCTGGGGGGAAAAACACCTTAAAATCTAGTCCCACCTTGCACACAGTAGCTAAATTTCTTTTATTATTTTATTTTTATTATTTTATTATTATGTTATGTATTTTTAAACTGCTTTTCAATGCTGCCCCCCCCTCCTGCCCCAGAAACGTTAATTAATGCCATGCCTCCTTCTCCCTGAAAAAAATGCACAATTTTACAAACGATTTCAGGAGATTCTAGGATTCCCGAAAGGCATCCTTATGATTCCTTATATTCTATGTGGGTAATCCCTGCCTTAGACCATCCCAGATGACGCATCCAGCGGCTGCCTGAGTGCTTCTGCTACCAGGACCCCACAACTGATAAAGCAGCTCACTCAGTGGTTGGAACAGTGCTAAAAGGTTGTACAATCCTTTCTTGAACCAGGATACTAAAGGATGCTTCCTGAGTTTTATCTTTGGAGCAAAACAGTAGTAGCATGATACCTTTTTCAGGTACCAAACCTTAACATTTGCAGAAGGCAGACCCATGCTGTGACATGCCTGACCCTCTCCGGGCTAAACCTGTGCATCCTCTCAGCTATTCCAGGTGATGGCTTCCAGGCCATTTGCCATCCAGGTCGCCCTGCCCAAACCACCTCCTGGAACGGCTGCAGCTCCTTTCCTTTATCTGGTACATTGTGCTTTAATAATGCCTCCTAAGTCCAAGCTACAGTTCTTAGCCACCTCATCACATCCATTAGGCAGGCATTTAACCACTCCCCAAGGTGTCATCATGCAAGAGCAGAGTTTTGTGCCCCACACACTCCCACTCCAACCTTGTGTTTGACCAACTGATCTTTTAAACCTAAGCTCGCCACCGTACATCTATCCCAATTATATTTAGTCTCACTGATTTCTTCCCTGACACTCTAAACCTTTCGGGAATCTTTGGAGTTCACATCCTGTCACCTAGTTGTATTAATTCTGTCTCTCAGCCTTGAGACACTTGCAAATCCCATCCAAGGTAAGGCGATCAATAAGACTTACACATCTCCCCGTGTGAAGCTCGGGGCAAAGTGCCTTACACGTGTTCTCATTGAATGTTCACATCAACTCTATGAACTAGGCACTGACATCTCTACTATCATCCCTGTTCCATAAAACAAAACTGAGGGATGCCTGGGTGGCTCAGCGGTTGAGCATCTATCTGCCTTTGGCTCAGGGCATGATCCTGGGATCTGGGATTGAGTCCCACGTGGAGCTCCCTGCATGGAGCCTGCTTCTCCCTCTGCCTGTGTCTCTGCCTCTCTCGCTCTCTCTCTGTGTGACTATCATAAATAAATAAAATAAATTAAAAAAAATACTCTCTTAAAAAAATAAATAAATAAAATAAAATCTTTAAAAACAAAACACAACTGAGCCTGATGAAGAGTCAGTCACTTGTAGAAAGGTCATCCAGGTACCGAAGAGCCCAGTCAGGGTTTTGACCCAGGCCTTGTCAGAGCCCCACTATTTTCCACACTGAGTGGCATCTTTTCCTAGACATGTCTGTCCCTCCACCTGAGCTGTGGGATCTCTGATAATCGTGAATAGGTTTCATCTCTGAGTTCCCAGCCCCTGGGCGAGTGCCTGGCGCAGAGCACATGTTTTATGACTAAAAGGACAGCAAGGAAAGGGGTCACGTAGCCGAGCCCTGAAGTTCAAGTTCCTTTGGAGCACTTATTCTACCCTATGGAACATGAGGACCCCCCCTTCGTCCACTCATGACCAGAAGGTGCCGTGTCCCCGGCCGTCAGGATCGCGCTGGCGCGAACACCGTGACACCCATTCACCCACGTCGTTGGAACCTGACCCCGAAGAGTGGCGTTTGTATCCCTCCCACACCACCGTCCACCTGAGCCCACTGGGGTGTGTGGGGGGGGGCTCTCCCAGGGTGCCGCCCCTCAGCGGCCTCCTCAGCACGGCCCCCTCAGGGGTGGCACAGAGAAGGTTCGAGAAGCCTCTGGCTTGGATTTTCCTCAAACATTCCTGACCACACTCAGACACTCCTTTTTCAAGAAAGGGGTCTGGACCGAACTCACAGAGCTTTCAGACCGAGGAATCAGGCCGAGGGGAAGAGGCTTAAGACGGTGAGGGAACACCACCGTCCGTGCGCGGAACCAGTTCCGTCCACGCAGCGCCACGTTTCCATGCACGCCCCCCTCGTGGCACCCAAGCCCCACCGTGGCCTGCTCCTCTTACTCCGGGCTGCGAGGTCTTAATGCTTCTGGGAACCATCAGGCAGGAGCGCCCCTAAAGTCCCCGTCGTGGGTTAACAGGCGGGAAGAAAAGACCCAGGGAAGACCCGGCGCTCACGTGAAGGAGAAAGGGCGGGCGCGCCATCTGGTGGTGACTTCGCAGCTTGCAGGCCTAACTCGCCCCGTCCGCGGTAACACCTCCCGGCCTCTCTCTCTTCCCTCTGGAGGCCCCTTCCTCAGCGGGTGAAGCCTGGGGGGCTGTGGACCACGACGTCCGCGAGCACGTGACCCACCGCAGCAGCGTCGGCCCCCCGATCCAGGGTGACCAATCAGAGCCCAGCATCGCCCACCCCCAGCAGGCTGATTGGCCAAGACGCGGACACCTGACCCAAGAAAGCCAATCAGGGACTTGACAAGATGTACTAGGAGAAGCCAGAGAAAGAGGCTTCTCACTTCTCGCGTCAGGAGCTATGAGGATGCGGACTCAGGGCGCCGCGGGTCATGTTTGGGGTCGTTCAAAGAAAACCTGCCCGAGCACAAAGCAGACAGACACAGAAGGAACCAGAGCAGAGAAATGGAGTGCCGGGACTACAAGCTACACGGTTAGCCCCTGGATCAAACTCTGCCTGAACTTGCAACCACTCTCTCCTCCCATACGGGAGCCAACTCGTTCTGTTTTTCTGAAGCAAGAGTCAGGTCTCTGTCACTTCTCATCAAGAGACATTACACATCAATAAAAGTAAAAGAGAAAAAAAGAATTAAGCCCAGTTGCACAAAATAAATGATGCTTACGTTAACTTTACAATAAGGCTTTTGAAAGCAAAACTACTAATGCCAGCTCTATTAAATTCAAATGAAATAATTACATGACATAATAAATCTTAAAGCCGTGGATCGCTAACAGATTAAAATACAAGGTGAGCGGGGAAGATCTCCACCAAAGTGTCAAAAAGAAGTGGTTGCTGAGTATAATAGAACTTTTACTGAGTATTTTTTACTGTCAAAGCTCTCTTTGCAGCCTGCATGGCAATACAGAAATATCCTCAGGAACTGCTGGATAAACCCTTTCAGCCAGCAAAACCATTTCTAGGAGTCCATCCCAAGAAAAGAATTCCAATCAAGGAAAATAATGCTCACATGGAGATGTTCACTGCAGCATTATTTACAACAGGCATAAATAAATCAATAAACAAACTCAAAAGGTTAGGACACAATTGAATGTTATTACACATGCATAACCAGGCAACCTATTCATACACCAACTGCAGAAATATCTATTCAGGGGCACCTGGGTGGCCCAGTCAGTCAGGCATCAGACTCTTGATTTTGGCTCAGGTCATGATATCATGATCTTGAGGTTGAGCCCCACGTCTGAGCATGGAGCCTGCTTAGGATATTCTCTCTCTTTAAAAAAAAAAAAAAAAAAAAAAAAAAGATTCTCTCTCTCTACCCCCTGCCCCTCCCCCACTCACCTGCTCTCTCACTCTCTAAAAGAAAGAAAGAAAGAAAGAAAGAAAGAAAGAAAGAAAGAAAGAAAGAAAGAAAAGGAATATTTACTCAAACACTTGCTGAATACCAGCAATAATTTACCGAATCCTTATTGTGCGTTATACGTTTTACATCCTTTACATCATTTCACCCTGGAGCAATTTAAATGTTATGGACTTCTTTATAAATCCTTCTATAAATGTGTAATCCAAGGTTTGGAGAAATTTATACCTTTTGGTGGAAGTGACAAAGGATTTGAATCCAGGAGTCCTGACACAAAGTCCACACACATGCTCACTATGCTACTTTCCATGAACCAGGTGAGGCAACGAGAAAGTCACCTGAGTTATGTGTATAGTCAGCACATGGCCTCTGTAGGAAGGACTCTGTTCTTTCCAGCTCAGGTTCCAGGTGGAGGCCAAGGAAAGGGCCTTTATCAGCATCTGCCAGAGGTCAGGCACTGAGCCAGGTCCTTTGTTTCCACTGTCTACCTTAACTCTCGTAGTAATCCCTGGGGAGAGAGCTCACTACACCTTCATTTCTGCAAAAGCTGAGTTCAGAGAGATGCAGACGTTTGTTCCTGGTCAAAGGCATGGCCTCTTATCCACATGTGTAACAAGAAGACGAACAGGAAAAATCATGGAGACCTGCTTGGGTACAGCAGACGATAAGGAGCTGGGAATGGTCTGGAGGGCTCTGAAAGTCAGGCAGAAGGACAGGTGTGCCATAGCGCCTGGAATGGGGAGAATGACAATACTAAATAAATGACTACCATTATAGGGCCCTTACTCCAAGCCAACACTATCCACCATCTCTCACCTCATTCTCAGAGCAGGCCTTCAATCCAGGATTATCCCATTTTACAGATTAGGACTTGCAGCAAGTGACACAACAAGGCTACAGATAAAGACCCATTCTCTCGACACCACAGCACATGGCCTTTCTGGAGCCCAGCAATCTCCATACCTGGACGGTTGAGTCTGTGGCACATTTCCAAACACTAGAGGCAGAGAGGGGCTGGGTGGCGTACTTCACGTGGCTCCTGGAGGGGTTCCGGACAGCAGCAGCATAGCTGGTGGGAGACAGCAGCCCAGCTCCCCGCTAATTGTCCTTCTTTGTGGTGTTCAGTTAAGGACTCAGAAGAAACCAATCTTTGTGTCTTTTCATGGTTAAAATTCTACATAGAACAGAAACCTCAAAGCAACCACCAAGCCAGTCTTTGTTGGGTTTCTAGGCAGTAAGGACGCTGCATCTCAACACTTAGCGCTCAGAAAGGGGCTCGGTTATTCAAAGGGTTGCTCAACAAGAGCCTTTTTCTCCCGAGTCCTTGCAATTCTGGACTCACTTTTAATCCCCGGAAGAAATGTTGGATCCCTTTTCTCCTCCACATCTCAACACCATTCTTGCAAGTTCACGAACTGTCAGTGGAAGATTTTCAGGAGTTGCGCAGTCCACACTTTCTACCCCACTCTGTTAGAACCAGTTTGGTTTTGAGAACCTTGAAACCTTCATTTCTGAAAAACATTAATACATTCAAATATATATATATGTATCAAGTTTCTAAATACAATGAAATACATATGTTATAGTTTCACAAACAAGCCTCAACTGCATTCCTTCAATATAAGGTGCCAGGCAGGTTTCTGAAGAAGCCACTCGGTGGAAGCTGGCTGAATGTGCTTGTCCTAAAAGAGCATACACATCCTGAGTGGAGGGGAATAAAAGCCAAAGACAGATTTAGGTGCCTGGGTTCTCCAAACACACCCTTCCAGGTAGAAGGGCTAAACCAGCTCTGTGAAGAATAAACAACTTCTAAAGGCAAGACCTCTTGCCTTCTCTGGGCCCCAAACTCTACTATGGGCCAATCATCATCATCACCACCGCCACAAAAACTCTCACTTGTAGAGCAGCTGAAACGTGCGGGGCCCTCCCTGAGACATGTGACATGCTTTCTTCTATGGAATAGTCACACTTTCTAGAGAAGAGGAATGCTCACCCCCATTGGGCAAATGTGACACCCAAAACTCAGGAACTCTAAAGAATGACACAGCCAGCAAGTGGCAAAGCCGCAGTGAAGCCAAATTTGTTGGACTCTGGTCCAAGTTCTTCCAGCCTCAACCCCCCCACAACCCTACTCCTCTCCAAACCCTGTGCCCCACTGAAGAGAAGATCTATAGACTCGGAGCTTAGACAGTGATGCCAAGGTGGGAGACTTTCCTCCTCCTCTTTGATGTACCCACACACACTGTTTCCAAACAAATGTTCTCTGCCCTCCTTCCCCGGAAAAGAAAACAGTACTCCAGACTATCTCTTCTTTATAACCCTAATCAACCAACTATATGCAAAAACCATGCTCAAGGATCCTGGGATCAAAAGGTGGCAATGGTTCAGCTGTTTTGGAGAGAAGTTTGATAGAATATTATTACCAAAACCATCCATTTTGGGCACCCTACAAAATATCTGACCCATGCTCAAACAGGGCAATTAAAGATAACAATAAAGGAAAGGCAGTGATGTGCATGGGAGCCAATGGGGACTTTTTCAGAATGTTTATGAGCCAGTAACTACATTGTCAGTGAGCCTGGAACCAGCCATGGTGGGAGAATTTACACCACAGAAATCAGGAAATGTTACAAATCAGGGTTTGGTTTTTCCGAGAAAGAGAGAGAGTGTGTGTGTGTGTGTTATTAAACCTTTGTCAGCACACCCCTGGAAGAAAATTTGTAAAAATGTGGGCAAAGTTAAGGGAAGTCGGGTAGGATAATGCAGTCCTCTGGGGTTAGCAGCAGTGGGGAGCCATCAGCAGCCCAGCCCTGAAGGAGCAATCCAGACTGTAGCTGAAGGTGAGGATCATGGGACAGAGCCTTTGAGACAGGAAATCCAGTAGGGCACAAGATAGGGGGAAAAAATACTCCAATCCCACCCCCTTCCCACCAACCACCTCCAGCTGCTGCCTGCCACTGATAGAGCCCAGCTGAAAGAAGGCAGCGTGGGAGCCTCCTCCATCCCCATGAAGCCCAGAATGATTAGCTTCTGGGGCAGCCGGTAGAGGAATGAAAGGTAGCAAGTGGATTTGGGGCGCTCTGTATCCAAAACAATACACCACCAGCTATTAAACACACATACACACGTTCTCTCTCTCTCTCCCTCCCCACACAAGTACATATATGTATTTCTGGAAGAACCCCCAAGTAAGTGGTAGCAGAGGCTGCCTCCAGGGAAGGACGCTCGCAACTGGGTCAGCAGAGGGAGATTTTCTTTTCATCAGACTCTCCTCCATACTGTTTGACTTTTATTTCTGTGCATATATTACCTCTTTCAAAAGAAGAGAGGTGTTTTGTTTTGTTTTTTTTAACAGCAATACTTTTCTTTCCCTCTTTACACATCTGGTGGGACAGTGACGGGGCCGCCACAGTGTATGATCTCAGGGAGCACCGTTTGCTGACACCTGCTGGAATGAGGCAACACCACAACTAACAGGGAAAGCACAGACAGCCCCATGATACAAGGAGGACCTGCACCCGGGAAAACGTGAACTTGGGAGCCGGACTCTGCCCCAGATTGCCTCTGGGAACTGGGCACCCACCCCCCACCCCCCCAGCTTCCATCCCCTGGCCTGTGGTGGAAGGAAACAGCCCCTAACACGGCGGGGCCAAATGGGCTGGTTCGGGTGCCAAGGAGAGAGGATTTCCTTCAAGGCAGAGATTTTGTCATCCCCATCAGGGGACTCGGGTGGGGCTGGGGGGTTGCTTCTCAGCACTTTTCTTTCCAAGTCCTTTGCACCACCTCCCAGGCCTGGAGTCTGGAAAAGGCTTCCCAGAGCCAGCAGATGCCTCTGAGAGACGGGAGCCGAGCTCCACCTTGTGGCTGCTCACACAGCACCCGGGAGGTGACGCGGGAGTCCCAGAGTGAGCCCAACAGCTGGGAAATGCTCCAAATACAGGCTTCACCCACAAGTTCACGGACACCTTCTCCTCCTCTGCCTCACCCTTTCAACACTGTGCCTTAGGAGGAAAAGTCGCCCCTGTGAAGGCTAGCCCAGGTCCCACTAGGGACCATGGCCACAAGTCAGCTCCTAAAAGCCAAACCCTGGCCTTCAACAGGACAAAATACCAAAACAGAATGCTATGGCACCTCTGAGCTACGTTTAATAAGTGAATGCTTTGAGGGGCACTTGGGTGGCTCAGCAGTTGAGCGTCTGCCTTCGGCTCAGGTCGTGATCCTGGGGGTCCTGGGATCGAGTCCGGCATCGGGCTCCCCGCAGAGTGCCCGCTTCTCCCTCTGCCTGTGTCTCTGCTTCTCTATGTCTCTCATGAATAAATAAACAAAATCTTTAAAAAAAAATAAGTGAATGCTTTGAATCTCTGTTAAACATGACATGAAATTTAATTATGGGACCTCTAAGATTTTGGCAGGGTTTTTTTAAAAGATATATATAATATATATACAGCTTCAATTCATTCCCACAAGATGTTCAGAAAAGCATATCAGGATTCCGGGGTAGGGAGGACAGGTCTAAAGGACCCAGTCTCTACACCTGCCACTGAAGGGCCAGGGATGTTTCTGATAAAGCTGGACCTAGAAAGGGCCTCATCCATCGGCCTTTTGGTGACCCAAGAGAAGAGACTGAGGCCTGAAAGGGGAAAGGCCTCAACCTAGACCCAGATCTGTCCCCAGCTTCCTCTCAAATGTTCTTTCAAGGAGCCACACTGTCCCTGACTGAGCTCAGTAAAGATGAAAGATTGTCTTTATTGTGACAGAAAGATGGAGGGAGGCCACGCACACCTGAGTATACTGGACCCCATTACCTGGGATATGTCATGAGTTTTCCCATGTGTTCAGCATCATGGTTCTAGGGGGTAAGATCTAGAAGGCCTCAGCAAGTCCCCTTGTCCAACCCTCATATTTCAGAAACAGGTAAACTGAGGTCACAAAGGGAACACAGCCTAGTTATGAGGCCTTGGCAGGGGATCAATACCCTAGTACCCTAGGAGTCTCCCCTACTACACACTGCATAACAATAAGAAGCTGAGTCCCCAGTGACCAAGGCGCTGGCACTAGTCATGGTACAGTGTGTCTTAGCTGCTGTGGTGGACAGAGCCAGGCCTAGGATGCAGGCAGGGAGCCGCAGGGCAGGGCAGAAAGATCAGAGGCTTTGCCAGCTGCATTATGACCTGTAAACTGGAAGCAACAACCACCTATTTGCAACCAGAGTATAGAGAAAGTAGTTCTTACAGTAATTTTAATGGAAGCTAAGAAAAAAGAAGCAGAAGCCATGTGTTTCTTTTTTGAAATGAACATAGAGTGCTTGAAAAATAAAACACACTTGCTCTGACAATAAAAAACCAACTCAGCCATTTCTCATTGGCGCTTTATGTTGGATCAAAACATATGCTGGAGGAACGTTTGCTTACCACCACTCATGCTTTGAGTCTCCATGTAAGGACTCCCCCTTCCCTGAAGCCTTCCTAGTTCTGTCAGGCAGGCTTGAGTGTCTCCTTAATTGGGGGCCACCCAACAGCTCCCTGCTCTCCTTCTAGATGGTGAGCCCCCAAGGGTGGAACCTAAGACCAAGGCTTCTCTGGGAATAAGCACAGTCCCAGGAATAAGCACAGTATCCAAACCTAATAGGTGCTCAGTAAATATCTGACACCAGTTAAACAAATAACTACCTGGACTCATCACTAATTACAACAAAGTACAAAAAGCTTATGAATGCAACTTGGTGAATCTTGATATCAAAACATCAAAAAATATGGAGTAACAAAGCCTAACAAGAATCCTTTGAGAAACAAGTTATCTTTTTTTTTTTTTTTTTTTTGAGAAACAAGTTATCTTACACATACAAGGTTTACAGTGCTTCCAATTCAGTGGGTAATCTTCCCATAAAAGTTCTCAGATTCTAGAACTCTGAACCCCACTTGACCCACCAAGGTTTATCAGCTCTAAACCCAAGGCTGCAAAGGCCCAGGGGAGGAGAAGCAGTGCTGAGCTGCTTCTGGAATCAGAATGGAATCAGAATTCCAACTTATTTTTGCTTATTTCTAGCTTTCCTTTTTTTAAAACCACTAAGTTGAATATGTAATAATATACTTAACTTGAAAATTAAAAAATATTCCAAAGGTACATTTTAAGACAGATGGTCTCCCTCCCATTCCTATCTCCACACGCTCACTCAGGCAACCACTATGTTAACAGTTTTCCAAGCATGCCTCAGAGTCTTCTTAGGTTTAGCCAAGCAAGATAAATATTTATTTATTTTATATATATTATAAAACAATATACTTATATACATTTATACATATATACATGTAATTGCATACTATATATACTGTTAGTCTGCCCTTATTTTTTCTCTTTTTTAAAAAAAGATTTTATTTATTTGTTTGACAGAGAAAGAGAGAGAACATCACAAGCAGAGGGAGCAGCAGGCAGAGGAAGAGGGAGAAGCAGGCTCCCTGAGCAGCAGGGAGCCCAATGTGGGCCTTGATCCTAGGACCCCAGGATCATGACCTGCGCCAAAGGAAGCCACTTAACTGACTATGCCATCCAGGCGCCCCTTGTCTTCCTCTCTTAATATACCTTGGATACTTTTCTACATGGGTACCTAGAAAGGTTTTTTAAATTATTTTCTTACAGCTACACAGTATTCTTTTATATGGATGCAACATACTTCATTTCCAGCTCCTCTAACATGGGTCATTTCCACCTTTTGTATTTCAAACAATACTGCAGTGAACAGCTTATGCAAAAACATGTGCTTGCTCAGGTTTGCTGCTTTGCCAGAGCCTCTCTATGTTCCTCAAGCCTGTCCAGATCCTTCACCTCTGACACATGCTGCTTCCATTTATTTTCTGAGATCCACCGGTACCCGTGAGGAGAGGCGGAGCAGGCAGCTGGACCTCTCAACTGGGCACTCTGTGCTGGAGGCAGAGCTGGGACTCCAGGTTCTCCTGCACACCCTTAACCACCCACCCCATCCAGGGCAGGCCTGCACCCAGGGGCTGACAAACACTACCATGGATCCATGGGTTCTCTTGGCTCGGACGACCGTCACCCTCTTTCACCAACAGGTGGAGCTGCTTCCTGCCTCTGGACAGCTCAGGCACTCCATAGGAAGCCAACTCCTACAAAAGCAATGGACTCTGAGAGTAAATGAGGACTTTTGAGCCCTGCGATTACCCACAAACCTCTCCATGTGATCCTCCAACAGCCTCAGGCCATGACTACAGTTTCCTCTGGTTTCTCCCTTCTCCGTCCCTTTCCAGGTTGCAGATACGTGCAGTTGGTGTGCTCTCCTGCACACTGCGAGACGAAATCACCTAGTTGGTACAAACTTGGGCTTTAGAATCACACTCATGTTCAAAATCTGACTCCACCATGTGCCCTGTCGCGTGGCCTTTGGCAACTGGCTTCACCTGTCCAAGCTTCCACCACCTCCTCTGCAGGACAAGAGGACAGCAGTACACACCTCACCGAGCTGGTGGGAGGATTAAACCAGGTGTAACATACAAGGTTTACAGTGTATGTGTGAGGTACAGGCTAAATGCTACACAGACATGCCCTGCCTGTCCAAATGTTGCACCTTGCTTGGGAACACTTCTCAGCATACGCCGGTCTCCATCAGTTCTTCACACACCACAAGCTTGCTCCCGCCCCAAAGTCCACACTTGCTAGGGCCTCTGCCTGCAATACTCTCCCCCTCGATCCCTCCTTGGCTGGTTCCTTCTCATCCTTTAGATCTCAGCTTCTGAGTCGCCTCCCCAGAGATCTCCCTGGCATCTCAGCTAGAGTAGCTATCTCTTGTTTTGCCCCACAGTAGCACCCTATTTATTTAGCACCTGTTACCACCTGCTATCCTAGGTGTGGATTCATTTTTGTGACTGTGGTCTCTCTTTCTGTTGGAATGTAGATTCCAGAAGGGCAGCTTCATCTTCCTCGAGTTTTCCAGCACTGCAGCCAGGAAGTATCCTGCACCCAGGAGGTATCCCATAAATGACAGGTGGATGACTGACTGAGTGGATGAGAGCACATAGGCAGAGTTATGTTTGAGTTTTGAACTCTGTCCACTGGCTGCTTTGCACACCCATGTTCTGATTCCCAGGCAGACTGCCCAGTCTTTGAGGGCAGGAATGGTGTCTTCTCCCACACGTAGCCCTCAGCTAGATGCCAGTACTCAGTGGACAGAGCCAGGACTTGGGGGAAGGAAGGGAGCAACAGGAGAGAGCTGCTCAGGGCTTGTTGGAGGGTAGGGCCCCTGACATTCCCACCCTAAACATACCAGCATGTGTGGATTCCTGGAAGCGACAGAGATGCTTTCCTTAGAACCAGTCCCAGCTGTCTTCCTGCTGATGGTCATCCGGCCAGGTGTACCTTGCCCCCAGCAACCACGTAGTCCCTACTTGGTGCTGAGGGGGATCCTCCTCTTCCCTACAACTCATGAGCATTCCAGGGTTGGTCGTCCATTCTCCATTTTCGACAGGAAAGCCTGCCCATGTCCAATCCCACACTGCTTAGAGAGGCATGCCCACATATCTCTCTTATAAAGAGAAGAGACATCTCTTACCCTAGCAAATACAGCAATCTCCTCTGGCCATAAAGAGTGTGATTCAGGGAGTCCCATGGATTCAAGTAAGATACAAAATTATTGTATGGGGAGTCAGGCCCAAGGAAAAAATGTGCTATGTCCAGCCAAGTCAGAAAATGTCCCCATGCTGAGAGAAACGCCCATCTTGGACACACTCCAGTCAGAAGCACCCAGCTTCCCTCTCTGTAAAAGCTAAATCACTCATACATGACATACTTTTTCTTTAGCCCAGATTTTCCTGGAGCTGAGGAGGTAGAAACATCTACAAAAGGAAGGCACACGCACTTCACCATTTAAAATATATCCAAATCCAGGTTCACATTCAATCACCAAACATACATATCCAACACTGTTCTAGTCATTGGGGGACAGAGGTTACTGCCCCACATGGAACTTTCAGTTTAGTGACAGACAGAGACAAGGAACAGCAAGCAAATACATATGCAGACTAACCACACATTAACAGGCTAGTAGAGTCAGTGCTGTGATGAAGAGTGACCTCTGGGGTCATGGAAGGTGGCTTTGGTCAGGATCAGCAGGAGGTCCTCCTCTGAGAAGGAGCCAGGATGGGGAGAGCACTCCAGGCATAACAGGTACAAAGCCCTGAAGAGCATTCAAAGGTCCCGAATATAGACCCGTGTGCAGAGGGCAAAGGAACTGGCCCTCCCCCATGAGGCTGAGATACCCCACAAGAGATCCCCAAGTCTGCAGGGGGCAGATCGCACACAGCCTTGTTAACTGGAGTTAAAATTAAAAGACATGGCACAGCCTGGGTGGCTCAGCGGTTTAGCGTGATCCTGGAGACTCAGGATCGAGTCCCATGCAGGGCTCCCTGCATGGAGCCTGCTTCTCCCTCTGCCTGTGTCTCTGCCTCTCTCTCTCTCTCTGCTTGTGTGTTTCTCATTAATAAATAAACAAAATCTTTTTTAAAAAATTAAAAGATATGGGTATTTTATATCGAGTGCTATGGGAAATCTCTGAAGGGTTTTAAGCAGGATAATTAAATGATCTTCTCTACTCAGAAGTTGACTTAACATCTTAGCAATGAATGAATGAGTGAACAAATGAACTGAATGAACAACTACAGAATCAATGAATGTGAGTCACTTAGAGTCTCTCAGTGATGAGATCATGCTGAGTTTTTCAGGGACATGAGGACAAGAAGCCCAGGACAGCCCACAAACTCTAGAACCATGAACTCCACACCAGACAGAGAACAGAGAGCATCCCCTTCACCACTCAGAGAGTTTACTGGCTTCAGCTCCCCAGGTCTCCGGCACCTCCTAAGCTCTGCTCACCAAGCAGACAGGGAGACCAGAGAGAAGAGGGAAACATTTAATGTCCCATATCCAGGTGACTCCCCAAGATCTCAGATGAGGGCACTACTGGAGCCTGGAAGTCTCCCCCCAGACTGCAAGCCTCTGAGGACACCTAACACCCATCCATCTCCTACCCCCTCCCCATCATTCTTTTTTGAGATTCAGAAAGTGAGAGAAGGATTTTCTCAAGGTAGTAAAGGGAACTCAGACCTCTCAATTCCTTCCAAGAAAACAAGGACAGAAGCGGACTTCAAACCCAAACAATGTCTCCTGTATGCCCTCTTCCACAAGAGCAACCAGCCAACACACAAGAATAGATCTTCTCTGCCACCTGCATCTGCCACAGCTGCCCTCCCCCACAAAGTAGAGCTGTGGTTTCCATCCCATGTCCCCAGCCTCTCTGTGGAGCTGGCCACAGAGTGGTGTTCACATAAACTGAGAAAGGGAGAAGGTGAATGGTCAATGTCATGGGTGCTGAAGCCAGACAGCCCTGGGCTCCAATTCTGGCTCTACTGTCTGACAGCCCCATGACCTTGGTCTGTACGTTAACTTCTTTGGGCCACGGTCTCCTCATATTTGAAAGGCAGATTAAAATGTACAATGCAGAGGCTTACAAGTTTAATAAAATTATTCATATTGAGGATGAAGTTCAAAGTCTCTCCATAAAAATACTGTTCAGAAACTATTTATGTTGGTGCAAATGTTGATGATGATGGTGGCATCACGCAGTAAAGAGGACTTCTACTGAGCATCTCTACCCTGGGTGTTCCCAGGGCTCATGCTGAAACGTATTTGTTAAAGCAGGAAAGGAAATAGGGATGCTTTGGAAAGATTTCTGCAGAGCCCGCAAAAGAGCAGAAAGTCTAGTCCCGCTGGCTTCCCAGCATCCCACCCCTAATCCACCCCAGACTCCAGGAGAGCCACCTCCCAGCCCCCACTCTGGGACACACCCCTCAGTGGTAACAGGTGTCCAGGTGCTGCGGTGAGCAGCTTGTGGCCAGGGCTTTGAGTGCTGGTGTTGTCACCACAGTAACTCCCCTACGCTCTCTCCTACAGTGTCCAGACAGGAGGCAGGGGGCATCTGAGGGAGCAGAAAGAGTATCATGTGGCCTGGGCTTTGGCAGAGCTTGGCTACAACTTCCCTGTGGCCATGGGTATGATTGGCAGTAAAGGCGTGCCCAGGGTTTCACTTTGCCCTTGCCTGACCCCTACAGACAGCAGGGGTAATTAGGGACCTCTCCTCAGATCCGTAGTCCTCCATTTCACACCCCATCCCATTTTAACTCCTAAAGTTACACCACCACAGAATGAGTGAACAGATACCCACCCAGCAAGCCCTCTGCCAGCCAGGCACCGAGCACCCAGCAGAGCCTGGGGCTGTGGTGCCTAGTTGTGGGCCAACTCTCAGGTTACAGAGGTGGGGTAATTCCCGAGAGGAGATGCAACCCAACTCCTTGCTGTAAAGGTGAGGAAGGGCTGTGTATGCGCACACATGTGTACATGCAAGTCAACCACACCTGGGCAGACACATATACATGAACACCCAGTGCCCACACATAAAACCCTTCTCTCCACAAATACCCTCTGAGCACCCTGTATGCTGAGCCAGGCACTTTGCCTGGGGGCACAAAGAGGATAGGGCAGAAAGGAAGGCCTTACCTACTGGCAGGCGGATGTGACTATGTCATCTCGGCTTCTCCTGCTCCCTTTCTAGGGCAGACTCCATCCCACAGATCCCCCTCCCCCCCCCCATTGTTACTGCTATTACTGAGGTCATACTGGGCTCTGGTGCTTCTCTACTGCGTCCAGCAAACAAGGGGCATTAGATCAATGCCTTCCACACAGTCTGCTTTACTTTGATTGATAATGAGTAATATATTTCTGTGCCCAGACTTTGCCGGCACCCACAGTGCCTGAGCTGCAGAGGCAATGAGAAGCTGCCTCCCTTTTGGCAAAGAGCAATCACTACCTTCTCCTTCAGAGCACACACACACACACACACACAGCGGGGAGCTGATTTTCACACTCTTCCTGCTTATCTTTCTCACTCTGGTTTGTGCCTCCTTTCCCATCTGCCCCAGGCTCAGGATGCCTATCACCTGGTGCCTGCTTCTCTTTTACTATTTCTGCTTCAGAAATACTGAAGGGTCCACCCTGGCTGCAAATAACATCAGCCCCGGGGCACTCAACACAGCAAAATCTAGGCATTACATGAGCATTTCATCCAGAACTGCCCCTTGCCTGTCTTCGTCATCACAGAGCATGGGAAAAAGGAATGAGGGACACAGGGACCACTATACTCGGAATATCCAGATCCTCTGCATCGTTTTTCCAACACACACTGCTGATCTGTCATTAGACACTAGGGCGCTGCACCCACTCATGAGCCCCTTGGGGTCAGGCAGGCTCTGAGAAGTCAGAGTGGGCTCTGTCTTCCCTCCTTCTGCCCCCACCCCCACTTCAGATGCAAAGTGCACATATGGCTCATCTCCATCTTTGGGGGAGGTTCCGTCTAAAGTCCTCCCAAAGATTCAGATTGTATGACAAATCACGTTCTAGACTATCGAGGCGAGAAAGGGCCGGGGCATTTGCATCATTACCCCCAGACAACAGCTTCATTAGGCTGAAAGAGAGGTTTGCAGCGGCGCGAGCTCTGCCACTGACCTGGGCCTCTCACTTCCCCCATTGTCTGTGGGCTCCGAGGCTCTCACTCCAAACCATATGGTCCGTTTGGGCATCTCACACTGCCTTCCAGGAAAAGCAGGCATGTCGGGAAGTGCTTGGGGCAAGCCAAAGGCCTGCCTGCAAGATCCCAGGTGTGATCCTGCCCCAGAGTGAGATCAGTCGGGGCCAGGAGAGAGAAACTTGCCAGAGATCAGAGGCTGAATTCTACAAAGCAGTGTGTGGCCCTGAGAGGGCAGAAGAAAGGCAAAGGAGAGAAGAACCTTAACATTTGTCCCTGACATAGAAGGCAGCCTGCTGTCCCAGACCTAGGATAGCATGTCTGGCTGGCTGAATCCTGGTGTGGAGAGTCCTGAGGTGGCAGTGCTCATGCTTGATCTACCCATTCTTCACTGTGACCCCTACTCAGTCCCCCAAGTATGTGGAGATCCCACTAGGGTCCCAGACCCCAGGCATTTCCCCCACAAATATGATAAGCAGACCCACAATCTGGCAGGATAGAGTGTGAGGCAGCCACAACCGTTCTCTAGTCCCCAACAACCTGAAAACCAGCCATCCATTTGAAGAGGACACCCCAGGGTCTGACTTAAAGAAACCTAGGAGACCAGGCTGGGTGGATGAGCTGTCCCAACCCTATTCCTTCAAAATCCCATCTCTTCAAAAATCCACTTTGCTCTAAGCCTTCGCAAGAGTCCAAACAGATGGAATGAGCCACAGGAGCCAGCACAGCCACATGGGGCTGGTTCCTAGGGGGAAAGGGAAGCCCAGCACCCCTGGCCAGAGATGGTGGGGCTTGTGGCCTTGGGCAAATCGGTGTGCCCTCTTTGTCATCAAGAAATAAGCCAACGTGGGCCTCACCTGATGGTCCTTTGAGAGTAGAGGAAGGAAACACACGCTCCAGGGCACAGCACTCTACTCCGCCAACAGGGAGGATTAGGGTCAGGATTAACATTTTCAACTCAAGCGGACTTTCTGACTCAAAGATCTTCGATCGCTAATCGTATTACTGTCCCTGGGATTATTGCTTTACTGGTTGCAGAACAGATTCTAAAATCAAATTGCTTCAAGTTGCCTCCTGTTTTCTCTTGGCTCTTTGGTGGCGGTGGTGGGAGGGGGTGTTGGATTGTAGCTTGTTAAGGAGACGACTTCTAAAGTCGAATCTCACTTAATATTTCTCTGCTCCCCCGCGCCAGGCGGCGGTAAGACGGGCGACACGGTCCCTTTATTCCCGCCCACGCCTGCTCCTAATTCCTGGTAATTTATCCCATATTAAAACTTCTTTAAGTAAGAATGGACAAGCATCAGCACCTGCTATGCAAATGCGGCCAAATCCAGCCGGGGCCGCGGGGCGTGCGCGCCCGCCCGACCGCGAGCGGCCTTTCAGCGCTCCCAAGGCGCCCGGCGCGCCCTTCATATGGAAACGGGCCCAGGGCCTGACAGATTGCGCCGCGCGGCCGCTCGGGCGGCGGGGGGCGCGGGGCGCGGGGCGGGGCGCGGGGCGCGGGGCGCGGGGGGCGGGGCGCGGGGCGGGGCCCGCGGGGCCGAGCGCGCGCCGGCCTCAGATACGCCCCCGGGAGGCGCGGGAGGCGCGGGCGGCGGGGGCGCCCCCGGGCCTGTTCTGCCCTCCAGCTACTTGTTCCCGAGAGCGCCCGGTGCGCGCCGCCACCCGCGCGCGCCCGAGCCCCCCCCCGCCTCCCCCGCCACGGCACCCTGGCCCGGGGGGTGCCGGGGACGCGAGGTCCTCGAGGCCCCCGCCCCGCCCCGCCGTGCAACCCCGCCGGCTGGCCCCGGGCTGCCCCACCGGCCGGCGGGCTCCGGGGGCGCGCGGGGGGAGCCCAAGCCGAGCAGCAGGCCGGAGCTCGGGCGCGCCGCCGGATAACAAGGATTAGCTGGGGGCACCTTTGAAGCCCCGTCCGTCCTCACGTGGCTGGAGGCCGCGGCGCAGTCTCCTCTCGTGCGGCCCTAATCCCCGCACGCGGCCCGCCCCGCTGCACCCCGGCCCCGGCCCTGCCGCTCCCCTCGGCCGCGCCGCCCGGACGGAGACCCCGGCCCCGGCCTGGGAGCCTGTATCCGAGGCTCGGCGAAGGGAGCGGCGGCGGCGGCAGCGCGGGAGGGGGCGCGCGGGCGCGGCCCACAGAAGGGCGATGTGATAAATACATTGTTTCGCGGCCGCCCGCTCGCTCAGACCCGGGGGTGGGTGGGGGGGCATTGAAAATGAAGCACCCTCTACCCTCTACCCCCACCCTTTAACTCAAGGGGAGTACCAATAATTCATGTATGTTATAATTCTTCATTGCCCCTAGGTAGTCTGGGAAAACTAGAAGAAAAGAAAATGCCAGAAAGTTACGGTAAAACTTAAGATGCGGCTGAAGTCTCATTCTGTGCCCCTGCTGCGAGTGTTTGAATAAGAAGAATGCTCCCGGACTGTAACAAGCAAAAAGAATGAAGAAGACAAAAGATTTCCAGAAAAAGGTTTAGCCAGAAGACAAGGCAAGTGAAACTGAAAGGAGAAAAAAAGCATTTACAATGGAACAATAAGTGTACTAATCGCTTTGATATATTATACAAGCCCAAAGACCCAAAACATTGTGTAATTATTTATAAATGACTTCTCCACTCCTGTGTATAATGCAGAGGAAAGAATAAAACTGCAGGCTACTCTCTAAACTATTTCTAAATAGACCTGGTTCAAAAGAAGGCAGGAGTGTTTGAAATAAAATAATTAATGGTGGATTTTATGGTTGTCTCATTAAAACATTTTAATTACTACAAACAAAATGCATTTGTGTTCCAACCCAACATGAATATATGTAGCCCGCAGCATTAAGGAAGAGAAAAAGCAAAAGGGAAACCCTTCAGCTATTTCTCTATTCTGTTTATTTCAGAATTCTCTCCCCTAAAACGATAGTGAAATTCCATTAGGATAAATTTCACTGTGGCTTCTTTTGTAGGCACAGAAGAAAACATCCTCACACATTTTTCCCACACTTGACCCACAAGCACCTTAGAGTGAAGCGGGTGTTTTTGATCTCCCCTGAAGATGTTCTTAAGGATTTAAAAACATGAAACAGACAAAAATGAACCTTGGCTTTAGCAATATCCCATGGCAGGTGGGGCCTGGATTTGGGGAGCTGAATCTGGTGACAGCAACATCAGGGCCTCTGTTCTGTTTTGTCTCTAAATCTGAGCCCAGAGGAGTTCAAGAAATCTATGAAGGCAAAACTCAGAGACTTTGAAGGAGGTTCTGGATTGATTCTAGCCTCATGCAGGTGATGTGAATATGATTCCAGGCCTCACGCCTGACGGGGGCTGAGCACCTAATGCCTAAACCCTCTTGAGTCCAGGGCCCCGCACCCCTATGGGCCAACCCTGCACAAGTGTGCACACCCCATTTGCCTCCCCCGACTGTACTTTGGGCACAAAAAGGACATTGTTTCACCCAAGACTGGCCCAAACCACAAACGCCCTTCAAACCTTAGGCGAGCCCAAGCACAGATTGTCCCCCACCACCAGGCTTGGGAACACCAATCGAATTTGAAAATTTCTCATAGAAAGAATTTATCTGGCTGCATAACTGACCAATGTGTTTTTTGGAAGGCATGTCTTATACAGCACTAGAATGAAGTTGATCTGCACCAGGACTTCCCCTGGAGGCCAACATTTATTCCCCAAGTAGGCAGATTGTACACAACCGAACACATCAGTATACAATGCCACAGAATATTCAAGCAGACATCTCTGAGGTGGGAAATGCATACAGCCGGCACTGTATTTAGCAGGGCAGGGGCCGAGGGGGCCTCCACGGATTTCTGGAAAGCATGGATAATTTCCCATTTTCCTTGCTCTGTCACTGAAAGACGCCTCTGTTCCCCCCTCCTGCCTCGTTTCCCCCCTCCCTCCTGCCCCCCCTTCCACAACTGTCATGGGTCATCAGTAAAGAAAACAGGGAATTGTTTCTCCTTTCCACTCCCCACCCCGACCCTGCTTCTCTTAGATGGAAACGCATATCTGCGGGTGTATTTAACAGAGTGAAAGGATTTACTGTGTGCCTCTCTGTCCAACATCATCCTTCGTTGCTTCCTCGGGAGTAACTGCACCCTTTTCTTCCTTTTTTCTAAAAAAAAAAAAAAAAAAAAATTACAGTGTTTTCTTTTTAAAATGCCACCCAGCAAACCAATGCCATCCCTCCCCACAGGTAGCTCCAGAAAGAACTAGATGATGATAGTTGGGATGGTTTGGAAAGGGTGTCCCTCGAACAGCTTTGCTTTGTGCAAAAAATCTGCCTTATAAACTCGGTGCACTGCACGGCCTGGTGTCCAAGACCCGGATGGATGAGTGGCTAAGGCACCAACACCCTTCACCTCTCTTACCCTAAATGGCATCTGACAGTTCATGTATACTGTGAAGAAGGAGAAGGAGAAGAAGAAGAAGAAAAAGAAGATCACCTGTAACAAAATCCAGATCTACATGTAGATGCCACAGCACTCTTGAAATTAATATTCTGTCTAACAATTGGTATGGATGGGGGATGATAAATCTCAACTGAAACGTCCTTCCTCCCCCCCCATCCAACACATTCAGATGATCATACCAGCACTTGGAATTACAGGACACTAACCCCTCAGCCTCGTTCCTGAAGCAGCTTCTCTAAAAGATAGTTTGTTCAATGTCAGGCATCTGTGTTTCTGAAAACTGAAAGGGAGGGTGGCAAGAAAGCCATCTGGCTCAGCTTCATGTCCACAAAAGGGCCAAAGGCTGTGGGTACTAACTCCAAATGAAGTCACATGCATGGTCACTGAATCACTGACAAAGCTACAGGAAGAAGATGTGCCCCCACAAACTTAAATCTGCTCCTATCCCTGCATTTCCATGCCTACACACGTGATTACTTGATGGTCTTTTTAAAATTCTGAAATAGTCTGGGGGCCTGGCTGGCTCAGTTACTAGATCATGTAACTCTTGATCTCGGGGTCATGAGTTTGAGCTTCCATGATGGGTGTAGAGATTGCTTTAAAAATAAAAATGTTTTAAAATTCTGAAATTGTCTTGGTGAAGAGCACAGACAGCTTTGTATTTGTGTATGCTGACCACATTAATTTATTGCAGATAAACCTTTATAATTGGCCACTGTTTTCTCCTATTTTGGCCTTTCTTTGCTTAAAACAAGCAAAAAAACCCACCAAGAATCTCAAAAGATCCTGGAAACATCAGATGCCTTGCTCAACCCTGAAAGCCTCTCCTCCCATGTCTCCAGCAGGCTGGTTCCTTCATTGGGTGTTGACATCAGAAAGGTCCTCTCAGTAAGGGACTGAAGTCACCTCCCTGTTGGTTCCACAGTGGCCTCGAGGTAGACCTCCAGAGCTGCCTAGAAGAGGCATGCCCTTTCCAGCCCCAGCATCCCTCCCAGAGATCCTCGTCTCCCCTCTACACTCCCAGTGGTCACACAGCCAAGCAAAACCAGAGAAGCCCCAGTCTTGGCATCACTTGGAGCTGTCACAGATGCATGTTGCTCAGCCTCATGGGCTTAGGTCAGCACAGGATAGGAGGGTGGATGCTAAAGCAAGGCATTTATTCCAATATGAGGGGCAAACAGAGGCTCTAAGTATCAATCACCACTTCAGCATCTGATCCATATTTCCAGAGTCTGATGAGAACCTCTGGGCGAGGGTCCACCATCATCCTTACCACCTCAGGGACCACATCCAGTCCCTTGGAACATCTATCTCCCCACCCAGACTGGCAGCTGGATGGGTTACACATCAGGCAGCCAGAACACCTGGTGCAGCCCTTGCCACCTCGGTGCCTGCTGGGGCCAGATTTATTGCCTGCCCAGATAGCATCCTAGTGTGCTCTGGGAATGAGGGCTTCCACAGATGTGCTCTGTACATCCCTTTAGCCTCCAAGGGAGCTGGTGGGCAGAAGCTTCTCAGACTTTCTTTGGAAGGGAGAGCTCTTAGCCTTAAAGGGAACACATGGGAACCTAAGCCAAGATCTCATTCTCATTCTCCCAGGGCTCAGTGCCATCCTCAGTGGGTCACCTGCAGGACAGCCCCACTCATCCACCCAAGCCTCAGATGCACTTATGAAAAGCAAAGTGGGTAAGCACTAATGTCCAGGGAGGAGGTGTACTGCCCAAGAGCCAAAAGCAGGCAGGGGAAGGCTCAGATGCCTGCCCAGTCAGGTAACTAAGGCTCAGGCAGAGGAGTGGGACACATGCAGGAGAGAGCACAGAGCCACTGCTAGCTCACAAGGTACCTTTGGGGACATTTAAGTAGGACACCTCTCTGGGAAGATGCAATCCCACATCACGGTACATGGCTTGGCACATGGTAGAGAGGTTGGAATTTAGCCTCCACTTGCACTGGATGCTCTTGTGCAGTGAACCACTGGACCAACTGTGATAGCCCTGCTCAGAAAAAGCAAGAGGAGGGATCCCTGGGTGGCGCAGCGGTTTGGCGCCTGCCTTTGGCCCAGGGCGCGATCCTGGAGACCCGGGATCGAATCCCACGTCGGGCTCCCAGTGCATGGAACCTGCTTCTCTCTCTGCCTGTGTCTCTGCCTCTCTCTCTCTGTGTGACTATCATAAATAAATTTAAAAAAAAATTAAAAAAAAAAAAAGAAAAAGCAAGAGGAGAATGAGACAAAGAGGAAGAAAAAAGGCTACCATGGCCATTTGAAGCCCATCACAACTGTCTCCTACCTTCTTCCCACTGGGACCCCATAGAGGTCCCATCCAGACTGGCCGCCACAGTCATCCCCATAACCCCCTTCTATTTAAACTGTCTGTTCATATCCCATCCATCCTTCAAGGTCTTCTCAAGTCCTCCTCTTCCAGGAAACCTTTCTTGATGACCCCCTTCCCTTTGGGAGATGCACAATGCTCTCCAGGTCTGCCACCTCTATGGACCCTCAGTACTTCTCACAGCCACTGGCAGGTCACCCTTCTGTGACCACTTCTCCCCGGCTGGCCACATCTCCCCTGCTCCATGACTACAAGTCTGCCTGACTCGACACAGAGCATCTGGCACCGGGCAGCATGCAAGAAGTGCTCACTGTGTACTTACTGATTAACTGTGATGGAAAAATCTGGAATTGGGGCTAAAAGGACTCCTAAGTCTGGCACTAGTTTGACCACCAGCGATCCCTGGGATAACCAGGAGAAAAGACCCCTCAATCATCCACCTGCTTCCTAGGCATGAGGTACAGTGCGCAGATGAATAACCTCCAAGGGTTCTGCCAGTGGTGAACCCTAAGCTTACGAGGCTCCATGCCCATCACCCCCATCAGCCGGGTTTTCACCCCTGTTAACCCAGTATCTAGCACAGTGCTTGGCCCAGAATAGGCAAGCAATATGGTATATGGGTTGCCTCAGTCTCCATGCTTTGGCAATGGAGCATTTAACTTGGGGTTTTATGTAGCAAACCACAGACATCAAACCTAGCCAACCCAAGCAAAAGGGCCCTACTAAGAAAAGTCTTACTATGGGGTTTCTTGTGCAGTCAATAAAAAGACTAGAGAACCAGGCTTGGAATATAGGGGGGAATGGGGGACGGGTAGCAGAATCACAACTAAAGACAGGCCCACCAGAAGGCTAGGGCAGGATACCCACTGGCTCCTGGCCATACCTTTTACCACTGGCCACTAGCCCATCCAAGTTGTTTCCACAAAACATATATACTCTGAGCTGTCACTAGCTCAGAGCCTAAGTTCCAAGTGGGGCAACTGATCCCATTTAAGTCACATGGCCATACCCCAATTGCCAAGGATGCAGAGGGAGGAGCCCATACATTCAAATTCCTCCACAGGAAAGCTCTTCAGGTGTAAAGCAGCCAAGAAATGACACTCCAGTGACCCTGTTCCCCTAAACAGACAGATCCTCTCTCCCAAGAATTTAGAAAAGGAGCTAGTATGTTGGAGTAGTATGTTGAATAGTGGCTCCCCAAATGATGTGTCCACCAGAACCTCAGAATGTGAACGTATTTGGAATAAGGTTCTTTATGGCTGGAATTAAGGTAAGGATTTCAAGGCAAAATCGTCCTGGATTAGGGTGGGCCCTGAATCCAATGACGACGAGTGTCTTTATAAGCCCTAAATCCAGTGTCCCTTTAAGACAGAGAAGGAGGCAGCAGAGACTGAAGTGGTGCAGCTACAAATCAAAGAGGCCAAGGATTACCAGGAGCCCCCAGAAGCTAGGAGAGGCACAGAACACAATCTCCCTCGGAACCTCCAAAGAGTCAACCCTGCTGATGCCTTGATTTCAGACACCCAGCCTCCTGAAGAATAAAAGTCTGCTGTTTTAAGGCCCCTACTTTGTGGTGATTGAGTACCCCAGTCTCAGGAACATCATAGAGGCACCGAGCAATGTCAAATCAAGGCTGGTGGGAGTGCCCTGGAGCCTCACGGAAGCAGAGTGAGGACACCTCAGCTCCAGCAGACTCACAAATACCAGCACCTTTGTGTCCCTTGAAATGCCTATTACCAGCCAACAATTTCCCTTTCTTGCTTCACCAGATTAAATCCATTTTTTGTGACTTCTAACAAATCTAAAGCTCTTCTATATGAGCATGTACAGCCTTCTCTCCAGGTGGGGAGTAAAATGTAAGGCAGGGCAGAGGGGCAGGAGGAGCTGAGCAGAGTCCATGAAGCCAGAAGACCAGCACTGGACCACCAGCCAAGGCAGACCACCTGCCTCTAGACAACAGCACAGCAGAAAGGGGACAGTGTCTCCGGGAAGGACAGCTCTGAGGACAACAGGCCAGGGACCACACCTGAGGCCATCACCCAGATATGGGGAGGAGACTGAAACTTTGCTAAAAGGTGTTCATTTTGTTTTTTTAAGATTTTATTTATTTATTCATAGAGACACAGAGAGAGAAGGAGAGAAAGACAGACAGAGGGAGAAGCAGGCTCCACGCAGGGAGCCCGACGTGGGACTCGATTCTGGGTCTCCAGGATCACACCCCTGGCTGCAGGCGACGCCAAACCGCTGCGCCACTGGGGCTGCCCTGTTCATTTTGTTTTTAACCTCCCCGCTCCCATAATCTGGTGTTTTCCTTAGTGACTATTTCTCCCTAAGTACAAAGTTAGGGGTGTCTGGGTTCTACTGCTCCCAAGTGGGCCCTGGTGACCAGAGAAAAGTGACTGCTGACAGGCAGAGTGTAACCCTTCTGCTATAACAGGTGCATTCATATCACTGAGGGAGAGAAAGGAATAGGGGGGTGTGGCAGTGGCTCCACTGGGTGCTTGCTACCGTCTCTCCTGGGCCAGGAAAGCCAGGTCTACTTGGGTAGGGGGTGCTCACACTCCAGGGAGCCTCAGAGGCCGCCTGCCCGTCCAGAGAGGCAGAGTCAGGGGGCGGGGCTCTCGGAGTGGGGCGGGGGGGCGGGGATTCGCATGGTTCTGTTATTTTATTATTTTTTTTTTAATTTTTTTTATTTATTTATGATAGTCACAGAGAGAGAGAGAGAGGCAGAGACACAGGCGGAGGGAGAAGCAGGCTCCATGCACCGGGAGCCTGATGTGGGATTCGATCCCGGGTCTCCAGGATCGCGCCCTGGGCCAAAGGCAGGCGCCAAACCGCTGCGCCACCCAGGGATCCCTGGTTCTGTTATTTTAAAAGTCACTGGAAAGTGTTGGGGTAGGAAGGCTGAGGGACTAGTGAGACGCTAGGGGTGTTCGGCCAAAATTGCACTCAACTTGAAAAACCATCTATTCCTTTACTTTCCAAACTTCTCTTCCACCTCCTCCATCCTCCGCCCCTAGGTGAGGAGTCGAAGAGGCATTGCCCTGTTTCTTCAATCCGGAAGGAACAGAAGCACGTATCTCTGCCCTCTGCTCCATGACCCTCACTCGCCCCCCCTCCGTCGTTGGGTGGGGGTTTTCCCGCAGTTCTGAGGGCGCTGCCTCTCCCCACCATTTGTCGGGCGCTGCCGTACAAAAGCGCCGTGCCAACTGTCCCTCGAACATCATTTCACATCATCCTCAACAGGACAGACTTGTGCCCCATTTACAGATGGGGAAAGTGAGGTCAAATCACTGGCCCGAAGTCACAGGGCCAGTGAGCAGCGGGAGAGAGGAAGCGAACCCAGGCTTCCAGCCGGCTCCGGGCTTCCGCAACTTGCTGCGCGGGCCGCACTCTCCAGCCCTCGCCCCGCCTCCTCATCCCACCCCGGCGAGGGGCGCCGGGCCCGCCCCCAGAGGAGCGTGCCTCGGCCGCTAATCGCCGGACGCCCCCGCCTCCGCCGCACCGCCCGGAGACGCCCCCGCCGGCTTAGCCGGGAGCCGGCTCCCGGGGCCCCGCGCCGCCGCCGCCGATTGGCCCGCGGTAATTACGGGCACGCTCCGGGAGGGGGGAGGGGCCGGGCGGCCCCCCGCGAGCATAAATTATGCAAATACCCGGGCGCCGCACGGGGCCGACCTGCCGCCTCGCTGCATTCACGGGGGCTGCCGCGGGGGCGGAGGTGGCAAGGGAGGGGGGCGCCCATTGTTGGGGCGGGTACTTAAGGGGTCCTGAGGCCGGTCGTGTGCCACACTCGGTGCTCACACGAGCTGATCTGCTCGCCGGCGAGATCACTCGGGAGACCGGCCAGGAGCGTGGCCCCTGCAGACGAGGCGAGGAGGCGAAGCCAAGCTCCAGGTGCGCCCCCGCGCCTTTCCAGGCCTTCGCGCCCGCAGCAGCCACAGGGTAGGCCCGGGCCATTTGTAACGTAAGTGCGCCCCGGCGACCCTGCCCTCAAGCCCGGGCTCCAGTGCTCCAGGCGCGCCCTCACCTGCCCGTCGGTCCTGCGCCGCGCAACGATGCCAGCCCCCCTGGAGACCTGCCTCTCGGACCTCGACTGCGCCAGCAGCAGCAGCAGCAGCAGCAGCAGCGACCTATCCGGCTTCCTCACCGACGAGGAGGACTGTGCCCGGCTCCAAACACCAGCTCCTGCGTCGGGGACGCCCGTGCCAGTCCGCAGGGCCGTGCCCGGGGTTCCTGCAGCGCCCGATACTCCCCGGGCGCAGGACGACGAGCAGGAGCGGCGGCGGCGCCGGGGCCGGGCGCGTGTGCGCTCCGAGGCGCTGCTGCATTCGCTGCGCAGGAGCCGGCGCGTCAAGGCCAATGACCGCGAGCGCAACCGCATGCACAACTTGAACGCGGCGCTGGACGCGCTGCGCAGCGTCCTGCCCTCCTTCCCCGACGACACCAAGCTCACCAAGATCGAGACGCTGCGCTTCGCCTATAACTACATCTGGGCTCTGGCGGAGACTCTGCGCCTCGCCGACCAGGGACTGCCCGGGGGCGGTGCCCGGGAGCGCCTCCTGCCGCCGCACTGCGCCCCCTGCCTGCCGGGGCCCCCGAGCCCTTCCAGCGACGCCGAGTCCTGGGGCTCCGGGGCCGCCGCCTCCCCTTGCGCCACCGCCGCCTCGCCACTGTCTGACCCCAGTAGCCCCGCCGCCTCGGAAGACTTCGCCTACGGCCCAGGCGACCCCCTTTTCTCCTTCCCCGGCCTGCCCAAAGACTTGCTCCACACGACGCCCTGTTTCATCCCGTACCACTAGGCCCCTTAGGGACACCGTTATCTTCCCCCGCCCTCAGGCAACAGGCAGTAGATGGAGCCCCAACCCGGCGGAGGGAGGGAGCAGGAGCTTTCAAGGGGTGGGAGATACCTGAGCCGCTTGTTAGGTCGCTGCACCCTCGCCGAGGCTGCCCCCTGGTCTGTTTCTCCAGCCCTCAGCCCACGGCCCCTCCTGCCCGCCCTTAGACGGCCTTTCCTTTTGCACTTTCTGAACTTCACAAAACCTCCTTTGTGGCTGGCTCAGAGCTGACCCCAGCCACCACTTCAGTGTGATTTAGAAAAGGGACAGATCAGCCCCTGAAGACGAGGTGAAAAGTCAATTTTACAATTTGTAGAACTCTAATGAAGAAAAACGAGCATGAAAATTCGGTTTGAGCCGGCTGACAATACAATGAAAAGGCTTAAAAAGGAGAGACAAGGAGTGGGCTTCATGCATTATGGATCCCGACCCCCACCACTGCAGGCTTGCTCTAGGAAGAACCCAGAGACTTGAGACTTGCGTAGCTATTCAGGCACCGACTGGGCTGGAAAGTACTTTAATTTATTCAAGATACTTCTTTCATATGAAAATGTATTTTTGTATATAAAGATTTTATTCTATTATTATGAGCTATCAAAGTTTACATTTTTGTACTGCAGATGTTTCGTGTAAATAAAAACTAAGTAAAAAAAAAAAAATAAGTCACCAAGTTTCTCGCCTAATGTTGATGTCTCACTGAGGCTTTTTTCCCTTTCCCTGGCGACTCAACCACCAAAGTGAAACACTATCCTTACCCACCTCCAAACCTTCCAGTCCCTTTTCAAAAACAATTTAAAAAAATAAAACGCACCCGATTTCCACCAGGGAACGGGATAGACAGACCAGGGCATTTGGGATTCATCATTTCCTTTCACCTTATAAACACAAGGGAGATCTTTCAAGCTCCCCATAAGCCAATTAAGACTTTTTAGTGGGGAATTAGCCCGGATACGCAGCTACCTGTAGAGGTAGGGGCGGTAGGAGACTCTTTCTTTTGAGGAACTCCACATCAGCTGGCTCTGTGTTTCAAAGAGAGGGGATTAAAAAGATCAATACAGTGTGACCAGTGGCTAGGAAGTCCCAGTGACAGGTGGGCCCAGCCTGGGCAAGCAGAAGGGTCCACTCTTCTAACAGCCTATTTAGAGGGAGAAATTGATTTGTAAACAATGCCTCCAAATTGTTGTCCATTGAGGCTAAGATCACCCTGGCTGTGAGGTGTGGAATGAATTAGGCTGGTGTGGCATCCCTAGATGGGATGTGCACCTGCCTAAAATTGTGAGTTAGGGTGCCTGCGCGTGCGCGCGCACGCGCGCGCACACACACACACACACCCCATATATACACCCCCACACACACATGCTGTGCCCACAGTGAGGCGGGGGCAGGGGCGGTGGGTGGTGAATAGGGAGACATTCGGTGGGCTCCGTCCTGGCTTGCTCAGCCAGTCTTCAAGGGCAACAGCCAAAGCTTTCATTTGCTGCCAGAGAAATCAGCCGCCCAAACTCAGTGGGGAATTTTCTGACTGCAGTGTGTTTGTTGTCTGACAAGTAGCTAACAGCATTGGCCACTAGCAGCTTTTGTTTTAAATTTCAGAATGCGGATGATTAAAAAGATGCTTCCTAAAATGCTTTGCTGTTTCCCCAGCTCACAAGTTACCACACATGAGGCCAATTTTTTACCCCCACTGGGTTACTCCTTTCCATGAACTTAATTATTTAGAAGCAGGAGTTCAGGAAAATAGTATACTCTCATGTTAAAGAAATCATATCTGTTTAGGAGGTACATAGAAACAGAGGGTCAAAAGTAAAGCCAGTAATAGCATTTTCCCCGTGCAAGAGTTTTCCCTCCTCAGGACGTATGTCCTGATGACTTGGATCCACAGACTCATAAGCCACATCTCCAGCAGGCGTCACTAAGCCCAGCCACCAGCCAGGAGCCCTCTTTCAGATAAAAAGGCTCCTTTACAGAAGGTTCTGGAAAGTTGGATGCCTTCTCTAACTGCCCTCAGAGCAGACAAAGGATCCTCCAAGAAAAGCTTCAGAAGTTGTGAGGGCTGAGAATGGAGTTGTTTCTGCTAAAAGCTCTAAGGAAGAAGTTGTGTCTCTTGAATGACCCTGCCTGGGGCCCCACTCTATTGTCTGTTTCAGAATTAATTCACTCTACTAGCTTTGCATTTTCCTATAGCAAAAGACACAAATGGTCTGCATCAGATTTTCTGCTTTCCTGTGCATAGGATGTTTGGAAGTAACTCCTTTCAGATCTGGACTGCAAGAAGGGCAGTTCCCCTATGGAGACTCTGCTCCGCCAGGGTGTTGGTACACATATCTGGACCAGAGGAAGAGAACAGCTAATTATGTTTATCATTGTCCAAAATCCTTGGGAAAACGAGCAGCCAGCAAACATCCCGAAATCCCCCAGGCAACCTGGAGCTCACAGCTGCAATAGAACCTTTGTGTCCTAAAATGGTACACAGCAGCACCAAAATCAGAAAACATCACTACCCCCAATACTGCAGAAGAGCAAACCATATTCTCAACTTGGTTGCCAAAATAGGCTCATAACTTATGTTGCAGGTTCCAGAACACCTTCCATCTAAAGAAACATGTTTTGCAACATCAGTTGCTTCGGGGGGGGGGGGGGGGCATCTCCACCCCTACCAGTTAATACGAAAAAAGACCGTTCTTCCAAGGAAGAAAGTGTATATATACAGTCCTTGGAGCTCTCAAATAAGAGAAAAGGAGGTGGCTTAAAATGCTTATTCCTAGCTCAGGGGCCTCTTTCTTCCTGCAGCAAGCTCTCATTCATCCACTGGCATCTGTGAAGGCAGGCTGGAGGTTACTAAAATATTGTACTCAATTATGGAGCATAGAACTCCCTGCTGACAGCCATGATTCACTTCTTCAACAGAATCTTCCACCACCGAGGAATCAGCAGGCACCTAGAAAGGCATATTTGTTCTCTACCTTGATCTCTCTATTTGTTTCTGTCCTGGTGTAATGTGTATTTGTACACACACTGCTTCCAAGCCTTTGGGAAACCAGGCCAGGAAAGACTGGGATGCACAGGAAATAAAGGATTTCCCTCTTAGCTTTAATCACTCTTTGTCAAGCCCCTGCTGTGTGTTGAGCACCATTCTAGGCACTGTGGGGGCCAAGACACCTCAAAAAGAGGCTCACCGGAAGGAGCTTAGAGTCTCACAGGGAAAGACAAATCAAATTCCTGAGAGATGGTGGTAAATGCTGAAGAGAAGAATATACAATCAAGTAAAATAAGGGGAATATGGAATGCCAGGGTCCAAGGGAGTTTGCTCTTTTTAAAAAAATGGTTAGGAGGGCGCCTGGGTGGTTCAGTCAGTTAAGCATCCAATTCTTGATCTCAGCTTCAGTCTCAATCTCAGGGTCATGAGTTCAAGCCCCATATCGGGCTCCACACTGGGCATAGAGACTGCTTAAAAATTAAAAGAACATAAAAAACAAAGAAAAGATGGTCAGGGAAGGGCTTTTAATGAGATGACATCTGTGCAAGGCTCAGGTGAGAGAGGAATGGAGCAAACCATAGCATTAATCAGAGGGAAATGTCTCCAGGAGAAAACACCATGAGGAGAAAGCCCTGGCCATGCACAGTGCAGAGAGGGACAATGAAGAAGCTGATGTGACAGGCACAGAAGGCATAATGGGGGGTGGGGGGTGGGGCGGGGGCAAGGATGGAGACAGACAGGAGGCAGTGCAAATCATAATTTTTGTTCCCCCAAGGTAATTGAAAGGTTGAAAGCAGAGGAGTGATGTAAGTTGACTTACATTTTTTAAAGCCACGCTGGTTGTTACAGGGATTGCCAGGCTTCAGGGACCAGGACAGAAACAGGGAACCCAACTAAGCCTCTGTACATTCATCCTGAAAAGGGGCTTGCAGTGGTAGAAGGGGTGAAGAGTGGCCAGAACCAGGACGACTTCTGGAGTAGCCAACAACAGGATTTGTTTTAGGTTATGAAAGGAAGAAATCAAGGAGGTCTTCATGGACTTGGGTCAGGAGCCATGAACACACAGAACCTATCCCTAAAAGCCCTTTACAAGTGGTTAATTTTGTGGAAACTACTCATTTAGCACCCAAAGCAAAGATGGAAACATGAGTTGCAGTGTCCATAAGGTTATAGACAGATGGTTGCTCAGAAGAACCATAACTTTTTCTGGGTTCAGAGCCTAAAAATAATGCCTCAGAGAAAACTCACAATGGGGTAAGGGAGAGGGACTCCTGATGACATGGACAACGTCCTCAATGTCATCATCATCGTACACATCACCATCCCAGCTAACACTCACACAGCGCTTTTTCTGTGTTTCAGGTATTTTCTAAACACATGACACATGTTCCATTTAATTCTCACAACTCGGGAGATCAATAATAGCATGATCTCCATTATACAGATGAGGGAACTCTAGGCACAGAGAAGTCAAATAACTTTCCTGGGACGACGGAGCTAGTAAGTAGTTGTGAAGCTAGGGTTTGAACCCTGGCAATCTGGCTCCAGCGAATCTGCTGCTTTGTTAGGTTGTCTCTGAAGGAACGCAAATGAAAACATCATGGGCCACAAGCTTTCTGAGGCCCAGAATGATCCAGGGGTAAGCTTAACCAAGCTACAGTTGGGGCTGCACCTGCCATATAAGGCCTTTGACTGAATGAGGAAAAGTGCTGCTCCTCCCAACCCTCCTGGTGCCAGGCCTGTGCCAGGGTGCAGAGTGGGGTACAGAGTCTCCTTCGCCCCTCTCGTGGGGGATGTGCACAAGGCACAATCCATACGAGCTTATCTAGTAGCCCTAGAGGCAAGGATGGGCACCTGAATGCGCCTTTTCCTGACTTAAGTAGAGACTGTGTGTGTGTGCGAGGTGTTTTCTGGCAAGGACCTGGGGTATCACTGCTTCAGTTTCCAAAACCAGCAGAGCATAGAACCTCCTGTGAAGAATCAGTTTTTTCCTCATTTATATCTGGCTAGAAAGTCCCTTTACATCTCACCAAGGCCTAGCCTTCCTTTAGAAAATATTTCTAGGATTGCTCCAACGTAGGCCAAACAGGGAATCCAGGCTTCAGAGTTCTACACCAAAGAGCATAATGGTGAAGACTAGAGCCTGGAAGGTGCTCCTGCCAACTTGTACCAATTGCCTGTATGATCCATAAGCCAAAGTCCACGGTATTCATAACTTTAGGAGCTGTCACTTCCTGGGGACAGTTCAGAACAAACAGCTCTAGCCCTGAGCTTACCTACTGCCTACAGGCTGGTGTCTGGGAGCCAGGCAACCCTCGAGGCAGGATGCAAAAATTGGATGTTGGGGTTTCACATGGCTGAGCTTATGCCTTCCTTTCTGGAAGCAATTAGACACCAGTCCTGGTTGAAGTCATTCTCTTGTTCAGGCAAAGACCACTGTGCCATTGACCAACACATCTTTTTCCAGCCTCGAGAATGATGGACAATGTGTACCCAGCTTATGCCAAGGTGGTATCAAGTCATTGAGATACAAGCAAAAGGGTACCACTTCTTTGTCACCTCAGATTTGATCTTTGCTCTACCTAAAGAATGTCACTTAGCCCTTGATAATATACTATTTGGTTCTATTAGGATAAACTCATGGGGAGCCTGGGTGGCTCAGTCAGTTAAGCGGCCATCTCTTGATTTCAGCCCAGGTCATGATCTCACAGTCCTGGGGCCCAGCCCAGCATTGAGCTTGGTGCTCAATGGGGAGTCTGCTTGAGGATTCTCTCTCTCCCTCTCCTTCTGCTTCTCTCTCCACTTTTGTTCTCATTCTCTCTCTCTCTCTCTAATGAATAAATAAATCATTTACTATATGACTCAGCAACCCCACACCTAGATATTGACCTAAGAGAAATGAAACCACATGCTTACACAAACAGCTTTATGCAAATGTTTATATTAACTTTATATTCTCCAAAAACTAAAAAGAGCCCAGGTGGCCATCAACAGGAAAATGGATAAAGAAACTATTGCTTATCCAACTGAAAGTAGTTAATGGATATATGCTAGAGAATATAAATGAATCGCAGGAAAAAAGGGGGAAAAAAGCCAAACTTAAAGGCTTATATTGGGATGTCTAGGTGGCTCAGATGGCTGAGCATCTGACTCTTGGTTTCTGCTCAGGTCATGACCTCGGACTGTGAGATCCAGCCTGATGTCAGGCTCTGTTCTCAGTGGGAAAGCTGCTTTATATTCTCTCTCTCCCTCTCCCTCTGCTCCTCCCCCTGCTCTCTCACCCTCCCAAATAAATAAATCTTTTTTTAAAAAATAAAGGCTACAAAAAATTTTTTTAAAATAATAAAGGCTAAATATTTTATTATTCCATTTATATGCATTCAGAAAAAAAGAAAAAGGGTAGGAGTAAAAATTAGATTAGGATTTCCAGGGGCAAGTGGGGAAGATTAAATAGAAATAGAGCAAGAGAGTTCTTTGAAGAGTGTTGGAAACATTCTGTATCATGATTCTGATGACAGTTGCACAGTTTGTCAATACTCATACAACTGTACAACTTCAAAAGGAAAATTTTATATTATGCAAATTATATCTCAATAAGACTGACAAAAAATGATCAGGGAATGTGGTGGAGTTCCCAAAACTGTCACCTGGATATGATGCAACCCAATTTCAGCTACGAGGCCAATGACAATACCCCTTAAAGTCCTTTAGGGGTTTCCAGCACCAGTCCCTGGTGAGATATGTACAGAAATGGAAAAGGGGATATTTAGTAACATTTATATAAACTTAAGCCTATTATATCTAATAGTAAAATACTTCAGGCTTCTGTTTTGTAGGTCTTTGGGAAGTTGCTCCCTTCATTGTTCTAGTAATTCCTTTTAATTTTTTTTCACAAAAACTCTGATCTGAAATGGATCGAAAATGTTTTTTTAAAAAAAAAGAGGAAGAAAAGAAAGAAAAGAAAATGGGCCCTTTACCACTTATAGTTTGAGAAGCTCTGCCCTAAGGAAGCGTAAAGTAACTTGGAAGACTGCGTGTCAGAATGATTGCATGAAGCAGAGCCATCTGGCCACCTAGAATGCTCCTCTTGGACCATTAAGTGAATGAGAAATAAACTTTGTTCTTTAAGGGGTCCCCGGGTGGCTCAGTCAGTTAAGCATCTGCCTTCAGCTCAGGCCATGATCCCGGCATCCTGGGATGGAGCCCCACATCGGGCTTCCTGCTCAATGGGAAGTTTGCTTCTCCCTTGCCCTCTGCCTGCTGCTCCCCCTGCTTGTGCTCTAGCTTTCTCTTTGTCAAATAAATAAATAAAATCTTTAACAAACAAACAAACAAAAAACCTGTGTTCTTTAAGCCGCGATATCATTGTGTGTCTCTGGGATCACCACAAGGGTATATACTACCTACGGACTCCCAGCTAATGCCTTAGTCCCACAAAAAACTAGAAACAAAATATACGGGAAAGCACAGGCTCAAAATATATGGGAAAGCAAACAAGATGAGTCTTAGTTTTCCCACCACAGAAAGTCCCCACAGAAGTGAGGAGGTAAGAGCTGAAGTCCTCACATCTTCGGCAGGGTATAGGCGGGCTGACAGCAAAGATGTGGAACCATTCTAACACCCTGCAAGTGCGCAGCAGGACTTGGCTTTCCCAGGCTCGGTGGTGGGAGGGGCAGGGCTCCTAGGACCACAGAGGCACCTGAACAACCACAGCTGCCCCAGAGGGATGGCTCTCGGGCCTCCCCCTTACCGGGCCAACATACTGGGAATGGGTACTTCTGACCATTATTGAGGGTGCTCGGGCAATGTAACTTGTCAACTCCTAATTCCAGTACTGCCAAATCCTAATTGTTCTCCTCATGTTGCCTCAGTCTTGTCATCTGTAAAATGGAGACTAAGCACATTATTACCCATCTCTGTCATAGAATTTTTCAAGGTTTCAGTGAGAAGTCATTCACATAAAGAGCTAAAACTGTGCCTGGCTCATTAAAGGAGCTTGATAAATGTTAGCTATTGACTGATTTAGCTGCAAGCCAATTATCCTTTGTAATGAGATGATCTCTTTCTTTGGTCACCAGATGGTCCCTGTGGTGCTTGAAGGCTGTAGGCCTTAGATACAAACCTGACTAGTGTAACTTGATTCTAATGCAGCAATTTGAGTCTAGGGGCCAATGCTATACTTCAAATGTAAAACTGTGATTAGAGTACTTAGGAGGGATATTAAATTATACCTAGTGATGGTCTGGTTGAAGCCAGACGCAAATCTCACAGCCTTTAAGACCTCTTCATATTGAGCATGAGTACAGTGCCTTCCAGTTTACAAAGCAATTTCACATCCATCATCTGATATTAGCCTCACGATGTCCAGTGAGGTAGAAGGGATTATTGTATCTATTGCACAGATGAGACAAGGGGCTCAGAGGTTAAGTGGTTCACCCAAGGTCACAGGGTTAATGAGAGGAGAAGGTGGGGCTCAGAGCCGCATCTGGTTCTGGGCCCATTTCTTTTTCCCAGATACTTTTCTGCCTCTGTAGGCCTGCTTCACCTGACCCAGGGCACACCTCCACTTCACAGTCATTTCTACACCATGAATTGTAACCAAGCAAAAGACGAATAATAAAGGTGACATGATTAGGTTGAACTACATAAAATTGCTGATATTTGAACTACAGAAATGACAATTGCATATGGTTCAACCTAATAGCTAACACTTACTTGGATACTTGCCACTAAGGCAAGCACTTTACAATTGCATTGTGGCTTATCTACTCACAAAAGTTCTATGACCTCCACTTTAGAGATGAGGATTCTGAGACCAAGGTTGCAAAACTAATGAGTGATGGGGGCAGGATTTAAATGCAGGCATCTGGGCCCAGAGCACAAGGACCTAACCTCTGTATTGCTCTACCATTTATTTCCCTAGCAGGAGGACATAAGCCACTAATGAAAGAAACCAGGGTTATTTGACTATGCAGTGCTGCATGCAACACTTGCTATTCACTCATTCATTTGTTCAATAAATTTGAGGACCTACTATGGTTCTTGTTGTAAGACAGTTCTCCATGAGTCTCAAAGCATTTTGAAACATCTGGTGAGAAGAGGCAGTGGCTACTCTTTTTTCCAGGTTATCTTTTCAAAAATATTTGTATATCAAACAGCTTTGGAAGATAGAGTTTGTGTCTCCCTCTGGGGCAAAGGGCAGACAGACTGTCCAGGATAAGAGAATCAGGTTCCCAAAGCTCAGGGTTCCTTTTCTGTAATCCATCGTGTGTGCAGGTGTGAGCTGACCTTCTTTGTTCTTTGCATCACCGATTGGATATCAGGGCTTGGGGAGCCATCATAAAGATGCTAATACTCCAGTTACTGCTACTGCTGTGAGTGAGAAACTATCCTTTGTTTCTGACCCATGAGTTTCGTATCTTCTACCAGCATGAAACTGGGGCAGGCTAACTTGTTAACTTGCATAGGACATAATCAAACTCAGAGTTCTTGATGGTACTATGCAAGTGCTGGCCAAATGAATGAATGCATGTAATGAGCCCTCCTTTTGTACGGGAACTGTGTCTTACATATTCTAATAACAGGGACATCTGGGTGGCTCAGCGGTTGAGCATCTGCCTTTGGCTCGGGGTATGATCCCGGAGTCCCGGGATCGAGTCCCATATCGGGCTCCTTGCATGCAGCCTGCTTCTCTTGTCTCTGCCTCTCACTGTGTCTCTCATGAATAAGTAAATAAAATCTTAAAAAAATATATTCTAATAACATTTATCAGGAGCCATGGCTGCCACTCCCAGAGAGAAAATGCTGCAAGCAAATAGCCAGGAGTGTGGGTCCATTCTCCCTGGGCTCACCACTGGTCTCCAAAAGAGCCACATCGACACCAGTATTCACTAAGAGTTAACTGTGTATCTGGCTCCAATTTTTTGAATGCTACAGTGTCTCCCTAGAAACTCTTTGTAAGTGTTTGAAGAAGGAAGGTTTACTCAGCTATTCAACAAATACTTATTGAGTACCTACTATGTGCCTGGCTCTATTCTAGGATTTGGGAATATGAGTCAGACAGGATTTCTGCTCTCATCAGGTTCACTGACTGATGGGAGAGACAGTCAACACACAAAGCACCAGATAGTGACAAAAAGTTCTGCAAAGACTTAAAGAGGAAAATGTGCTAATTGAGTGAGTGGAAACCACTTTAACAGTGGTGGTCTGGGGAGGCTGTTTAGAAGAAGGAACCTCTCAGCTGATTGCTGAGTGATGAGAATCAGCCCTCTTCAGATCAGGGGGATGAGCCCTCCAAGCAGGGGCAATAAGATTGATGTGCTCCCAGGTCAGTGATGGGACCAGTATGGATGGAGTTCTGCCAAACAGGGAGGTAGTAGAGACTACATCAGAAAGAGAGACCAGATCCTGTGGGTCCTAATGAAGCTCCGAGGATGTTTCCTGTCAAAATGCCAGTGGTCATGACTGAACATTTTCAACCAGAACCCATCAGCCACAATGGCCAGGATTGTCACACTGAAGAAGATGCTCGATCCTGGACCATGAAGTACTTTTGCCTCAGCATCTCTGTCTATAAGGTGATCACTTGCTGGAGAAAAACAAAAACAAAAAATAAAACCAAAAAACCCAAATAACTTAGGTAGCACAAATCTCCAGAAAATGGGTATTTTTAAAAAGATTTTGTTTATTCATGAGAGACACACAGAGAGAGAGGCAGAGACACAGGCAGAGAGAGAAGCAGGCTCCATGCAAGGAACCCAATGTGGGACTCAAACCCAGGACCCCGGGATCATGAGCTGAGCCAAAGGCAGATGCTCAACCACTGAGCTACCTCGGTGTCCCAAGCCTGGAGTTTTTAAAGGAAGGGTAAGGGTTGGGTTAGAAGATTTGGGGGACCCTTGCAAATGTCAAAGCACCTCCCAGAGCCACCTTTTCTAATGCAGTTAAAGGAAATTTTTATTTATCGAGTTCCTTTTTTTTCTTATTCATGAGACACACACACACACACACACACACACAGAAGCAGAGACACAGGCAGAGGGAGAAGCAGGCTCCACGCAGGGAGCTGGACATGGGACTCGATCCTGGGTCTCCAGGATCACACCCTGGGCTGAAGGCGGTGCTAAACCACTGAGCCACCCAGGCTGCCCCAAGGAAATATTTTTCAAAAGTCAACACTCGGTGGCCAAAGTTGCAAATAATCCATCGATAACAACCACCACCACAGCAAACTTCTAAATACTCAAACCCAGGGCAACTCAGTAAACAGAGCAGGATGGTGCCATAGAAATGGCTGTTAATACTGTGTAGGCACATAAAGCTTAAATATGATGTTAATGGGAAATAGACCACAAACTTCACACATCCATTGACCAAAATGGTGCAAAAACTAGCTATGGGTAAAAAAATCAAGATGGGAGGAATTAGAACTGTCGAAAGAAGTTCACAAGTGGTGAGAAGGTAAAGTTACAAATTTTATAAGGTTGCTTACTCAATTAAAAATTATGAATGAAAACTGATTTCCAAACTGGAAGGCAAGTTTTGAGGAAAACAGGTTTTCCAGAACTATCAAGACTTAAAATTATTTCTAGAAGCCAAATGATTACTTTGGCCAAGTGATTCACTTGCATGGATACTACAAGATTTAATAGTAATAAAAATGCACACCATTAGCTTTTAAATGTCCTTAGGCATTTACGGCTCTCAGCTACAGGCAGCAGTTTTAATAAGTCGCCCTGTCCAGATTCCCCTAATGATATGCTTTCTACATAAAAAAGGGCTTGTGAAACCTAATTCCTCTGACAGAAGCGAGCTCCGGGCTCTGAAGCAGTGAAGATTTCAGATTTCCGCTGGGTCTCCTTGCACCTGCCATTGCGAGGCACGAGGTTTTGTGTGCAGAAGCCTCCAGGGGTTGAAATTTAGTCCTGTCCATGTAGCAGGAAGGTCAGCCGAAGTCACTGGGTCCCAAGACACTGGACTTCAATCTCCGACCAAAAACAAAACATCAAAACACTTCTATTCACCGGGACGTGCTTAGCAGCGCGCTGGCATTCACAAATGTAACGCAGCACCGCGCAGCTCAGGGAAGGGGCTTTGCTTAGAAATTCGATTGTTCTTTGGAGATCTGACAACCTCTATCAGATCTGTGTCAGCCCGGCTCCAGCAAACACTCCAGAGAAAGCCAGCCTCCTCCAGGCTGGGCCTTGGTTGCCACCTGATACTTGAATGAAGAGCAGAGCCAGCAAAATCCAAACTCCTTTCGGGACGTCTGTTTCTATGGGAAATGGTTTTGATTTTCTCAAAAAAACCATCAAAGTGGAAGAAAATTAATTTTTGATTGGCTTTTAAAGACTGATGTTACATACCACTAATCAAAGCAGAAGCCTTTTACCAGGAGGAAAATCCTTACCCCATTTACCTGTATATTTCTTAGTACTTTCCCATCTGGGCAGTTCCCTTACATTATATTATCGCTATTATTTGTTATAAAGACAGTAATGACAATAGCAGCCAGTGCTAATGGAGCATTTACTGTGTGCCAAGCATTGTGTTACTTAGGCCTCACAACAAACAGGGAGATGTCATTGTCCCCACTTTGCAGAAAGGACACTGAGGCTCAAGGGGTTTGTCAAAGGAGGTTAGCCAGCTAGCAACTGGTTAACCTTAAAGTCAAGTTCTCAACTGAGCTGGGTTCTGCTTTAGTTTCACCGCCCTTTACAGTGAGTGCATATGGAGTGTGATAACAGCTCTGAACTCCCCCCAGAAACTTCTCCCCAGTCTCACAAATCCCAGTGTAATTTGGCCAACCACATGTGAGGCTCTGTACTAGCACAAGCCTCCTACCTCTGGGCATCCACAGGGCAAGGAAGTGAGTATACACGCAGGCACACTAGCCCAGGATAGAATGCAAATGCTTGGCAAGTAGAACCAACGTGTCAGTGGGGATTGAGGAGAGGGGATAGTTAATTCTGACAGAGGCACTAGGTAAAGATTCCTGGAGGGGAGAGCTGACATTTAGTCATCTGAGCTGAAGCTTCAGAGATGGAGAGAACGTTTTTTACAGTGACAGTATATTTTTGAAAAGGAAAGTGATGAGACTATTACTGTAGAAAATTTAGAAACACAGAGACCTATTAAGATGAAAATTTTTTTTAAAATCTTTACTTCCAGCACCCCAAAGTAAACACATTTCTCTTCTCATCAAAATAACTTTGAGGTATAATATACAGGTAATGCAACATGCACATGTGTACAAGTCATGAACATGTGTACAGTTTGTTGAGTATTGACACATGGATACATCTCTTTAACTACCATCTCAATCAAGATACAGAACATTTCTAGTGCCTCACAAAATTCCCTCATGTCCCCTTCCAGTAATCAATTGTCTTCCTTCTCTGACCCCCAGACAATCACCAATTTGCTTTCCAACACTTCAGGTAAGTTTTGCCAGTTCTAGAATTCCATCTAAATAGAACCATATAATATGAACTGTTTTGTGTTTTTGACATTTAGTCATGTTATTATGTATATCAGTGATTCAAACTATTCTGAATGATATTCCACTGCATATGTGTTTATATGTTCACCTGTTGAAGGACATCTGGGTTGTTTCTGGTTTTGGCCTATGGCAAAAATGGCTGCTATAAACGTTCATGCACAAGTCTTTGAGGGGACATATATTTTCATTTCTCTTGGAGAGATCCCTAAGAGTGGAGTAGCTGTTCCATATAATAAGGGCATATTTAACTTTATAAGAAAGTACCAAACCATTTTCCAAAATCATCGTACCATTTTTAAAAAGATTTTATTTATTTATTTGAGACAGAGAGAGACCAGGAGCAGAGGGGAGAGACAGAAGTAGAAGCAGACTCCCCACTGAGCAGGAATCTCAACTTGGGGCTCAATCCCGGGACCTGAGCTGAAGGCAGATGCTTAACCAATGGAGCCACCCAGATGCCTCCATTGTACTGTGTTTGACTCCCTTTGGCACCTGAACCCACACCTTGGCCTAACTTCTTCCTCTGGTCTGTCGCATGTCCTTCATCCCTATGCATCCTGGGAACACTCATTCAATAAATCACTGGTTTGAGAATCCCTGATTCAGACTCTGCTTTCAGGGAAGGCAACCTAGGGCAGTTAACTAGGCTTTCCAGAAAAGAAGCAGGTACCTCCAAGGCCTCCACAGAAAGCAGCAGCTGGTCATGTCTTTTCCCTGGGCTTCAGTCCCACATGCAGTGTAAAAGGCATACTCATATGCCTTTGCCATACTCATATGGCATTACCTCTACTGGAGACTCTGTGATCTAACTGGGACAAATGATGCTTTGTCCCCCTCCATCTACAGAAAAAGAACCCCAGAATACACTGTTATGCACGCGTTCTCATGGGTCAGCAGTGTGCCTTCCACTCCAACAGTTTTAATATATATTAAACCAGCTGCATATTAGCTAAACTATATATTAATTAAACTATGCTAAATTACTAAACAATATTAATTAAATTAATTCATATTAAACTAGGCAACCTAGTTCACTCACCTTGGAGTAAGTGGTCCCTTGAGCTAAAGGTGAGCATCTCTTTTTATTCATTAGTCACAATGTCATATGCAAACTTTCTGAGAGGCATCATTCCACAGTAGACTTGATTCAGGCGTCTAGAAAACACAGCCTGCAATCGCAAACCCATGAAACGCTATACCATAATTACAGTCTCCAGGCACCTCTAATGACCCATTAAGGTGGATTTGTAGAGAGCGCAGACCACGCAGCCAGCAGCAGGTGGGACTGCAGGTCTGGCACTTTCTCTCTGAGGGCAGAGACCCACCAGAAACCATCTTTTGTGGAGGAAAATCGGGGGGGGGAAGATGAGATTTCATCATTTACTTTTTTCACCCCAGAAAAGATAAATCCTGAGATTTTTACATTTCCTACACTAAAAAATCACATTGAGAATGGAGAACATCATGTACTTGGCCTATGAGAATACAAACTGGGACATTCACTTTGGAAAACAAATGACTTTATTTTGTAAAATGCTATCTGCCCATCACCTGGGGCTCAGCAATTCAACCCCTAGTCACATATTCTAGGGAAACTTTTGCACTTGCACACCAGGAGATGGGTTTTTAAAAAGCACCATTTAATTGCCCCAAAGTGGAAACAATAAATTGGATATCCATTTTCAGAAGAACAGGTAAATATCCTATGGTACAAGTGCACAATAGAGTATTAAGCACGAATGAATGACAACTACATACACCAACCTGAGTGGGTCTTAGAAATATAATATTGAAGGAAAAAAGACAATATAAACTATATAATACCCTTTTTATAAAGCAAAAGAAAATACTAACTTCAGGATGGTGGTCAAGGGCAGAGGGATGAGACACAGAGGGACACATGAGTAGATGTGCTGATAAGGTGATGGCAGTGTGTTGAACGGTATTCCCCCTCCCCCCCCAAAAAAATTATGTCCAAGTCCTAATCCCTAGTTCCTGTGAATATGACCTTATTTGTAAATAGGGTCAGGGGCACCTAGGTACCTCAGTGGTTGAGCATCTGCCTTTGGCTCAGGTTGTGATCCTGGGGTCCTGAGATCCAGTCCCGCATCGGGTTCCCTACTGGGAGCCTGCTTCTCCTTCTGCCTATGTCTCTGCCTCTCTGTGTCTCTCATGAATAAATAAATAAAATCTTTTTTTTTTTTTTTTAAAGAAAAGAAATAGGGACTTTGCAGGTGTAATTAAGTTAAGGATTTTGGGCTGAGATCACTCCAGGTTTAGATTGGGCCTTAAATCCAATGACTTGTGTCTTTCTTAGAGAAATGATAGGCAGATCTGAGGCACAGACACAGGAAATAAGGCCATGGGAAGACAGAGGGGAGACTGGAATTATGCTAGCATAAGCCAAGGAACATTAGCAGCCACCAGAAGCTGGAAGAGGCAAGGACAGAGCTCCCTGCTAGAGCCTTCAGAAGGGATGTGGCCCTGCTCACACCTTACATTTGAACTTCTAGCCTCCAAAACTATGTGAGAATAAATTTCTGTTGTTTTAAGCTACCTCGCCAGTGCTAATTTGTTGCAGCAAGCCTAGGAAACAAATACAGAGATGCTCTAGACCTTCAGTTGAAGGATGAGACCCACTCTCTTCTTTTAAATTCTGTGTCATAATTTATATATGCCTTACATGTGTTCTATTGCATGAAGTAAACATTACAAAACATGGTGAGGAAAAAAGGAACTTTAAAAAGCATATGTAAGCAAAGCAAACATTCCCCAAGCCCCTTAAGATCACTGAGAGGTTTGAGGAATTTCACAGATATTGAATACCTACTATGTGCCAGGGATCATGCTAAGCACTTTCTAGATGATGTGACATATAACCCTCAAAGCAACCCTATGATATAAGTTACTCATTTTGTGGACAAGAACACAGAGGCTAGGGGGTGCCTGGGTGGCTCAGTCAGTTTAGTGTCTGACTTCAGCTCAGGTCATGCATGATCAAGGGTCCAGGGATCAAGCCCCACGTGGGACTCCTTGCTCAGTGAGGAGTCCGCTTGTCTCTCTGTCTCTCCCTTGGCTTGTGCTGTCTCAAAAACAAAACAAAACAACAACAACAAGAAAAAAACAGTGAGGCTGGGAGCAGTCAAATGCTTGCCTGAGGTAACATAGCAAATAAGAGACAGGGCAAGGACCCAGGTGAGGGTCAATTTGCAAAGTCTATACCTTTCCCACCCTAATACCTCAGGTCACCTCTGCTTACTTCAAGCTTGTTAACCTCTAAATACCTGATGTTACCACTTACAGCTCTAGACAAAAAAGGTAAACATATACCTGCTTTATCTTCTATTTTAGATTTCTCTTTAGACAAAGCTAGATGAATGTTGTTTGATCTCGCCATCCTCACATGAATTATGCATTTCATGATCCTCTTGTCTTCCAACCCTCTCACCACGACCTGTGTAGATAACCTTAAATTAATCAGAAAGTCACTCATCTAAAGACTGTGACCCACTCCTTGTCCAGTTTACACCAACCACAGTGCTAGCAATGCAGAAGTCTATGATAAAATCAAGTTTCCTCCCTCTCCTCCTTCCTGGGCGCAGGGTGGGGCTGATGTTGCCACTCCTATAGTCATGGGGGATGGATTCAAGAGGAATAAACTCTCAGGAGACACTTATTCTGGTTTGCCTGGGACTATCCCCGTGTGAGCACTGGAAGTCCCACACCCTGGGAAGCTGCTCAGTCTGGGACAAACCAGGACAGCAGATCAACCTTCCTGGGGGGAAATCCTCTCTTCTGGGATCTGAAGTACTTACAAAGTGGCAGGAAAGAGAAGCCTAGGTCATTTGATTCAACCATGAACTTCCTTCTAGGGGCCCAGCTTCAGGCCATGCCCCCTCCTACCTCTTCCTATGAGAAAAGCCATTTTTCAGAGCCTGAGGCCAAGCCAGGATGCTGGAGTTGGGGAAGGGGAGCATGCTCACTCCATTGGAGCAGGTGCTGCCTTCACTCCTTGTCTTCCCCATGCTCTCCAGCAGTCAGTGGGTTTTAATTAATTGCTAACCACAGGTCAGCTTCCCACGCAGTATCCCAGCTCCCCTGCCATGAAAGCTAGACAGGGAAAGCTGCCATGACACCTTGGACCAAAGTCCCTAGGCAGCAGAGAACCCACCCTCATCGAATGCCTGCTCCTCAACAGCATGGAAGAATGGCAGGATCTATAGTTCATAAAACTTTTCACATACAGTGGCTCATTGGGTCCTCAGGTAAGCAACAGAGTGCATCTGTTTGTCTCCATTTCACAGAAGGGAACAAACAAAAGGGCAAGCAAGGGTCAAGCAAGTGGCAGAGCCAAACCTGATGCTGGGTCTGATGCCCAGCCTCCCAGGGCTCTGAGAAGAGCAGGGGAGACGTCAAGAAGGAATCACCATTTCCTCTCCCTTACCCCTCCCTCACCCCCTCAAAAAATGTATCATAATCCTGGAAAATACTCTCAGCAGATGGTTGATTCAGGAATAAATTCAGGGAAGCCAGATTTTCTCCTCCACAAGAACCTGACACTTTTCCTCCCCCGCTGCCTCACACACAAGGGTGGGTGGCAAGGATCCCAAAGGGGAGAGCCCAGAGCCAGGCATGGGGCCACATGGGGGTCAAGGATGAAGGGAAAAGGGGCAGGAGACCACAAGGACCTTCCATGGTCGGCTGGAGGGTTGCCTACCACCCTCAAATGGAGAGAGCTGGTTCAAGACACTTTAGGCTGCCCCCAGAGACCTGCCTCAGAGTCCCCAGGGCCGGGCATGACAGATGTGGCTCCTTTTAATTGAGATCACAGTCTTTTAGCTCAAAAGAAAAAGCACCGGGTTCATTTTTCGCGCCCCTGATGTGAACCTGGGGTGGGGAGGGAATGGAGTGGATTCGGATCTGATAAATCCCATTCTGGAAGATGGCTCTGTGAGGTGGGGGCACGCACATGTGAGTAGACGTGTGTGTTTGCATGCGGGCACATGCACAAGAAAGGACTCTGCAGAAAGGGCTTTAAAACAATGCTTGGTGGGCAGCCCCAGTGGCTCAGCAGTTTAGCGCCACCTTCGGCCCAGGGCCTGATCCTGGAGACCCGGGATCGAGTCCCACGTCAGGCTCCCTGCATGGAGCCTGCTTCTCCCTTTGCCTGTGCCTCTCTCTCTCTCTTTCTCTCTCTGTCTCTCTCTCTGTATCTTTCATAACTAACTAAATAAAATCTTTTAAAAAAAATGCTTGGAAATAAATAAAATAAAATAAATAAAACAATGCTTGGGGGGGGGGGTGCCTGGGTGTCTCAGTCAGTTAAGCATCTGCCTTCAGCCCGGGTCACGACCCTGGGGTCCTGGGATCAAGCCCCACATTGGGCTCCCTGCTCAGCGGAGGTCTGCTTCTCCCTCCCCCTCTGTGCTCGCTCTCTCAAGTAAATAAATAAAATCTTTAAAACAACAACAAACAATGCTTGAATCTATTTGCCAACATCATGTACTTACTGGGGCCCCACTAACAGGGCCAGACCCTGTACTACAAGTTGTTGAGGAAGCAAAGATGGCAGGCAGGCTCTGATCTTTAGAGGAAATAAAGCCATGCTATCACTGTCTTTGTCCCAAGTGTCCACTGAGCTAGGCATAGCAGAAGCGCTGGGAGCACATGGAGGGTCACTGAAAGGCCTTCAGGTCATTTCCAGTGGGAGAAAAGGAGAAAGAGAGGTAGTGGAGCTCTGGAGCTCTTTTTTTTTTTTTTTTTTTTTTGGTGGAGCTCTTTTGAAACAAGGCACCTCTCTTCCAGGAGAAGAAAGCAGGTACAGAGTAAAAAGAGAAGCAGATCAAATCCCCCACCTCTTCTTCTCTGCTACCATGTAGTGGTGTGGTTCCCTGAAGCCTCCCCCCTAAGCAGACCCCAGGGAGGGGACTTAAGACTCTCCTTCCAGATCAGACCGGAGGTCCCTAGGCCAGCCCTGTGGAGTCCTGGCCACTGTGATTCCTACCCTTGGCTTCAGGGTCCCTGCACAGTGTCCTCTCCCATCTCCCTGCCTCAGGTCTTACTTCTTCTCTCCTCCAGAAGACCACCACGGGGTCTTAAAACAAGTCTGAGGGGTCCCTGGTTGGGCCAGCCCATTAATCTTCCAAGTCTTGCTTTTGGCTCAGGTCATGAGATCGAGCCCCACATTGTGCTCTGTGCTGAGCAGAGTCTCCTTAAGACTCTCTCTGTCTGGGATCCCTGGGTGGTGCAGTGGTTCGGCGCTTGCCTTTGGCCCAGGGCGCGATCCTGGAGACCCGGGATCGAATCCCACATCGGGCTCCCGGTGCATGGAGCCTGCTTCTCCCTCTGCCTGTGTCTCTGCCTCTCTCTCTCTCTCTCTCTCTGTGACTATCATAAATAAATAAATAAATAAAAATTCTTTAAAAAAAAAAAAAAGACTCTCTCCGTCTGTTCCTCCCCCCTCAAAATAAATAAATAAATCTTAAAAAAAGAAAAAAAGAACCACAGTTTTGACAATCTCATTCTTTAAGTCTTTCTAGGGCCACAAACATGAAATCCCTGCAGGATAAAATTCCAGACTATTCACATCTTCTGCCTCTCCAGCCTCACCCCTCTTTATGCCTCCACATGGCTCCCCAAATCATGCTTTCTGTGACTTCAGGCTTTTGTTTGTTTCCTCTACTGGAAACATTATCTTGCCTCACCTCACGTCCTTCACACCCCCAACTGCCAGTCAGCCCCCAAAGCTCTGGGTATATTACCTCCTCTATAAGGCTGTCTCTGAACTCCCCCTCGTTCCCCCAGCCGCTAGAACTTATTTCTACACCACACTGTCGCACTACCAGGATGACTAGCCCACCAATCTGCCTCTCCCCCAGACTGAGTCCCCTGAGGTCAAGGACTGCACTATACCACCTATCTCTGTACCCCCAGGGCCAGCGCCTAAGAGGGGCTGACTGAAGGTGCTCTTGAGTCAGCAAATGGACACCATGACTGCCTCACCTTACCCAGCAACATTCCTGGGTAATTCCTGGTGCCTGGGTTGCTCATAGGCAGGGACCTCAACATGGGTGTCCATAGATCCTTCTAAGAAGGATGCTCACCTGAAGCATTACCTAGGCAGCCCCAAAGTGCCAGAGAGGGTTTCTCTACCTCTCTCACATGCCATTTTAGGAGTCAACCACCTCCAAAGGTCAAAAAATATGCACATGGTTTTTGAGAGCTCACTGCTTAAGATGTACTTCACATTCACTGTCTCACTGAATCCTTAAAAATACTCAGCAATATTCCTTTTTTTTCAGATGAGGGAAAGCTATGGCATAGGGAGATTAAGAAGCTTCCTTTTATTCTGGTTCCTGTGGAATTTGGAAGAACAGACTCATGTTCCTATAACTTTTCCTCACTAGATCCCTTGAAATACAGGTCGGCCTTACTTAAAACGAAGACACCCACAGAGCCAATATTCAGCTTATTTAACAAGTGACTGTGAGTGGCAGTAGATTTTCTGTTTTACAAACATAAGTCAGGGCACTGTCTACCACCTCCCTCACCCCCGTCAGGCCCTGGGAAAATAATTCAATTCAAATGAACTACAATTTAATAAATATCTATTGAGTGCCTTGTATGTGGCAGGCATGTGGACACATGGACGTGTGAGAAACTGGAGGGACAAAGAGCCCTGCTCTCCAAGAGCTAATGGAGAAAGAAGGATGATGATTGCATGTGATTAACAAGAAGGTATATGCCATATTAGAAGGTATGAGAGTCACCCTCCAAGAGGACACCCAATCACCCTCACCTCCTGTCACTCATGCCTTGAGGAGTACCCCCAGTGTTATGGAATGGTGGTATATGGCTTGAGGCGAGGGCGGGAAAGACACTGAAGCTTTTCCTTGGTCTCTCTTGAAACACTTGCTTTGGGGGAAGCCAGCTGCCATATTTTGCTTTTTTAAAATCTTTTATTTTTATTTATTTTTTTATTTATGATAGGCACACAGTGAGAGAGAGAGAGAGAGAGAGAGAGGCAGAGACACAGGCAGAGGGAGAAGCAGGCTCCATGCACCGGGAGCCCGACGTGGGATTCAATCCCGGGTCTCCAGGATCGCGCCCTGGGCCAAAGGCAGGCGCTAAACCGCTGCGCCACCCAGGGATCCCCCAGCTGCCATATTTTGAGGACACCCAAGCAGCCCAGTGAGGAGGTCAATACAGAGAAGAAATGAGGCCCTTGCCAGCACCCTGCACTGACCTGCCAGACTCGGGAGGGAGCCATCCTGAGAGCACACCATCCAACTCCAGTCATCCCTTCAAATGACATCCGGCCTGCATGTTTGTCATAGTCAGCTCTGGCGGCTATACGGAAATACTACTATTGGTCAGAAACCTCCAGAGCTCTGTGGTGTGAAACTTGAAACTGGTGCAAGGAGGGCAAGGAGAGCCAGAAGAAAGAGGCAGGTGGCTTGAGATTGGTAGATGGTGGGCGATTTTAATAAGCAAGGGAATTTACATAGGAGGCTTGTCTTGGGGGCTGAAGAACAGTAAATGTAGGCACCCTCCTGCCAGAATCCTGAGAGTTCATCTACAAGGCCTTAATGGGGTTCAGTCCAAGCTTGTCTCAATACTACATTACTCTCTCAAGCCTGTGTCCTTAAAGTAGCCCCTAGAACGGAATGGTGGGTGAGGAGAATGTACATTCCAAGGCCAGGGTAGGAGATAAGGAGCCTCTGATTGCCCAGGTCCAGCTCAAGAGTCACCTGACAGTCACATCCTTTTTATGACCTCCTCCAAAAACCATTGGCTGGGTGGATAGTAAACAACAGATATTTATCCCTCACGGCTCTGGAGGCTAGAAGTCTGAGACTGGGGTGCCAGCACGGTCTGGCTCTGGTGAGGGCACTCTTTCTGAGTTGCAACTTCTTACTGTGTCCTCACATGGTGGAGGGATTGAGGGAGCTCTCTGGGGTCTCTTTTACAAGGGCACTAATCCCATTCATGAGGGCTCCACCCTTATGGCCTAATTACTTCCCAGAGGCCACTCAAATAAGGACCTTCCCACCCCTTACCCAGTTTCTAGGAATCTAGGATAACTCCAAGGTTTCAATTTACAACAATCTGATATGTGCAAAGTTTTCCAGAAAATGTCTTCTACAGACACAAAAAGCTACAACCTACCGAGGACATGTCAGAGACCCAGGTAATAAAACTCTGTAAAGTGGTCTCTCTCTTTTCTTATTCCTCATTCCTATAGCTGCTCCATAATTCTTCTGGTTGTTTCTCAGCATTTTATGTGTCACGCTGAGCCTAGGTTCTGAGGACCTTGAAAGAAAAGCCAGGCCCAGCACATATCATGTACTCTGAGATGCTTAGAGAACTTTCACCTCAAACTTCAATGACCCCTTGACCACATAAGAAAAAAATAATAAGGCTTCACTGTTGAGGACACTTCTTGAGCTCTCCCAGCCAGTGGCCTGCCCAGGCTCTCAGCAGAGAGACCTCCCCAGTATCTCAAGTCAACCAATGCAAATGGCCTGCTGCTTCCCCCAGGCCACCATTCCCAGGTCTGAGGCAGGCCTCTGGGGTCTCTGTGTGGGACAGAGGGGCTGCTCCAGCCCTGTGTCCTAAAGGGCCAGGCAGGGAGGCCTCAACCACAGGCCATGTCAAGCACAGTGAGATGGGGGAGTGGATTGTGCCTGTGGAGTGGCGGGGTGGGGTGGGGTGGGGTAAGGGGGGAGGCACACCAAAGGATCTGAATGATTCATCAGGGCAGCAGGGTAAATAGTTAGAAAAGAGAAGACCCTTCCTTAAAGTTAGAAAGGAGAAACTTTGTCTCTTTGTTCCTACTGGAAGGACCTGGTCAGATGAAGAGTCTGTTACAATGGGGGCAGCGTGGGGAGGAGGACAGGGAGCAGAGGCAGCCAGATCAATGCTGTGGCCTATATGATGGAGGTGACCCAGAGGTGTGGGGAGAGCTGAACCAGCAACCAGAATGAGGGAAGCTCTGCTCAGATTCTCCAAGACACCCATAAGGAAGCTTTACACATGCCACCATAAGTCCTGCCTTCAGCTCTCCATAGGTCTAGGCATGGTACCCAGGACAATTTCCAAACATCTTCCTCTAGAAGCAAATATTCTCAAGGCTCCAGAGTGCAGAGAGGGCTCTGTGCCCACTCTTCAGTCCTTTCCCAATACCCTCTTTCCAGCCACTCAGCTGCTCTCCTTTCTTCAGCTAAGCCACCCATAGAATCTGTCCAAACAAGGCTCCAGGACCCTCCCCATCAGCAATTCAGGATGGCTAAATTCCTCCCATTCCTGACTCTTCACCTCAAGATGTTCATGACCTGGCTCTTAAAGGGAAAACCTTTTAAGCCTCCTCGTGATAAGAGGCCATTAGGGTCTCTTCGGGGACATAACAATTTGTTTCAAAAAGAATGGATTAAGTTCCACCTGTCCCAGGTAATTGGGAGGATGAGGCACCCCTCTCCCTCTGCCTGTCTTGGCCTCTGTCATGGTGGATGCCAACTTTAAGGGTGACCATTCACAGGGGCCATGCTAACTCACAAAAGGAACACAAAATCCCTATCTGGAAGCCTGAATCAGCCACAGCTAGCCATGTCTCAAAACAGGCTTTGTTTTATAACAAAACAAAGGTTAAAACATGGTCTGACTCCATGACCAGAAAGAGAGCACAGGTGAGGCCTTCCTTGCTCTTCAGATCTCCCAGCAGAGCTCCTGGCTATAGAGAACCCGGTCTGAGTCTCAGCTGGCTTATAGAAAAGAGAGGCAAACACTCAATAGAAATGCACTCATAGTCTTGGGTCATCTCATCCCTCACTGTATGAGGCCTGGTTTTCTGTTCCTGGTAGCTCTCCTTGGAAGTTGTGGTTTCTGATTCAGTAAGTGTTCAGAAGAACTGTGGTCTGCTTCCACAGAATCAGCATAAAGGTGAGGAAACCAATATGACAGCATTTGAGGACCACTCCCACCCTACATGCCATTAGACAGCTATTCCAGTGCAGAGCTAGAAGGGCAACTGAAGTTGTTAACAACAGTCATATCTCTATTTATTGGTATTCTAACAATGCATTGGCCCTCTAGCCTAGAGAGTCAGTCCCTGTTCTGCCAGAGGAAGTGGACATTTGTCCCACATGGAGCCACCCAGTAGCCATTTCCCCATCAAAACAACACTTCAATTTATTTTGGGGTTATTCCCACTAGCCAGCTCAATGTAGTGTCGGTGAAATGATAAATCCAGGTCCTTGCATGTCATCACCAAAGATACAAGGGCCACCCACAAAGCCAGTAAGACCAACCGATGCTCTCTCTGTAGACTTGTAGCCCTTAGCAAGTGGACTGAGTGGAGCATGCACTGCCCACACTGAGTGTCCTAACTCCTGTTGCTCAAGGTCCCCAGACGGCCACTGTAAGGGATGGGTATGGGCTGTGATAAATGCACTAATCTGTCCCTAACATCAGGAACACAGAGTAATCTCTCTCTAAAGGAGACTGGAAAGTGAAAATGGGGAGCTTGGAGGTGGGTGAAGTGAGGGAATTGGCATGAAAGATTTAGAGGAACCAATCACATCTATTAGGCAGTCACTGGGACAGGGGGACTGAAGCCCATATACTGACACTGTAATAAGCCAGGGTGCCTCAGCACTGACCCAGCCCCTGCCCTCATCAGTCACATCACCACACCGTGAGTACATACATAAGCATAAGCTGCAGTGACAAAAGACCAAGAAAGGTGACCTGAATGGGTGAGGGAATGGCCAGGAAAGGTAGTTAAACTATCAAATTTTAGTTTCCCTGATCTTTGCAGCCTCCTGAAGTGACCCCAGTTGGAAATACTTATGGCCTCACAGTCTTCTCTCCCAAAAGGGGGCCCCCTCTTCACTCCAGGCAATCTTAGGAGCAGAGGACACTTTCGAGGACCTTCCCTCAGTTCCCTGACACTACATACCTGACAGGTCAGGAATGGACTCATTAGGATTTCATCCATCTATTCACTGCCCACTGCCCTTCAAACCCAACTGTGGTCCCTATCTGCTTCGCTAAATCAACATTGTCTCTCTGGCTCGGCTAGGTGGTCCTCGACGAGGGAAAGGCCTAGCGTGTGTGCCGACAGACTGGGGGACCCGGAGGGACCTGGCTGCGGGCACGCTCACCTGCAGCGCTCTTGCGGATCTGGGCGAGCAGTGGGCAGAGGAGCAGCCGGCACCCACACTCCACACCCGGTAGGGGCGGGAGGCCCGGCTCCCGACCTGTCAATCACGGTGGGATTCGCAGCTGCGCGCTCCGGGCCCCAGCGCACTGCTCCTCCGAGGGAGATAAACATCGAGAAATCCAATCCAGCGCCGCTTCAGGGATAAACAGATGTGCAGGCCTCCATCGGTCAGGAGATAACGCCCCCGCCCCGCCCTACGCGCCCGCCTTGGCCCTGCACCTGCCCGGGGCGACCGGGACGCGCCTCTTGGGAGGCAGGCTGCGTCCCCCCAGCCTGCAGAAATGGTCTCCAGTACCGCGGCGGGGGTGGAGTTAGAGAAGAAAGAAGCTCGGCTGCTGACAAACACGGAACAGAACCTGGGCTTTGGAACCAACCGCCAAGGTTCCGATGGGGACCCTGCCTCTGTTGCCAAGTGATACCAACTCTGCGCCTGGATGTTCTCACCTGTACCACGGGGATACACACCGCTTCAGTGGGTTGGCACCGTTGACATTTGCACAAAAAAGCTTCTGTAAATAATGATGGCCAATCAGAAAGGGCGAATACCCACCATTTGCTTCCACGTGGATGGAACTGGAGGGTACTATGCTGAGTGAGATAAGTCGATCCGACAATCGTCATATGGTTTCACTCGTGTGGAATATAAGAAATTGTGAAAGGGATTATAAGGGAAAGGAGGGAAACTGAGTAGGGGGAAATGAGAAAAGGAGACAAAACATGAGACTCCTAACTCTGAGAAACAAAGGGTTGCAGAAGGGAAGGTGGGTGGGGGATGGGGTGACTGGGTGATGGGCACTAAGGAGGGCACGTGATGGGATGAGCACTGGGTGTTATACTATATGTTGGCAAATTGAATTTGAATAAAAAAATAATGATGGCCAACATTAGCCAGGCTAGGATCTAGTTAGCATACGCTGCCAACCATGCTTTTGGGGCAGTAAGGGTGTCCCAAGGCATTTGAGGTGGAGGAAAGTGCTGTTGGGCACACACACAACTCCAGCTTTAAGAAAAGACTGGATTGCATCTGGAGCTGGGATCTACCACTTCCAGAAAATGACAGACTGGGGCTCTGACATAACAGATGGTAACAAGTGCAAGTGACACCATGGGGGGGCGGGGGGAAGAGCCCTGGGAGCAGAGAAGGCTAGTTTGTGAGAGGGTTCTGGGATGCCATCAAGGGAAGGCGTCTTCCCTGGCACTCGAGGTTCGGAGTGAGCCACCACTGGGCGATTGGGAGACTTCTCTGTCCAGAACACCTCCACTCAGCAACTCATTCATTTGTTTCACAGACTGCCCGGGAACATCCTCATGGTCCACATCCTTGCCCTCAAGGTAAAGTTTAGGGACTGAGCCATATCAGAGATAAGTGCATACCTGGTGGTGGGGGTGGAGGGGGAATCATTTCTTCCTACCCCCAGCAATCGGATTAAACCCACTCCCGCTGGGGTGTGAAGAGTTGGTGGCTCCCTGGGGGGCTACACCTAATGTATAATTTGATTTTCATCCCTGAGACCACCAGGGCAGAAGGTCGGTGATAATAGGACCACACTTCCTCCACCCCCACCCCCACCCCCTGGCCTCAATAGATATGGATGGTGTGTTAGGTCACACAGGCAAGGAAGAGGGTGAAGGGGTCAGGGACCACTCCTGGCGTGTTGTGCTGGGGCTCCACCGCCCAGGGTACCCTGGGCACACTTCGCCAGCGGTGTACAGAGGGAAGGCCTGGGGCTGGAGACGGTGGCAGCTTGGCCTCCTGCTGGGGACCAGCAGAGTCCGCACCTAGCTGGCATCTTCTGCTGGAGCTACTTCCTCCTCTGGTCTAGGATCTCAGAGTCTCCACAGGGTCTTCCGAGGGGGTGGGGAGGGTGCAGAAGTGCCCGAGCCTCTGGGGTCGCGAGGCCCACGCGCGCCCGCAGTCACGCAGGACTTTGGGGGGCGCTCAGAACCGCCCCCAGAGCCCCTGCTCGAGAAATGAGAAGCAAATGCCTGGTCCTAGGCCCACCGGCTGCTCCTGGATCTCGGAGGGACGCGGAAAGACAGAGTCTCTGTACCCCCAGGGGCCGGGAGGGGACACACCCGGTGTCACCGCGGTGCGGCACGCACAAAGGGCGCGGCGACGCCGTCGTGCCTACTAGTTAAAAGCTTATTAGTCCCCTCGGAGCAGTGTGATCCCACTTTGTTCCTGAACGGCCTGAGCGCGCTCTTTCATGCTATTGTGCGCGCTGCGATTTAGCGCGGCCTTTGTGGGCCTGAAAGGACCGACGGCCTCGCCGGGCGCTCCTTCCCGCGGCACCAGCTTCGGTGGCATCGCAGTCCCCGTCCGGCCTGAGGCGCTGCGTCCCCAGAGCCACCGCACCTTCAGCGGGTCTTCTGTGCGCCGCAGCTGGGGTAGATGGCGCAAACCATTGCGCCGGGGGAGCCCGCAGCCCCCGCTCCCGCAAGCCCTCGCCTCTCAAGCACCCCTTCCAGCCAAAGTGAAAAAATGCGTGCAGACCCTTTACCTCTACTTAGGGGCAATTGGACTGGATTTAAAGGGCTATTGAGGCCGGGAGCCGCCGCCTCTCTCTTTATAGCTTTGTGCAATGTTTGCAGAGACATTTGCATCTGTTTGCGCTTGGGGAAAAGGCCCTGAGGCTCGGCGGCAAGAAAGCCCGAGGATTGTTCTGCGTCGCCCTCCCCCTCCCCGCTCGGATCTCCGCCGGCCGATTCGGGCGCCGAGCAGAGGCATGCAAAGCCCGCCCGGTTCAAAGATTGGGCGCCCGGGCCCTCGGTCCACTTTTAAACAATTGCTGTTAACAATGCAATTTTAAGCAGAAAATCGTCTAACTAGATTAAATCCACATGACATAAAAACCAGAGGGGAAAAAGTCCGCATAGGCATAGGGGTGCGGACGCCTAACAGGATAGAAAGTGTGAAATGCATGCAGAGGTGGAGCGACCGGCAGGTGCCCTGGCCTCCCTCTGGCCGGACAGGGGCTGAACTGCTTGCCTCCTTCCAGCCCCAACGGCCCTGGAGAGGAAGGGGCTCCCGGGGGCGGGGGGGCGCAGGCCGTCTAGGCTGGCCTCCCACCTTGGGCGACGCGAGAGAAGGGTGCCGTGTGCCCAAAATCAAGTCCTCGGCTCCTCCCCGCCCCCTCCGGTCCGGCGACCCAGCCGGGTCTGCGCGCGCCCCTCCCCAAGGGCGAGGGGCACGGGGCGAGGCTGGGGAAGCCGGAACGCCCTCTCCAACTCGCGAGACCCAGCACACAGGCTTTTTAATGGAATCGAATGAAAGTCAGGCCTTAGAAAGGCCCATTGCTATGGCAGCGGATACCCTGAAAGCGACAAAGCGCAGAGCGCCCCCCCTCCCGGGCCTGCCCTCCGCTCCCTCCCCGGCGCTGCCCGCGGCCACGCTCGCAGCGCGCTCGGACGGGTTAATCACTGTAAAAACAAAGAGATGAAAGGCTGTCCAATTGGAGAGCTTTCGGCGGCCCCCTCCTCGGCCTGGGGGAGGGGGCCGGGCCGCTCGGGCCGGGCTTCCCGGCGAGCCGGTGAGACTCCCCTGCCCTCGGCCGGGTGGGAGCCACATCCCACCATCCCCAGGCGACGCCGCCCACACAATCTGGCGCCTCCCGAAGGGCCCGCGGAGGCTGGCGGAGGGGGACGGGCCGTCTCCCCCACCCCCACCCCCACCCCCACCCCCACCTCCTTGCAGCCACAACCCCACAAAACAGAAGCACAAAGCCTCCGGCTTGATGACGGGCCCTAAGGAAATGTTTGAAACTTGAAAAAAATTTTTTTTCTAGCTCTAAACGACAAAACTGCAGCAAAATTAAAATTAATACTCATTTAATTAAATGTCTGTAATATAGCATCCTTAATGAGTCAAGTGTAAATCAACTCAACTTATGTAGTTGCAGAAAAAATTTAAATTTAATAATGGGATCCGGAGACATTCTCATATCGTGATATGATATGGGGTCGGACTTGGGAAGTTTTTAAAGGCTTAAAATTTTCTTGGTAAACCTCAAATGGGAGCCAGGAACATGGAATCCAAAGCTGGCAGGTAGGTAGGTAGGTAGGTAGGTAGGTCCTCAGTTATTCTGTGACTGGTTCATTGGGGTCCCTGGCCCTCCCTGCCTTGCACCCACCTCACCCCTACCCCCACCCTCTCAGGCAAACTGACACAGCCCCCTTTAGTGAGCCCGAGACCCTGAGATGGGAAGCAAGGCAAGGATTTTCTGGTCACTCAGCCTGTCAAAGACCATGTAGTGATGGGCTTGCGGTTTCTGCCTGGCGAAGTCTGTCTGTCTTTCCCAGTTCGGAGTTTCTGGCCCCTGAAAGGATGGGCAATGGGAAGGAGAGGGGCCCAGAGAGGCTAGTTCTCAGGGGTATCAGGATCCAGGAAGAGGGGGCCTTCCCAGAGACTGTCTCTGAAGTACCAAGAGAAGACCAGTGGGCTCTTAGAGGGGTAGGAGAGACTGGTGTGGACCCTGGAGCACTGCCACTAGGGAGACAGCTTTCAGTAACTCGCTAATTTCAGAGCCAATCGGAGAGGTTTTTCTTCTGCTGTAGGTCTAGGACTACCCCAGCACCTACCTCACCTAAACCATGCGTCATCCAGTCTCAGTCATCCAGTCCCTGTGTTATCAAATTCTCCAAGGGAAAGAGAGCACCTCCCATCCACCCCCTGACACACAGATCAGCCAACCTGATTCACGTCCTTCAATTCCTGATATGAGGTCTACAGCGACTAGATATTTCCATGGTCAAAAATCACAGTAAGAAAAATCTCTTAGGAAAAAAAAAAATTCTCTTCCCTTTTCTGGGCCTTAGCATCCCCATGATAATAGTAAGAGATTTCTGAAAAGCTCTGTGGGCAGTGAATGGGCAGAGAAGTGGACAAAAAAGGCCCAGCCCTGGCCTGACTGAGGCCCTTTGGATGTCTGTGGGCCTAAGGAGGCCTGGCAGTGGCATTAGCTTCATTTTAGAGGCACCGACAGAGGGCTTACCTGGGGTTAGCCAGGGTGAGACAGTTCTGCCCCCCACCCGCTGCCTGCCCACCCACCCCATCTGGTGCACACCATTTTTCCTGTCTCTCTTGGCAGAGCAACCTTCCTGGGGCCCCCAGACTGTTCTAGGAGATCTCTGGGGCAAGGTCCCCAATGAAAGAAATGCCACAGAGGGAACTCTGTGTTGCTAAGCTTTGCTCAAACCCTGACCTACCTCCTTCCACGAAGCAGAGGTTTTCCTCTTCCCATTTGCCTCTCTGGGGACTGCCATCTGTCCCTCACTGCCATATTCATCTCTGCTGGGAGGGGGTTGATGAGCGCTTTTCACTGGGAAAGCAAAGATTGTAGGGCCTGCTCCCCACCCCCCCCATACTCATTTTTAAAACCCCATCAGAGAAGCTGCCCAATATGGCCATTCAATCCACTTTCTCTGGTCCATGTCTGGGCCTTGCTGACTTGCTGAGTCTTAGGGATCCACTCTCTGTTCTGGCCAAATGCAACCAGGAACCAGGCTGTCAGAACAACATCTCCTTTGACTTTAAAATCTTCTATTTTCACAGGAATCACCTGGGTGGCTTAGTGGTTTGAGCTTTGGACTCTCTTCCAGAGCCCAGAGCCTGGGGCTCTGCACTCAGTGTGGAGTCTGCTTGTCCCTCTCCCCTCCCCCTTCTCTCTCTCTCTCTCTCTCTTTCTCTCTCTCTCTCTCCCTCTCTCGCTAAAATAAATAAATAAATTGAATCTTTTAAAAATCTTCTATTTTCACATCTCCTATTTTCTATCCTGAGGATACAGGCTTTCCTCACCCCTCCCCTACTCTTCTTCACAGAAGAATGTAATAAGGAGGTGAGGCCACAGCCTTTTGACTTGCCTGGAGCATCATGGCCAGGGCAACCCGAGGCTGCTGCCCCAGGACCAGAGATTGGAGAAGTCTCAGTGCCCCTTCTCTGGGAGAAGGAAGGGTGGGCTACCCTCTCTGTACTCTCCCCATAGGACCAGGGTGTTGGTGGGACTGCTGTTTCCCTCTTCTCTGCCCAACCCCATATCACTTTCTGAAACAGCTCAAGAGAGATTATAGGGGGCCCAGCTCACAGTCATGGGAGCTTTTGTTTAAAAACTCAGGCTCTGAATCCAATATGTGGCTTAAACCCAGCCCCCGTCAGAGCCTTATTGGGCTCATTTGTAAAATGGGGATCAGAACTCCTCCACAGGGATTTGATAGGAATAAATGCCATAAACAGTAGAAACAGTTGGTACCTGCACTGGAGTAACCACTCCACAGATGTCAGGAACGATTATTATCCGCTGGCAGGACTCGCATCTCCTCTCCACCTGGAGCTGGAAAGAGCCTTCTCTGAGAGCTTCGAGCACCAAGCACAATATCTGATCCTTTCTTCTTGTTAACTTCAGTGTGCTTGTCATTTACTGAGTACTCATCATGGCACAAACACCCTCTCAGGGTGTTCACATGCTTCCCTCATCAGCAGTGCATAACTGCCCCAGTATATGGTTGGAGAGCCCGTCCAGAAGCATAGAAAGGTGCTATGATGACCTGCCCAAATTTCACAGCCAGTAATGGAGTTTGGATAGCTCCTCATACCTCCTGGTCCCAGACCCACGCTCTGAAGCCCCAGTAGGCCTCTGGGCAGTCCTGTGTCCACATCTGGTGTCCTTTCCTCAGACCAGCTGCCTCTCTCTTACCCACCAAGATGAGAAATTCTGGGAAGTCCCAGAGGAGCCTGTGGCCTTGACTCCAACTCCCTGCAGAGGAGGTTGGAGCACTCTCCTGAATGAGAACAGAAAGCCCCCTGTGGGGGAAAGAAAAGCTGAGCACTTAGTCCCCCTCACCCTTTCTTTCCTCACTGTGAGCTCCATCATGCTCATCAAAGGAGCAGCCTCTGATATGCTTCCTATAGCCACCCACAACACTCACTATGGCCCTTCCATATGAGGCCTGAGCTCCCAGGCTGCATAGCTGGCAGGGATGCCACCATCCTGAGAGTTAGGCCTTGGCACCATACCTAATTGGTCAGAGGCAGAAGGTGGAAGACTACCCCAATCCCTCTAACTGAGGGGACCCTGCTGGGTGGTCAGGTTTGATCTCACCCCACTGGTGGGGCCTGCTGGGTGCCAGGCCCTCTGAATTAGAGCCATTCAGATGGGCAAATGGGAGGAGCTGTGGCGAAACTTAAGGCTCATCCCCACTCACTGCTCCATCAGAGACTGGCAGGATCTGCTCTGATCCCCAGCATTCCCACGGGAAAAACACCTTACAGCCCCTGCAGGGAGGCTTGCCAACCATCTTCCATGTTAACCACCTTGTCCAGACTAAATTCCTCTCCCTACCCAAGAACAGAAATATGGTTATGGGCTCAGTTAGGCCAAGACAACCAGCCATCTGCCATTGACTGTTAAGTCCAAGCTCCTTGCTGGAAAGATGGGGAAACAGAGGCCCAAAGAGGCAGTGACTTGCTCCCAAATCAGAGCCAGTTTAGTAATAAGAAACTGTGGTGAAGGAGTGTCCAAACCAGGAAGATGGTGTTTCCTTAGTAAATGAATGGACATTCCCTGCAAGCCTACCTCTGCTCTAGGGCTTAGGAAAATACCTGTGAGGTACTTGTCTCAGGGCTGATGAGTGACCTTCTGGGGTGAAAGCTTAACCCCTCTTAACCTTTGCTCTCTGGCCATCAGTACCCTCTTGGCCCCAACTCCATCTCCCAGGCTAAGTGAGTGCAAATCCAGCATCAGTCTGTGCAGAGGCCACCTGAGGGGACAGAGAGGCCAAAGGCCCAGCAAGGACAGAGCCCCCTTAAGCCGATCAGCCTTGCCCCAGTGAAGGGAATCCCAGAGGGAGTGAGGTTGCTGCTTGGCAGGATAATTGCTGTAAGAGGGAAGAGATGGGGTAGGCCCAGCTCCTGGCTCCCACGAGGGCCCCTCTGTCCACATTCCCTGGCCCAAAGCCCATGCCTGGGATGTGCAAATGTTCCCAGGACTCAGGGTGGTGGGGGGTGGGGGGGAGCCCTATCTAGAGCAGGCTTCTGGAGGAGAGCTTGGAGCTAGAGGGGACTTCAGCCTGCTTGAAAGAACAAACAGCTTTCAAGTGCTCTCTGGAGTACCTATTTCATTGCAAACTCTTGTAATGCTAATGAAAGACCCCTCTTCTCTGCTCATTAGAGCACATCTCCAAAAGACCTCCTTGTAGCCTTTCTGTGTGAGTGTCCAAGAGTCAAAGAGGCGCTCCAGAAAAGGCCTGGGGCTCACTGTCCACCCTGTCAGCTTGCGATGTGATGGGACATGTCACCAACATCTCACCTATTTAGAAATCACATCAAAGAAACCTGCCCTTTCCCAGAGCATCACGGCGCATCAGGCAGCCAGCCAGGGAAAAAACATCCGTGCTGCCCAGAAGATGTCACTTAGCTCTGCCTGGGGCCCCAGTGGATCACAGTGTGAGCCCCGGATTCCTGTCTTGGCTCTGTACTCACAAGGCAGAGGACCTAACTGTGCTCTGAGACTGAGAGTGTCTGTCACATGGTGAGAATTCAGGTTGAGGCCAGATTCTCTGAAAAACGTTTTAGCACAGGGTCTGCACACAGCAAGCCAGCAAGCCAGCAACCCCTCAAGGAGGAGTGTCCACTGTGGTGAATCTTGCTTTGGTCCCTAGCTCAGTGCTGAACACTCGGGAAGAACCCAGGATGGGCAGGTTTGGTTGAAGACTCCGGAAAGGAGGCCCCTGGGTACACGTATAGGACATGTGGCTGGCACCTGGTGATCATTTGGATAGAAGCTCAGACACGCACCATAGATTTCCTTTTCAGAAAAGCTGATCTGTGATTTTTCATCTGCACAGAAGGCTCAAGAGCGGCAACTTCCCAGAACATCTGAGGGTATACAGGGTAGATTCCTCATTTCCCTCAGAATCAGCCAGGCCTCTACAACTCACCAGGTGTGTCCGTGGGTCAGTGATTTGGTGCTAAGGACCGGAGGACCCCACCCCTCCCCCTTTCATATGTTAAAGCTCTAACCTCTAGGGTGACTGTGATTGGAGGTAGGGATTTTGGAAGCGAGGGTAAACCAACCGGATTGGTGGCCTTATAAAAAAAAAGAGCAGAGAGGAACCTCTATCTCCCTCTCTGCCACAGGATGACATGGCAAGAAGGTAACCATCTGCAAGCCAGGAAAAGAGAGCTCTCACCAGAACCCGGCCACGGCAGCATCCTGATCTTGGGTGGGCCTCCAGCCTCCAGCACTGTGAGAAAATGCACTTCTGTTGTTTGCGCTCTCCAGTCTCTGGTGTTTTGTTACAGCAGCCTTAGTTGACTAGTATATTTGGCCTCTCCATGCCTTAGTCTCCTCATCTGTAAAATGGGGTAATAATGTTGTCGTTAGATCCATTAAGGGAGTTTAGCCCAGTGCCGAGCTCAATAAATGTCTTCTATCAGCATCATGATCATTTTTCCATGATGATATGCATCTCACCCACTATAATGCTAATAGGAGATAACCACCCAGATGCAAACCCCAAATGATGGGACAAGACCTCTAGATAAGCAAGCCCTCTCAGGGCTCAAAAAAAGGCTTCCTGGAAGAGGAGACCATTGAAAAACACTTTCCTGCTGGCTTCGTTGGCCTACCCCCCTTCCTTGCTCTTAGGCGCAGGGAAGGATCAGATGGGAATAAGGGATAAGTAGTCAGCAGGAGGAAACAGCTGTAATGTGGGGCTCACCTGTGCCCCAGTGCCCCCCTGACCCCCAACCCCTTCCTTCAGCCCATTCTGGGGCCACGCAGGGGCAGGATGCTCACACAGAGCGAGGAGAGGGCTGTTGCCTTGGGGAAGAGAAAGCCCTCAAGAGCAGGCCACTGATCTCAAAGGGAAATAATGGGATTTTCTGGGATTCACATTGATCCCCAAAGGAGAAAAGCTTCTGTTTGCCTTTTTTAAGCCGCCAAACAAGGAACTAAAGCCTCTTTCAGCCCTGACTCAGGGCTGTCCTTTCTGAAGTCCTTATTATCCCTGGGGCACTGGGAGAACAGGCCCCGGTGCTGGGCCCTCCACACAGGGAGCTTTCCGCCGGGCAGAGGCCTGCCTGGTTTCCTAGCGACCCAAACCCCACAGAACTGCAGGCGCTGGCACCTTGACCCACAGTTCTTGACTATGGCCTGGCTCAGGCCTGCCTCCTCTTCTTGATTTGCCCAGGGATGAGTTTCCATACCCAGGAGCAAACACATGAAGCAACAGCTTTCCACACCCCCAGATATCACACATCCCTCACCCCAGCTGACCAACAAGGACATCAATGATGATAATAGTCACACTAAGAGAGTAATTAGTTCTTGAGCAACGTTTAGCTCCAGGCTCCATCTTCTTTTCCACTAGGCCTTACCTCAAGATTTGCATGCTTGGTGGGACATTCTCACCTCCAGGCCCACCAGTGACCCTCACCTCTTGCCACTTGAGCTACTCCTCTCATAACCACACTCTAGATGTGGTCATCATTCACCACTGCTCCCTCCATCTCTGAAACCTCACATATACATTCGCACTCACACTTACACCCCTACAACCCTCTCAACTCAGTCTCTGGCCTTCTCCTCTCTGTCCAGTTCTTAGACCCTCTGATCCTCAGTCTTTCCTCCACCCCAAGTGCTCTCCTCACCCCTGGCCAACTTCCTCAATCTCAAGAAAGGGAACTTCTCCTCTCCTTCCCTCCTGGTCCTCCTCCATCCACAAATCACCCAGCTTAAGGACCAAAGAGGCCCTCCCCTCACTTCCCTGCTTCATGTTCTCTTGCAGATTTGACTTTCTGAATATTTCAGTTTAGAAACTGAACTACTCTTTAGTGCAGTTTAGACTATACAGTACACTTGGGGATAAAACCAAATTCCTTTGTCAGGTGCACAGGGCACAAAACTTGAGATTTGCCTGACTTTCTAGCATCAGCTCTTGACACTGCTGCCTGGCAACATGGGTGCATGTATGCACACACACACGCACACACACACATGCATGTACATGCATACACATGGCACCTGCCATATTTCAAGGGAGTGATATGATATGATATGATATGAGGCTGGTAAAGTCAGCTTGTACTGGGTGAGGCACCCAGGAATGATTGATTGCCAGGCCAGGAGTCTGCTGCTTCTGGCAGCCACCTGGGCACTATGAGGACTGTGAGAGCCATCACTGGATAGTTGCCTTGTTGTCCCTGCCACAAACTGGCCAGAGTTTCCCTTACCTCCTCCTCTTCCATGAAGTCAAGGGCTTCTGTGATGCCCAGGTATTGGCAGAGAAGTTTTAATATGTGGCAAATGACCCTTCCCTTTGGCCCATCATTGCACTTTTAATAAAATATGTTCTAGGTCTACTGTCATGTGTGTACAAAGTTGAAAGTATAAGTGACTCAAGCCAGGACAATCAGACTCTATTCCTGGACTTTTGTTGGAATTAACAAGAAAATTGATGTTAACAAGAAATTAACATTGCCCTTTGGCTTAGTTCATAGGTTTAGCTGGTGGGATGTGAGCCTGGAATAGATCTTGCCTTCTGTAGGGAGAGCCTGAGAACAAAGCCAGACAGGAGCAAAGCCAAGAAATGAAGGAGACAGAGAGGGAGGGAGAGATAGAGATAGAGATAGAGATAGAGATAGAGATAGATAGAGATAGAGATAGAGATAGAGATAGAGATAGAGATAGAGATAGCTGAAGCCATCACAGGAGCACCAGAATTGTGTTGATCTTGTTGAAGCCATACGTATGCCACATGAACTAATAAATTCTCCTTTTCAATGAAGCCAGTTTGCGTTTGGTTTCTATCATTTGCAGATGAAAATGCACTCATCACTATGATAAACAAGGAGGTTCATGGCAGTGTTGATTTAATAGCAAAAACGTGGCACTATCTAAGTACCCATGGCAGCACTTCCTTATATAAATGGAAGTCTTTGTACATAATGGGCCGATGCTGCCATCACAGAGGGCTCTGTCTTTGCCCACATGGAAAGACACTCAGGCTATATTATTAAGTGAAAAAGGTGAGGTGTAGAATAGTGTGCATATTTCCCAATAAGTGTATTATTTCTAAGGATGGATACACACATTTACATGCACATTTGCTTGGATTTACATGAAATTTTCTGGAAGTCACACGCACAAGCACTTGTTACTAAACATAGCATTTACGTACATGCTTTTGGAGTGCAATAAATGCACTATTCTGAGAGCTCCACGTGTTTTATCTCATTTTACTCTCACAACATTCCAATGGGATTGGTACTATTATTACTTCCTTTTTATAGCTGAGGAAACTGAGGCACATAGAGCTTTCAGTGTAGACTAAAATTATAGAGATAGTAAGTGGCCCTTAACTGGCTCGGGGTGCTGGTTACCTGTTGGCAGTGGGCATACAGGTCAGGAGGGGGTCCCTCACCTGTTTACAATCTTCCCTTCCTACTGCTGGTTCAATCTCACAAGTCACACATATGCAGGGAAAAATAGCAGAAGAAGAGGTTGGAGAGGACTTTGGGTAGTCCCTCTGTGTGGCACACCAGTCCCAGCAGCTAGAACAGGCTGCCTTGGCTGAGGGAATAGCTCTGTGGTTCAGAAGGGAACCTGAAGGTAGCACCAGGGGTCCCAAGTCTCCTTGGACCTCGAATCTGTCTATGCTGGGCCTGAGCTGATGGGCTGCACACTCTCCCTCTCATTCAAGCCTGCTGACCATCATCCAGCCTCCAAAAGATGAGCCTCCAGTCCACATATCCCCAGGGTCAGAGGGCATCTGAAGCCCCCAGAGCAAGGTTGGCGTGGTTGGCAGTAAGGCAGCGTCACCCATCCTATGAGTGACATGGCCTCAGATGTCCAGCAAGGGATCCACCACACTGGGGCCTCCGCAATGGGGTCATAACCCCAGCTCTTAACCCCAGGGCTACGCCCTTTGTTGGGGGATGAGAGGCTCTCTGGAGGCCACTACATTGCTGCCGTGACCTCACTGCTCAAGAAGAAAGACCTGGCCTTGCCAGGAGTGGCTCGCTCTGCTCATGCTGCTCAGGCTGCCTGCTGGGCATTGGGAACCAGGCTGGTGTTGGGATTGGCTCTGAGCGCAGGGCTTTCCTGTGTGCAGGCAGCCCTGTGAGGGCATGGGGCCGGTAGGGGCTGGTGGGAACTCCTCCACAGACTTCCATTAGCCTTTTTCATGCAGGATCAGCCTGAGGTGGCCCTTCCCCACACCTAGATGCTTTCATCCCACTGCATCAGTGGCAGCGTCTACTGCCCCCACCCCCAGGCCACCTGCAGCTCCAACATGATGATGACCCCTGAATGCCAGGAAGCCTCAAACTGCTGATCCCATAACATGCCTTCCTGGGAAGCCCAGCGTGACCAGGTGGAGAGCCCCATTTTGGGTTCAATTCCTACATCCTTTATTCTGCATGCAATAACTGGCTATCTACTCTGTGCCAGGCACTATGATAAGACCTGAAGTTATAAAGCAGTGAGAAAAAACAATAAAGGCCATGCCCTCATTTTGCTTAGAATGTGGCAGGGAGAGAGCTCTTGTACAAAATGTTCGTGTAGATTTTGGAGGTTGGGAATTATGCCTCCATTGGGGAGGCTCAGTGTGGTGGATCCCTTGCTGGACATCTGAGGGTTTTGGAGGGGTAATGTCTTATCAGTACAAGGGCCACAGAGGAAAGGTACAAGGGCTGAGACTGCTATGGGTGGGGGAACTCTGACCCAGTCGAGGGGGAACGGGCTACTTGGAGGAAGGATGTATGGGAGCTCATTTTGGCAGAGAGGCCAAAAGATGTTCTACTCAGTAGGAATGGTATGAGCTAAGGCCCTGTGGTTATGGGAAGAGTGTTACATACTAGGGGCTAAAAAGAAGGGCAATGTGTCCTTAGTGCAGAAAATATGAGGCAGTGTAAAGTGAGAGGGTAGGCAGGAGAGGTCAGTGGGGACCAGAGCTATGGAGAGCCACTGAGGGAAGGAAGGTGACACGGGGCCTCCCAAGATCCATTCGTATTTTCAAAAGATCATTCTGGCTTCAGACAATGTAGGTATGCAGCCTGACCAAGTCACACACCCTAAACCTTGGGTTTCTGCTCTTCGAACTAGTAATGGCTCTCTTCCTGGCCACGAGCTCTGTAAAGTACTTAGCATAGTGGAGGGCTCAGGATAAGAGTCCAATCCATGAGCGCTGCTCTCGCTAGGGACTGAGGCTATCCTGGGGTGTTGGTGTGGGCGGGTGGCAAGGCTGAGCTGTGGGGCTTGTTTGCAGGGTCTCTGATTCCTCATTTTATTGGGTGGGCTGTAAAGTCCCCAGAGGGCAGATGTTGATGTTGCTGCAGCAGCTTCTCCAGGGAAGAAACTGGAGACGTTCACCAAAAAAAAAAAAAAAAAAAAGAACAAGTCTAAGAGATGAGGACCTGGGCCAGAACCTGTGACCCACAGGAAGATGAGGAAGGAGGAGAAGGCAGGAGAGACTAGGAGGTGAAGTCTGGGAAGGTGAAATCACTCACCCAGAGTCACTTAGCTGGTGAGTAGCCAGGGCAGGCTTTGAGCCCAGACTACCTCCTTCTAGAGCCAACAACCACAGACCCAGATTCACTCCAGCAACAAGAGGCAGATATCCAAGGATGGACAGAGAGGCCAAAAGGGAAAGGACTCAGGGATAGAAGGACCAGGCCCAAGCCAGAGATGCCCATCCTGTCCTTCCCCAGGCGTGATTCTCCAGCATTCCTGTGTGCCCAGGTCAGTGTATCCTTCCCATTCCTTCTCTCCCTGGCCCGTCTGATTCTGCAGTAAGTCCTGCTCCTGACAGCCCATCAGAACAGAAGGCTTGGGCAGCCCGGGGGGCTCAGCGGTTTAGCGCCGCCTTCAGCCCTGGGCGTGATCCTAGAGACCCAGGATCAAGTCCCACATCGGGCTCCCTGCATGGAGCCTGTGTCTCTACCTCTCTGTGTGTCTCTCATAAGTAAATAAAATCTTTAAAAAAAAAAAAAAAAAAGAACAGAAGGCTTCCCGGAGGAGGTACCAGTAATGCTGAGCTTTGAGGAATGGGCAAGTCAGCAAGGGTATTCGGGTGGAGGCACCTCGGATCAAAGGGCTAAAGATCAGAATGGAAGTGCACAGCCTGAGTGGCGATTGAGAGCAGCCTGGCTCAGCTAGGGTGAAGGGAGGGCATGAGAGGGGGACACTGGGAGATGCTCTGGGGGCCGGTTTCTGGGAGGCCTTGAGCATCAAGCTAAAGAGCTGTTTATCCTATAGACAATGGTGTGCGACTTACAGGACAAAGGTGCCTCTTTGTCATCGAGATGGACTTGGGGGGTGTGGGGGAGGGGAGCAGAAACTAGGTTGATTCCTTGGAGGCCCATTGGGGCAGGTGCTTGCCTGGCGGCTGGTGGGCAGGATGAGGCAGGTGCAGAAGGCTTTGGCCTTGGCCTGCCCCCTCTCCGCAACGGCAGCTCCAAGGCCTGATTCCGGCCCAGCTAGCTCCCCTGCTGATGGCTTGTGCCCCTCTCTCCCCCCCAGCACAGCTAATCAGCTTAGGATGGCAGTAAATGAAGGCTCAGGGACTGCAGGGCCCTCACTCTGCAGCAACAAATTAACACTTCAATTAAAAGCCAGCCAAGCCAGACCTGACATCCACACTCTCACTGGGTGAGGATTTAATTAAGACGTGGTAGGGAGGTGGCAACCTCAGAAGGCCTCACCTTGAGCTGCCCATCTTGGTCAACCTATTGTTTCTAGCTCAGACCATGGGATTGAGACCACAGAGCCCACTGGAAGCAGCTGAGTTTGTCAAGGTACAGCGGAACTCCCTTTCAAGGGGAGAGAGCCTTGCCAAAAGTATCTATTCATGCGCCCCATACCAGCACCAGATGCACCCAGCATCTCTCAGAGATGGGCCCAGGGGCCTGGAATTTTATAGAGGTTGGGGACTGCAGGGGGATCCGAATGGCTGTGAGTATTTGAGAACTACTACTCTGGTAGGTTGTAAAAGCAGTGTAGGGAATCAACACGACTCGCATCTTATTTTATTTTATTTTTTAAAGATTCCACTTATTTATTCACGAGAGACACAGAAAGGCAGAGACACAAGCAGAGGGAGAAGCAGGCTCCACGCAGGAAGGCCAATGCGGGACTGGGTCTGTGGACCCCGGGATCACACCCCGAGCTGAAGGCAGATGCTCAACTGCTGAGCCACCCAGGCGTCCCACGACTGGCATTTTAAACAATGCAATGGAATATTAGAATAGGAAATATCAGAGGGCATCTCATAGACTTGGAGGAAGTATTATTTTGTGAAAATAAACTTTTGCTTTAGTTATTTACCTGTGTGTATATTAGACTGCTATGAAAAAGTATATATATATATGTATTTTACTATGGGTTTCATCAAAGATAACTGTTTGGAACCCCCATGCCCACTCTTCAACAACAAAGAGCTGTGCATGCCCTCTACAAAGCTCTAGGCACACAGTTCACAGATGTGCCCGCCAGCGAAACCTTACCATAGCCGTTTCTTCAGGTCTACCCATCCAAAAACATCATGCCCCCTGGCAGCCTGCCTTCCCCCAGAAGTCGTCAGCAGACAGGTGGGAGGGTGTAGCCGCCAGCTGCTCTGCAAGGAAATGGCCCCATTTCTGGACCAGGATAAGCAGGTAGTGGGAAAAGGACCTCAAAAGAGACCCGAGCTGGGGCTTATACTGACATCCAGCACAGAGCCCCCAGGCCAGCCTCCCTGCTGACCTCGAAGCTTTGAGCAACATGAAAGGGTCAGCAGTTGCATCCACACCTTCCTGAGCTCACTGCCTGCTTGGGAGAAGGAGAAGCAGGTGCAGGAAAGAGCCTCAGTGCATCCCAAGGAGGCAGAGCTGAGGGAGGAAGGGACGAAAGGGAGCCTGGGACTTGCAGGCGGTGGGGGCTGGCCGGCAGGCTGCCTTCCCCATGCCACATTCCCCAGCCCTTGTGAGGCCACGCTGGCCCTGCCCTCTCTGCCTTGGAAATCCCTTTGAGCTCGAGAGGGCAGATGGGGGTCAGAGAGTGATGAGCCCTGGCCCCAGCCCCGTTTGAAATCGAAGCATCCTCGGCCAGGGGCGAGGCCTGCGAGGTGGGGTCGCCACCTCTGGGGCAGCAGCATCCTCCCGCCTGGGCCTACCCGTTGCTAGGGCCCCTGTTCCGAGGCATCGGGTTATAGGGCCGCGTGGAGCAGCCCATCTGCCGGCTAACTTCTCACTTTCCCCCCTAAGGCTGCCTGTGACCCGGCTCCCCAGGCTCTGGCCCGTGTGTAAAGTGGCGGGGGGCCTTTATTCCCACTGAGCCCCTTCTCGGCCGCCCGGCAGCCAAACTGCTCTTGGATTACATTTTGATGAGTTTTCAATTTAGGCACAGCAGACAAGGGAAGGGAGGGGGTGGGGGCGAGGGGTGGGGGCGGGCTGGGTGGGGGGAGCCAGCGGAATAAATGCAACAGATGGGTTCAATTGTGCTGCCGAGGCCAATGAAGGAAGACATCTGTAGCTCCCGAATACTGGTGGTCTGAAACGCAATTAGCCCTCTGTGAAAGGGGCCCCTCGCAGCCCCCTCGGCCAATCCCCTCCGAGGCACTGCTCACGTTACAATGGCCTTGACCACAATCCATTGAGCAGAAAAAGGAAAAAAAAAAAGAAAAGAAAAGAAAAGAAAAGAAAAGAAAAGAAAAGAAAAGAAAAGAAAAGAAAAGAGAAAAAAAGAAAGATTAATCCAAGAGTTGCTGCGCGGTGGGGCTGCAAGGAGAGCTGGTATGCAGGGAAGGTTACTTAGGGCCCTGCTTCTCCCTTTTTTTCTTCCGTCTTGAGGGAAGGCTGGAAGGTTCCCCGGAAAGAGAAGGGGCGAGAGGAGTGTCTTCGTTCTGGGCTTGGTGAGGCTCTGCGGACGCACATCTTGAGTAGTTACTCATCTGCAAACCTCAATTTTTCTACCGCCCTGTTTGGAACATAAGGGAGGGAGACACGTCCCTGTGGCTGTAAGCACCACCCCCCCACTCCCCCGCATCCCCTCCGCCTCGCATCCCTCCTGCCCTCCTAGGGGTGAGAAATTTGTTACGTGATAAGACCCCCTTCTGCACGCGGTAATGACGCCGCCTGCGGGGAGGTTCTTGCGCAGCTGGAAACGTGAGTTCTGCTTGACGCCTTGGAGGACCTGCCTGCCTCTTCCCCGGACCGGACCGAGGGGCCCGCTGGAGAACTGGGACAAGACTGGGGCTTCCTTTATCTATGCCTATTTATGATCAGTGGTACCTGGCAGAAAAGGGGGGAGAGCCCCGGGCAACAGGACACGCTGCCCCTGGGAGGACGCAACGGGATCAGGGCACCTTAAAGATGCCCTCTCCGCTTTGGTTCCTCTCTGCTCTTTGGTCTCTGATCTGGGAGGTGGCAACTTCGCCCAAGGAGGTGAAAGAAAGCCCGAGTTCTGGAGAAACCTGTTGTTGGGTTTCTGCCGACTGTCCCTTCAGAATCATGGAACAGCCCAGAAGGCTTCCTTCTAAGCCTGGGTCATGGGGACCCCTCTAGGCCAAGCACTCCGAAGCTCAGTCTCACCTTCACCGAGAACCTATACAGATTGAGAACCCTCCTAATGCTCCTCGTGTTCATTTAATCGTGATGGAATACATGTAAAACGTACCACTTTAAAGTGTACAGTTGAGTGATACTAAGTACATCACGTTGTTGTGCCACCATCACCACCATCCATCTCCAGAACTTTTTCATCATCCCCAAATGAAGCTCTCTAGGCATTAAACAATGACTCCCCATGTCCCCGCTCCCCAGCCCCTGGCAACCACCATTCTACTTTGTGTCACTATGAATTTGCCTTTTCAGGCACCTTATATAGATGAAATCATAAGTGCTTGTCCTTTCTGATTGGCTTATTTCATTTAATATAATGTCTTCAAGATTCATCCCTATTGTAGCACATGTCAGAACTTCCTTCCTTTTTAAAGGCTGAATAATATTCCGTTACCTGTATGTGCCACATTTTGTTTCATTCAGGTCATTCATCTGTCAATGGACACTCAGCCCAACCACTCAGAGCAGTTCCACTTTGGGCTACTAGGAATAATGCTGCTATGCCTGACTGTACAAGTATCTCCTTGAATCCCTGCTTCTTTTTTTTTTTTTTTTAATTTTTTTTTAATTTTTTTATTTATTTATGATAGTCACAGAGAGAGAGAGAGAGGCAGAGACACAGGCGGAGGGAGAAGCAGGCTCCATGCACCGGGAGCCTGATGTGGGATTCGATCCCGGGTCTCCAGGATCGCGCCCTGGGCCAAAGGCAGGCGCCAAACCGCTGCGCCACCCAGGGATCCCTCCCTGCTTCTTTTTGGAAGCTGAAATGTTGGATCACACAATAATCCTGTGTTTAATTTTGTTTGTTTTTCTTTTCACTCCAAGTCTGGAAGCTTCCTAGGAAGATGCAGTTTATTTTTTTTTTTAAGATTTTATTTATTTATTCATGAGAGACCCAGAGAGAGAGGCAGAGAGAGAAGCAGGCTCCATGCAGGGGGCCCAATGCAGGACTCGATCTTGGGACTCCAGGATCATGTCCTGAGCCAAAGGCAGGTGCTTAACCGCTGCGCCACCCAGGCGTCCCAAGGAAGATGCAGTTTAAAGGCTATGTTGATGATGATATCTAATAGCGTTAGGCAACCGATGCTTGGATTCATATTGAATTCAGGCTGCAGGTGCTCTAGTTTGCTCTGGATTAAAACTGTGTGTGATCCAAGCCCTGGGGTTAGCTGGTTATTGGAACTGGTCTGGGTATCCCGTTGCATTTGGGTCAGGTCTCCATCAAGTCCTGCTCCCCCAGGCCCTTTCTCTTGCCAGCTAACACTGAAGGTGTGATAGTGATCCAGCTGTTGGGAGCTTTTGGTTGTGTTTATAATTATTCTCATGTGTGTTTAGATAAAGTAATAGATGCTTGGACTTAATTTTTACAACCCTTACTAACCAAGTGCTCTAAGATTCAGGGATTTCCTAGTTAGTCATCACCTGATGCTATCTGGTTAATTAATGAAGCCAGAACTGAAATGCATTATCTGTACTTCCATGACTATCTTCTTGAGAACTCCCAATATGTCTCCCGTGGACATATAAGTCTTCCCCTTTCCCAAATCCCTGTAGTGGGCATGGGAATAGTTTGAAAAAGTTGGTGACCACTCATCCCTGAATTCCTAGGATGACCCTGGTTTCAAGTACTCTATTCTATATGTCATTTCTTTGAACCTTTTGCATAGTTCAGAAATCCCAGTGTCTCATCATCCGGACTCTCTCTCTCCAGGCCTGGAAATGGGCAAAATCATCTATCTGTGCATCTCTTCCTAACAGAGGTTTGACTACATATTTACAAGCCACTGTCTGAGGGTCTACCTTCTAACCAGCCTGCAACCATGGGCTGACTATGATACTCCCCTTTGGGACACTGATTGGTCTTGGCACACCCTTAACTACTGGGATCCACAAAAGAATAAAGTAGGCAGCTTGCACAACCTCAAAGACCCCCTTATAGTCAAAGCAATCTTGAAAGAGAAGAACAAAGCTGGAAGCACCAATGTTCTGACTTCAAACTATATTTTAAATCTATAGTAATCAAGACAGTACAGCGGCATAAAAGCAAACACATAGATCAAGAGGACCAAAAATAAAGCCCAGAAACCATCCCATGCATAGGTGGTCACTTAATTTTCAACAGAGGAGGGACGCCTGGGTGGCTAGTGGTTGAGCGTTTGCCTTCAGCCCAGGGTATGATCCTGGGGTCCTGGGATCGAGTCCCACGTTGGGCTCCCTGCATGGAGCCTGCTTCTCCCTCTGCCTGTGTCTCTGCCTCTCTTTCTGTGTGTGTCTCTCATGAATAAATAAATAAAATATTTTAAAAAGAATTTTCAACAGAGGAATCAAGAATATATAACAGAGAAAGGTTAGTCTCTTCAATCAGTGGTGTTGGGAAAACTGGACAGCCACACACAAAAGAATGAAACTGGACCACTAACCGACACCATACACAAAAACTCAAACTGGATTAAACATTAAGGTCTTGAACAAATGACCTTGAACATGAGACCTGAAACCATAAAAACTCTTAGAAGAAAATATAGGGAGAAAGCTCCTCAATATCAGTCCTGGCAATGATTTTTTGGATTTGACACTGAGAGCAAAGAGGACAAAAGCAAAAATAAACAAGGGAGACTACATCAAACAAAAAAGCTTCTGCCCAGCAAAAGGAATCATTAACAAATGAAAAGGCAACTTATGAAAAAAAAAAAAAAAAGAAAGAAAAGGCAACTTATGGAATGGAAGCAAACCACACATCTGATAAGGGTTAATACCCAAAACATACAAGGTACTCCTACAACTCAACAGCAAAAAGCCAAATAACCCAACTTTAAAAATGGGCAAAGGACCCAAATAGATATTTTTCCAGGGAAGACATACACATGGCCAATAGGTACATGAAAAGACTGTCAATATCACTAATCAGGGAAATGCAAATCAAAACCACAGAAATGTCACTTCATATCTGCTAGGTTATATATTATCAAAAAGATAAGAGATAATGCTGGCAAGAATGTGGAGAAAACGGAACACTTGTGCACTGTAGGTAGGAATGTACACTGGTGCAGCCACTATGAAAAACAGTGTGGAGGTTTCTCAAGAAATTAAAAATAGAACTACCATATGATCTAGCAATCCCACTTCAGGGTATATATGCAAAGGAAAATAAATCACTATCTGGAAGAGATACCTATACTCCCATGTTTGCTGCAACATTATTAATAATAGCCAAGGTAAGAAAACAACCTAAGTGCCCTTCAACAAATGAATGAATAAAGAAAATGTCACACACACACACACACACACACACACACACACACACACTGGAATATTATTCAGCCTCAAAAAAGAAAGGAGGCAGAGAAGATTATGCTGAGTGAAATAAGCCATAAGCCAGACAGAGAAAGACAAATACTGCATGATATCACTTATCTGTGAAATCTAAAAAAAAAAAAGAAAAAAAAAAGAGAGAGAGAGAGAGAGAAAGTTAAACTCATAGAAACAGAGTAGAATGGTAGAATGGTGGTTGCCAGGGGCTGAGGGGTGGGAGAAATAAAAGAGGTTGTTAAAAGGGTACAAGCTTGGGCAGCCCGGGTGGCTCAGCGGTTTAGCGTGATCCTAGAGACCCAGGATCGAGTCCCACGTCAGGCTCCCTGCATGGAGCCTGTTTCTCCCTCTGCCTGTGTCTCTGTCTCTGTCTCTCTCTCTCTGTGTCTCATGAATAAATAAATAAAATCTTTTTAAAAAAGGGGTACAAGCTTTCATTTATAAGATGACTAATGTCGAGGGATCCAAAGTATAACTTATACAGTAGTATAAGTATACAGTAGAGCTGATAATTCCATATTATATAATTAAAATTCACCAGGAGAGTAGAATGTAATTGTTCTTACCAAAAAAGAATATAAAGGGGGAAAAAAAAGTAAATATGTGAAGTGAAGGATGTGTTAGTAAACTGGAGGGTGGGAAGTCTTTCACAATGTATATGTTTATCTAATCATCACATTGTACACCTTAAATATATTACAATTTGATTTGTCAGTTATGCTTCAGTAAAGCTGAAATTAAATAAATGAATGAAATAATAATCTCATTTCATGTTAACGTATAACATTTTTAATGAAAAAGAGCTTTGTTTTTTGGAACAATAATTAGTGAGAAGGGTGATGTTGCTTTACATGTTTGCAAATCTCTTTAATATCTGGCTTAATAGAAGACAACTTAGACTTACATATCTGCTCCTGCATTCTCAAGTTGGCCAGCCATGTTTTTGAACTATATGAAAATGCAATCTCACATAATTATGTGGCTTGAAAACAAAAACTTTGCAGACTCCATGTGAGGATCTCAGGGACCTCCCACCCCAGGGTTCTTTGAATACACTTTGAGAACCACAGACTAGAGATGCTCTTTACCCTAACTACTTCAGCGTGTGTTTCCGAAGAAAAAGAACATTTAAAAATTTAATCTCAGGTTAATTATCAAAATTGGGAAATTTAACATTGACATATACTAATACCTAATGTTCAGTCTGTATTCAAATTCCTCCAATTGTCCCAATAATGTCCTCTTTACTTATTTCCCTGCAGATCAAGATCCAATCTAGAATCACATACTGCTTCTGGTTGTATATCTCCTTAATCTCTTTTAATCTGGAAGGGATTTTCAGCCTTTATTTTTCATGACCTTGATATTTTGGGGGAGTATAGGCCAATTATTTTGTATAATGTCCCTCAAAATGGACTTTTCTGACATTTCCTCATCATCAGATTCAGGTTGAACATTTTGACAGGAATACCATAGAAGTGATGTGAAAAGTGAGAGGTGATTCTTCTCAATGCATCAGATGAGGAGGCACTTGGTATTGAATTATCCCAATGTTGGTGATGTTAACTTCAAGCAGGGGTTAAAGGTTAGGACTCTCCACTCTATAGTTACTATTTTTATGATTCGTAAGTGATTTGTGGGAAGATTCCTTGAGATTCTCAATATCCTGATTTGCCTCAAACTTTCACGGACAGCTTTAGCATCCATTGTTGATGTTTGCCTTTATCAATTATTACCTAATGTTTTCTAACTCAATTCATTCCTTCTCCATTCATAAATTGGCATTGTACTATAAGGAAATGTTTTTCTTCCCCCTCATTTACCCATTCACCTATTGATTCATTCATTCATGCATTCATTTATACTATTTTGGACTCGTGGATTCTTATTTTATTCAATGGGTTTTTTTTATAGTAAATTTATTTTTTATTGGTGTTCAATTTGTATTCAATGGGTTATATAATTTTTTACTACCATTTTTTGTTTTGACATCCAAATTGTCAAATTTCCAGCTGGCTTCTAGACATTTGGATTTATCCCCATTGTTCTTTCTGGCATAAACAGCTGTCTCATGTTCATCATGTACTTTTCCTGCCCCAGCCATCCTCCAATGAGCCCTGGTTCTTTTTTTAGTAAAGAATGGTATTTAGAAACCAGAACTTAGATATTAAGTGTGCTCATTGGAACTGAGGTTCAGCCTTTGCTTCTAGAAGTTTTCACCGTACAAAGCTGACAAATGTATGTATGTGTGTATATATGTATATTTGTTCATATATGTATATATTATATATATTGTATGTTCTGATACCTCTGATTGTATGGTTCTAATCCAACTCATGGAATTCTTTCCAGCCTTCCTCTATTTCATATTTTTTATTCCCTTCCCCAACAGTGAGAATCTGACTCTCAACATTATGTATATATTTACTCCTATATTGCTTATTCCTACAATACACAGAAAATTGCTGTACTCATATAACTGTGAAAAACACATTCTAAGTAGAGTTTAAGTTTTGCATTTTTGCCTTAAACCAAGGGTATATGGTCAAAGTACTGTGTTCAAAAGTTACATGGGTTAGTTTTCTTTTTCTTCCTTCAGCATGGTTATGTCATTCACTGGAAATATTGATTAGTTTCATTCGTTTCTCTTTTTAGGATTTGCTTCATTGTTGTTGATTTCCTGGTGTCTGGACCTTTAACTAAGTATTGTTGCAACTCTCATTCAGGTGCGGGCCCAGGTAGCGTGGGGCTTCTGGACACAGTTTTATGTTTTTATCCTAATCCCATAATAATATATATTTTCATCCTGATTTACATTTCTGGGACACTTCCCAACTACCTTTTGAACACTTAGCAGCTCCAAATGTTCTTCCCTCCTTCCAAACTTGTCCTGCTCCTGGTCTTTGTGGTGCTGTTCCTCCACGTAGACCACCCCTCATCTGCTCTCTCAAGCATTGGGCCATTTCAGGCCCAGGTGAAGGCCCACTCCTCCAAGCTGTCAGGATGGTAGGCTGGGCCAGAGGAGGTCATCTCCAGATTGCCAAGTATCACCCAGAAGGGTTCTCGTTGTAGGGGGTGCCCTTCTGCTCCTGCCTCAGCTTCCTTGAGGGGAGACCTGGAGTCAGTTCCCATGTCCACTGAACCAAGTCTTCCTATTCAGTGGAGCCTGTGGGGAGCAGGTCCCTCTCCCAAGGGGAGAGCCCTGGGATCACAATATAGAGCAAAGCACCTTAGTTTCTCTGTGAAGAGTCCCTCCTAGAGGGCCACAGGCAGTGGGCTTTGGCACATGAGGAATGAGGGCTTAGATCTGGGGCCAAACCCCCTCTCCTACAAGTCTAGATACTTCAATTGTCTCTGGCTCTTGGCAGCCCCCTTCCCTACCCAGGGACTCATTTTCTCTTGCTTCTCTCTGCTGGGCCTTAACATGAAGAGTTCAATCCAGAAGAGGGAAATTTAAAATTGAATTTCAAATATCATTATCTCATGGCTCAACAGAATAGCCCCATTACCAGGGTCCCATGGTAAAAACAAGCCCTCTTGTTTCTTAGCCACCACCTTCAGCTCTAGGACTTTGGTCAAGGTCTCAAGGATTCAAGGCCTCACTCTGCCTGGGCTGTGAGGCATGCAGACCTCCACGCTGCCAGCTGCCACCTGGGGCCCATGAGGTTTGGGAAGTCCAGTTTGGGCATTGAGCGTCTTGCCACTGAAAGATCCTGCCCGGTGAATGGGCAGTGCCTCTGGTCCCTGCCAACACACACTCTCCTTAGATCTCTAGCCCCGGGATGGATGCTCTGACTTTTCTGTCCAGCGGCCCTGGCCTGAAACTGTTGCAGAGAGTGGCAGATGCTGCTGAGTCCTAGCGTTCCGGGCAGTCTGTTTCCACTTTGGGACACTGAGTGCAAATTTAGCTCTTGTTACCAGGACACACCTCACTCTGTGTGCACTTCTAATGAGGCAGCACATACACGCACGCACACACACAAGCTGTTAAACTGTGGACACGCTGCAGCTTTCCAGTGAGAGAGGATTTCAAGGGTGTATTTTTATAAGGAAGAAATGACATAAGCATCCCTCTTTGTTATTTAAATTTCATGAAAATCAACTATAGATGGTGTGTAATTGAGCACAAAATAGGTCCTAGAATATATTCTGGAATAACGGGAGCTCTTTTATCGGGTTATATATGAAGAAAAAAAAGTCAAAGAAAAGCAAAATCTCCGTGCAAAATAATGAACTATTTGAAGGAAGAAAAAAGCGAGAGACTGGGGATCAGGCACGGCTGGGAGGGTATTCAAGGGGTTGGTTTTGAGAAGTCGCTTGGGAGTGGGGGTTAGAGACGGTGTGGGTTGTGGTCATTATTGGTTGACTCCGGCACAGAAGCAGTCTGTAAACAGACTTCGACCAGACACCAGAGCCGGGCCAGTGAAAGGCTGAGAGCTGCTCAAGGTGGGCCAGGTGACCCGGGTCCCAGATGGGGAAAGAAGGGTTTGCAGAGGATGCATCTGCCGGACCTTCCCCCGCCACCCCCCACCTACTCTCTGGACTTTGTGTCCAGTGGCCCCTAGACACAGTGTGCCGCTGGGGCCAAGCAGCCAGGGGACAAACAGAGCTGGCCTGGGGTATGTGGTCAGGAGCTAGTCTGACTCAGGAAGAGGCACTGGCCAGCTCTGCATGGATATGCTCAATAACAAGCCCCATCTCCATCACTGACAAAGAGGGACCAGGCCTAGTGTCCCCCAGATACCTCACTCCCCATCACAGTGGCACATCTTCTCATCTGCCACTCAGCCTGAGTACATCTGGACCTGAGACTGTCCTTCCCTGAACCTCCGGAGTCCTATGTGCCTAGCAGAAAAGATAGCGTCTCCAGAAAGGCTTGCTGTGAGGATAATACAGGATAGAGGGCCTAGTACAGTGCCGGTCACAGGAGACGTGCTGAATGTAGGATACTATGCCCTCTTCTATTGACCCAAGCCCCTCCACTCTCTCCCTTCTGTTCTGCTTCCCTCTGCAGGCTGCTGCCCCAGCTGCCTGGCAGCTCAGACTCTTTTCCTTTTTTTATTTTTAAAAATTTTTTTTATTGGAGTTCAATTTGCCAACACATAGCATAACACCCAGTGCTCATCCCGCCAAGTGACCCCCTCAGTGCCCATCATCCAGTCACCCCAATCCCCTGCCCACCTTCCCTTCCACTACCCTTGTTCATTTCCCAGAGTTAGGTGTCTCTCATGTTTCTGATGCTCAGACTCTTTTCAAGGCCAGGAGCAGCTCAAAGCCCTAGGGGCACAGCAGCTTCAGAGAAGGTGCCCAGAACGCCATAGTGAAACTCTAAGGAGCCAAAAAGCCCCCAGGAAATGATCACACTGCTGTTATTGGCATTGCTGGTGCTACTGCCATGCCACACAGCCTCCAGAACGTCCTCATCTGCGCCGACTGTGCAGATGAGCACCGACTGTGTGCCTGGTGGCACCTGGTCCCAAATAGTCCCTCAGGCACAGCCCATGAGAACACTAACTCCAGCCTTCTCCCCCAGATGGTGCAAGGCCACTTAGCCCAGGAATTCAATGTTCCCTGGACTCTCAAGTTCCTGCCCAGGACTCTACTATCCTGGTCGTGGTCACCCTGAAGTAATATGGCCTTTTCTGTCCTCCTCATTGGACCATGAATGCTGAACACTGAGCACACAGCACAGGCCCTGATACTCAGCAGGTGTCACATAAGTGTCAGTTAAAAGAAGAATAGGGGCACTTGGGTGGTTCAGCGGTTGAGCGCCTGCCTTTGGCCCAAGGCATGATCCTAGGGTCCCCGGATTGAGTCCCTCGTCGGGCTCCCTGCATGGAGCCTGCTTCTCCCTCTGCCTGTGTCTCTGCCTCTGTGTGTGTGTGTCTCTCATGAATAAATAAATAAAATCTTAGAAGAAGCAGAAGAAGCAGAAGCAGAAGCAGAAGGAGGGGGAGGGGGAGGAGAAGGAGGAGGAGGAGGTGGGGGAGGAGGAGATGGGGGAGGAGGAGGAGGGGGAGGAGGAGGAGGAGGAGGAGGAGCAGGAGAAGAGTGAAGAGGCAGCTCGTCCTCCTAAGGCTGGCGACCCTGGTTGACTCTGGGACCCGCAGCGGGGACCTGGGACCTGCAGCCTGCGGCGCGGCCTAGCTGACCATAGAGCGGGGAGCGGGGTCCGAGCGCCATCTACAGGCAGCTTCTCAGCCTGGCAGGAAGCCGCTGACCCGGCGGGGGACCCCGGCACCTGCAGGGCCGCCCCAAGGCTGTGATATCAAGCGGGATTCTGGGCGCTCCTCCCGAGCCCACCTACAAACACGCCACCTCGCCGTCACTAGCAGGTGTGGTCGCCTCATTGAGTAAAGAAAAGCAAGGCCCGGGAGTGAGTAGGAAGTCCGAGATTGCATTGGGAATATCCCGGAAGGGCTTCTCTTCCACCAGCCTCTCCAGGCCAGGAGTTACCAAGAAACCCTCCTCCGTGGAAGGCCGACTACTGGCGCTGCAGCACTGAGGCAAGGGCCTGCTCCCTGGGAGACCGGCAGGCTTTGGGGTCAGACCCACCCAGCTCTGCTAACTTACTAGCTGTGGGACCAGGGCATGGGACTTACTTTCTCTGTGCCTCGCTCTCCCCACCTTAAAAAGAAGCTCCATGATCATAGGGTTACTGCGAAGAAGAAAATCAAATCTGTAACCCAGATGCCCAGATATCCATTGTTCCCAAGGGTCAGGCTTCTCTTTCTTGCCCAAATAGCGCAAGAGACCCAGCTTTTGCCCTCCGTGGTCATAGGATGGTCAGCTTTTTATCGGGTTCCCGGCCCCAGTGTTTCTGGGGGGTCTGCAAGTTGAATTTGCCTTTCCCTTGAATCCTGGCTGCTGCTGTTTCTTTGTTCCCCTTCCTGACTCACACTCCTCCCTCTCCTTTCTCTGGTGACTTCTTGCCACCTTGTAACAAATTTGCCCAGGTCCTGCCACTGCCCGGACCTCATTACTCCAAATGTGGCCAGGAGTGCTCCCCCAAGACTCCCCCAAACCCAAAAGGACCAGACTTGCCTGAAAGAATATTAACCACAGAGCATGCTGGAAACTCCCTAACTACCTCCTAGGAGTGATCTGGCTCAAAGTCCTAAAGCCAGCCTGGCCTCAGGCTCCTCTTGACCCACTCTCTCTGGAACCCCTGGCTAGCACCTCCTCCATGAGGGAGAGCCCGGTCATGCTGTGCTCTCCCAGTGCCAGAAACATCCAGCTTTCTGAGTCCCTGAGAGAATTGCTTCCTTTTTATTCCTGCAAGCAAAACGGCCAGAGACACAGCTCTACCCTGAACGAAGACTACCTTTCACATGATTATACAAAACTCTCAAGATTTTTATTTTGTTGCCTGGAAGCTCTCCATCCCCAAAAAGCATCTTGGCCTTTTCTATATAAAACCAAACGTCCCATTGGTTATTTTCCCCCCTTTTCAGAAAACAAAGCAATAGCTTGCTCTCAAAGTTGTCTCCTGTAAAAACTGAAAATCAAACAACAGTTAACATTTATTTATTTCGTGTTTCCTAGTCTGAGACTCTGCTGTAAGCCCTTTGCCTGTTTTAGCTCTTTAAATCTTCACAAGAATGCTGGAAGGTAGTCATCATTTTGGCTCCATTTTGTAGAGGAGGGAAAGGAGAGAATACGGCTCTGCTGACACTTTTCAACCCAGTAATACTGATTTCAGACTTCTGGCTTCCAGAACAGCATGGGCTCAGAGTCGGTGCTCTGTTGCAAAAGCCCTAATAAGTGAGTGTTCCCACCCACCAGTTGATGGTTGAATCCTCAGGGACAAACCCAGTGCCCAACGTATAGCAGGTCCTCAATCACTATGTGTTAAATCACTGAATGAAAGAAACTTCACCTAAACCAAACTCTCAGAAAAATTAATGAGATAGAAAAAAAAAAAAGGGAAGCAGGCAAGCATTGACCAAAGGACAGACATTATGAGCAGAGTAGATAGTGAGGCAGAGGAACACCACTGGGGATTGTGTAGGCACCCAGTAGCATGATCTCAAAATTGATAAAGCAAAATTTGACTAAATTAAAAGGATCAAGAAGGGAAAGGTATGAGAATATAAGCATGGTAGGAGATTATATTGTTCCTCTCAAAAATGGATGGGTCAAATGGCAAATGAAAAAGATGGTAGACTTGAATGTCACTATTAGAAGCTGGGTCTGATAAATGAATGAATGGAGATGAAAGGCTGAAATCAGGCCAAGGTTTAGAGAGGGGAGGAGAGGCTGCAGGGCTGCTTGGGAGCTGAGGATGACACCAGGCCAGGAATCAGAACAAAGCGGGGAGGGGAGCAGAATGCAAGAGGCAAGGAGCACACTTTGGAGAGAGAAGTGGTGGGGGTCTGAGCATCTCAGTCGTTGACTGTGTTCACAGCCTGCTCTACGGATGATGAGCTCTGTGACTTTAGGCAATGAGGGAACCTCTCCAAACCTCAGTTTCTTCCTCCATAAAATGGGGATGACAGATTGACATAATATAGTCATCAAGAGGGGTAAATGAGACAATGAATGTAGAGGACTTAGCATGTAGTAAACCCTCAGTAAGTGGCAGCACTTCGTAGCATTTGAGACTGGGATGAAGTACATAGGCAGGTGGAAAGGTGGCTTTGCCGGCTCTGAGGGCAAAACAGGGGATGGGGGCTTGAAGGCCTGCACCCAGCCAGCAGTCAGTTTCCCTCCACGGTTTTCCCTGAGAGACACCTGATCTGAGTCCCAATGAGCATCCCCCCATTTCCTGCCTGGACTCCTGAGGAGACCCAGTGAAGCTCCCCTCCACTCCCAAGGGCCGGTCTTGCTTTCCTGAGGGGTCTCATCTAGCCCCCAGAGCATCTTTATCAGGAGGCAGGGTGTGGGGTAGTTAAGGTCACAGACTTTTTTTTTTTTTTTTTTTTTTTTATGATAGTCACACAGAGAGAGAGAGAGGCGGAGACACAGGCAGAAGGAGAAGCAGGCTCCATGCACCGGGAGCCCGACGTGGGATTCGATCCCCGGTCTCGTGCCCTGGGCCAAAGGCAGGCGCTAAACCGCTGCGCCACCCAGGGATCCCAGGTCACAGACTTTAAAGACATCATATGGACTATTGGTGTGACATCAGGTGAGTGACTTAACTCCTGTTCTTAAGTCTTCTCCATCGGTAAAATGAGGACAATTGTGGCCCCTGCTTTATAGGCCTATTGAAGAAATAAAATTAATCAGTGTGTGTCAAGTGCTCCCAGCATTTCTGCCACATAGCATCACAGGTGTTTGAAAGTGAGGACAGCCCTCCTAGGGCTCCACGGGGGAATTCAATCAACCCCCCACCCCCAGTAAATCACCATAACCAGTTTGCTGATACAGCTGCGTGTTTGCAAAATTTAAATAAGAGCCCTGACAGTCATTCCAGTGATGACAGAGAATACCAGAAATGAATGAAACATTGTGTTCTTGATTTTTAAAAATGCTGGCATTGGGGGAAAAAATTCAGTTCATACCAAAACATCCTACAGGCCCTTGAACTTGTGGAGTACAAGATGAAAGGGAGGGGAAGGGAGGTGGGCAAGATGCAGCTCTGCTTGCTCACATCTCTCAGGCACCTCTCCAACCACATGAAGACAGACTGAGTTAATGCCACCAAGAGGGACAGGAAGTGGACTCTGAAGAGATGAGGTAGGGGGAGTTCTGGCCCTGACAGAGTCTGGGTCTGCTAAGGTCCCAGTGAGCCTTCCCCACTGAACAACCTGCCCTCCAGACATAAGGCCAGGAATCCAGTGATCTTGCTTCTTGCTATTTACTCTAAGTTGAAAACATGTCCATACAAAAACCTGCTCATGGAGGTCCCTAGCAGCTCTACTCATAATTGCCAAAATTGGAAGCAACCAAGATGCTCTTGAGTGGATGAGTGGTTAAATAAGCTGTGGTCCATTCAGGTAATGGAATGTTGCTCAGCAGTGATAGGACCTGAGCCATCCAGCCATGAGAAAACATAGAGGAAACTTAAATGCATATTACTAAGTGAAGGAAGCCAATCAGAAAAGCTACCTACCATGTGATTCCAACCATATGACATTCTGGAAAAGGCAAAACTAGACAGACAGTAAAAAGATGCATGGTTGCCAGGGTTTGCAGGGGACAGAGACATAAACTGGCAGAGCACAGAGAAGTCTTAGGGCAGTGAAACTGTTCTATATACTATAATGGTGATACCTGCCATCATACATTTGTCCAAACCCATAGGATGTGCAACACCAAGAGTGGACCCTATGTGAACTATGGGCTTTGAGTGATAATGTGTCAGTGCACATTTAGAGATGATAATCCGTGTACCACTCTGGTGCAGGATGTTGATGGTGGAGGAAGCTGTGTGTCGGGGTAAGGCAGGCGGTATGTGGGAACTCTGAACTTTCTGCTTAATTTTGCTGTGAACCTAAAACTATTCTAAAAATTTAAGTCCAGGGCACCTGGGTGGCTCAGTGGTTGAACATCTGCCTTTGCCTCAGTGCATGATCCTGGGGTCTCGGGCTCCCCATAGGGAGTTTACTTCTCCCTCTGCTTATGTCTCTGCCTCTCTTTGTGTGTCTCTCATGAATAAATGAATAAATAAATCTTAAAAAAAAATTCAAGTCCATGAAACAAATACACACAGGCAAGAGACCTTTGGAATACACAAAAGTTGCCCAACAGTGCCCCCTAGCACCCACAAACTATAAACTTTCTTAGAGTTGGGCATGTAGGTTAAGTATCCAAGAGGAAAAGGCTGGGGGAAGTCTTGCTTCTGTGAGCCATGCTTACCCATAATCTGTGCATAAGGGGGTTAGAGGAACGGGGGAGGGAGGGACAGAAAGGCAGGTTGGGGCTGGCATTTGCCAAGCCAGGGCCCTGGTATGTTAGTCAGGTTCCCAGGTTTCCAGGCAGGTCAGATCCTGGCTCGTACTAAACACTCACAAAGGCCTGCCAAGGTGGAACGGACAGCCCCTGGGCTTTATTTAAAGGTGTTGGAGGCATCCCATGGTCTACAGGAAGCCCGTCAGCACTGAGGTTTGCCTCTGAATGGCTGAATCACAGTGGTCCTGGGCCTCAAGTGGAAACCCGGGTCTTTGTGCTGAGGGGCCCAGAGGAGAGTATGTGCCCCTCCCAGGGATGGGTCTGCCGGTGGCTGGCAGAGGCCAACACCGATGGCGTGGATGCTCTGAGTCAATGGCCACCAAACAGAAAGAGCCGTGTACTAGGCCACTGGGTGACAACTTCACCAGGCCTCGTTGGTGATTTACGCTTCATGAGGTGACACGGTCCCAGGGAGCCTCTGGAAAACCACTTGGAGAGAGAGCTCTGTTGGCAGGATTTCTCATTTTCTCATCACTTTTCCATTTTCATGATATAGTGCCCCCCTGGGGCCAAGGGAAAGGGAACATGCTTTTTATATTATATTAGTGGCCATGTGGAAAAGACATATTTCCCACAACATTCGGTTCAGAACGAAGACGCACATTTGCAAAGCATATGTGAAAAATGTCATGCGTGAAGGGTATGAAATATCTGTTGTCATGGCTGGGGCTAGTTTTGTGAAATATCATAGGACAGGGAGAATAATTTTAAGAGTGAGAAGCCCCTGGGGAGAACGTGAGCTGCTGGTCTTAAGGACACCTTCACAAAGCAAGGCACCAGACAGTGCTTAGGAAGGAGGAGGGCATGGCGAGGCTGTATATTCCTGTTTGCTTGTACCTGCATAAAGAATATCTGGAGGTGTGTACAGGCCACTCATTACAGCAGTTACCTGACGGGAGTCTGAGACAGACTTTTCAACTCAGCCTCCATTTTTCTTTTCAAAAACTGTGTGAACTCAGTGAATCCACTGCTTTTTCAAAACATTACATGAAAACAAGACAAACAAAAAGCCTTTCACTTTGTGAGCCTGCATCTCAGAACAGAACTAGAACATTTGGAGAAATATTGCATATTTTGTCTGGAAAAAAATGTCTCAGAATCTAAACCTCCTCCCTCTCGCCGTGAACCTGAGCAAGACCTCTGGGTTTGGAACTATCCAGATTTTACAGCTGGATGCTGCAGCCCCTTTCTCTGATGGTCCCAGGGGCACTGACTGCATGTGCTTTATGAGAGGCCGTGGTTGGACCCTCATAAATAGGACATTCAACAGGACAGCAGAGACAGGAAAACAAGCTAAGTGACAAAGGCCAACATGTCACATCAACCAGCCTTGGGGGCTTTGACAGGGTCAAGGGAGAGAATTGGAGGGGCAGAGCCAGGAGGAGCTGTGAGCCATGATGAGAGCAGTACCCCAAGAGCTTATGCGGAGGGCTGAGGAAGTAGCAGCCTTCTCATTCTCTTGTGGTTCTCCTGACATCCGGCTCTTTCAAACTTCTAAGTGAGCTTTTGCTTGTGCGCAGCACCCTCTTGGGACATCTGAGCCTCCTTATTAACTTCACCAACTCCTGCTGTTTCTCCAAGACCCATTCTTGGCATCATCCGCTTAAGGAAGCCCTCCTTATACCCTCCAGGCTGGTCTTGGACCTTGTTGGAACTCCAACAAGGGAAGGTCTTCATGCTTCCCTTCTGGGTCTCCCTGGCTGGAACTTGTCTGAGGGTCTGTCTCCTGCGCTAACCTGGGTATCCATGAGGTGGGCGTTGTCTCCTGTGCTTGGCTAGTGCGAAGCCCACCCAAGGCTGGGTGCAGAGGAGGCCGGTTCACCCTGGGCCCAGCCTCTTCCTTGGGAAGAGGTCCAGAATCCCCACTTGGAAACACAAACAATCTGGAACTTGGCTCTGGAACCATGCCATGGTCAGGGTCCTAAAGCGAGCAAGTCTGCGAAGCTTCTGTTCTGTTCTGTGTGTAGAGACAGCTATTAGTCCCTATGGGCAAAGAGCACATGTACACATGGGGGTGGTCCAGGAGCTCCAAAGTCTGGGGAGACTACTGCCAAGGCCCCCACTCTTTGGAAGTTTCCATGGTCTCATTTTTTTTGGTCCCAGATTGAAATTCAGGTCATGTGGGATCTGTCACCTACTCCAGGGTGGGTTTTCTGAATGTCACTGGTTTTGAAATTCCAATAGGTATTAAACTGGTAAAGGAGAATTAAAAGCAGACAATTTAATTTTGCAAAACAAATCCACAGAAATTGCTAGAGGCCCTTTCCTTTGTTTTGACAAAATCAAGCCAGATTGCACTACCCATGGTAATGGCAGCTTCCTGAGGTGGCATCTGAGGCTCACAGCTTCAGAGCTGGGCCGGGTTATTTTTCTTGGCCCCAGAAGCCTCCATAATATAGCATTCTTCCCAGGAAATTTGAGTCCTCCTCCAGCTCACGAGGACTATTCCAAAAGCGGGAGGTGACTTGAGGTGGTAGAGGTGGTAGGGGAGAGTGGACACCCAGTGTGGGCAGCACAGGGCCCTTGAATTCCCACTTCTGGTGGCAGTCCACACAGTGGGGATCAATTTTCCTTGTGGGTATTGGCCAACAGTTGAAAAAATCAACCTTCTAGGAAGAGTTTTAAATTATGACCAAATGGAAAAGTTTTGCAATGCTTTGAACCTCTAGGTTTAGTGTGTCTACTGTACTGAGGGCTCAGAATTTGGCTCATGGGCTCTGAATCTGGGGCCCAAACCCATAAAAACTAGTGCACAGTGGAGGCTGTCTGGCTACAGCTTTGTTTAGAAACTCATGGTAACAAAATCATAGCACTAACACTAACCCTTGCCCTTAAAATCTGTGACGCCAGGATAATCAGGAAAGAACAGAGAGCAAGGGCATAGGATCCAGTTTACAGGCAGGAAATGATGGACTTGGGTGCCTGGCAACTCACAGCCTGGATGATTCATCGATCTTCCCACTAACACCTCCATGAGATTCATATCGTCAGGAAAAATCCTGTACTGCTGACAGTGTGCTGTGTTATTTCAAAGGAGGAGTATTTCTACTCAATGATATAAAGATGAGAACACAGAACTAACAAAAACTCCAAGGTCAGTTTGAGTGCTTTTTGTTTTGTGTTATCAAGGTATATAAACGTTGTGGTATTTTATTCCACCTGATATGGTCAAATATGGTACATTGTCACCATTAATCAGGAATCTTATCTTTAAATAACTCTTTGTAGGAAAACTGCAAATTCACAAGAATTTGGACCCTGACCTTAGATGGTATACGAAAACTATCTCAAAATGGGTTAAAGACCTAAATGTAAGACCTAAAACTCCACGACTCTTAGAGGAAAAGCATTCTGATACTGGATTTTGCAATAATGATTTAGGTATGACACTAAAAACACAGGCAAAAGGTAAGAATAGGTACACTGGATTACATCAAAATTTAAAACCCTGCATCAAAGGATCAGTCAACAGAGAGAAAAGGCAACCTCATGGAATGGGAGAGAGTATTTGTAAATCCTCTATCTAATGAGGGGTTAGTATCCAGAATATGTAAAGAATGCCTACAACTGGACACCTGGGCAGCTCAGGGGTTGAGCAGCTGCCTTCAGCTCAGGGCATGACCCCAGGGTCCTGGGATCAAATCCCACATCAGGCACCTTGCATGGAGCCTGCTTCTCCCTCTGCCTCTGTCTCTGCCTCTCTCTCTGTGTCTCTCACGATTAAATAAATAAAATATTTAAAAAAAGAATACCTACAACTTAATAACAGGAAAACAACTCAACTTAAAAATGGGCAAAAGACTTAATAGACATTTTTTTTTAGAGAAGATATACAAATGTTCAACAGCACATGAAAAGATATTCAACTTCACTCATTATCAGGGAAATGCAAATCAAAACCACAAGGATATTATCACCTCACATTCATTAGGATGGCTACTGTTAAAAAAAATCAGAAAATGACAAATGTTGGCAACCAACAATATGGAGAAATCGGAATCTTGTGTGTTGTCGGGGAAGGGTGTACAATGGTGCAGCCACTATGGCCACTATAGTGGTTGCTCAAAATATTAAACAAAAACTTACCATACAACCCAGCAAGTCCACTTCTGAGAATATATCCAAAGGAACTGAAAACGAGGGATCAAATAGATATTTCTACAGCATATTCACAGTAGCATTATTCACAATAGCCAGAAGGTGGAAGGAAGAAACGCAAGTGTCCATTGACAGAATGGATAAACAGAATGTGGTATATACAATGGAGTATTGTTCAGCCTTAAAAAGGAATGACATTCGGATACCTACTACAACATGGATGAACTCTGTTAAAGGAAATAAACCAGTGACCAAAGGGCAAATACTGTCTGACTCCACTTAACGAGGCATCTAGAATAGTCATAGAAACAAGTAGAATGGTGGTCGGTTGCCAGGGGCTGAAAAGAAGGGGATGTGGGGGAGGCTTTTCATTGGTTTAGAGAGTTTCAGTTCTGCAAGATGAAAAGGTTCTGAGAGTAGTTGCACAACAATGTGAATATACTTAACACGATGAACTGTGCATTTAACATGATTAAAATGGTAAATTTTATATATTGTACGTTTTACCACAATTTAAAGACAGATAACTATTTGCAGAGGGAGAGCTGTTTTCTTCTCCCTCCTGTTGCTATCAGATCTGAACAGAGTATTTCTAGGCACCAGGAACCACCTAAATTCCCACACAGAGGTTTTTTTCATGGCATGTTAAAAGTCTGCCTTTGAAGACACGCTAATTTCAAAATACACTTTATTCCTTAACGTTAGTTAAAAGTATTTATGCTAGGCTTTTACCTCACTTAATTAAAAACAAAAAGCCCATGTTTGATGTGTGTTATGCTGTGTTTGAGGCCGTCTTTGCTAGCCAGATGCATCCTCTAAATAAGAGCAAGCTGTGTTCCATTCGGGTTCTTTTTTTTTTTTTTTTAGATTTTTATAATTTATTTATTCATGAGAGACAGAGAAAGAGAGAGAGAGGCAGAGACACAGGCAGAGGGAGAAGCAGGCTCCCTACAGGGAGCCCGACCCAGGAGTCCATCTCAGGATCCCAGGATCACAACCTGAGCCAAAGGCGAATGCTCAACCACTGAGCCACCCAGGTGCCCCCATACAGTTCTCAACTGAAACAGAAAGCAGCCCCAGGCAAATCTTTCTGATCAAACATAAGTTGCCCCCTCTTAAAGTTTAAATGAAGATGATGGCTAGAGGGCACGCATGATAATCTCCATTCTCTAGATGAGGACACTGAGTCCCAGAAAGGAAGGGAAAAGAAAGGAAGGGAAGGGGAAGGGAGAAGGGTGGAAGAGAGAAGGGGGGAAGGGAGGAGGGGGAGGGGAAAGGAAGGTGACTTGCCCCTGAGTGTGTCCACAGCAAAGCCAAGGCTGGCTCCCAATCAGGGCTCCCTTCCTGCCCGTTGGCCCTCTGCTGCTCTGGATGCTGTGAGGTGAAGGTGGAGGGAGCGAAGGCTGGCCAAGACCCAGGCCACTGCCTCCTTCCCCTAGTGACCCAAGGGATGGCCGTTTAGCTCAATGTAGAAAAAGGTCAAAAGTACAAGATAACTTCTGGGCTTACTAGTGCCGGCTCTGTGTGGCCTGACCACCTTATCCAACGGTAAGATCCAAGAAGGACTCAGAATACCCAGGCACTTGACCCCAGGCCTGCCTCAGGCATTGGTCAGGGCTCCAGGATTTAGCCCCTAAGTAAATCCTTATTATCGGGTTTAGCAATAAGTAAAATCAACATATATTAAGCATTTAGCACAATTATGAAATTAGGCTTAGCAGTGACCCCTGGAGTAGAGAGGGAGTGTGGGCCGGAATGGCGGCAGCTCCTGAGCTGCTGCTTCTCACCATTTCCCTCTCCTCTGAAGATGGAGGCCTCCCTGCCTCGAGTGGCCAGCCCAGCCTCCATGTGGAGGCCCAGCCAGCACTCTGGGTGGAGAGCAAGTGGCCAGGGCACCCCTGAGAGCCACTTGCTTCCCACTGGGGCTCGGGCCAGGAGACTAGTAGAGCTGGCCAAACCCTGCAAGATCACTCGGAGAGGACTCCCTAAATGGTTAACCTGTCAGACCCACCATTACCTTGCAGTTATCATTTTATTAGCCCAGAGCTTGGGGTAGGCGGGGGCAAAGTCATTTGTAGAAACTGGGTACTGACTCCCACTTTCCTCCACAGGCATCATCTCAGATCCCCCAGTGTAGGGTCAGCAGAAGCTCCCCTCCTCCAGGAGGCCTTCCCTGGAGTCCCCTTCCCCCCGCAGGTTAGACTCCCCTCCTGGCATACATGGTTCTGTGCGTCCCTTCTCGCAGCACCCACCTCGATGAGTTACAGGTGTTCTTTTTCCTACCTGAGAGCTCAGTCAGCAGCAGTCATGACGGTGGGAATGACCTACTACGTGCAGAGTACCAGTCACTACAAACATAGTACTCCATCCACATTTCCCCTGCCATGCGCACACGGGGTCCTGGGCTGTGCCTGTGGCCTGCATTGCCTCTGTCGGATTCCCACTCCCCCGGCTGCAGTGTCACTCCAGTTTCCGGTCAGGAAGCCTGGCTCCTCATCCCTGCTGTGCTGGGCACCAAGTCCATGCTCTGGAGCAGGCCCCAACCCTTAGGAGCCCGCCTGCCCCGCAGCCGTCCTGCAAGCACTGCTCCGCAGGCCTCGGGCTGGGCTTCCTGCTCTATCTCCGCCCTCAGGGAGTTGTCCTCTGGCGGCCTTTGCTGCTGATTCACCTTGGGCCACTGCAGGGAGTTTTGAGTGGGAGAAGCAAGGGCTGTCTCCCCTTGCCACCGGGCCTCCCTCATGCCCTCCTCCCCAGCGGCCCCATGAATGACGCCTCCACCCTTTCACCACCCTCCCGTTCCCCCTGGGGAGCAGGCCGCTGGTTCCACGGGTGCCGCCACCTGGTGGTCACGGGCCACCACGACCCAGGGGGTGGCTGCACACAGGCTTGGCTGGCTGGAAGCTGGCCCGCCTCTCCGCAGAGCGCACTGCCAGCGGCCAGCTGGAGCACACCTGCAGAAGGCAGGCCATCTGGACTCCAGAGAATGACGCCTACGAGGCTCTGCAGCTCCGATTAGGCCCCAGGGCGCCGCCGAGGGGGTGCGAGTCCTAGTTCTGCTGCGTGTCACATTCGAGACCTTGGGCTGGCCGACTGATCCCTGTGAGCCTCAGCTTCCTTGTCTGTCTGTGGAAGAGGCAGCCTTGTCCTCCTGTGTTGGGGCCCTAACCTGCAGGGTCTTCCTAGAGCACCCCTTTAACTTCATTATCATTTAAAAAGGAATTTATGTTAAATTCATGCAAATGAGGTATTCAACTCCACATTCTGTTCCTGTTAAGCGAGAGGTGGTGCCTTCTGAGAATTCGAGAATTCGAGAATTCGGAAGCCCTTCTCACCAGAGCTGTCTCACGCTCCTCTGCTGTTAAGGCTGCTACCCCAAGCGGCTCTCGTGCACCAGTTGCCTGTCCCGTTTTTGGCACTTGGTGCGCATCACATTTAGCCATCGCACAACAACCAACTATCCCGATTTCACAGGTAGGAATAAGGTTCAGAGAGGCCGAGTTACTGGTTTGTGGTCATGCACTTGCTGTAAGAAGGAACCAAGCCTCACGCCAGACTCTGTCTGACACCAGAATCCTCACCTGCCCACCATCATAGAAAGCTCTGGAAGCTGTTCTGGCCCTGCATTCTCCAAGCAGCACATGACAGGGACATTTGTTCACTGATGGACACTCCTCAAGGTCCCAACAACAACTAGGGAAGGCCCTTCCAGCTAAGGGGGCCAGGAAGAGTGAAACCAGCACCCCCACTCCCGCTGCTCTCATTCTCCCCTCAGGGGACTGCCAGCCAGGGACTGGCAGGACTTTGGCAGGACTTCCAGGTCACTTTCAGAAGCTGCAGATGGAGCAGGACTTCCTCGTCCTGGACCCTGGCTGTTTCAGTTCTCTTTTCCTGGAAACTGATCTGAACCAGTTTACTGAGGGCACTGAAATCATGAACGCATCTCTTCTGCCCACCTCCTCTCCCATGCCAGGGCTGCGAGCGTGGACATGGCCCAGCTCTCAATGAAACATGATTGCAGGGTGCAGCGGCGACGCAGTGTCCCATCTCCAAGGGAGGAAAACTAAGGTCCAAAGAGGGGCTAGGACTCACCCAAGGTCACATGCCAGGCTTCTGCCTGTGGTCCACTATCTTGGGTTCCCAACAGGGATGCTGACATCCTGTGTGGATCCCGATGGGAACAGGCCTCCCCCACTTACCTGGCCCAGCCCTGTGCATGCTGGGGCTTAGACACACAGTGGAGAAGACAGACTACGGGGAGGCAGCCTGAGGCTGACGCTTGGTTCCCTCCAGGGGCACACACATGTCTCGGCTCTGGGGAGCTGGTTTCCTGGGGGGAACCCCAGATGTGGTGTCACACTGGCTGGGACACATAGGGATACTTGACTGTTTCCAGATTTTCCTATTGTCCTTCTTAGTTACTAAGCAGCCAACTAGAGTCTGAATGCTCAGAAGAGAGAAAGCGGGCTAGGCGCTGAGGAGTGCCTAGAGGGGCTGAGCCCCCAGGGTGTGGCCTGCTGAGATCTCTGTGGCTACAAGGGTCACCCATGAGGAGTGGGTAGGCAGCGGGTCTGGGACAGTGAGGGAGATTGGGGTACCTACATGCTGTGCCACCTATATATCCTCCAAGAGTCCCCAGGATAGTCTGGGTTTGATGGAAAAAAGAGAAAGGATTGTAAGCTAATTTGTTCTGGCGCCTTGGGCCTGGCACTCCCCCTCTTAGGGCCTCGACTGCCCCCTGTATAAGATGGGCACATGTCTCTTGCCAGCTCTGTGGATGCAGTGAGGACAGTATGAACACTGATGGACGATGCAGACTTGTGCCACATGAAGGGTTACACCATGGTGACCCTGGGTCACTTCCAGGGTGGTGAGGGCCCACAGTGCTGGGCAAGCATCCATCTTGGTCTCTCCAAGGCTGCCCTGGAAGGCCAGCAGAGCCCAGGAAGGGGGCGGGGTAGAAAAGATGGCCTTTCTGCTGTCTTGGAAGAGAGGCTGCCCACTGTGAGCAGCCATTACTCCCATCCCCTGAGGCCCTGCCCTTTCTGACACACTCAATGGCCTGCTCTGTTGCCCACTCATAGCTCCCTTGGTCACTCCTGGTCCAGCCAGAATGCTGTCCTCACAGTCTCCCATGTATGTGGGTTGCCCTCATTGGCTCTCTATTCAAAAAGCTTCTAGTTTCTAATAGGCCTGGGATTCCTTCACCCCACCCTATGGGCAGGGGAGAAGAGGAACTCTAGACCAGCTGGCAGCTACCAGCTACCAGCTACCAGACACTGCTCTCAAGGACCCTGGGGACTGGCTACAGACATGGGCAGCACTGAAACCCAGCAGGGAACCCCCCTCCCCCCACCAGGGGCCTCTGCTAATAAGGATCCCAGGCTGAGGTTTCTCAACCTCTCAGCTTTGGGGTTGTACTTCTGCAATGGGAAATTGTACTTCCATTTTCTTTCCTAAAGGGAAAAAGAGAACAACAAAACCAATGAATGGTGTGACACATCACATCCCTGCACCGCAGCCGTGACTGCCAACCCCAGACACACCCCGGCCCAGACCCACTTGCCCCTGAGAGCTCACAGCTGGAGTAGCAGATGCAGGTGTGCCCCTGGCACACCCCTGGCAAGGTAGGTGAAGGTCGGGGGGACTGGAGCCACAGCCAGGGTAGAGGGCCTGGTGGGACAAGGAGAAGAGACCCTGCAGGCTCTTCACCAGGCGCCCGTCTCAGTATCTTCCTATCGTCTCATCTCAGAAACATCCCTGGGAGGGCTGCTTTCTGCTTCCCAGAAAAACTGGGGGAGTGGGGTCCTCTAGACATGAGAGGGCCTCGTCAGGGGCTCTGCCCTGGTGGGGGATTTCTGTCAGTGCTGGGGTGCTCAGTGGAGCAGAGAGTAACAGCTCATGAGCAGCAGAGAACACTTATTTCTGGAGGATTCTCTCAAGGTCCCTGTGGCATGGGGTCAGGCCCCAGAAGTGAACTCTGAGTTTCTGGCCAGGCTTGAGGACCTAGATACCTGCTCAGCTGTCCCAGGCCCAGTTCACCTTTTGTACCTCGGGAGGAGATGGGATGTGGGATGGAGACACATGTATGTCTGTGCTTTAGGGAAGTGGTGGGGGGGTCCTGAGGGGTCTGTCCCTCACTGTCAGAGTGTAAGGTCCTCACCATGAGCCTACTTAACCCAAAAGGTAGAAGGGGCAGAGGGCCTGGGACTCAGACTGCCTGTGACAGGACCAGGCTCTTATTTGCAGCATCCCAACATCTGATTTCACAGGATTTTCATGTGTGTGAGCATCTCCTCATTTAACCATTTGGCAAATATACCCCCAGACAGATACTGTGGCCAGGCCTCGTTTGCACAGGGCAGTGGGACACAGGGCAGCTCAGACCACAGCCTGCCCCAGGGGCCTCAGAGACAGCAGGAGGAACAGAGCTCAGGGAAGACAGGACAAGGACCCACATAACTCTGATGTGTAATGAGAAGATGAGCTGAATGGGGGGTGTCCAGAGGAGACTGGAGGCCAGAGAGAAGAAGAGAGCTTCATAGAAGAGGCCACATTTGAACTAGTTCTTTAAAGATGAGCTGTATTTGGGCAGAGTTTGGATGGAAGATGCATTCTTAGCAGAGACAATACTGCAGGCCAAAGCCTGGTGCTGGGAAAGTACACAATTAGTTATTCAAATCCATGCATCTCTTGGTTCCCACTGAAGGAGATGGCAGGTTCTGGACCATATGGGGTTGGGGGATGTGCCAGAGAGTTTATATTCCTCAAATCCATGCAGGAGCAAAGCCAGCTATTGTAAGTAGCCTTACTGCACGTGCCCATGAGATTTCAAAAAGACAAATTACCAGAGGTGAAATTACTGGGACAAAGGATGTGTGCTTTTCACACCGTGGCAGCCTTGTTACGAGGCCCTGCAGAGCCCCTGTCAGTTCTTGAGTGAGATCTCTCCATGCTCTCCACCTTCTTCATCAGGATCTGTCTCCTGCCCATCTAGTGAGACATCCATGTCCAAAATGTACTTGGTATAGTGCCAGGCCCATAGAAGCACTCAGAACATGCTAGCTGGTTTTGTTCTTTCTCTGGTCCCCCAGGAGCCAGCTGGGCTTCCCCAGTCTGTCTGTCCATAACCCCTGCTGCTAGAAGCACCTCTCTCCTCCACCAGCTGGGTGTTTTGGAGACCAAGGGCTTGTTCTCCTGTTGCTTGGGCTCATTCCCAGCAGTTGATCAGGGCCTGGCCCAGACGAGGGCTCAGCAGGGGTTTTTGTGTGTTGACTGTTGGATACGAGGAAGGTGTATCCTGTCTGCCTGCCCTTCCCTTCCCACGAAGCAGGGCCAGATTGTCTCCAAATGACAGTAGGCCACCAAAACCACACCATGCAAGCTGGAATGCCTTATACCTTGCAAAGACAAGGACGGGCATACTTATATTACAGAAAAGAAAGCTAAAGCTCAGAGCGGATGAGTGTTAAGTCCTACTCACAGAGCATCTAGAGATGAAGCTGAGGCTACACCCAGTGGGGCTGACCTTCCACACCAACTCCGGCCTTGGCGCCATCCCAACTTGGACAGAATGACCATACCCACCCTCCGTGCTCTGCTCTGTTTTGCTGGACGTGGTTTAGAGCCCCTAAGCTGGGCAAGCATGTCTAGCTCAGGGAGTCACAGCAGTGTCCGGCTCCAACCACGTGTCTCTTGTTCCAGCGTTCCCAGGCTCCCGGCCATGGAGAGGGCCCTCACAGTCCTGCATGTGAGCCTGCATCACCCCACACGGGACCCGGACGCCTTTGCCAAAGTCCCGGCGCAGCTGCAGCATGACACCAGCCCTCTGCTGGTGGGGCGGGGCCCGGATGCCCACCTCCGGCTGCTGCTCCCCCGCCTCTCCCGCCGGCACCTGTCGCTGGAGCCCTACCGGGAGGAGGGCAGCGCCCTGCTGACCTTCTGCCTAAAGGCCCTAAGCCGCAAGGGCTGCGTGTGGGTCAATGGGCTGACTCTGAGGTTCCTGGAGCAGGTTCCCCTGAGCGTGGTCAACAGGGTCTCCTTCTGCGGCATCCAGATGGTGGTCCGTGTAGAGGGAGGAACCTCCCTGGAGGCTTTTGCCTGCTGCTTCCATCTCAGCCCTTCGCCCCTGATTCACAGGCCCCAGGCTGAGGAGACTGATGAATGGGAAAGCACCTCCCAGGAGCAGCCTCCTCCAAGCCCACGGCTGCAGGCTCCAGAGCACCCGGGGCTGCTCCACGGCCCTTCCCCGGCAAGCCCCGAAGGAGGAACAGAAACACAGCTCCAGAAGGAGCCCTCGGACAGGGTACCCTGCTAGTCCCCTCAGCTGCCCAGGGCAAGCATTGCCTGTCATAGGACTTCAACCCTTGAAGCGACACTGGGCGAGGTCGACAAGCAAGACCTGACCTGTAATGATGAACTGATTTTGCAAACATGAACAGCCTGGGGTGGGGGAGCAGCGTCCCCAGTTACAGCTATGCAAGGTAATGGGAACTTCATATACTTTTAGAGGCCCTGAGGGGTCTGAGAGCGTCGCTCAAGCTTCTCCCCACGTTTCCCTCCTCTGGTCTGCCTAGGAGTTACTTTATGTTGCTAATTTCGTGAGCTGCTTAAGAGCTGGAGTTTGAGGTTGCGAGAGGAATGTATGGACACATGTAACAATTACGTTTGTGGTAGCTCGGGGTTACCTTGGGCTTTCAAATACCCACAGGCACTTGGGGCTTAGGGAAGCCTGTGTTTAATAAACTGCAAGTATTTCATTAAGCTGGCATACCCAATAGGATTCCCCGATCCCCAGATGGGCTGCATGCACGCCACGTTGTCACGCAGAGGCGGGGGCGGGAAACACAGAAGAGGTGTAAGAGGAAATTGGAAAGGTGGGGGCTCACATTTCTGGAAAGGATGCGGGCAGAGCTCAGGGTCTCCTGGTGGTGGGGAGCTGGGGGCTGGGCCTGCCTGGAAATTCATCATCAGGGTCATCCTCACGTTCCCTCACTGTGTCATTTCTGGATCAAAGCCTTGGCTGATAAGAGGGCAAAGTCTTTAGGGAAAGGTGGCTTCCCAGAGCAGTGGGCTCATTCAGGGCTCATTCTATGAGAGGGTGGGGAGGGAGGTTGTGATAGAATTCAGCTCAGCAGTTATTTTACTCAAAGTGGGTCGTGTACCTATGAGGGTGGGCTTTCAAAAATAAGGGACAAGTAGTGAGCCAGGCAGGCCAAGGGTGGGACAACTTTATCAATGAACAGGGGAGTTGGGCATAGGCAGCCCCTGTCCATAGGCATCCTAGGAGCAGTGGGGGTTTGGAAGTGTCATTTAGAAACAATGTTCACTGTGTAAAGAAGGGAGGGACCCACAAATTCAGGTTGTCGTCATCATCCCAGACTGTACTATAGAATATCTGAGACACTGAGGCCATGATGCTGCCTACTGGCTGGCTCACATCTTCAGGCCTATAACAACGTCCAACAAGGCTTTCAACACTACTTCCCACCCAAGAAGAAAAGCCCCTTTGCACCCAACGCGGCCTGCAAGGAGATTCAGCTGCACTGCAAGGTCCTCCCTGAGCATCCCCCGCCCCCTTGGGGAAGATAGCAGTGGGGAGGACCCAGGCCTCTTCTAGCCTGGGAGGCTTCCTTTCTAATAGGGAATAATGCAAGTGCACTCATATCACAGCCACAAGGCACAGGAGGGCAAGGGCTGTGAGGAAAGGGGGCCATCCAATATTGTGAATGGCCCTGGGGGGGGGGTCCCCAAGTGGTCTTTCACTCAGTCATTCAACAAACTTTCACCAGATGCAATGCAAAGCCCTGGGAACCTGCAGTGAATGAGGCTGACAAAGTCTCTGCCCTCAGAGAGCTTGTGCAGGCTCATGAAGACACCTGTTGAGGAGCAAATCACTTCATCATTTGATCACCACTGTTATTGCTGCTAAAAATATTGTGTTTTCTCTCTCTTCAAGCTGGGGTTAACATTAGCTGTACCATTAAGTGGCCATGTCTGATGAGCGCTTACTGTGTGCTCAGGACTCTGCTAGGTGCTATGTGCCCTGCCCAGCTGAATCCTAAAAACACTAAGAAAGATGATGGTATTAATACATTGCACAGATGAGGAAATTGAGACTTAGAAGGGGTATCTTGCCCAAATTCATGCCACTCACTAGCCCTGTGATCTTGGGCAAGTGACTTAGCCTGCTCTTGTCTCCATTTATCCCTCAGAAAAGGCATAAGATAATAGTACCCATCCATGGTGGTGTTATGATGGTCGTAGGAGGTGGCATACGTAAAGCTCGGAGAGAAGCATCTATCACACAGTAAGCACTTAGTAAAAGTTAGATACCTACCACTGTAAGACCTGAGAGAGGGAACATAACAAGTCCATATCCACGGGCTCACCTAGGATGCATATATGGAGCTAGAGAAGGTTGGAAGCCTGGTAAACTGGCTACAGAGCCCAAGAGCTCATCTGCACTCTGTGACCACCTGATAAAGGATTTTGTCTTTGCTGTAGACCTGACAGGCAGTCAGGGGGTGGCTTTGCTTGCCTCCAGAAGGTCCAATATTCAGTTTGTAGAATATGAGACACCTTGATGTCAAGACTGGCAAGCAGAAGAAGCCATGTGCTAGGTGGTTTCATGAAGCCCACCATTTTGAAAGCACCTTTAAATTTCATACACAGATTCTAAATGCAGCGATGATCCCTCCAGAGACCAAAATGTTCCCAAGACTATGCTAGGGAGCAGCAGTGTAACTGTAGAAAGGGGAACACACAGGGGAGACTGCATCTGAACTTCAAAGGCAGAAGAGAGGAAGTTGGCTGGGGACATGCACCCCAGAGTTCCAGCGGGACAACTGCCCCGCTCCTCCAGGGAACCTCTGCCACTGAGAGGGGTCCTCTCCCTTCCAGGAAGAAGCAAACCCTCCCAGATGCAAGGTCTATGAGAGGAAATAAGCTGCCTCCCCCATGAGGAGTCTGAGACTCAGAGTCAAGTGTTGGGGAGTCCCTCTGGGACCACAGGATGAAGTGCAGGGCAGGCCGAAAGGAGCCAGGACACGTCCCACTTGTTTCAGACTCTGTTGATTCCCAACTCTCCTTGCAGAATCCCCTGCTCATACCAGGTGTCAGGGCGGCAAAGCTCTGCTCCATGCTGGATTCCATTTTTCTGGAGAAGAGAACAATTTAAGTCACCAAGTCCCTGAAGCCACTCCCATTTTCACACCTGATACCACGTTCCTTGGCCTGCATAGACAGCTTGAGCAGATTGGAGAGACCCTCACAGCTGCATTCTCTCAGCCCCACGCACAGGGCAGTGCTCGCGGGTGGGGGGGGGGGTGCGTGTGCACACACACACTGTCACGAGACATACATGCCTGCCGTGGCGGCTCCCAGGTGGGACTCTGCAAACGGCGGGGGGGGGGGGGGGGGGCGGTGTGGATGGGGGGATTGCCTGGGTTGGAATTCATGCTCCACCACATACTGGTTCTGTGATCCTGGACAAGTGACTGAATTTCCCTGTTCCTCAAGTTTCTTCTTCTGGAAAACCCAAAGGGTAAAGGCTGGCTGTGGTGGTCAAATGAAGTACAGCATTTAAAGCATCTAGTGTAGTCCCTAGCACATAGTAAGTGCTCACTAGTTAGCTTTTCTTGTCCAATTCAACCAGTTCAAGGGAATAAGTCAAATGCAAGTAGATACATAGAGGGTTTACGCACACCTACACATCTGCTACAAAGAGCTACATTAGTTCCATTCAGACACACCCTAGAGCACTACAGCTCTCTGAGACCACAGTCTAGAGATCTAGAAATCATCCCCTGTGCCCTATAAGGTATTTTAACTCTCCCAATCCTCTGCTTTACTAAGAGGAGTCTTCCAACCTGTTTGTAAGTGAGACACCGCATCCCCTTGAGCCCCATCTCGAGGGAGACCTGAAAACTCCCCATAACTGCGGGGGGCTCTGAGGCATGAACAAGCACCATGAGGATGTGATGGCAGACACATCAGATGGCACAGCTCTGGCTGGGGCCTAGAGCAAGGAAGGCCACAGCTGGACAGCAGCAGGCCCACACAGGACATCAGGATGCTGTAGCTGTAGTTGCTGTGTCTGTTGCCCTGTGAGACCTTGAGCTCCACACAGAGGAGGACCATGGGTTGTTTGCTGTTGTGTTTCTGGTGGCCATTAGGGAGCTGGCTGGAGAATGGATGGACAGGTGGATGGGCAAGGAAGCAGTCACCTGGGCTGTGTGAAGCCATGAGCCAGGCAGGTGAGGGCCCGGCCAAGCCTGGCAGTGGTGGACAAGAGAGATGGGGTGGCCCGCTGGGGCAACAAGGCCTGGAAGCCGTGGGCAGGTGGTAAGTCTTTGCCCGCTCCAGGCCCTGGTGAGGGGACCTCAGATCCACTAGCTGGGATGGAATAGGGCTGCTGCTTCTGTTGGTGCTTTTGCCTCTGCAGTCCAACCAGAAATCTGGGTTTTTGAAATTCTGTGGGACAACTGCTGGGGAAGGTTGACAGGTCTGACAGGTCCTCAAGTCACTGAGGATAGGTCTCAGGCAACACTTCCTGCCCTAAACAGAGGCACAGAGATGGCCCCAGGAGATCCTGGGAGGGCTCCAAGCCCTAGCAGTCATGAGTTGGGCTGGCAGGATTGAAACTGGGCCTAAGGCTCACCACATCTCCCTAGGATCTGGTTTGACCCCTCTGCTCCACCCTGTGCAATGGGGGCCACCTCCATAGAACCTCCTCCCCCAAACACACGCTAGGAACACACTGCCTCCCTAAGCCAATGCCCCGCCTGCACAGATCGGAGCCATCCTGTAAAGCGATTGCCCCTGGTAGGGCAGCTAAGATGCCACACTGCTGGAGGCATCTGCATTTTCACAGAAAGGATTAGAGTGGGTGATGTCTTCCTGAAGGAGTGTGCTTCTTTGTAGAAGGAGTAGCATTAAAGGTCTCACAGTAGGCCAAGAAAGGAAACATTTCCCTTTCCCCTCAAAATCGACAGTCATTTCTGGATGCCAGGGTGACTCAGCAGTTGAGCATCTGCCTTTGGCTCAGGTCGCAATCCAGGAGCCTGCTTCTCCCTCTGCCTACGTCTCTGCCCCTCTGTGTGTGTCTCACAAATAAATAAAATTTTTTAAAAAATCGACAGTCATTTCATAAATGTATAAAGCAGGACATAGTCAAAGGACTGGCTCAAGGTCTCCCTGTGACTAAACAAAGCTAAGGCAGGATTCTAACAGAGCTAAGAACGGATTTTCTGCCTAACAGCCCACTGAGGGGCCAGGCTGCTGTCAGCAAAGACATGTGCAGAAGCAAGTAAGTCCCATGCGGTGTGGATGGTTCATCACCACCTCCAGGATGCCCACCTGCACCCCCAAACTGAGCTGTGGAGGGGAGACCTGCCTCCGACTTAATCTACTGTGTGAGCTTGGGTCTTCTCCGTCAGCTTCCACCCCGTGACCCCTGGTAAATGTTGCCATCGGGCTAGCTGGTCCCCAAGCCGGACCCCCCAGCGTTCTGTTGCCGCAGCAGCCCTGCCCGCCTCTTGGTGCTCCGGCCGCTGGCCAGCTCTTGAGGCCCGAGCCCTGTACCAGTCTTCGGGAGAAGAGCAAATGGACCCAGCTCCTCCGCCTCCCAGACGAGATGCCAAGTAAATGAACTCTATTCACATGGCAGGGCTGTGATCCCTTTTACCTTGAACATGAACTCACAGGCAGATTAAAGTGAACTAAAGCCTACCATTTGAGTTACATTCTCAGCTGATTGGAAACATGCATTACCTCCCCATGACCGGGCTGCTAGAAGGGAAGTTATTATTTTTCTTTAGAGTTTGTAAACTCTTTATGGCTGAGGCAGCTTTAATCCTGCTGGGGGAAAAAATGATCCGGGAAGAAATTGCTCTCATTTACCTTTGTTTTCCAATCACACGCTCCAGTGGGAACAAAACATCCTAAGATCCTAAGTGAAGGGATGTGGGAAGCGAGGTGATCCCCGACAGAAGAGTTTAATTATTTTCTTCTTTAAGCGCGTGCGTTGAAAAGGCTTTATAGTGCCGTCTGGTAGGGGGCTCGCTCCACAAAAATGTGCACCCCTCCAATGAGCCCAGCACTGCCCAAGCTCTTACTATTGTCTGCCTCCTCTTTCCGGGGCCACGCGGTCTCTCTCTCTTCACCATGCCTACCTTTACAAGGGCTGCTGGCGGCCACGTCCCCGGCTCCAGGCCTTTGGGAACCAGGAAGGAGTCTGAGAAAGGGCAGATTGGAATAGAGATCAAATCACCGTCCTGGGAGGAGGGAGAGACTCGTGGAGTCTGGAGTTCTAAAGGGGGTTTTCTGTCCTCCTCTGTTATTTCTCTGATCCTCTGCATTACCTAACAGAGAAATGACACAGAGCAGGTACCGAGCAAAACCATCACGACGCCCAGGCGCTGAGCCAAGCGTCCTAACTGCTGGAAGGGGCCCCAGCTGAGACATCTGCCCTGCTTGCCTTTAAAGCTGCAGAGGCAGGGGGTAGGGGGTGGGGAATCTTCACAGTAAAGCAGAGGCAGGGCCCTTCCAAGGGAGGGCTCGGTCAGGCAGCCAGCCGTGGGCTTCCAATAATTGCTTCTTTGAGGGCTCGGGGCGCCGTGATATCATTCTTCCATTCGTCTGCGGCTCACTGCGCACAGGCCGAGAAGATGGATCCTATTAGGTCACCTTGCTTGGGGGAAGGGAGGGTGCAGGGTGGAAGAGGGTGCGTATCAGGGTCCAGTCAAGAAAACAAAAACCACTTGAAGTATTTTAAAAATGTAACTCAGGGAATGGAGTACAGAGGCGATGTACCTCAGAAGTGGGACACCTGGGTGGCTCGGCAGTTGAGCGCCTGTCTTTGGCTTGGGTCGTGACCCCGGAGTCCTAGGATCGAGTTCCGCATCAGGCTCCCTGCATGGGGCCTCCTTCTCCCTCTGTGTCTCTTCCTCTCTCTCTCTCTCTCTCTCATGAGTAAATAAAATAAATATCTTAAAAAAAAAGAAAAGAAAAGAAAAGAAAAGAAGAAAAGAAAAGAAAAGAAAAGAAAAGGAAAGGAAAGGAAAGGAAAGGAAAGGAAAGGAAAGGAAAGAAAAGAAAAGAAAAGAAAAGAAAAGAAAAGGAGAAAGAAAGAGAGAAAGAAAGAAAAGAAACCAGCCAAAGCAGGTGTTGCCTGCCCGGCTCGCTCCCACTCCTGGAGCTACGAGGAAACGGAGAGAGGTGGTTGTTGCCAGAGCCAGAGCGGGCACTGCCCAGCACGGAGCTAGAACTACTGTGAATTTTCCCTGCGGAGGTCATCCGGAGGGAGCTGGAGCCGAAGAGGAGATGCACCTGCTGTTTGACTCCCCCCTGCCAAGGCCAGGTGCTGAGGGAAAGGGTGATATACCCTGGCTTCTCCCGGAGCCCAGCCCTGAAGGCAGCAGAAGGCAGCTGATGAGCAAGCCTGGGGAATGCACCCCGTGGGGTGGACCCCTGCAGTACAAAGCGGAGGAGAGAAGGGAGAATGATGGGTCTGAGGGTCAACGGCTAAGGCCAGCACAGGGACTATGGCCATTGCAGGGTGCCTCAGCCCCTACCTAGGGCCCTGGGCCACCAGAAAGGGAGAGGAAAGAAAGAGAGAGGAAAGAAAGGGAGAGGAAAGGGGGCCCAGCATAGGGGGCCCAGCATAGAGGGCCACCTGGAGGCAAAAGGCAAACACAGAGGCCCCTCCTACTGGTCACCCCAACTACATAACCTTTGGCATCTATATAAGAAAGGCAAGAGGAGGGCACGGGAGGACAGGAACCATAAAACGAGGTCCAGAGAATTGCTAGGCGTGGCCGTCCTTGCCTGGCCCATGCAATCCGGCCGGGGTGCCTGCCTTGACACCCCATCTCTTCCCACCCCAGAGGTAGGGCAGCAGAGCAGAGTCCAAACCCCCACTGCTCTCCACTTACTGACTCTAAAACTTCCTTCATCCCCCAAGCAGCTGATCCTCATGTATAAAATGGAGATTCTATCAGTCCTTGCCTCCCCTCTGTGGAGGCTGAAACACATGTAACACATGTACATGGATAAGGGGACTTAGCACACGCACCATGGACGTGCTCAACGAGTGCCAGCAGTTAATGTTCACTACCAGCTCTCCCCGAAAGTTTCTTCCTCCAGAAAGCCCTCCTGCTTTTTTCCACAAGGGAACCCTCTCCCTCCAAGCTCCAAGCCCATGTGGGGACGCTCAGAGGGGTTTTCAGGCAGCGATCCACGGTATCAACCGCCAGAGGTGTTTCCTCAGCTGGGAATACGTGTACTTGCCGTGAACTCTGCACCATGCCGGAGCATCGCCCCAGGCAAGGCTCAGAGTGTGGATGGAACAGCCCCCTGGCACGCAGTGCATCCTTAGTAAGGGCCCTGCTGACTGAAAGACAAGCCAGCTGCAAGAAAGAATGTGGGTGGGGTAAAGGCAGACTTAAGGAATGAGGCTTTGAGAAGAACCTCAACTCACACCAAACCTGCTGGTTGAACAGGTTAAAATGCACGTAAAACAACTAATTACTCAGGAGGGGACAAGGCCAGGGTGAGTGGTTTGCTGAGTGAACAGACTTGCTGTATCTCTAGGACCCTGAGCCCTGAAGCAAGGACAAATCCCAGCCAGGCCATGCAGGGCGTACCCCTGATTCTTCTGCTCTCCGCCAATGGGTTTTCCTGTTTCCAGATGAGTCCTATCTCCATGGTTCGACACAGGTGCCCAGCCTACCACCATCCAGAAACACACATGTTAGGTGCAAAGCTCCCAGACTTGAACCTCTGCCCCGGGGAGCCCTGGAAACAAGCAGGCTGGATGCTTGATGTCGGAGGCTTCCAGAATCAGCCCTGGGCCTCATTACTGAGGCATACGTGGTCCCCTGTGGACACACGTTGGAGACCAACGAGGGAAGCTAATCATCAGGGGGCTCCATCTTTCACTTTTACGTTCCTCTTCCCCTAGGCCTGCGGTTGCTGTGCAGATTTCAAGTTGAAACGTCAGGAAAGCCTCATGTGGTTTGACTTCTTCCCCATTCCACCCTCCACCCCTCCCAGCACACACACAGACTCACGCACATGCCTGCCTCTGGTCTCTGTCAAGCACCCTGGGGAAAGTGTTGGTTAGAAATCCGCGGGGCAATTATCAGCAGTGAGCTTTGCTTCTCCGTTAAAGAAAGAGAAAATACCTCCAGTTGAGATTCTCAGCAGGCTTTACAAAACCAGGGAGAGGGGGGCGATGTTTTGGCTCAGCTCAGGGGGGTGGAAACAGAAGCCGAGGAGAGACCTCATTATAAGAAGGATGGGGGCATTCGGAGGAGCCCAGATTGTTCTGAGCAAAGAAATGCCCTCCACCCTGGCCACGAGGTCCCAGGAGTACTGGCACAGCTGAGTCTGATGGAGAAAGCAGGGGGTCGAGAGCTTCCATTCAGTGTGGCCGAAAGTTACTGAGAAAGTCACCGAAGGCTCTGCAGCCCTCACTTTGCCAATCTCTACGGTCAGGTGTGTGCTGGTAGATGGTTGACCACAGGCCCTCTGGGTGATGGGGGAGCTCTGATTATAGTGTGGGACGTTTCCTCATTTCCATAATGGAAAGTCTCGCACTACGGCCAGTTTCAAAGTATCAGGATCACTGAACCTGGAGCTGGAAAGAGACGTACAGTGAGCTCCCAGATACAATATGTGTAAATACCTCAAGAGCATAGAAATAACAAAATGTGGCAAATGATTACAAAACAATGATTATTATTTATTAGCTGTATTTAATATAATTTATGGAACTGTAAGTTCATGTGATTTAATTTTTAATAATAGCTTCTTTTTTATTTAACTTCAATTAATTAACATATAGTGTATTATTGGTTTCAGAGGTAGAGGTCAGTGGTTCATCAGTCTTATACAACACCCAGGGCTCATTACATCCCATGACCCCCTTAATGCCCATCACCCGGTTTCCCCATTCCCTCCACCTCTTTCCCCTCCAGCAACCCTGTTTGTTTCCTATGGTTAAGAGTCTCTCATGGTTTGCCTCCTTCTCTGGTTGATCTTATTTTATTTCTTTTCCCTTCCCCTATGTTCCTCCATTTTGTTTCTTAAATTCCACATAAAAGTGAGATCATATGATAATTGTCTTTCTCTGATTGACTTATTTCACTTAGCATAATACCTTCTAGTTCCATCCATATCATCGCACATGGTAAGATTTCATTCTTTTTGATGGCTGAGTAATATCCATTGTGTATACATCCCTCATCTTCTTTGTCCATTCATCTGCCAATGGACATCTGGGCTCTTTCCGTAGTTTGGCTATTGTGGACTTTTCTGCTATAAACATTGGGGTGCAGATACCCTTTCGGATCACTATGTTTGTGTCCTTTGGATAAACAACCAGTAGGCGATTGCTAGGTCACAGGGTAGCTCTATTTTCAACTTTTTGAGGAGGCTCCATACTGTCCTCCAGAGTGGCTATTTAACAGTCAGCTCTTATAAGACAGTTTGAGGCAGCTCCCGCACAGTCATACAGAGAAAATTGCAGCCCCTGAGAAGGGTGGGCCAGAGGAATGAAAAATCAGTGTGAAAATGCCTTGAAATGGTGACTACACAGAAGTGTTGGAGAAATCAGAGTGAGCCTCCTAAAAAAACCATGCAATGTTTTGCCATTTAAAAGTGAACATGTTTATATTTACGTTATTCAAAATACATAAAATATTTAACGTTATTTAAAATAATCTTAAGGGGATTCCTTGTTACAGACGAGGAAACTAAGATTCACGGAGGGGAATGGTGCCCGAATCCACAGAGCTGGTGGATTGTCGCTCTTCTCCTCACCCCTCCACCCACACACACCTGGTGAGGGGTGGCCCACAGGCTCTGCTGACACTGGGTTGTAGAGCCCCACTGTCAATGCCTGCCTAGCAGATGTCACCAGACATCTGTGCCAGGACCTGAAATCCATCCCCTGGCTTCAAAATGTGCCATCAGGTATTAGCAAAGAGGCTGTGCTCACTTCTTTCCTGGGATCTCTCTCTTAGAGCTCAGGGAAATTATAGGTCACCTGGTATTTTGAGGCCACCTTCTTTTTCTGAAGGAAAAACATCTCTCTGGGTCCCACCTCATCTCCCTACCCCCTTAGACACCGGATGTTGAAGTCTCTGGTAAATTGATCAGCTAGGAGCAGAGAGACTTTCAGCTCAGTCTCTGAGCTATATAGCCAAACCCAGAGGCCTCCAGGACATGGAGAGCAGGGTGGTACCTGATTGGCCACCCAGACTGTGTGCAAGCATTTACCTGGCAGCCCTTTGGGGAGTCCAGACAGGCCACCCTCCCAACCCAGAGCAACTGGCATTGGATTCCAGATGAGATCAGGACCCTTGTTTGAGGCTTGGATCCCAGACCTAAATGCACATGTGGTGGGGAACCAGTCCCCTACAAAATTTTCTGGTGCAAAGTTAGCCCTTCTCCCACCTCCCACCTCTTCCTGGCTTGTGTACTATAGCTCTGGCTTCTGGGTAGGAAACACCTCATTGTCCAGGCTACATCCCTTCAATCCTTTGTCATTTCAAATTTTCTGGCATGGAGGTTTGGTATGCTTGGCGCTTTATGGCTGTTTGCAGTGTAATTCTGTTCCTGTCCTGCCATTCAATTTGAATTAAATATCAAACAGATGTGAGTCATTTTTTTGCTCTTTTTAAAGAAAAAGTTTAATATTAGGGAGCATGCCCTCCTATATGATCAGGAAAGCCGTTCAGAGAAATAAGCCCCTTCAAATTAAAAAAGAATCACATTGGTTAACGTTAAGATGCTTTCAAGTGATACATTTCGAAGTGCTAAGGGAAGGTGTTTCCAGCCAGCTATAAAGCAGCCAGGAGAAAAGAAGAGAAGATATACGGCCCCAGGCTGATGGGGAAATTGGAGCTCAGAGAGAGGGCAACCCCACCTGGGGAGGAAGCTCTAAACTTGGAGATGAGGCTCACAGATGGCCGGGGAGGCCATCCTCCCTAAAGGCCTGGGGGTGGGGGTGGGGCTTGCTCTCTGCAGCCCATGTGGTCAGAGTTGAGAAGGGAGTCAGAAGGAGCTCCATTCTACTCAGAGGGTCAGCCTGACCTGGATACCCAATCCCCATCCTCACATACTTACACCAGTCTGGCACGTCTCCCCCCAGCAGTAGTTCCGGGGGTGATGGTGGAGTTGAACGTGCTGAATGACTTGATCCCTTGGTCTCCACTGCAGTCTCTTGGATAGTAGGGTCTTTGGCCTTTTGTGGGTCTTGTATACCCCCTGGAAATGGCCAAGAAAGCTATAGCTACTTGTTGGACACAGAAACACACATAAACTTGCATACAACTTCAGAAGCCCATGGTCCCCTGATTTAGACCGCCCTCCACCCACCCCAGCCATGGCATGGAAGATTTCATCACCGAGGCACTCAGCCCACAGGACCATGGCCCCTCTGTCACACAACAGGGACTTACATCTCAAGCACCCATACGCCCGACATCATGCTCAGCCTTTTCGCTTGCTGGAGGAACTGGTCAGTCTCCAAAACCCCTCTGGTTTCTTGGCAACACGCTTGCATGGAGCTCAACATTATTGGACCTGCTGCCATTCGTGGCTATGAGCCAGGGCTTCTCCAGGGCTGGCTCAGGCATTGAGTGTTTCCATGTGGTCCTTTTACTCACTGTACCTAAAAGGCAGCTCTCCAACTACAGCCGGCTGATTGCAAATGACATTTCCATGTGGCAAGGAAAAGGGCCAGAATGCCTCTGATTCCAGCTGGTTCTGGACATCCTGGACCTGGAGATGAGGCTCTGCACACCCAACATTTGCCTGTAGGGATGATGTGCAAATGCCCAGAGACCCTGCTCCACAGGGAGCATGGGGCCCTGCTGATGAGAAACAGAACAAACACTTCCTAGAATTCTGCAGACAAAAGAGGAGGTTGAGTGGAGGGATTTAGAGCAAAGAAAAGCCTAGACTTTGGAATCAGACAGCTGAAGTCTGGATCTACTCCTTGTAACTCCATGACCTTGGGCAAGAGACCAACCCCTCCCAGCCTCAGTGTCTCCCATCTGTAAGGAGGAGTACTGCCTATCTCGTGGGGGGTTTGGGAGAATGAAAAGGGATGATGGATGCAGGGTGCTGAGCACAGTGTTTGACTTAAATGAGTGCTCAGTGTTTGAAAGTTATCTTTCTTTGGTGTTCTCTCCAAGATGACCAGCCCTCTCCCTGCATGATGGTTCTTGCGGGGACTAGGGTGCCGGAAGGTGGGTCAAATCAGGCTTATCTCTGAAGTAGCCATAGTGATAACCACGGTGTGGGGGGGAGCAGGAGATGCGAAGGGAGGGGGTGTGAATTGCTGTTTCATGACTCCTGTTTTGGGAGGGGAAGGAAGAAGCAGGATGGTTGAGTGGGGGAAAGTGTCAGAAATATCTGCAAGTGGTTTGAGAAGAGGAATCGAAATTCACAGGTCATCGCTGCTATTCCAACTATTAGTTTGCATCTGTGGCAACTCCATAAGAAGGAACGGAGGGCCATTCAGGAAGTCTCGGGGGGAGAGGGTGGTGCTTCTGGGAAAGGGTGAGTCCTGGCCTCTGCCCTCCAGTGACTCAGGACCATATCCATATTCTAGAACCACTCTGAGCCTCAACTGACAAGGGCTGAGGAGGCTCCTGGGAGGAGAAGGATGGAGCTATGCCTTGAATGATGGGAATTATGTTGAGCAAGGGTATCTGGGTGGCTCAGTCTATTTAGCATCTGCCTTTAGCTCAGATCATGTTCTCAGGATCCTGGGATCGAGCCTGGTGCCAGGCTCCCTGCTCAGTGGGGAGTCTGCTTCTCCCTCCCTCTCTTTCAAATAAAATAAAATCTTTAAAAAGAGAGAGAGAGAGAGAGAGAGAGAGAAGGCCACCCTCCGTGCCTTGTAGTACACTGGGCTGGAATACCCGGACAAGGTGGCCGGCTCTCAGTGGTCTCAGGTTAGCCCTCAAGGCCACACAGCCACTGGTGACACTCATTCATTTGTGCTTCACTAAGAACAAGAGGTCTCGTCTATAGTGCCTAACCTTAGAGCTCCTATCCGCCATGAAAACACATTCCTCTCACCTTTACAGCGAGGGGCAGCCGTGTGGGGTCAGACCCTGGAGGACAACCTTGAGGATCCTCCCCACCCTCTTCAGGGGCCCACGGCAGTAGGTGGGGTCCTCATAGAGACTTCGCCCCATTTCACCAGTATGCTCAGGACACCCTACTCAACATAGGAACTTGATAACTGACACGCAGTCATATCTATCTCTGTTCTCATTTCATTTTCATTTAAAATTTTGCATTTAAATATTGAATGACTTAAATATATTTCCATAAACCATTACTTGCATCACCCTCCAGTCTCCCTCAAGGCACACATTTTCTGACTGTTGCAATTGGGGTGCACAGACTTGTTTCCTTCAGTTGTTTCCTCGGCATTTCACATGTCTTCATGCTTGTCATAGTGATGTCATTGGCTGTTTGTTATTACATCAATGACACACCTCAGTCTACAACAAATCGATGGGCATTTTCATTCATTATGATTTTTTTTTCTGTGTCTAAAGTAATACTCTAAACTCTACAAAAGACAATTTGCCTTTGGAGTGACTCCCTTGGGGATATTCCTAAGGAGCAAAGGAGCTGGATACTCAGTTGAGAGCTGTAGGAAGATTATGTGTGTGCTCATCACAGACGGTGAGTATCTCTTGAATCTGCATGCCAACACAGCGGAGTTCGTTCCTCTGATGCCCATTAGAAAATTGAGGTGGGTGGGGTGGAGGGTGAGCATTTGCCCAGAGCCACCCCGTGTGTCTCCTTGTGCCATTTCTCAGAGCGCCCCTCCCTCCAGGTACACTGTGGGTAGAGCAGGAGCCCCAAGTGCCTTTACTCGTGCAGTGAGTGACCGATGCTGGATATGCCCCATAGGTGGCATGGAGACATTATGGGATGGGGGAAGCTGCTGTTTCAGCCTCGGCACAAGCCCTGCCAATGGCTTGTCTCAGACCAAGCCCAAGGCTGCCTCCCCAGCCCCTCCAGAGACCCTGTAAGTGAGGGAGGGCGTGCTTTGTGGATCTCTAAGCCCTTCGGAAGATGTGCAAATGGGGCCAGGTCAGCCACATGAAGTGCTGGCTACAACGTGCAAACACCACCTCGGGGCGCTGCTAATCTTTCAGGTCAGGCCCTGGTGCCACCAGGCGCCCACTGTAGGCACAGAGGCCGGGGCGCCCCCCGCCAGGCCGCCCGTGTGATCCTGTGACAGCGGCAGGCAGTCCTGGGGCCCCTGGGACCAGCCACGGGACCATCGGCTTGTGCCCCTGTCGGCCTCATAGTGGCCTGGGCGCCCTGGCCAGCCGTCCCTGCAGGCAGAGCCACCGCAGCTGCCGGGCCGCAGGAGCCCCCGGGCCCACAGGCCTCCCTGGCCCCCAGTGGTGCCCCCGGGCGAGGTGCACGGGGCTAACCAGAAACACCTGTGTACATGGAATTTCCTGCCCCAGTTCAGCCTTCATTTCCTCCGCCAGTAAAAACCCAAGGCGTGCAAAGGTGAAAGAAACCAGCCAGTCAATCACCTAGACGACGGCCACCAGGGCCGCAGAGACAGGACTCTCTAAATTAAATTTTAATTCCCACCCGATGGCCTGGCCAGGACGGCCGGGATTCAAACGGTGCAACGGGCTGCCTGGCCGGGCAGATGCCCGCTCTCGGTCCCTGCAGGAATTCTCCTCCCCCCGGGCCGGGGACGGTGGCGTGGGCCTTGGCCCTCAGCGTGTGGAAAGAGACCCTACGGATGAACGGGACCCCCTGGCCCCCCTCAACCTCACTCTGCAGCTGCAGAGGCTGCCCAGCTGATTAGCGGCTCAGTGCCCCGGGGTTTTTGAATTATTAGGTGCCGGGGAGATCAGAGCCCGCCGGTGACTTGGGGACATTTACCAAGACGACATCAAAGCCAGAGGCGCCTGGGTCCAAAGTGTAGGATAACGGTCAGAGCCCGAGGGTCTGCGCTCTGTCCTGGCCCAGCAGGTTTAGGTGAGGAGAGAGTCGTAAAAATGCCTCCGTTTTTCCAGAATATTTTTCCAGCAGTTCCTGCCGGCGAGAGCAGGGGGCTCGGGGCAAGAAGAGAGGAATCATGCCCATGTTATGGTCAAACCAATTGATGCGGTGTCTGAGATAATGACTTGCTTGACCACACGGATGGAGTCCCATCCGCGGTCCCCCTGATCTCAGCCAGTGATGGGAGGAGCCGGAGGATGACCTTGAGAGGCAACCCTGAGGTCACACAGGCCTGGGCTTGTAGCTCAGCGTGCACCCTCTTAACAGTTCCTTCCCCCAGCATGGGTCCCCTGGTGCCTCCACTGGCAAATCGTGACAGCCCCTCCTCTGTAAGATTGTGAAGAACCAAGGAGTGTCCAGGAGGTGCTTTACTCTGAGAAATGTGGCAAGCCAGGGGACCAGATGAGGCAACTTCTGTGATTCTCTCCCAGTGGCATATCAGTGACAGTCACCAGGGGAATAGAGATTAAGACCCTCTCTTCAAGGGCACCTGGCCACATTCTGGACACCCCAGGCCCCACTTCCTGCTCAGCTGTGTGCAAGACACACAGGCCCCCCTCTCCATCTTATCTGCTTGGTCTCCTTATGGAGGGGGTCAAATACCAGTATGCATCACTGGTGGGGGCAGGTGAGCCAGGGGATGGGGGAGATTAGCACAAATCCTTCCTAGACCTTGAGAAACAACCTCTAGGGCAACCAGCCAGGGGCTGGAGGCCATGACTGGCTCCCTAGCAGATGACTGCAGAACGTTCCCTGGGAAGTGGAAAGCATCCCAGCTTTTTAATGGCCGCCATCTGCCATCTTTAAAAATAGCTTTATGATTTTAAAAATAATACATGCTCATTATAATATACTACAACTACACACATTCATAACATAAGTGAATCTCACCAACAATGTAGAGCCAAAGGAGTTCACACTGCATGTGTGATTCCATCTACACAAAGCTTTAAAATAGGCAAATGGAATCTGTGGTGTTTAAATCAGGAAATGGGCCACCCCAGGGGTGGGAGTGACTGGAAGGGGACACAGGGAGACTTCTAGGAGGCCTATTGATGTTCTGTTTCCTTAATCTGAGTGCTGGGTTACACAAGTACATTCACTTAGTGAAGCTCCACAGAGCTATATGCGCCTATAAACTTTTCTGCATGTACGTTATATCAATAATAAATTCCCTTAAGATAAATTAGTGGGTCTGTGGCAACACTGTGTTTGCAAGTAAATAGGTGTAAGAGACTCATAATCAAGGTAGAAAATGTGGTGGGTTTTTTTTTCTCTAAAAAATGAAAGCTTGGAAACAGATCACTTACCATCCAGAGTTAATTCCTTTAATATTTCAGTATTTTTCCTCCTCACCTTTTCCCAGGTATGATGCTTGCTTACTTATACATTTAGCATTATTCTTCTATAAAAAACTATATGTACAACTATTTTCCTTAATATTATATCATAAGGATTCTTGTGTGCATTCTTAATCACTCCCCAAAGCCATCTTTAGGACCCTGCAATATGTCACTATATGGGCACATCCTGCTTTAACCTAAGGGTTCCCAAACACAGTTGGATTTGCCACTCCCTCAGGGGGTTATTTTGCAATGTCTGGAGACATTTTTGGTTGTCACAACTTGGCGGTGGGGTGGTGGCTCCTGGCATCTAGTGGGTAGACTTCAGAGATGCTGCTAAACATCCCATAGCTTCCACAACAAAGAATTGTCTGACCTTAAGTAAGTGTCAACGCTGAGGCTGATAATCCCTGTGTAACCATAGTCTTACCTATTATACCTACAAGCTACTCTCAGCTTTTCCTATCATGAATAAAGCAACAACACGCCTCCTAGATTAATCATTGTGTGCATCTCTACCTCCTCAGCATCAGTTTCTATGGGCAAGCTCAATGCTATGGCCACTGGAAAGAGCTTGATATGTGCTTCTGGGCTATCCTCCCAAAAGTGGCCTCAGTTTACACTCACCACTCACCCTTCCTCCATGTGTCTAGTGGCAAACTAGAGACGTTTAGTCTTTTAAAAGCTCACAGACCTACCATACCTAAAGATGCCCCTCTTTGGGCAGCCCGGGTGGCTCAGCGGTTTAGCACTGCCTTCAGCCCAGGGCCTGATCCTGGAGACCCAGGACCGAGTCCCACATCGGGCTCCCTGCATGGAGCCTGCTTCTCCCTCTGCCTGTATCTCTGTCTCTGTCTCTGTCTCTCTCTCTCTCCCTGTGTCTCTCATGAATAAATAAATAAAATCTTTAAAAAAATGCCCACCCTCTCTTACTGTGGCTCATCCACTTTCTCTTAAAGCTTCCTGAGGAAGCAGTCCATGTCCCTCTCCCCACCTTCGCCCTTGTGCCTGTCCACCACTCAGGGCACCACAGAAGCCTCTGACCCTCACCACTGCACTGAGACTTTCCTCAGAGGGCTACAGATCCCCTTGAACCAAACGTCAAGGTGGCCTTTCTTTCTTTTTCTTCTTTTCTTTTCTTTTCTTTTCTTTTCTTTCTTTTCTTTTCTTTTCTTTTTTTTAAGATTTTATTTATTTATTCATGAGAGACACAGAGACACAGGCATAGGGAGAAGCAGGCTCCCTGCGAGGAGCCCGATGTTGGACTTGATCCCAGGACCCCGGGATCACGACCTGAGCCAAAGGCAGATGCTCAACCACTGAGCCACCAAGGTGTCCCTCAAGGTGGATTTTCAATGCCCAGGGCACCCAACCCTCAGCTACATCTGTCACCAGCAAACTCCCAACCTCTCTTAGAAGATTGCCAAAGACTCCTAAGCCCACCACCTCTCAGGACCCATCCTCCCAGGGCTCAGATGCCACCCTTTCTCACTCAGGGGCAGAGGTAATTCCAGCCCCATCTGCTCTCCTGAACTCCAGACCCATGTTTCCAGTGGAAGCGATGTAACTTGGCCTCTTTCTGGAACTTGAAACTTCCATATTTCACCTTTCCTGGGTGAGCTTTCTAAAATAAAAATCATGACTGCAACATGTAGACTGGCTTTGAATACTGATTCATACAAATCAACCTTGAAGCAAACACATTTTGAGGACAATGTGGGCCATTTGGTTATGCACTTGGTAATAGATGTTAAGAAATTCCTGTTAATTATATGAGGGATGATAATGATAGAGTTGTTGTATTTAAAAAAACGTAATTTTTAAAGGTTGTACACTGAAGTTTCTAAAGAAGGCGAATTGATTTGTCTTAAAATATTTTAGCAAAGGAGCACCTGGGTGGCTCAGTAGTTGAGCATCTGCCTTCAGCTCAGGTCCTGATCCTGGGGTCTGGGGATAGAGTCCCACATCAGGCTCCCTGCATGGAACCTGCTTCTCTCTCTGCCTGTGTCTCTGCCTCTCTCTCTGTGTGTCTCTCATGAATACACAAGTAAAATCTTTTTAAAAATTTTAGCAAAGAAGAAATACATTAAGAAAATTTGTAAAAACATTAATAATTGTTCAGTTTAAGTATGAGCTCATAGAGGTTCGCTATACTCTTCCCTCCACTTTTTATGGAATTGTTCATACATTCAAAAAACCCCACAAATATAACTACAGTACTCTCCTGCTCAGAATATTCCAGTATTCTTTGCTGCTTAGAGGATCCGGTCCGGACTTGTGAATGTGTCATACCAGCCCGAGGGGTCAGTCTACTTTCCCCTCTACAGCCTCCTATCCCCACATCTGTCCCTACATTTACAGATGATCCTCTTCACTGCTTAGAGAGCTCAGAGTCCAACCCCATCCTCTCTGCCTACAAAACCATACCCATTTTCCAAGAGTTTCTTCAACATGTCCCCTCATCTCTGAACCTTCCCAAGTCCTTCGTTTTCTGACCCCTCAGGCCAAGCCTCCAGCCCTCCCTCTGCCCCTCTGTCCCTGCCTTCTCCCTCTGCTCCTGCCTGTCCACCAGTCAACTATTTCATAGTGGCCAGTTGCCATGTGTTCCCCATCCCACACTCCCCCTGCTGCCTGGAGGGGAGAGCTGTGTCTTGCTCACTCCCACCTTCCGAGACTGCTGCAGACCCAGCACTTGGCCGGGATTCATTCGAAGTCAGGGGAGTGAACGAGTGAGCCTCTTTCTTTTTCCCTCTTTCCCTCCTTAAGATGAACAGTACTCACATTTGAGTTTCCAGGCTGGGTTTCTTTTCTGCTTTTCCCTAGATGGGACATGATTGAAATTGTTTCTGAAAATGAGTCTTAGGAACTCAGAGGAGAAGTATAAACCAATCTCAAAGAATACCTGAGTTTCCAGGCAACGGGAGGACACAAGCACAAACTCAAATATTAGCCCAGAGATGTTTTATAATTAATTGCTCAGAGTCATTCTCTTTACCAACAACTGATAAATCCATGCAAGGAAAGACACAGTTAATAAATATAGTTAATCGCACTGGTCACTGGGAGGAGAATGCCAGAAGTGACGTCATGTACCGCTGATGAAAGAAGAGCAAACCTGACCCTGGTACTGGGAGAATGAGGGAGAAAGAAGACAGCATGCCCATCTCCAGAAGTGGCCTTCTCCCAAGCCGTCTCCTGCTTCTGGTCTTGGTCAGAGCCAGCAGAGAAGCTTGACTGGGAAGGTGCAGGATAGGGCTCCAAGGGTTGGCACAGAGATGGGTAGATCCCACCACAAGGCCCCGGATCTCAGAGCTTTGCTGCAGTGTCCTTGTCAGTCCTCTGCTCCCAAGCCTGCCACCCGCAGATGCAGCCTGCAGAGACAGTGTGTGGGTCCTCCCTCAGCAAGTGCCCGGAGGGGCCTACCTTCCCCCGACCCAGTGCCAATGCATAAAGTGTGGGCATCCTGCTTCAGCAAAGCACTGGAAGGTCCTCCTCTTTCACTTCCCATGTTTCTCAAAAGAGGCAGGGACAGGGCTGAGCGCATATCGCATATCAGCCTTCTAGAGGAGGCCTTTGGATTACCCGCATGGGAGTGCCTCGGCAAGCTGGCTGGAAAAGAGTCCCACCTGGCCCTCCCCCATTTAACAAGTTTGGGAGTGGGTCCTTGGAGTCCTCACTGCAGCAAGCTCTTCCAGTAATTTTGTTTTTGATTGTGGTAAAATATATACAATGTTAAGATATGCTGTTTTAGCCATGTTCCCACGTGGTTCAGTTCAGTGGCAGGCCTGAACACTGTTGTGTAATCCTCCCCACTGCTTTCCACACTTTCCATCAGCCCAAACAGAAGCTCTGCACCCAATAACCAGTAACTCTCTCCCAAGTCTCTGGTAGCCCCTATCCACTTTCTGCCTCTATGACTATGCCTATTTTAGATACGACGTGTAAGTGGAATCACACTTTTGTGTCTGACTTGCATCACTTCACATAAATATTCTCAAGCTTTACCCATGTTGTGGTGTGTATCAGAATTCCATTCCTTCTTATGGCTGAAAACTATTCCATTGCATGGATGTACCTCATTTTGTGTACCCATTCATCTGTCGATAGACACTCGGGGTTTTTCCACCTCTTGGCTGTTGTGAATGATGCTGCCATGCACATTGCTGTACTGATATCAGCTCCAGCCCCTGCTTTCCATTTTTTTGGTAAAGGTACTTAGGAGTGGAAATGCTGGGCCACATTATAATTCTATGGTTGACTTTTCAAGGGATCCCTAACTATTTCCCCCAGAAGCTGTACCATCTTACAACTCCATCAACTGCACACAAGAGGATTCCATCCTCATTCTCACTAATGCTTGCTATTTTTTAAAAAAGATTTTTATTTATTTATTAATGAGAGACAGAGAGAGAGAGAGAGGCAGAGACACAGGCAGAGAGAGAAGCAGGCTCCATGCAGGGAGCCTGATGTAGGACTCGATCCCAGGTCTCCAGGATCGTGCCCTGGCCAAAGGCAGGTGCTAAACTGCTGAGCCACCCAGGCACCCCTAAATTTATTTCTTTATTTGAGAGAGAAAGAGAGAGAAAGAGAGAGACTGCTAGTAGGGAGAGGGGCAGATGAAGAGGGAGAAAAATCCTCAAGCAGATTCCCTGCTGAGCACAGAGCCTGATGCAGGGCTTGATCCCAGGACTGATTTCATGACCTGAGCTGAAATCACGAGTTGGATGCTGAACCAACTGAGCCAGCCATGTGCCCCACTCATGCTTGTTATTTCCCATGTTTTTTATTATAACCATCCTGGTAGGTATGACACAGTGCCTCACTGTGGTTTCCCTTCAGGTGATTCTGCTATACACAAAGAAGACAGAGCATTCAATAGAGAAAGCCAGGGACTCACAATAAAAAAAGGGGCTTTGGGTCACTTTTCAAAGGATGAGTTTTCTTCTTTTGTAAACAAACACTGTTTCCTAGTGCAGAGTTCCGTTCAGTGGCCCAATCAAGAGCACCTCATAGTCCTGAAGAGAATTTGAAGGGTTTGGGGGTTTCCGGGGTGGTGGCTAATCCTGGAAAGACCGACCAGGTGAGTGTGACAGAGCCACGGGGTTGGTGACAGTGGAGCTGTGGAAGCTTACTACTGGGGATCCACTCTCATTAAGCTTTTGTCAGGGGAAAGGGATTGAATCTGAACCTCTCTCCGGGGTCCAGTGATTTTATTTGTTGGCTTTGTAGGATCACTCTGCCTTTTAGGAAGAGATGCAATGAGAAGGCACAGAGGGAAAAGTGCCATGCAGCTTTTAATAAAAAGCCACGTGAGTCAGGGGTGGGGAGACTAACTTCCCCACCTTCTCCCCAACAGTGTGGAGTGAGGTGGGTGAGGTACCGGGCTTTGGGTCAAACAATCAGAGGGGTTTTCTTGCATTCCAAGACTTAAGTCCGGGCTGAGTGAAAATCTCTCCAGAGGCAGGGAGTGCCCCTTATGACCCTTGGTCACCCTGATCAACAAACGGCTGCCCATTAGCTGAGTGTCTGGGAAGGGTTGGGTGGGACCCAGGGCTGACCCCTGGGCCCCTGTAGAGGCTGCCTTCTCCCAAATGTCAAATCCTGCCAGAAGAAACACTCACTGCTTTAGGTGGAATTTTGCTTCTTCGGCAACCCCGGGCCAATTAGCATAGCAGAGCTCTGTGGGTAAGCACACTCTCAATGGGACTTGTAAGAGCCACAGTCAAGAGATCAAATAACCCTCTTGCTCTCTGTGCAACAGGCCTGGACTCCATCAGAAGGACACGCCCAGCCAGCCAAGACATAACTTTGGTGCAGACAGCAGGGCAATGAGGCAAGCAATAAAAAGGCCTAATCTCTTAAGGCAACATGAATTGTTGGCGAGAACATAAGGGGAAAGCAACATTAGCCAAGGATCATTTTCCTCTTGTTATAGATGCCTGCTGACTGCTTGGAAAAACCAAAGTGGGAAAAAAAAATCCTGCTAGCCCCGGTGGGCGGCAAGATGCAATTTACAGGACTGGTTTTCCCGAGTTTCAAACAGTTAAACAGTCTTATTGTGCTCATTAGTGACTATCGTTGACTGCATGCTGCTTCCGTGACAAGTATTTTATATTTAATAGCTTGCCTAATCCCGTGATTCTAACAATTAGCGGTATCATCATCCTGTGTCAGTGTGGTTCCGTGCAAGGAACAGAAGTTGTTCTAGGTGTTTCTAGCAAAAGGAGCTTCTTGTACCAGGAAGCAAATGCTTACAAGACTCTGGTAAGGGCTGGAGGGTATATGCAAGAAGGGGGTGACAACCAGCTGTCCCATACACTGAGCCATCACGTAGCTGAGATTGCAGGAGGCTGCTACAGCTGCTGCCACAACTACCTCTCCCAGCCGAGGCTGGTGACCACGCCTCATCCTTGTCCACTCCTGTACTCAGCACTGCCAAGCTGGCCAGCAACCCTGGCAGGAGGAGAAAGGCCTTGGTCAGCTCCACCTTCCAAACATCCTGTGAGCACCATCAACCAGTAGAACTTACTTACCATCCAGAACTCCAGCTGCAAGGGAGTCTGGGGAGTTCTCAGAGCTTCCAGAGGGAGGAGGGTGGAATTGAGAGGAAAAGCGCCTCACGGCCACATTGTTCAGATGCCCTCCCGACAGGTTAAATCACTCATACGTGGTCACACAGCTAGTGGGTAGTGGAGCTATTACTTGAACTCAAGTTTGCAGGACTGTGAAGTCTATTCTTACCCACTGATTTCTGGGTAATTAGAAAAAACACATATTCTAAGTATTGGTATTGATTATAATGACACTGAGGGCTAATATTCGATCTCAGATTAAATTGCCAAGAGAGTACTCGAAATTATACAAAGATAGTGACACTGGCAATTGTGAGAAATGAACTGTTTCAGTTCCAGGGGACAGGATAAAGAAGGCATGTGTGAAAGAAAAATAAATGGGACTAATCTGGCCTTAGCTGAAGGGCAAACTTATTCTCCCCTAGGTCCTTGTTCCAGGCTACAAGTGGTTGGCAGCCACAGGCTACCTGGAGAGCTTCCCAGCACCATTGAAGGCTTAGCGTGGAAGGGCAATACTCAGGACTACTCACTGACACGTAGATGCTCGGCACTAAGGATTAGCACATTTTGTCCGCACAATTATAAGGTAGGTGATTGTCTCCTTTGAATTTCATAGATGTGGAGACTGAGTCAGAGAGATTAAGTGGCTCACCCGAGGTCACACAGCCAGCCTGTGATAAAGTCAGAATTGGCACTCAAGTCTGTCCAAATCCTTATTCTACAACCTTAGCCCCCGGCTGCACGTATGCCCCGTAGACTCTACAAGTTCTGGGAGCCCCTCCCAGCACACACAGAACTGGAGTAAGCCAAGCCAATGGACCGCCAGTTAGGTAAACACTACTTGAGGTGCAGTATTGGTGAACAACACCCAGAACCCCGATCTGGAGAACTCAGTAAAGACAGACCTGGGCCTGGGCTAGGACATCTCTCTACACCAGAGACTCTTTCCAGGCCTGTTATGCACTCTTCCCACTACACCCCATCCTGTAGGATTTGGGGCAAGTCCTAAATCCAAGTTGTTCCAAGTTGAGAAACCTTAGAGGCTTGCTGATCCAAACCTCCCCCTGTACACATGGAGAAACAGAGATTCTAAAAGAGGAAGTAACCTGCCAAAGGTAATTCAGATGGCTGGAATTAAGGAGAGGGCAAATCCCAGGCTGCTTTAGTGTCTCCTCAAGTTTGGAGCTAACATTTAAAGGACAATCCAGGAGCACCTGGGTGGCTCAGTGGTGAGTGTCTACCTTCAGCTCAGGTTGTGATCCTGGGGTCTCAGGATCGAGTCCCACATCAGGCTCCCTTCAAGGACCCTGCTTCTTTCTCTGCCTGGGTCTCTGCCTCTCTCTGAATCTCTCATGAATAAATAAATAAAATATTTTTAAAAAATAAATAAAAGACGACCCAAATGATGTACTAATAACTCAGTACTCCTAGAATATCCTCTCTCCTCACCAAGAACTCTCTGCCCACCCTTACTTGTTGGCTTCTAAGAGAGTGGTAATGATGTGGGTGATAGTCACATGACTATGTGAAAATTCATTGAACAGTTTACTTATGTTATATTTTTTTGCATTTTTCTATATTATGTCAATCTTCAATAAAAACCTTACTTAAAAATAATATTGGCCAATTAGATCTCCCCCAGAACCAGGAAAATAGTCCATGTTTTAATTGAAAAGCAACTTCTTTCTGGTCTTTAGAGGCTGAAAAAATCTTATCCAGTATTGCTGTCAACTCAGGATTTGAATAAACTAGGAAGATGAATGATCCAAGAAGGTTTGGGGGCTCTTTTCACTTTTCCTCTGGAAGGCAGAAACATACACACAAATGGGACCCGTCGCAGAGACTTGATAGCTATTCGCAACCACTTACCTATTACTCCCGGACAATCCCTAGGCTATGCTTCCCAGCCTCCTTTGCAGGTTGGTAGCCATTTGACTGGATCCTGAGCAATGAAATGCCCAAAGTAGGTATAAGTGATAGTTACAAATTCCAAGTCTGGCCCATAAACTTTCCCATGGGCAACCCTTGACTACCATTTCCTAGCTAGCTACTGGCTAATTAGAGAGTTCTCTGAGGCCCTAGAAGAGGGTAGAGTCATAAGACAGAAGGAAAATGAGTTCCTGTGACATCAGGTGGAGGAGAGCCATATGGGTGGGGCCTCTGATCAGGAAACCTCTGATGGGACACTGCACAAGCAAGAAATAAACTTCATTGTGTAGCAAAGGTGCAGCTTTATTGTGTAGTGAAATGGGCAGCGTATTTGTTCCAGCACGTAGCCTACCCCGAAAAATACAATAATCATCTTGAAATTCAGCAAATCCTATTCTCCAAATCATGCCTACCTCCTCAACCTTGAGCCAGCCCCAGGGTATTTTTTAAAATCTGAGAGGCCAAAGTGGAGTTTTGCCTCCTACTTATTGATTTTTAATTCAGAAGCAATTGTAACAGGTACAATTCAGCAGTCCAGTGCCCCAGTGAGTTAGGGGAAGATATCAAGGGGAAAAGACTCATTGTAACAAGATGTGACAGTTGGCAGTCCTGTTTTTCGTTTAATCGTTCTTTCTCCTCGGTTGCTGACAATGTTCAAAATGGCAGCATTCTAGACCCATTCTATACAGGGGCTAACAGCTCTGTACCACCAGAGGGCAATACTATATAATAGCTGGTGCACATGATGATAACTGAATCATCATGAAAGGGAGGATCGGAGTCCACATTTAAAAAAAAAGTTTATTTATTTATATTTGAGAGAGAGAGCGAGCTCATGTGATCAGGGGGTGGGAGGGATGGGCAGAGGCAAAGGGAGGAAGAGAGAGAGAATCCTGAACACACTGCCTGCTGAGTTTGGAGCCCATGACAGGGTCCCTCCCAGGACCCTGGATCATGACCTGAGCTTAAATCAAGAGTGGGCTGCCCAGCCATTGAGCCACCAAGGTTCCCCCTGAGCATTTTTTTTTTTTTTTTTTTGGAGTCAACATCTATGGAGAGGAGCAGAAGGCAGACACCAGGATTGTGGGAAGGTCCCTGGGTGATGAAATGGAGACAGAGAGGAACGCATCTTTGAGATGCACACCCCCCACTTCTCTCTCCCTTGCTGCTGTTCCAAGGACTAGCTCTCTATTTTTCCTGCATCTATTAAAATTCTCCAGACTGCCAAATGATTTCACTTATATATGGAATTTAAGAAACAAAACAAACAAGCAGTGAGAGAGAGGGAGAAAGAGAGAGAGAGAAAGAAAGAAAGAGAAAGAGAGAGAGAAAACAAGAAACAGACTCTTAACTCTAGAGAACAAACAGATGGTTACCAGAGGAGGGGGTGGTGGGGATGGGTGAGATAGGTGATAGCGATTAAGGAGGATCCTTGTAAAAAGCACTGGGTGATGTATGGAAGGATTGAATTACTATATTGTTCACCTGAAACTAATACAGCATTGTATGTTAACTATACTGGAATTAAAATTTAAAACTTAGTAAAAAAATAAAATTATAAGTAAATATTATGTATGATCCTAATTCAGAATTTTTCAAAACCTTGACAATTTTCTAGGAAGATACACAATAGCAAAAAAAAAAAAAAAAAAAATCTCCAGCTGAAAGATCCTACTGCATGTGGCAAGAAAAATTGTACTAAAGCTACCTTCCACCAACAGACTCAGATGTGGAAAACAGTTAGAAAATAAAGGCACTGAGGAAAAACAGAAATAAAAAGAGAAGCATGTGAGGGGGAGAGCCCATTCTGTTCTCTCCCGGGCCTGGGGCCTGCCAGACTCTGTAAGGAAACAGCAGTTTTTCTAGCGGTATCCTGTGGTTTCCTATGAAAACCCAGGGTTGTGAGTTCTGCTTCCTGGAATGGAGAACTAGCTTTTGTCTAGATCAAGCTTCTAGCTGAAAATAACTAAGAGGGGGGGAAAAAAGACAGAAATATATATCTTTTAAACGGTTTGACAGCAGAAAAGAGGAATGCAGGATTTCTAGAAGCACGGTGTTAGAGAGAAGAGCAGCCCAGGAATCTGAGCCTGATATTTGGTGTTCTTCTTCTCCTTGAGATATTAGCCAACTCAAACTTTTTGGATGAAAAGCTATCAGAAAGTGGCAGCTGAGAAGCTGAGGAGAATTTCTGCCAGCCTCTCATCAGTTTGCAGGAGCAAGAGCTAGAGTTTGAGACCTGCCAATCAGGAAAGGGTGTGATGAGCCACTCAGGTTTTCAGTTGGGATCCCAAAGATTGATAACCTAGGATAAGATTCTCACCATGGATTTCCTAGAAGAAAGAGCCAGAGCAAAAAGCTTGCATGCTGACACTTTACTAAGAAATGCACTTGCAGGGAGGCTGGAGTGAGGAACAAAGGGAAGTGAGGCAGAGCAGAAGGAGGAACATGTGCAAGGGAGGGCACTCTGAAAGCCACAGAAATACCAGTACTCCTCAGCACGCTCATCAGAATCAGAGGAAATCCGATCCCATAACAGACTGGAGCAGGAGGAAACGTGATGCCCAAATACGAAGTGGGATCCTGGAACAGAAAAAGTATGTTAGGGAAAAACTAATGAAATCCAAATAAAGGACAGAGTTTAGGCAATAGTCATGTACCAACGTTGGCTCTTTAATTGTGAATGCCCCACGGTAATATAAACCATTAGTAATAGGGGAAAGTGGGTGCAAGGTATGTGGAACTTTCTTCACTATCTCTGCAACTTTTCTGTCAACCTAAAACTAACAACTAAATTTATTCAAAAAAGAGGGTAAACAAGCAGTTTAAACCAAATGATTTTTCACTTTCAAAACACCCATAATAATGTCTTATGGTGGGAAGCCTGGGTGGCTCAGCGGTTGAGCATCTGCCTTCAGCTCAGGGCATGATCCTGGGGTCCTGGGATCAAGTCCCGCATCAGGGTCCCTGGGCGGGCCTGCTTCTCCTCCCTCTGCCTATGTCTCAGTCTCTCTCTGTGTCTCTCATGAATAAATAAATAAAATCTTTAAAAATCAAAACAAAAAAGAGGTGGGACAAATAGAAAATAAATAGTAAGATGCAATGCTTAACCCCAAATATCAGCTGTAACATTAAATATAAATGATAAAAATGTTCCAATTAAAAGTCTAAGAGTGTATTTAGAAGCAACAATATTAACCAAATGCTACTTTAAACATACTTTAACTATAAGGATACAGAATTATTAAAATTAATGGGAAGGGGGAGTACAGACCTGCCTCAATTGGCAGAGTGTGTGACTCTTGGTCTTGGCATCATGAGTTCAAGCCCCATGTTGGGTGTGGATCCTACTGAAAATTTAAAAAATAAAATAAATTAAAAATCTGGGGAAAAAAAGTAATGGGATGGAAGACACATTCAATTTACACAGCAACCAAAAGGAAGCTGGTGTAGATTAATGGACTTTGAAACAAGGCATTATTAGAGATAAAGGGGGATAATATATATTAAAAGGGTCAATCTACCAGAAATATGTAACAATTCCAAATTTGTAGGTACTTCATAGCAGAGGCTCAAAATATAAAAGGCAAAATTTGAAAGGACTAAGAGGGAAGAAGACAAACATATGACTACAGTGGGAGGCATTGATACATATCTCTTGGTAACAGAAGAAGCAGAAAAAAATCAGTAAGGAATGAAAAGAATTAAACTATACAATAAAAAATGTTGACCAAACTAACACACATAGACTACTACCTCCCAACAGTGAGAGAATGCATATACATTCTTTTCAAGTGCACATGACCATTGGCCCAAATTGAACACACGTGGAGCCATAAGGCAAATTCCAACAAATTTCAAAGAACTGGAATCATACAGAAGATATTCTCTAACCACAGTGGGATTAAGCTTGAAATCAGTAACAGTAAAATTACTAGGAAAAATTACAAGTGAAATTACTTGAATGTTCAGAGATTAAGTGATATATTTCTAAATAAGTCATGGATCAATGAAGAAATCTCAATAGAGAGGAGAAACCTACTGAATAACAATGAAGACATAGCGCACTAAAACTTGTGCTCTGAAACGGAGGGCTTGCGTCTCCCCAAAATTCCTATGTGGAAACATAATCTCCAATGTGATGGCATATGGAAGGGGGGAACCTTTCGAATGTCATTAGGTTTAGTGAGGGTAACACTGGTGGGATCCCCACGGTGAAAATAGTGCCTTTAGGAGAAGAGGAAGGGACCAGACTCCTCCCTCCCTCTCTCTCCACCATGGGAGGATCCAGCAAGAAGGTGGCTGCGTGCAGACTAGGAAAAGGGTCCTCACCTAGCACCTTGATCTTGGAATTCCCAGCTTCCAGAACTCTGAGAAGTGTTTGTTGTTTAAGCCACCCACATCTATGGAATTTTTTTATAGCTGCCCGAGCTGGCTGAGATATTGTGGGATACGTATGGTCAGCCTGGGCTTAGAGGGAAATTTATACCCCGGAATTCGTGTAAGAGAAAAAAAGAAAAGAGCATCTCTCTCCAGGAAGTCAGAATAACAACAGCAAATTCAACTCAAAGAGTCCCTCTTCCAGGTAAACGAAGTAATTTGTGGCAAGACAGAGCCCCCGCTGAGGAAACCCAGAAACATCAGAAAACTTACAAAAATCATACATTCAAGGGAGCACCTGGGTGTCTCTGTGGTTAAGCATCTGCCTTTGGCTCAGGTTGTGATTCCGGGATCCTGGGATTGAGTCCTGAATCAGGCTCCCAGTAGGGAGCCTGCTTCTCCCTCTGCCTGTGTCTCTCCTCTCTCTCTGTACCTCTCATGAATAAATAAATTAAATCTTTTTAAAAAAATCATACATTCCAAAGCATCAGAGGACTACGGAGACAATGGAAATTATAGGACGTAAATTTCACTGAGGAGAGACTTTTACTCAGACGACTGCAGAATACACATTCCTTTCAAAAGATGTGTATATGGTCAATTCATTTTCAATAAAGATGCCAAAATGAACCAAATGAATTTTTTTCTGATGCTGGAACAATTGAAGTTTCAAATGAGGGAAAACAAAGCTTGACTTCCTTGCTTCACACTATACACAAAATTTAATTTGCCATGGATCATAGACTTAAATGTAAAAGCTAAAACTATAAAGATATTCAGGAAAATATCCTCATGATCTGAGGCCAAAGAGATCTTAGATAAAACTGCAAAGACGAAACTATAAAAGAAATCATTGATAAAATGGTATTTATTGAAAGTAAAACCATCTGTTCATCAAAAGCCTGTAAAGAAAATAAACAGGCAAGCCACAGGTTGAAAGAAAATATTTGCAAGATGTATAAGAAATACTTAGTGTCCAGAATATATAAAAACACTTACAATTTAATAGTTAAAAGAACAAACAATCCCATAAAAATAAGCAGAAGACTTGACAGACATTTCTCAAAGGAAAATATTTGAATGGAAAGTGGCAAGGATGTAGAGCAATCAACATTCTTCTGTTGCTGGTAGGAACATAAAAGGGTACGACTATTTTGGAGAAACTCTGCCAATTTATTCATGAGTTAAATGTACGCTTACACTTTGACCCAACAATCCAATCTGAGGTGTTTATTCAGGAAACAAACATATGTTTGTGAACCAACTTATTAAAGAATGTTCATCACACCTTTACTCACAAAAATCCCCCCTCAAACCAAATATCCATCAATAGCAGAATGAATAAGCAAGTCATGATATTTTTATACAATGTAATGCTATTCAACAGTAAAAATTCATGAGCTATTAGTCCACACAGCAAAATGTATTGATTCCCTGAACAAAAACAATGGAAGATGAAAGAGATATGTACTACATAATTCCATAATTCCATTTTTATGAAGTTCTAAAACTTCATGAAACATGCAAAATCAATCTGAGGTGAAAAACACCAAACGTTAGTTCCCTCTGAGGGTAGAGATTCACAGGGAAGGGACTCGAGGGTACTTTCTTTTTTTTTTTAATAATAAATTTATTTTTTTATTGGTGTTCAATTTGCCAACGTACAGAATAACACCCAGTACTCATCTCGTCAAGTGCCCCCCTCAGTGCCCGCCACCCAGTCACCCCCACCGCCCGCCCTCCTCCCCTTCCACCACCCCTAGTTCGTTTCCCAGAGTTAGGAGTCTTTCATGTTCTGTTTCTGATATTTCCCACTTATTTTTTCTCCTTTCAAGTGTACTTTCTAAGGTGATAAAAATATTACGATTGTGATAAAGAGACGAATGTTACTATTGTGATAAAGAGACGATCAAGTGGGTACCCATTTGTCACAGTGACACAGCTAAAATGTTGCACCTCCATGTATGTACATTTTACCTTAAAAGAACTGTTAAAGGGACGCCTGGGTGGCTCAGTGGTTGAGCATCTGCTTTTAGCTCAGGGCATGATCCTGGAGACCCGGGATCAAGTCCTGCGTCAGGCTCCCTGCATGGAGCCTGCGTCTCCCTCTGCCTGTGTCTCTGCCTCTCTCCCTGTGTCTCTCATGAATAATAATAATAATAAAACCTATTGAAATTATCATCATCATCATTTCTATTGGTCAGGCCACACCCCACTTCCCATCTTTTAAAAATCGGTATAAACTGGGCATCCACACTGACCAAAACTTCAATTCAAAAGCTATGAGTTACTAGATTACATCAGAGCACAGTAGAGAATTTTTCAGAACAGTTGAAATTGTACCCTCCTAACTTCCATCCTCAGGAAACAATTTAGTCTACACCAAAAATAAGTAGCTTAGAAAAAATAACTAATTTCACTGACATAAAACCCTTTTTACTTGTCAAAGCACTTGCCTTTCTACATACTCAGATAGTTAATTTTAGAGGTCTTGATTCTTCCGTGTTTGATTTTGTGTGCTAGATACTGAAGTGTCAGATGGCCTGCGCCTGATTTTCCAACCAATCTAGACAAAATGGTCATTCTGGTTTACAGTCCATCTTCTGAGAAACACTGACAAATCAAACTGTCAGGCTGGTGCTTTCCATGATTTATGAAAATTTTCTCTCCTTTACATTTCCTTTAATACTGTTTTCTCTATAGCCACAAAATCTTTTCTTTCATTTATCTTTTGGTTTATACATATAAAATAGACTTTATAATGTAGTTGATAACACTGAAATGGCTTGCATATCCTTCTCTTTTCTCACCTTTTTTAAAGATTTATTTTGAATATTTATTTATTTATTTATTTATTTATTTATTTATTTGGTGCAGGGAAAGGGACAAGCAGAATCTGGGCTGAGTGTAAGTCTCACATGGGCTCCATCACACAACCCTGAGATCATGACCTGAGCTGAAATCAAGAGTCAGGCACTTAGGAGCGGCCTGAGTGGCTCAGTGGTTGAGCATCTGCCTTTGGCTTAACCAACTGAGCCACCCAGGAGCCTCTCTTTTCTCATTTTTTATTTTTATTTTTTTTAAAGATTTTATTTATTTACTTATGAGAGACACAGGGAGAGAGAGACACACACACAGGCAGAGGGAGAAGCAGGCTCCATGCAGGGAGCCCGATGTGGGACTCCATCCCAGGACCCCAGGATCATGCCCTGGGCCAAAGGCAAGCACTCAACCGCTGAGCCACCCAGGCATCCCTTTTCTCATTTTTTAAAGAAAAAAACATTAAAGACCATTGTGCAAAATTCATTAAAAAAATCATTATCATCAGGACCATCAAGTTGAGGTGTGATAGGGAGAAGATGTGAGAATGGCCAAATTTGATAATTGTCGCTAGGTGATGAGTTCACGGCAATTTGTTACACTGTCCTCTTTACTTTGTAAATGTTTGAATTTTTCCATAATAGAATTTCTTGTTAATGAAGGTGAAATAAAGAAGTTTTGAGACTTATTTAAAGAATAAAAAACAGAAAATAGTTGCAAGCATTAATGGTAGTGTTTTCAGGAAAAATGAAAATGATCCGCATGGCAACATAGATATGCAGGGGAGAATGAAGAGCACCAGGAAAGGTAAATATGCGGGTATATGTAGACAAATGGAACTGGACAAAATAACCCTAGGAACGTAGTGGAGTTTAAAATATATGTAGAAGATTCGCGAGAGGGATTCCTGGGTGGCGCAGCGGTTTGGCGCCTGCCTTTGGCCCAGGGCGCGATCCTGGAGACCTGGGATCAAATCCCACGTGGGGCTCCCGGTGCATGGAGCCTGCTTCTCCCTCTGCCTCTCTCTCTCTCTCTCTCTCTCTCTCTCTCTGTGTGTGTGTGTGACTATCACAAATAAATAAAAATTAAAAAAAAAAAAAGAAGATTCGCGAGAATAATGAAAAGTTGAGAGAGTTATCTCTCTCTGGAGAGTTATACTCCAGGTGAAAATATTCTAGGGTCGTGTTATTGGGAAGATAGAAAAAGCAATTTCTTCGTAAAATGTCAAGGGCACATCTTGTAATATGTGTGGCAATTTGTTGTAACAGCAATCAGAAACAAATAAAGTATCCACTCAGGATGTTTGCCAAAGCTAATCTTTATTATCATGGTTGCAAAACGCTGATTTTCCAACTCCAGCCTTCCCTCAACATTTTCTAGTTGTTTTAATATTCTACTGAAGAGAACTCCTTCCTCTCACCTTTATAAATACATATTAAAATATATATTATATATAAATACATATATATTATGAGATCTTTTTATTCTCAGTATGAACTGAAGAACCCTTCACATTGTCCTAGATTTGGTTCATGGGACTTTCCAAACTGGCTGCTTTGCTCTTGTGACTTTCCCCCATTGTGTGTGTGTGCCTGTGTGCACATGTGCATGTGCTTTTGGGTGTATGTGTGTGTGTGTGTGTGTGTGTGTGTGTGTGTGTACCTCCTTACTTTCTGGCATAATAAGATCTGCACTGAGCAAGGAGCCTGACACGCTCAATCTCAGGACCCTGAGATCATGACCTGAGCTGAAACCAAGAGTCAGATCCTTAATCAATTGAGCCACACACGTGCCCCATACTTATGTATATTTTAGAAGTGAGTTCATACCGATACCTCCAATCTCAATTCATTCTCACAGGGCTCCTTCTTGCCTTATTTTTTTAAGATTTATTTATTTATTTTAGAGAGAGAGAGGGAGATAGAGGGAGAGGGAGAGAATCCCAGGCAGATTTCCAGCTGAGCATGGAGCCCAGCAGGAGGCTTGATCCATGACCCCAAGACCATGATCCTAGCCAAAACCATGTTGGTTGCTCAACTATTGAGCCACTCAGGGGCTCAATTCCTCCATTCCATATTTATATGTGTTCCCCACCCCGTGAGAACCCTGCCCCCAATAACAACACATTTACCCATTTGCTAAAACCTGTAATAGATCCAAAGTTGTCTTAGAATTGATTTTCCCATGCTGGTACAAAAAACAAAGTCAGGAAAAGTGGTTCAGGATTTGTTTGTGATTCTTCCCTGTTGCCCTTTCTCACCACACATTGAAAGTATCACATATTATGTTCATAAATAAAGTGGATTATTTCTTTCTCCTCCCCTTCAGTAGGATTATAACATTCACTTGAGATATGCTTGGGTTCATTGGTTTCAGTTTGATTTCAGTTTTAGAAATTTTCTCCCTGTCCATTATTATAGATGCAAGGCTAGGTTTTGAATATGTAGAGTACTTAGCATGCTTCCAAAACCCAAAATTATACAAAACAATATACTCAGAGAAATATCACTGTGTCTTTTTCTTTTGGTCCCTCACTCTTTATAGGTAACTATCTTCAGTGTTTTCTGGTTTATCCCCATTGCTTGCCTTCTATAGAGATAATACGTATGTTTTCCTTATTTTCCCTACATTCTTACACAAAACAGAGCATCCTGTATGCGCTCACCTGTCCTCTGCGTTTTTCACATAATGCTATCTCTCGGAAATCACTCCATAGTCAGTTCACAGAGCTCTTCATCACTCATTTTTACAGTGTATAGTACTTACTGTGTGTACATATCCTAATTTATTCAACCAATCTTCTACACTTGGATATTTAAGTGTCTGTAATATTTTGCAATTACAAATAATGAAGCAATGAAAAATCTTGTGGGTTTATATTTTCCTGTCATTGTGGTGCATTTTCAGGGAAAAACCTATAAGCAGAATTGCTTGGTTAGGGGTAAATGCACAGATAGCTTTATCAAATACTGTGAAAGCCCTCTCAGTAGGGCTATAGCAGTTTGCATTCCCACCAGTAATGTATGAGAGTCTGTTTCCTATAGCTCTGCTAATACAGCACAGTTTCCAGCTTTTGAACTTTTGCCGGTCTGATTAAGTAGATAGGATATCTATGTATAGTTTTATTACCACTTTCCTTGTGAGTAAAGTTGAACATATTTTCATATTTTAAGTGTGCTAGCTTTTGAAACATTTATATATTTGAGAGAGGGGGAGAGGCCCTAGAGGGAGAGGGCCCCAGAAGGATGGGGCCCTAATCCAATAGGACACTGAGAGTATTCCCAAACCCCATCCACACACCCAGGCCCATACACAGACACACAGAGGAAAGGTCATGTGAGAGCAAGTGGCTTGGCTTTGGAAGAGAAACTGAACCGAACCAGAACCTTGATCTTGGATTTGACAGCCTCTAGAGCTCAGAGAAAATTCTGTTTTTTAAGCCACGCAGTCTATGGTATTTTGTTATGGCAGCCCAAGCAGACTAAGACAGGGACAATACTTTTTTACCTGTGTTAAATTTTTCCAATATTTTTTTTCCAATCTGTCATTTGTCTTTGCCTTTTTTTATGTCGGATTTTTTTCCATGCAAAAGTTTTATTTTATTTTTTATTCAGTCAAGGGAGAAATATTATAATAACCTTTTCAAATAATTGTCGATATTGTTCTCTGATTCCTTTTTTTAAAAAGATTTATTTATTTATTTTTACGATTTTATTTATTTGAAAGAGTGAGAGAAAAATCACAGCAGGGGGAGGGGCAGAGGGAGAAGCAGACTCCCTGCTGAGCAGGGAGCCCCATGTAATACCCTATCCCAGGACTCCAGGATTATGACCTGAGCCAAAGGCAGATGCTTAACCGATTGAGTCACCCACGTGCCCTGTTTTCTGTTTCTTTATTATTATTATTATTATTCATAAGAGACACAGAAAGAGAGAGGCAGAGACAAAGAGAGAGAGAAGCAGACTCCTCGCAGGGAGCCCAATGCGGGACTCAATCCCTGGACCCAGGATCACACCCTGAGTTGAAGGCAGACGCTCAACTATTGAGATACCCAGGCATTCCTGTTTTATGGTTCTATACTGAAATTAGACAAGTGGTAGATTCTTAAAGTTACATAGATTATTACAACATATCAGTGAACTTTTCAAACTCTGTGACATTAAATTCATTGGTTTCTCTTGCACTTTGAGTGGATTTTTTAAAACCTACTTATAGGTTTTTTTTTTTTTTTTTTTTGATAGATGGAGGTGAATGTGTTGAAAATTTTATTAACGTTTAGTTTAAAAAGCTTTACACCCGTGCCAAGCCAATTCATAGAAGGTTCTCAAAGAAGTTACCCATTAGGGTTTGGTCCTTTGTTTAGAAGTCGTGGGGCCTTGGTGTTTTTTTGTTAAGCGATTTAAGAATTCATTATCTTGGTCCAGGGCTGGTAATATTGCACCACTTTCTTCTCCCTCACAAAAATGGTTCTCAATAATGTTCAAAGCAGTCAGGGCAACCTGAGGATTCTCATGAAGTTGCAAAGCCTCAATTTTATCAATGCCACCAATTTCTTCTATCAGAAGACACAGATTTTCCTTCTCTGAAAGCTTCTCTGCTGCCTGGAGGATAAAAGAGATAACGTCAAGGATGATGATAACAATTTTGGTGTCTTGGATGGTAAGCAGATTCACCAGTGGCTCCAGAACTCCAGAGTGGACAAGGTGGATCAACTGGTCTATGGTGCCTCCAGTTGTGAAGTTAGCCACAGTCCAAACAGCCTCTTTCTGGACTTTAAATTCTCCATTTTTTAGCAGAGCCACCAAGGGAGGCAGCATGCCGCAAGCAATCAGCCGCTGGATATGTTGGCAGGGCCCTGCAGCCACATTGCTCAAGGCCCAAGCTGCCTCCTTCTGGATGGAGGACTTGGGGTGCATCAGGAGTTGGGGCAGCACGTTCAGCATGCCCGCGTCAATGGCCATCTGGGTCTGGTAATCCGTTCCTGTGACGATGTTCCCGATTGTGCGGAGAGAGGGGGTCAAGACATTGAGCTCTGAGCTGCTCATAAGCTGGACCAGCCTGGGCAGGACCCCTGTGTTGACCACTTGGCCGATGCGCTCATTGCAGCCATCAGTGAGGTAGGACAGGGCCCAGCAGGTATCCGAGAGAACCTCGCTGTCTTGGTGCTGCAGGAGGTGGGACAGGACAGGCAACATTTGCTTCACGGCTGTCTTGCAAGGGTAAGGATTTTTGTTTCGGCACAGGTTGGACAAGGTCCACGTGATATTCCGCAGAAACGTGATTGGTATGGTTGATGAAACCAGGGCCAGCAGATGTGGAATGGCATTGCTCGAGATAACGATGTCTCTGAATTCTGAGCCATCACCTGCTATATTACCAAGGGCCCATACTGCCTGCTCGCACACAGTCATGTGGGGGGAAGACAGGAGCTCAACCAAAGGTTGTATGGCCCCACCTTCCACAACAGCTTGAGTCTGCTCGGAAGTCCCTGAAGCAATGTTGGTCAGAGCCCAGGCTGCCTCGAACTGTAAGCAGGGATGAGGTGACAACTTCAGGAACTCCACCAGCCTGGGAATGAGCCCTGCTTCAACAATCAGTTTTAGAGGAGGGTTCTTTTCCTGGGACAGCATTTTCCTGGCTGCCTGGGTGGCCTGGAAACATAGGTCTGGATCTGAGGTATTCACACCATTGATTATTTCTTGCAGGGTGAGGCTGACCCCTTTAGTTGGTTGTTCAGAAGCTGGATCAGTGGAGAAATTGGCGATATTTCTTCTCTTTAAGGCCTGCTCATCTTTCTTGGCCTTCCGGAGTTCCAGGCTGACTGCTATCCTCTGTTGCCGCCTCATAGACACATCTTTGCCTCGGTACTTAAACGTTAGTTTAACCTACTAACCTATAGGGTTAACCTACTTATAGTGCTGTAGTACGTTAGTTACTTGGAAAATACTAGTTCACGAAGTTGTACTCTCATATATCACTAAGATATGTAAGACTTTTCCAAATGTTGGCAGGTTTTATTATACAAAATCAAAAACTCATATGTGTTAATATCATTGCCAATCTTATCAGAAAGTTTTTAGGTTTGGGGAAGCTGTCAAATCATGGTGGCACATACAAAAATGCTTAAATCTGCTTCATTCAGGACATTTTTAATTAAGTGAAATTAGCTCTGTGTGTGTGTGTGTGTGTGTGTGTGTGTGTTGAAGAATCCCATGACTGCTAGCAGTTTGGAGTCACTGTGTTAATGCATCCTGAGGTGCCAACAGTTTACCTACCAGTGCTTTTGTATCATCAGTGCAAATATCAACATGGTGGAAAAGGCAAGTAAGGCCTTAGCATTATTATGAAAGTATTTTTTTAAATTTAAATTCAATTATCCAACATTTGGTACATCATTAGTTTCAGATGTAGTTTTCAATAATTCATCAGTTGCATATAACACCCAGTGCTCATCCCATCAAGTGCCCTCCTCAGTGCTCATCACCCAATCATCCCATCCCCTCACCCACCTCCCCTCCAGCAACCCTCTGTTTCCCAGAGTTAAGAGTCTCTCATGGTTTGTCTTCCTCTCTGATTTTTTCCTGTTCAGTTTCCCCCCCTTCCCTTATAGTCCTCTGCACTATTTCTTATATTCTGCATATTAATGAAACCATAATTGTCTTTCTCTGATTGACTTACCTCACTCAGCATAATACCTCCAGTTCCATCCACATCAATGTAAATGGCGGGTATTTGTCCTTTCTGATGGCTGAGTAATATTCCATTATATATATAGACCACATCTTCTTTATCCATTCATCTGTCAGTGGACATCTTGGCTCCTTCCAGTTTGGCTACTGTGGATGTTGCTGCTGTGAACATTGCGGCCTCTTCATTTCACTACATCTGTATCTTTGAGGTAAATACCCAGGAGCACAATTGGTGGGTTGTAGGGTAGCTCTATTTTTAACTTCTTGAGGAATCTCCACACTGTTTTCCAGATTGGCTGCACCAGCATGAAAGTACCTTCAATGCACAGACCCTGTTAAAGTGTCTCAGGTACCCCGCAGTGGTCTGTGAGCCACACTTTGAAGAGCACTGCTCTACAGGTTGTCTAAATCCTTCACGGTGCATTTGCAATCCAGCACTAACTTCAGTGAAAAGATATTAAATCTAGAGATGCCCAGAAAGAGGGCATACAGCCCTTCTTCCTTCTGACATACACACTAGGATGGTTTTCCTCTGACCCTTTGTTATACCTCACTGAGGGTAAATAAATATTCACCTGTACTCCCCTTGGAGAAGGCATTAAATGCTTAATAAAGATGAGATGGGGTGTGGGTGGTTGAAAACTAGGGAAAGTGTCAGATGTTGCCGCCAATTGCAGATCAAAGAGAGAACTTATCTGTGAAGTAATCAAGCAAGGAAGAAAGGCTCTGGCCAGCAGAGATGACAAATACACCTGTTCAGTGGATAAGAGCACATCTGTCCATTTATAGGGGCAGACAATGGTGGGGGAGAGGTTTACCAGACAGAAATTTTCTTTCCTGGGACCCTCCCCCACAACACTCCCTCGAGTATACACACTATTAGTGTGATATGTGTGGATCAAAAGCTTTGGAATTAACCAGAGACCCACAAACAAGATCAAGGTAAACCAAGGGAAGGAGTGACACCCCACTGTTTGACTCTTGAGATCATCAGAGGTCTTAGAGAACATTTCAGGGCAGGGTACAGAGGTGCTGGGGAATGCAGGAATGTTCAGGCTTGCCAACTGGTGCACCCTGTCCTGCCTTCTCTGAAGGGCCATTTGGCTACCTGTGTTAAAGCTTCAAGCTGTGGCTCTTTGATGCAGCAGTCCCACCCATAAGACTTATGCTCAATAGTCAGATGTGCACAAAGATGCATCTCTAGGGGGATTCACTGTGTCTTTATAGTAGAGTGGGAAACAGCCTGAAAGAACAGTATGGAAATGGTTAAACCAATGATGGGACAGCTCCAGGATGTTTGGAACAGTGGTTCAGAAAATGGGGTCTGCAGAGCCCCAAAAGTCACTGAGACCCTTTCCAGGAGCCCCCCCCCCCCAAGGTCAAAGCTTCTCATGATAATACTAAGACATTATTTAGACATTTCATTATCTTGATCTTTGCACCAATGATGCAAACACAATAGTGGGTAGAACTGTGGTGACTTAGTACAGACCAGCAAAGGCACCCAACTGCACTGATTATCATTTTGATCTTTATTGCCAAGCACTTGCAGGAAAAATAAATGTTCTACTTAAGATGAGGCAATAAAAATTATTAATTGAATCTCGATCCTTTAGGACACATTTCTAAACATTCTAGGTGACCAAATGAGAAGCATGGATAGAGCACTTCCACCATATTACAAACTAAGACGATTGCCTTGAGGAAAAGCATTTGTGTGATTGAGCTGTAAGCTAACCTAAGTGTTTTTTGCACCAAACACCACTTGTAGTTGAAACAATGGCTGACCACAGGGCCTCATTAATACTTTCATGGGCCTGGAGCACTTTTGCCTTTGTGAATCCTTTTCTCTGTAAAAAGATGTAAAAATTTCATTTTTATGACTGCATTGGTATGAAGATAGATATATGAATATTACATATCAAAATATTTTCTTCTATCTAAAAAAAATTAACTTGCATTTTTTCTGATTTTAAAAGAAAACGTTTCTGTGGACCCATAAAATCTTGTGAGCCTCAGAAATGTTCTTGATGGAGTCGCTGGGTCTGAATGACTGACAAACTTTGGTTGTTCAGACCTGGTTATGTGCAAGCCTGAATTCTCCATAAGGTACAATTTTAATATCTAATGTTAATATATTTGTCCTTATATCAATGCAGATTGGTTTTTTTGTTTTGTTTTATTTTTTAAATTTTTAATAAATATTTTATTTATTTATTTAAAGTTTTATTTATTTATTCATGAGAGAGACAGAGAGGCAGAGACACAGGCAGAGGGAGAGCAGGTTCCATGCAGGGAGCCTGACGACGCGGAACTCTATCCCAGGTCTCTAGGATCAGGCCCTGGACTGAAGGCAGCTAAACCGCTGAGCCACCTGGGCTGCCCTGGTTTTGTTTTAATGGAGGAAGAGACCAATGAATGCAAAATGCCTAAGGCCCACAGAGGTGATAACGCAGTTTTGTGCATGTGGTAGGCATTTTCTTGTGTAAGTGACAGGCATGAAATGAACCTGTCATGTCAAGGAAAATATCTAACATTATGTGGCCAATGATAAATTTGAACTTTCAAGCAAAAATTATAGTTTTGGGATACTTATAATTTTGCTGCCATAAGCTTTACAAATTAACAATACTTAAAAGTCTTTTGATGATCTCAGTGCCATATTAAGGAATGTGATTTTCCAATATTGTACAATGAAAGGTGCTCATATTTGGAAGATTAGAAGAGCTATATAACTCTATTGAAACAATTATTTTCCAAATGTCCAATGTATGATTTTACCAATTCATGCACGGCTAAAATATCCATTCAAGGTATAAGATAAATGAATGGACTTTTATGTTACCAAGTTCAAAAAGTTTATTGATCAGTTTCAAATTCTACATTGCAATTAACCTTTAAGAAACTACTATTTCTTGAATTTTGGCATAATATGAGAGATGAACATGCACAAGAAACTGAGGGGGTTATTAAAATCCTCTATTTTCTCCCCAAATATGTATCTGTGTGTGGCTGGATTTTGTGTGTGTGTGTGTGTGTGTAGACTTCAAGACATGTAGCAGCTGATTGGATACAGGGGCTATCAGAATCTAGCTATCTATTGTCTATCAAATCAGACATTAAAGAAATGTGCAAAATTGCAAAATATTGCCACTCTTATTCCTCTTTTTTTGTTTAGAGGATATAATTGCTTTTCATACAAATACATTATTTCTCTATGTTTTATATATTTTAAAAATGAATACTTTAATAAATATTTAAATTTATTGTTTTAATTTCTAATAAAGCAAATTTTGATAGATGTAACCTACATAAACAAAAGCTCTTCGAAGTCCTCATTAATTTTTAAGAGGACATGGGGCACCTGGGTAGCTCAGTGGTTGAGCATCTGCCTTCAGCTCAGGTTGTGACCCTGGGGTTCCCTGCAGGGAGTCTGCTTCTCCCTCTGTCTGTGTCTCTGCCTCTCTATATGTGTCTCTCATGAATAAATAAATAAAATCTTTAAAAAAAATTTAAGAGGATAAAAGTGTTTTGAATCCAAATAATTTGAGAACTGCTATCATAGAATAACTACCTGGTAAAATGTTCATAAAAGACCATTAAAGCTTGAAAAGCAGGTGACAAGCAGTAAATGCAGTAAAAACCTAAATATATTTAATATTAAGTAGGTATGGATACAAAAGCTGGAAGAGAAGTGGTGGTTCTCTCCTAGTGGTGTACTAAAGGTGGTTTTTAACATATTATGCATTTTTATTTTCCAAGTTCCACACAGCAGACGTGCATTCATTTTGCAATTGGAGTGGAAAAAGCTGGTGAACTCCCTGAGCCAGATTAAGTGAGGGGACAGGTCACCAAGGAGGTGAAAGAACAGGGCATACAAAATAAGGAGGAGAAAGGAGAGAGAAAAGGTGGAGCTTTCTGGAGAGAGGAAGAGAGAGGGCCTCTGCCTGAAAAGTGGTGGGGGACAATATTGGTAGTGAACTCTCCCAGAACAGCACACTATAGAGCAGTATTGGCAGTGGGGTGGCACTGAGATCACCTCTTGGGGGGTATGGACTCTAATCCACGGATGGTGGGGTGGGACAGATTGGGGAAAAAAGACCCACTCTGCACTGGGGGACAGGGAAGGCTGGATGGGCACATAGAGGAAACCCAAACCCCAGAAGAGGTCCTTCAGGCGTGAGTCATAAAAGCTCGGGTCTTGGGTGAACCTGGGTTTGAACCCCAGTGCCAGCTCTGTCTGTGATCTCAGGCGAATTTCTTGGCTTCTTGAGTCTATAGTGTCCTTGGGAATAGAAATCTATGAGAAACAGCCTGCCTGCGATGAGGGTGAAATTATGGGGTATACGTGATCTTCACTGAGACAGACAAATGCTGGGGTGGACATGAATGAGTTTCTTCTTGGCTTCTAGGGTTGCAGATTGGGATTTGTTTGACAGTCATCCTCTGCGTCTAGCCTTGGCCACCACTGAGGATGTGGTCTCAGTGAAGTCTCAGGTCTCTCTGCTGCCAGGACACCAGCAGGCTGCAGGAGCCTCCCTCTCTCCACACAGACCTGGCCTTCTCTTCAGCCCCAGATGTTGTCTTTCGTTAAGGTTTCCAGGAGTACCTCCTACATTTTGGACCAGGGCCTGGATAGCATGGCAACACACCTAGAAGGCTTCTTTCTTTGGGAAGGAGCTTTGCACCGGCCTGGCACAAAGCAGTTGCTCTGTGTTTGTTGATTGAATAAATAAAGTCTGGCATTCCTCTGGCTTGCTGTGGTCCATGGAAACTTCACCTGGTGGCTGACCCCTGCAAAACTAAGGGAACTGCCCAAGGACCCAGGACAAAGCAACAAGGCAGGTAGTCTCTGCACCTTTCCTGACACCCCTCTGTAGCTTCTCTGGGGGAAGCCTCACACATCCTTAATGCTTTCACCGGGGACCCAAAGAATCACCATTTCTCCAGTTTCATCTATTGCTTTCTTCTTCACTCATTTCACTCCAACCTTACACTCACTGTTCCTTTTTTTTTTTTTTTTAATTGAGATATGGGGCGCCTACGTGGCTCAGTCGATTAGGTGTCTGGCTCCTGATTTCAGCTCAAGTCATGATCTCAGGATTGAAAAATAAAGAATGGGGAAAAAAAGTTTGCCAAGCACTGTCCAATACAGGCCATTCATGTATTCATTATTCCAATTAAGTACTGAGGTCATAGTTTGTGTCATACACCAGTGTGGGTGATAAAGATTAAGCAGTGAACAAAACGGGCAAAAATTCTTGCCCTCTAGGAGTTTGAAGTCCAGTAGAGAAATAAAGAGCCTAAGAGTTGACACGTCTTATCTGACGTATATAAGTATAAGGTAAATACTGTGGAGAAGAGTAAGGCAGGGGACAGTGTAAGACGGGGTGAGGTTTCAAATTTTAGAGAAGGCCTCCCTGAGAAGGTGATATTTAAATACAGACATGAAGGAATTGAAGGAGCAAGTCATGTGGATGAGGCGGGGGGGGGGGGGGGGGGGGGGGGGGGAGTGTTCCAAGATGAGGAACAGCAAATGCAAAGTCCCTGAGACAGAAGTGTCTCTGAGGTGGTCAAAGAATAGTCAAAGTGTTCTTACTACAAAAAGAAGTAATTAGGGACACCTGGGTGGCTCAGCAGTTGAGGGTCTGCCTCGGGCTCAGGGTGTGATCCTGGGGTCCTAGGATCTAGTCCCCCAACTGGCTCCAAAGGGAGCCTGCTTCTCCCTCTGCCTATGTCTCTGCCTCTTTCTGTGTGTCTCTCATGAATAAGTAAGTAAAATCTTAAAAGTCAACCCATTCCTTAAATTTACCCATTGTTATATGTCAGCTTATATCTCAATTTTTGTTTTAAGATAAAGAGAGAGAGTCTGAGTGCAAGAGCCGGAGTGGGTGGCAGAGGTAGAGGGAGAGACTCCTAAACAGGCTCCATGCCCAGCGCAGAGACCGGGAAGCCCCGCTGGATCTCACCATCCTGAAATTATGACCTGAGCCCAAATCAGGAGTTGGAGGCTTAATTGACTTAGCTGCCCAGGGAGCCCTGCTTTGCAAACTTTTGAAGTGTTAAAGTAGCATGGGGAGGGGAGGACGTTACCTACCCCCGCTGCTATAGGGGCAGCCTGAGAGCTGGGAGCGGTTTTGATTACTTCCATAATCTCGCCGCACCACCTCCAGCAAGGCACAGGAAACTTCACAATTCTTCCGGGGGGTGGGGGTGGGGGCGTGTATTCTTATTTAAATCTGGTCCACACCTGGGTGCTGAGATAGCCTCCCTGTTGGCAATTTGGCCAGGAAAGGGAAGGCCGCTGAGAGAAGGCCCCTATCTAGGTACCCTGGATGGGGCACTAACGCTTTGGGGCAAAAAAAAAAAAAAAAAAAAAAAAAAAATCAATCTAGGAATATAGAGACTCCTTCTCTTTCTGCTTGTCTGCGGTTTAAAAACAAAACAAAAAGGAAAAAAAGAAACTGTGTGTGATAATCACTTTTGATGTTCGTGAATCGCAGCTTGGGTCCAACCGTGAACGTTGGCGAAGTCAACGCAGGTAACCGCTTCCACGGACAAAGCAGGTCCGGGCGTACGCGGGCCACGGCGGGCGCCCGGGGCGGGTCATGGAGCAGGAGCGGAGCGGGGCGGCCCGGGCGTCTGGGAAAGGCGACGCGCAGCTGAGCGCGCTCGGCTCGGCTCGCTCGGAGGTAGGGGCAGTTCGGGCTCCCCCGCCCCGGAGAGCGCGAAGGTCGCCTCGAGGGGAGGGCGGCGTCGGCTCTGCAGCCCCGTGCTCCGTGCCAGGCACACAGGAGGCGCTCGAGAAGGGTCGCGGGGGACGCAGGCGGGGAGGCGCGCGAGCAGAGCCCCGGCCCGGGACCCGAGCCCCCCGGAGCGCTTGGCTCAGGACGCGCCGGGGGCGGGGGGGGCGGGGGGGGCGGGGGGGCTCGGGCCCGACGGTGCGCGTGCGGCGTCCAGCCGGGAGGCGGGGGTGCCCGCGGGCAGGGCCGGGCGCGGGGGGGCGCGCGGAGGGGCGCGCGCAGCCGCGCGGCTGGGGTCAAGGCCGGGGCGCCCGGCGGCGCGGGGCGGCGCGGGGCGGGGGGCGGGGGGGCGGCCGGACGCGCGGGGCCGGCAGGGGATGTGACGAGCGGCGCGCTGTGCATTGTGGGAATCCCGGGGCCGCGGCGACTGGTTCCAGTTCACTCGGCAGCGGAGCCGGGCGGAGGGGGCGAGCGCGCGGCGCGCGGGCGGGAAGCGAGGAGGCGGGCGGGCGGGCCAGCGACGAGCGCGGAGAGAAAAGGCGCGAGCGGCCGAGAGGGCGCCGGGCCGGACCCCTAGCTGCTGCCGCCGCCGCCGCCGCCGAGCCGCCCCGTAAGTGCCGCGCGGCGCCCTCGCGGCGCGCCGGGTCCTCGCCGTCCGGGTCCGGGTCCGGGTCCGGGTCCGGGTCCGCGCTCTTCCGGCCGCGGGGGCCCCCGGGGGCGGCCGGGGCCTGGCGCGCGCGGGCGGCGCTCGGCCGGGCTCGGGGGGGCCGCGCTCGGCGTGTGGCCCACGCGGGGCCTCCCGCGCGCGCTCGGCGCCCTCCCAGGCCCCGGGCCGGCCGCGCGGGATTCTCTCTGGTTTTGTTCCCACAGCGAACCCGGAAGCCAACTTCCCTCCCAGCCGCGTCCTCCGGCCCGCGCCTGGGCGCTTTTGTGGGGAGGCGACCTTCGGGGGCGCGCGGGCCGAGCCGGAGGCCCCCCGGGGAGGCCCGGGGCGGCGGGGCGCCGTGTGGAGCCGGTGAGGCCCCGCACAATGAGTCGGCGGCGGCGGCGGCGGCTCCGCGGAGGGGGGAGGGTCGGCGGCCGGGGGCCACTCGTGGGCTTGGAGCCCGGCGGGCCCGGGAGGGGCTGTCCAGGGGCTGGCCGCAGGGGGGGGCGCGGGAGCCCCCGTTGCCCTCGTTCATCTTCTGCTCGGCCTTTTGTTTGCTTTGTGGCTGGGAGTTTTTTTTTTTTTTTAGGTAACTCGGGAAGGCTGTAGGCTCCCAGGGTGGAGAAGGCCTGGAGAGAAGGGCCTCGCGGGGGGTGGGGTGGAGCGGAGCGGAGCGGGGAGGTGAGCGCGCTGGATGCTGCCGGCGGTGTCACCTGACAACAGGTGTGTGGGGTGGCGCGCCCCGCCTCCGCTCCTGCGGGAACCGCGGGTCCCTCAAGGATCTGGACAGTTGATCGGAAGGTTGTTTTGGACAAGAGGTTAGGGGGAGTATTGTTTGAGTTCCAAAGCCAGAAACGTCTGTACAAACAGCTGAGACAAACTTTGAATCCAACAATTGCAATTGCCCGTGAAATCCTTGTGAGGTTTTAATGATCCAATAAACAGCATATAAAAGTAGACAATTAGAGGGGCATTCCTGCTAACTTCTCCTTTTCTTCCACCTTTGCGGTTTGAGGTTTTGCCTTAAAGAAGGGCAGAAGTACTTTGTCCCAGGCTCCCTTCTCGGCGGACTAGGGGAATTTCAGGCAGGTTTAGGTTTGAATGGGAGACTCTAGTTGTAAGTCAGGTGGACTCTCCCTACTGCGGGCCACCTTTAGTGTATCATTCTGCCTTCAGAGGAGTTATTGGCTCTGAAATGGCCACCTCACGCTTGCAGCTGGAATTTATACCTCTTGTACACACACAACTGAACAAAGTTGGGCAGTGTCATTCCAGTCTTGCACAAGAGCCTCTCCAGTGGGGATAAATACGTTTTCAAACCTTATTTTTTTTTTTCTTAAGAAAGAAAGAAAAAAAACACCCTAACCAAAAACCCTCAATCTTAAAAATTCTTCCCCTGTTCTAGTTTTAGGAGAGTGGGAAATCTCTTCATTCTGTTATTTTAATTTGTCGCCGTTGTTAATGCTTGATCACTAGATAAAGGCATTAGGAAGGACGGAAGAATTTAAGTGAAAATTATTTGAGGTAGGGCCTTTAGAATGAGGAGTGGTCTGGGACATCAATTGTAAGACTATAACACACAGCCCTAAGTCACTGGTGTGGTCTGTACCAAAGGGGCCAGGCACAGGAAGTGTCCATCTCATCCTGCCATTTCTTCTAGTTCGGCGACAGCAGATCTCCAACAGCCCTTCTCCTTTTTCCCATAGAAAGTCTTGGAATACGTGTATTCTGGGACCTGCCTCTAATACCTTCAGAGCTAATGCTGCCCCCAGTCATCTAAAGGTGATTTATTTAAATAAAAGTGCAAACCTCAAGCTAGCAAAACACAGTAAGAACCTATTATATGTGCTGTTGATCAGAATTACAGCAGCTTCTACTTTTTGTTGGATTATGCCTTTGGATTTGTGTTAGGTTTTTTAGAGCCCCGTTCTTGGCATATAGGCTGGGAAGGAGCAGGGGCAAGGGGGACCCCACACCTGCCCTGTAGGTAGGTCCTCCCCTCATTCTACAGTTTTAGAAGTACACTGGGGGCCACCCCAGCTCTTTTGAGTGAGCCCAAGTGGGTCCCAAAGAGTTGTATAGCTTGTTTGCCTGGATCAAGCCTGCCAGATTGGTGTCTTATAGTCATTCAATAAATAATTCCTGAGAATCAGTTCTGAGTCAGGCACTGGGGACAGAAGCATGATCAAGAAATGCCCAGTCCTCCTTCTTGGGAAAGTGATGCAAGGAGAAGACAGGCAAGTGGCTGTTGTGAGGTTGGTGCCAAAGGTCGCAGTAGCTCCCAGGGTACCCCTAGAACAGTGACATGAGCAGGAGCAAGCTCTTTCTGGGTACAGAAAGGCCAAGTAGGAGTTTGGCTGGGCAAATGAGGGCAGATGGGGACAAGTGTTTGAGACCTAGGGAGTCCCACACGTTGAGTCTTAGAACAGTGAGAATAGAGGTCATATGGGGTAACTGCCAGAGGCTCAGGATGGCTGAATCCTGGAGGGAGTCAGGTGAAGCTACAAGAAGCCTTTTGTAGGCTTCTTCTGAAGGCTCTGAGCAGGAGAGAGACATGGCCGGATGTTTTTTATTCTTACTGGGAATGCTTCATCTCTTCAACAAATACTGAATGGCTTCTAGATGCCAAGCCCAACCAACCAGGGTCCTCCTCTATTGAAGTTCACATTTAAACTTTTCCTTTGATAGCCTTCCATCGAAATGGCTATCTTAGAGTTTGGCATAACCTTTAAAAGAGAGAGGAGAAAAAAAGAAAAAAATAAAAAAATAAAAGAGAGAGGAGGTATGAAGGAAAGTTTCCTCTTGAAGCAGGAAGACCGTGCCTTGCTATTGAAATGTAGCGCTGATTCCTGTAGTGTAGCTCACAAGCTTGTGGGTTTACAGAGGTGAAATTTTAATCCCAGACTAGCCTCCTGTAAACTCTTTCCTGAATAACACTTGTGTTTGGCTTCTGTTTTCTCCCCACCACTAAAAACCTAACACGTGAGGAAGAAATGTGCGCTGGGACAAAATTTGCGGTTTAGGATTTATTTATTATCTTAATTTGTCCTCCTCTCCTTGTTTGTAATCCCCTGGTTCACAGAAGGTAGACTGTAAGTTCTTTAATCATCTGGCTCACTTCATGATGTAGTGTTTTATGAATGGAGAGAGATGTTTTTCCTGATTGGCTGGAGTACACAGAACAAGTCTCTGTTCTCAGCCAATCAGAGTGCTGTTTCTGAACCCCAGCTCTGTGAGTGATAGTTGTGTAGTAGATCATCATGCCTCTGGGGACGTGACAGCAGTGACACCGTTAATCATCTGGTATGATAGCAGTGAATGGGAGAGAATGCTGTAAACAGGATTAGTGTCCCATGGTTCAGAATTAAGTGTCTCAGGTTTGCTGTCATGATTGGAGTTGAGGGGAAGGTGACAAATGCATGTGGACACATGGGCATTTATCCAGCTGCAGGGAGTGGATGGTGTAGTCCTCCCTCGTCAGCAGTGACTTAAACATCGCTCAGATTCCCCCCACCCCCCCGCCATCCTCGGGTGATGGAGATAGGGCTGTCCAACTAGCAGCTCCCTGGCAGTTCTGGTCAATATTTCATTCGGGATCGATATGCATGAATTCATTGCTTAGATAATAAAAGACCTCACAATCACCAGTTGCAGTGGTTTCATGAGCAACCTGATTAAGAGTTTTCTATGCTGTAGCCTTAGCAGAGGTCTGTGGCTTACAGATGTGAGGAAGGTAAGCATTTCTCCCTGTTCTCTTTTATCTTTTACTGAGCTAGCCTCACGGCAAAAGAGAGGTGGCTGGAGCCGTAGAATAATCAGGGAGCAGGAAGGCCTCCTCTACGCGGCTCCCATCTCAGTTGCCAGGGCATTTGTGGTATTCCCTTCCTGGGAATCCCTAAGGTGGTTCCACAAGCTCCTTGAAGTTTGAGGGTCTGGGTTCCCACAGGGATTGGTGAGGAATGTGTCCACAAATGGTCTCACTGAGAGTCCCTCACTTGTGTCTCACTTGCCACATCTCTGAATCCTGTGGCCTCTGGCCTTTGGAAATGCTTCTCTCATCTTTGTCAAGAGAACCCCATCCACTGTAAATACCAACCAATCAGTCACCAGTCAGCCAGCATTTGAGAGCCTACCAGGTAACAGGCAGGGTGGTGGGATCCCAGAGATACACTGGTGAACAGTGCCAACTGGTGTATCCCATCATGAAGACAGACAAGGAAATTGGCAGTGATGATACAACATAGCATCTGCTAAGGTTGGGGAGGTTGGCTTCAGGATATTTATATAAATTGGATCTAGAGTAGCAATCAGTTTAAAAGAAAGAACTGGAAATTGCATTTGCAGAGCACTTTGTTTTTATTTATTTGAGAGCAAGTGAGCATGAATGGAGGAGAGAGGCAGAGGGAGAGGGAGAAGCAGACTCCCCTCTGAGCAGCGAGTCCGATGAGGGGCTGGGTCCCAGGACCTTGGGACCGTGACCTGAGCAGAAGGCAGATGCTTAACTGATCAGGCCACCCAGGTGCCCCAGTAGTTGAACATGTTAAAGAGTGGTGGCAGGCTAAGGAACATTATGAGGGATTTATAGCTGGGCTCGGGGGCCAGAGCAGGAGTGTTGACTGAGGAAACAGGGAGCAGTCCAGCCTGGTCAAGCCCTTGTTGCTGGAAATAGGGGGAGATGAGCTGGAGGTCAGTGGGGCCTTGTATGCAAGGCTGGAATCTGGGCACCAGGCTGCCCCCAGTTAGCCTGTGACCAGGGAGGGCACAAGGCATGGCCACAGCAGAAACACAGAGGAGGGGGCCATGTGATAGATCTGAATCAGCAGACCACTAGGTAGGATCTCCAGACAGGGCTGGAGAGAGCATCGTAGACTGAGTTTGGGGCATGTGCCCAAGAATCAAGGTAGGAGTGAAGGCGGTTGGCAATGCAGCGAGGAGCCTGTTAGGGTGCCCTGTTGGGGAGGAGTGGAACAGTGTGGTCGTAGGTAGGACAGCCTTCTGCCCCTTTTACCTTTGTTGCCCTTCCTGGTAGTAGAGGGCTTGTCATTCTCAGGTCTGTCTTATTCATGGGATCCTCATAGCCAGGCTTCTTGCTAGTCTTGTGCCCTGAGGACAGACCATGTGCGTTGGTCACATCTCGGTTGTTGGGAGGCCTGTGGTCAGAGACTTACCTCTCACTCAAGCCTGCTCACTTCTCCATACAGCCCCTCTCAGTGTGTCTCTGGGTAAGCTTTGGGTTTCTGCAGGCAAGGTTCATGTCTGTTGTGATTGATTTATAGCCGGAGGAGTTGCAGAAGTAAAGACCACAGAGATCCCTTCAGGATCAACCACAGAATCTCTATTTCCTGGCCTGATAACAGTCAAAAACCCAGCTAAGCTAAGGTACAATGATGAATGGATGCCAAGTTAGCCTAAAGTCATGTCACTGTCTTCAAACTCGTGGGGCCCGCTCTAGGGATGAGGACTTGTGGTTTATTGAATGCAGTGCTCTCCTGGATGGTTAGTCCAGGAAGGAAGGACGCTGCTTTGTCAGTTTGACGAGACAGTATAGCTATTTCTCTTCTGAGCAACGTCAGTGCCTTGAAGAGAAGCCGAGTGTGTTAGAAGCCACTTTTTCTGTGACGTAGGACTGTCCATTTCTCAGAAGAGGCTGGATGCGGGGCATGGGTCAAACAGGGCCCAACAAGCTTTGGCTGGTTGCTCACACCCTGGCTTCGTGGTCCATTTTCAACCCGGTTTGTTATGTGACAGAAACTGGCTGTTTTCTTCTCTGCACAAATAGGTAAAGGACATTTCTCAACGCCTCTTGCAATTAGGCGTGGCCATGTGACGAAGTTCTAGTCGGTGAATCACGGTCAGTAGTGGTAGGCCCCACCTCTAGGCCTGGCCCCTGAAGGCCTCCATGTGTTTTCCTCCACTGAGGGATGGGAGGGGTCTGGATCCTAGAATCATGTGAAGAAGCACCAGCCCATCACGGAAACACACTTGAGATTTTCCACAAGGGAGAAATCAGCCATAGGGGCCTGTTTGTTATAGCAGCCAGGGCTGTCCTTGCCAGTACAAACATCCAATGGCAGTTTTCAAGGAGGTGACCTCTTTTCAAATTGTACATGCTGTTATTTTTATCGACTTTCTTGAGTGCACACTCAGTGAGTGCTTGTCAGGCCTTGTAATGCATGTTTTCATTCAGTTCTCCCACTAACTGTTCGGGTTCCATTCTGGCTTCATCCCTACTTGACAGCATAAAATCAGCTCTGAAGGTAATATTCTATCACATGCCCAAGGACATAGGCCACGCTAGTGGCAGAGGCACAACCTGAAGGAGGCCAGTCTGACTTTGGCATTTGAGTCATGAACCCTGGTGTTCCACAGCCACATTCATCACAGCCGCTCTCTCCCCATGTGGGTGCCTAGCCATGGCTGTCCATGGCTCCAGAGACCCCTGATGAGGGGAATGGACCTGGCACATTCTTGGGTTTACCTGGAGACTGCCCAGCTACAAGATGGTTTTCTGAAAGATATTTTTAAAGTCAGCACACATTCCTGGATGTCATGAGGCTGCATGGCTTCGTCAGAAGGCTCTCAAAGCTGCAGCCGCCGCTTGGGCACCTCTAGTTAGAAGTGCAGGAAGAACATGCGAAGGGGTGAGGAACAGGAGCTGCAGGACAAACCCTAGGAGAGGGGCTGCTTTGTTGGGAGTCTGACTGAAAATTAAGTTCTCCTTTCAGCAGAATGGCACTTGAGGATCCATGAAAGTTAAGGTCCTGCCAGGGACCCAGGGACTTAGGAATGAGCGGATCACAGGGCCTGGCATCAAGTAGCTTACAGTTCAGATAAGCTAGAGAGGCAGGCACACATGTATGTGCCATGATATGTGCTTGGCAACATGGAGCAGTGAGTGACTCCAGTCCATGGTCCATTTGAGGACAGGCATCTCATGAGTGTCAGTTCAGCAGATTGACCAGAGGACGAAGGGTGTCAGTGGCAGGAGAGACAGCATGTGTAAAGCCATGCTCCTCGCAGCGCAGGGAGTCAGGGGTGACCTAGAGAGGGGCATCGGCCCCAGGCCGGGGTGACAGGAAACAGTGCCGTGGAAGTAGCTGTTTGTGGCTGGCTCAGGGTCATGGGGAATCAGCAAGGGGACCTAGATCCTCTGGCCTCCATGGAGAGGGTCTGGAGCTGAGGACAGTGGGTGCGGAGAGCTGAACTAGGGCAGAGTGGGTAAAGGGAAGGGAAAAGGCTCGAGATGTTATGAGGTGGGTTCAACAGAGAGCTAGGCTCATGGCTGGGCCCTGTGAAGGTGGGCAGAGAAGTAGGGCTCAGGTTGACTGCTGCTTGGTGGCTTGATGCATGAGGTTGTCACTGCTGAGAAACCCAGAGGAGGGAGTTCCAGGTGCCCGTGGGACTTTCAAGTGGGTCCTTGCCACAGGCAGGCAGAACAGAGCTATGGGGCCCCGCAGCCAGGTATGCACCTGAGAGTCACCAGCACGTCCATGCAAAGACCAGGAGCATCACTTTTAAGGAATGAGCATTTCTAGGGCCTCTGGGGTCCCTGAATGCTAATGGCTCCTCTCTGGGGCCGGACATTGCCTGATTCCCACAGAGACAGCCCCAAACATACTCAGATAGGTCTGCCTGGAGATGGGAGCTGAAGCCTGGGCTCCAGGAAGAACAAGGCTGAGCTGCATGAATCATCACTGACCGTAGGCCTCTCCTGCTGGAGGGGAAGTGTTCACTGCCTTTCATGATGATCATTTAAATGACTAGGGTTATTTCTTCTCTCTCTTCTCCACCAGCTCTGGAAGAACAGGGACCACATCTGCCTTGGGCCCTTCTCTCTCTGTCCCCAGCAGAGTTCTTGAAGTAGATGTGTAAATGACCTAAATGCTTTTAGCAAACATTTGAGACCTAGAATGCTCTTAGCCAACATGTAGACCTTAGTGGTGCTTGCTAGGAGTACAGGTAGGGGCAGCGCTCTGAGAGCCTGCACTATGATGGGAGAGATGGGTGTATGTGGACATCATTGTGGCGTGAAGTGCAGGGGAGCCCAGAGGATGGAGTGGCTGTATCTGAGCACTCAGGGAAGAGTTGGCAGAGGGCAGAGAACAAGTGTGAGAGATAGTGGAAGTCCTGGCCAAAGGGCATAGCCACTGCAGGGGCTGGCATTTGCAGGGAACAGTGTGTGAACCCCCCCCCGACCATGTCCCAAGTTTGGACTGCTGGAGGTATGGGGTGAAGCTGGATGGATGTGCCAGGCCTAGATTTCTAGAACATTGCGTGACAGGCCATGGGTCTGGATTGTACCTTGGGAACTATGGCAGCTACAGAAAGCTTACAGACTAGGGCCATTGAGTATTCAGATCCGTATGTACTACCCTCGGAGGGCAGGTGGATTGGAGAGTAGGGCCTGTGGTGGGAAGACCTCTTCACATATTTGTGATCACTTGATTAGTGATGATCTGGATTCAGTCATGGTCAGGGTGGAGAGGAGAGGCCTTCCAAGAGTTGTTGAAGATGGAGCATCCTCTGGCATTTTGGATGGGGATGGGGAGGAAGAGCAGGGAAAGATGAGCACTTTTCCATCCTCTGCAGACAGGCCCTGCTAGTAGACTGAAAGTGTGCTGAGGGCCGATGAGGGCAACCTGGCTATCTGCTGGGCTCCTGTGAGTCGTTTTTGCCCCTTACAGGTACAGGATCCTAGAGGTAGAGCCTCTGCTTTCACCAGAGGGCCTAGGTGTCAGGTGTTACATGTTCATTCTAGAGGTGGGTGACATCATTTTCTCTTCTTTCACGAAGGCTTCCACATATTTGTCCACTCTGGTCTCCAGGGTCTACAAATTCAATTATTAAACAAGTGTGTAGGACATAGCCAAGAAATCCCATTTCTTTCACATCATGTGGCAGAAAGGCAAGAGACTTGAGAGCACTTGTTGTCGGAGTAACCTTTAAATGTAAGTGACCAATTAAATCGATGTTAGGGTATAAAATGTGAAAAGCATCGCTGTTGTCTTTTTCTAGGGGCCAGAGTGCTCCAGTGGAGTGCCTAACTGGGCTCGAGGGGCTCAGTGGCTGCAGGCAGTGGCGTGTCTCCCTGGTGCCTAAGCGCATGGGGAAGGGGAAGCGGGGATGCGTCATGTCCATGACCTCACACCCGTGCCTCTTGCCTCCACAGTGTGCTTACTGACTGATCCACGTCAGGGCCACCGCCATGTCGAGCCGGGGCGGAAAGAAGAAGTCCACCAAGACCTCGCGGTCCGCCAAGGCAGGAGTCATCTTCCCTGTGGGGCGGATGCTGCGCTACATCAAGAAGGGCCACCCCAAGTACAGGATCGGTGTGGGAGCGCCTGTGTACATGGCCGCTGTCCTGGAGTACCTGACGGGTGAGTGTGTCCGCCCCCCGCTGCGTGCCCATGGCAGCGCTTCTGACACGTGTCATGGGACCAGTTCAGTTTATTTTATTTTGAAATTTTTCAAACCTGCAGAGAAGTTACGAGAGTTGGATGGTGAACGTTTTCATCTGGGTGCCCCAGTTGTTCACATTCTGCCCCCTTTGCTCTCTCTCCCCACACTGCGTGTGTGTGTGTGTGCGTGCATATGCATACTTGTGCACATCTATACATTCATTTTTGGCTTTTTTTTTTTTAAAGAGTTTATTTATTTATCCATGAGAGAGAGAGAGAGAGAGAGAGGCAGAGACACAGGCAGAGGGAGAAGCAGGCTCCATGCCGGGAGCCTGATGTGGGACTCGATCCCAGGACTCCAGGATCACACCCTGGGCCAAAGCAGGCACTGAACCGCTGAGCCACCCAGGGATCCCCCATTTTTGGCTTTTATACAGTCCACTTGGAAATTTCTTTAATGGCCCCAGTAGTAGCCTTTATAGTTTTGTTTGGTTTTCTTTCCTGATCCAGGATCCATTTTAGGATCATACATTTCTTTTAGTCTTTTTTTTTTTTTTTTTTTTAAGATTTAAAAAAATTTATTCATAAGAAACAGAGAGAGGCAGAGACACAGGCAGAGGGAGAAGCAGGTTCCCTGCGGGGAGCCCAATGCAGGACTCAATCCCAAGATCACAACCTGAGCTGAAGGCAGACGCTCAGCACTATACACAATCGTATCATTACTCAGTATGGTTCTCAGATTGCTTCACATTTGACATTCAGGCTGGTTCTGGTGTCCTTTGTGATGGCCTCTTCCATTCTTAGACATGGAAGAGGCCATCTTACTTTCTCACACGAGATGTTCTAGTCACACATTGAATTTTCCAGTCTCAATCTTGGAATCAGCTAATTCTCGGGGAGGGCGGGGGGTGGTCCTTTTCCCAGAAATAATCTTTGTCTCACTGGTGGCTTCATGGCAATTGTGGGAAGCCAGCTGGGCAAGGATAGCATCCCCACTTTTAGTGATGATAAAGCCAGCATCAAAGCTTAAGAGAACCTGCCTGGGGCTGCATATAGCCAATATGGAGTTGGGAAGGGACCCAGATCCTGTTGGCCTGTTGTAACACTTTTACCACTTACTGCTCCATGCACAATTAGGTTATATGGCAGAAAGGGCACCCTTGATTCTTTCAGCCACCTGTCCTACAGCCAGACAAGGAGACTTAGCGAAACAAGGTGCCCTTCCAAAGTGGTAATAGGCAGCAGGAGAGCTGGATAACTTCTTGCTCTTCTAAGTCTCTCAGTAAGGCAGGACCAAGGGTTCCACCATGAAGAACATGGTCATGAGGTATATAACGTTTTTGTGTTCTTTCAAAAGCACCTAGGCACAAAATGTCTTTGGTGTGTTATAGTTGGGAGGCATTTGTACTTCTGGGACATTTAAAACTGCTTCTCAGAGACTCTTAGAGGTGGCATGCCTGGTAGCACGAGCTAGGTATGATTCTTCTCATTCTGTAGATGAGGAACCAGAGGCCCAGAGCTTGTGATACACCAGGAAAGCCGTGTAGAACATTGGCAGTTACATTGGGAGGAAGTTACTAGATAGGAAGCAGAGGACATTTTTTAGTTCTGGCTTGGCAGTTTACATACTATGTCACCTAGAGTGATTCACTTAAACTCTCTGGACCCCAATTTCCATACAACTCAAATGTTGACAACAGCCTATGCTTCACCAACTCCAGGCTGCTTGACAGCCAAAGGGCTTTGTTTGAGCATAATGGGGAAGGGCTGTGCATACAGGCCACGACTCCTGGTTCCCGAATGTCATGATGTCCCTGTCATTGGGATGTCCACAGACCACTATCATTAGGTCAAGTATCACATCAGTTTCATTTCTTCCATCAGGTTTCTATTTTTTAGTTTGTAGGGTGAGGGTGGGGGATACCATTGTTCTGAGGTACATATCTGAGGTAGTTATTATGTGCTACACGGAAAATCTGGATGTTTTCCTTGTCTGTGCCTGGCAGGCTCTGGAACTGAGCACAGCGCTCATGAGTTTGAGGTCAGCAGGTCCATTTTCATGGGACCAGAGACCCTGAGTCTTTTTTGTACCCATGCCCACTGTACCCATCCCCAACTCTCACGGTTGGGTGGTAGTGGTCACAAAAGGCAGTGGGAATGGTCAGGGTAGCTTGTCACTCATACTAGATGGTAGGTCAAGGTGAATTTTTACTCAGGTGTCAGCCATGTTAACCCCTGTCTGTTAAGAATACATATTTTTAAGTTTCACCAAGTCCTTCCAGGAGAGCTATAGTTAGCTGAATCTGAGCCATGTTTTCTGCCTGCCTGCAGTGCTGAGTCACTGGCTTGCCATTGCCCTACTCCTGCCCCCACCATGGTGCCTGGCCTACAGGACAGACACTTTGGGAGACATCCTGAGACATGAGTGCGGTGCTCAGGCACTGTGTGGTCACGTGTGCCCTGTTGCCAGTTGGGGAAGTAGCCGAGCTCTGCAGCCACATCCAGTGAAAACACTGCCCTGTTGCACCCCTCAGAACAGTGCCACATGCCTTCTCTGAGTGTGTTGGCCTGGGATGTGGCCACGTGTGAGGATTTGGAAGTTCTGAGTGTTTGCCTGCTCAGAACTTTGGTTTTATTCCAGGAGTGAGAAGAGAAGGTGGACAAGCCCTCTTTCTGCTCTGCTCCTTGATTTGGTTTTCCCTGAAGACACTTTCTCATTCATTACACACACTTATTGAGCACCTGCTGTGTATCAGGCACCAGACTAGGCTCTGTCTGCGAACACAGGAATGACTGGGGCAGAAGTGATCTCTGTTCTGTGCCGCTCATGGTCTAGTCCGGGAGAAAGAACCAACCAGCCCAGATGGTTACTGCCTGTGAGAGATGCCGTGGAGAGTGTAAGCAGGCCAAAGCAGGGCCTGGGTGCCTGGGTGCCTGGAGAGGAATGGGCTCAGGAAGGCTTCTGTGAGGAGGAGATCTCAGCTGAGGCCTGGAGAAGGAGGTGGGGCCCACTCAGCCCTGTGAGAGCTGGGAGTGGGGCTGTGCCACCCCCTCCCTTGCATTCCATGTGCCTGCTGGGTGCCAGCTACATCTTATCCCCAAGCTGGAAGAGAGAGAAGCCCCAGTACCAGCCCTTGAGCAGCTTAGGAGCCTCGACAGGGATGTGACCCAGACATCGTGCTCTGACATGAGTCTGTGAGGGAAGGATCACCCTTTCAGCAGGTCCTCACTGAACATGCATCCAGTCCTGGGATAGAAGCCAGAGCAAGACCTTTCCTCACCCCAGAGAGCCTTCTGTTCAGAGGCAGGCACAGGCAAGAAAAGGATGGTGTGTAGGTTTGTTTGTAGTTTGTTAACCAAAGCTATCCCACTTGGGAGCTATCAGGTGAGCTATCTGGTCATCACCTGAAGGGCCATGTAGAAGGATTGTGTTCTCTGCGTGGCCCAGACTCTTGCAGACTGTGGTATACACAGTTGCAGGCATGGTGATGGAGGTGTGCCACATGGCACCCTTCGACATGGCTGGGCCAGGCCTCCTGCCTTCAGCAGCCCCCAGTAGAGAGTTGAGGGGTCTGGATGAGATGGTTAATAGGACTGCTGAGCTACCAGGGTCCTGCTGGGACCAGGTAGCTGTGGAGCAGGGAGCTGAGGTCTCCACGGTGGCCAGCGCTGAGGACCAGATGGGATGCCACCGTGTTCAGTGGACATCAGGTAGAGGCAGGAGAGCTGTACGGCTAAGATGTGGACTTGGGGTGTCTGAAGGTGCCATTTCCTAATTGTGGCCTCAGGCAGGTCACTCACATTTCTAGGCTGTGAGTTGATTATCTGTACAATGGGGCTATGGTGACTTTCTCCTATGGTTATAGAGGCTGCAGTGAGGGGATCCAGGGGACATGCTCCTCCTATGCCCACACAGTGTAAGTGCCCAAAGCTAACCCTTAGCACTGGGGGTAGGCAGAGAGAGGAGGAAGTCCCTGTACCACTGCTCTGGCTGATCACATTCCTTAGGGATGGTGATGGGACTGCCCTGTGTGTGTTGTCCTCCCATTGCCTAGAACCCATCGAGCCTCTAGCCTTACCAGGTGTGTGCAGAATGCCTAGGCAGCTTCAGTGCCTCCTCTCCCTGGTTTGTTTTAAGCGATACCTAAGTCTTCCTCTTAAAGCCTATACCAGCCTCAGCACCAAGATGTCTGTCTCATGTTGGAAGCCCCTTCTGTCCTGAGCACCTGGCATGTGCACAGACATCTTCCTGAAGGATTTTTCAGTTAGCCAGGAGCTGAGCATGCCAGAGCTGAGGCCACACCAGCAGAGTGTCTGAACCAGCAGTGGCCATTCTGGGCAGAGACCATCAGAGCCCAGTGACACACCCTGTGTAAAGCATGTTTCCAGGGGTGAGGGACCACACGAGTTCTCCTCCTTATGGTCTGCTCTTGGCTCAGGTAGATACGGGGAGGAGGTCATAGCCTTGGGTCTTGCTCTGAAATATGAAGTTGGCCTCCAGTTCTCCGCTTGGGTCCAGAGCCCAATCATCTGTCTTACTTAAAAGGAAAAGGCAACATCTGGAACAAGCTGAGGCCTGGAGGCCAGACAGCTTCTTCCCCAAATCTGTGTGCTCCTGCCTCTGCTTCCCTCCCAGACTCTCCCCGGAGCTCTTCCCAAGGAATGTGATGCTGTCTGTCTTCTCAGTGCCCTGGACGATGTAGGCCTTGCTTCATTCTGCAGACGAGCAGCACAGCAGCCCAAGCTGTCGGGGCTGCTGTGAGGATTGACTCTATCTAAAGCATTTAGCCAGCTCTCATCCTAACCACTCAATAAATGGTGGAAGGCAGTGTTATCGCATGGAAACTGAGGCAGTCAGGGCAGCCCCTGCCCAGCTGTCATCTTTGCCCCCTTGGGACTGTGGTACTTACCCCTTCCATGATTTAAATATCATTTAAGGGAAAAGGAAACTTGACTTGAGTCAGTTTGAAAGCCTTTGGAATCTCTCCCTTGTGCCCAGCACACCACTGCTGGAAGGTAAAGAAGATGTAAGATGAGAAATGAGAAACATGTAGCATGGCTTTTGCCCCAGTGAAATTTCCATTAATGTTGGGGACACACAAACCCAGAGACCAGTAAAGGAATAGGGCAAACAAAGGGGTAAGTGAAAGGCACTTGAGTCTTGCAGTTGGCGGGGAGGCGTTGTAACTGAAAAGTCTGTGGAAGAGCAAAGAGCAAGCACCCTTGTGATTTGTTGATCTTTTATTTTATTTTTAAGATTTCATTTATATATTTTAGAGAGCAAGAGAGCACAAATGTGAGGGAGGAGCAGAAGGTGAGGGAGACCATCAGAGCCTTCGACATGGCTGGGCCAGGCCTCCTGCCTTCTTAAGCAGACTCCATGCTGAACGTGGAGCCTAATGCAGGACTTGATCTCAGGACCCTGAGATTATGACCCGAGCCAGGAGTATGATCTGAGTCAAAATCAAGAGAAGGATGCTTAACCAACTGAGCCTCCCAGGTGCCGTGATTTGTTGGTCTGAAGTCATGGGTCAAGGAACTGTGGGTCAGTGTTGCTCAAACTGTGTTTAGCAGAACCTAAGTGTTTGATGAAATTGAAGAGGTATTCCACCAAAAAAAACATGGCTCCGTGGCTGAGCTCAGAAGACGGCTAGATTCACATCCCTCTTTTGAGATGGATATATGAATAACCTCAGACGAGTTTCTCAGTGAAGGAATTTGTTTTAGTTTGGGAACCACCAAGAGAGAGCTTTGTTTACTGCAAGACTCTTCAGAGCCTTTTACATATTGGTGTCATTGTGAATCCCCATGGGAGGGAACTATGCTAGGTAGTGGTTCCCAAAACTTTGATCACAAAAGTCTTTCAAGGAACACCTTAAAAAACCCTGCACAGCACAGTGTAGAAGACACTGGTGTGGCTTAAACCCATGAGAAACAGCACTCTGAGGAAGGCTAAGTGAAGACACAAGATTGAAAGCTACCACAAAGAGCAAACTTTGGTTTGTTGTTGCATCGAGGCACAAAGCTTGTCTTCAGAGGGGCCCAGTGCAGAGAAGGTGCCTCAACGTTTGCTAGGTGAGTGGTGTCTTAGGAAGCCCTTAGCACTTATTTTACTAAGCTGAGTTGCTCAGGTATTAACTTGGGGACAGCCTACCATACCCCTGAGAGAACAGGCCTGGCTCCTGTTCATCAAATCCAAAAAGATGTGCAGTAACATCTTCTTTCTTCCTTTTTTTAATTTTAGTCCAGAAATCCTGTCGTGTAGCCTGATCACAAATCTTATTCTACCAAGTTACCTCCTATACTTAAGCTTTTTTGCAAAAACCCAATCTACTCTCAGAGGGTTTCTCAACATTAAGGAGTATGGAAAACTCTCAAAGCTGAATTGTTATATTTATCACAAGGCATCTCTTGATCCCCACTCCTTCCGTGTTGCCAAGTCCTGCCCCTCCCACTGCCCCTGGATGAGACCTGGATATCCTTCTCCTGTCTTTTGTCTGGGAGCAGAGCCTCCCCCTCTGCTAACCAGCACCTGGCACCCTTTTGCGGTGGATGCTCTAATGGGAAGCTGCTGTGGTGAACTTTACGGGGCAGGTTCCTGACCCGGGAAATAAGCAGGGTTCCCTGGGTGGACTTTCTGGCCACTTTGTAGACTAAATGATGCCTGGCCCTTATGCCTGACTGAGTCCGACAATAAAAGGCCAAGGAAAAGGGATGACTCTTAGGAATAGACCTTGCTGTCTGGTTTGGCTGACAAAATGATCATCCTCATCCTGAGGTTCAGCTTGCTTGGTTTCTGATCCCTAACTGTGTCAGCCAAGTTATCGGGTGGGGCTGCACTGTGATGCTGCCCTAAGTGCAGTAGGGGGAGCCCTCTGTGTTGGCCCTGCATCCTGTTACACAGATACACTCATTTCAGCAAACAGCCATCATTGTGTGACTTTTCTGGGCTGAGAAAAAAAGGACCGGACAGGCTTGGCAGATGGGTAAGGCGGAGCCTGCATTTGGCACTGTCACTTACCTGGCCTCTTTACCACTTTCCTATCCAGGACACCTGAGTGTGTCCTGTACTCACCCAGCTAAAAATAGGGCAGGAAGAAGAGGACAGTCAGACTGACTCCTTGATGCTCCGAGGCTCCCTGAGGTCCTCCTGAGTCTCTTGCTTATTTGCCTGACCACCCCTACCTTAGACGAACACTTCAGCCAGGACCCACCTAACTCTCGCTGGCACCTTGGGCATTCACGCTGCCCTGGAGCTCACAGTACCCCACAGTGCTCACTTCTGCAAAGCCCTCTACTGTCTTCATATTCCTGAGCAAACCACACACACACACACACACACACACGAAAAGGAGGACTAGGGATTTTAATGAGACAGAGGGCTGCAACTAGGAAAAAGTTGGAAACACTGAAGTTGAAACTAGCACGCTGGATACCTAGTGTGTGCCGACAGAATTTAAACGCGTAATCTCATTTCAGGTTATACAAGCAGTTTGTGTTTAAAAACACAAGTAGCTAAAAGTCATTCATAATTCCACCACCTGGAGGTAGCTGCTGGCACTGAATGCCTTTTGTGTGCCCGTGCATGAAAGGGAGTTAGATTTTAGCCTAATTATTTGTTTTTATTAATATCTGTTGTTGATGATCTTCACTGATACCCAGTTGCAGAAACTCACCACTATACACAATCTTGCAAAGCAAGTTGCGAGGTATTTCGGGAGGTGCTCCCCGCTTTGCTGCACTGGCAGGCCTCCGTCTACCTCCTGGGGAATAGATGATTTTGTCGTGGGGAGACCTTGGAGGAGTGCTTGAAGAAGCAGTTTATCACAATGCACCTTTGACACTTCCCTTGTTATGTGGTATTGTCATGTGGTGTTGGATGGCCAGCCAGTTAGCACACCCAGGCGGGGCAGGCCTCAGGGCTCGAGAGGTGGCACTCCCAGAGCTTTGCTACCTGACCCATGATGTGAAGGTGGCAGCACGGCTTGATAGCACGCTTCTCCCAGAGGCACAGGAATCTGCCGAGGAGCTCAAACACTGACTTTGGCCTATCCACCACCCAGTCCTTCCAGAGAGTCCACAAAGTGGTCCACGAGAGTGTCAGTGTGACCTGGGCCCACTTCATGAAACAGTGGCTCCACTTCTGCTTTCTCGGGGCCGGGGCTTGGACTGTATCACTGGGATCAGAGAAGGGAAAGTCCTCATTGCTTTCTTCTGCAGTCATTTTTCTCCTAGTCTGTGACTGGTCTTCTTATTCTCTTCACAGTGTCTTTCACAGAGCTGAAGTTTGTGATTTTAAGCAAGTCTAGTGTATTGTTTCCTTTTTCATGTTTTGCACTTTTGGGGTTGTAGCTAAAAAATCGTCACCAAACCCGAGGTTGTGCAGATTTTCTCCTATGTTATCTTCTAGGAGTTTTATAGTTTAGTGTTTTCCATTTAGGTGTGTGATCCATTTTAAGTTAATTTTTGTAAAATGTGAGGTCTGTGTCTAGATTGACTTCTTTACATGTGGATGTCCAGTTGTTCCAATCTCTCCGTTTTCTTGAGGATGAGATGCATTGCCTGGGAAACTCAGTGGTCAAGGAGGCTCAACTGTTGCTTCATAATTTCCCGGTGAAGGGTAACATGCCACTTTCATTTCTGCCACTGGGGCCTGCAGATGCAGAGACAAGTTCCCTAGCAAGGGTTCTGTTTTCCCAGAGGCAATGGAAAAGCCCATAGAAAGACCAAACTTGTTCCTGGATTCAGGCAAGGAAAATGGTGTGCCCAAAACTAAGTGTGCCTCTCTCATCCCAGGCCTTCCACCTCGGATCACTTTACTTGTGATAGAGTACATCGTTTAGGATTTCATTTCGTGAGGTTTTTTGGTGATAAACTTTCTCAGGCTATAGTTTTGAACATGGTTTCTTTTTTTTTTTTATTAAAGATTTTATTTATCTTTTATTTATCAGAGAGAGAGAGCACAAGCAGGGGAGGGGCAGAGGGAGAGGGAGAAGCAGGCACCCCACTGAGCAGGGAGCTGGAGGTGTAGGGCTCGATTCCAGGACCCCAGGACATGACCTGAGCCGAAGGCAAATGCTTAATGGACCGAGCCACCCAGGTGCCTCTGAACATGCTTCTATCACATGTATAGATTTTAGCTGTTGTTTCCTCAGTGTCTCAACAGAAATCAAATATATGTTATTGTCTCATTCTTTCTCCATGTCTGTTTATTTCATTCATAGTTTTCATTTCTGTCTTGCAGAACTTATTTGTGGATATTTTTGCAGTCTCCTAGAACCATCTCCCTGTTTATTAATTCTCTCTTCAGCTGTGTCTTATCTACTATTTAATTCAGTCACTTTTTTTTTTTTTTTTTGAGAGCTTTGCACATGCACCTGAGTGAGGGCAGGGAGAGGCAGAGGGAAAGGGGGAGAATGGGTCATGAGCAGTTTCCACTCCCAGAATGGAGCCCAATGTGGGGCTCAATCTCAACAACCCTGAGATCATGACCTGGGCCAAAAATCAAAAGTCAGACACTTAACCAACTGAGTCACCCAGGTGCCCCCAGTCCATGAATTTTTTATTTCAGCTTTGAAACTTAGATTTCTAAAAGTTCCGTTGGTTTTTTTTTTTTTTTTTTAATCTGCTTGGTCATTCTTTATAATATCTTGTTTCCTCTTCATTTTTAAAGTTTTTAAAACTATATTATACATAATAATGTATTTATTCAAATAACTTGTTCTTTCCAGTTTAAGGAAAAAGTGGTACATATAATTGTATAAAGTGTACAACTTGATGATTTGATATCCATACACATTGTGGAATAATTACCAAGTTTATCTGAAAAATCCTAGTGATGGTAGTCTTTATACATCTATTTCTGCTAGATTTTGAGTCATCATTCAGAAAACCTACTGTTCTACAAGATTACAAAGGAATTCCCTCATGCTTTTGCTTAGTATTTTTATGGTTTAATTTTTTACATTTTTACTTTGATCCATTTAAAATTTATTCTGATACATTGTGTGAGATAGGGATTGACATAATTTTATTCCAGATGGTTACCCAGTTAGGTACCTCAACACAACTGGTTGAATATCCCATCTTTTTCTTGGTGTTCTGAGATGCTTCCTTTACCGTACTTGATATTTCTAGATTACTTAGGGCAATTTTTGGACTTTGTTTCTTTCCTTGGACTGTCTAGTTACATACTTTGTTTTTCATATCTGGTGGGTCTTTCACTTTCTTCAATTTTTTTTTAGTAGGTTATGTATACCAATGATAAAATTCACATGTTTCTACAGGACGTACAGTGAGACATGCATTTCTCTTCCTGCTTTTTTCCCTACCCCGTTTTCCTCCCAAAAGATAGTGTTATTACTTTATTATGTATATTTTGTATCTTTTTTTTGTTCTGTATCTTTCTTTTTTTTGTTGTTCTTTATAATAGTTCTGTATCTGTATCTTTCTAAAGATACTTTTCCTTTTTCATTTCAAAATCTAAAAACTGAAATGCCAAGAAATAATCAGGATAATGGGTACATGTGATATGCAGAGACTGACATTTATATTTGAGCCAGAATCTTGGTTGGGAGAATCTGAGAGTTGCTGATCTGCCCCTAACATCTCCCCAAGCACTCCTAGACCCCTCAGCCAACCCTAAGACCTGCCTTGAGACTGTGAGGTGAGGCCTGCCTGGACCCTGGGCCATCATGGGGCTGCTTTCCCCTGGGATCACTGCTTTATAGTTCACACTGCCTGCCATGGATCCTGAGTGTTGGCTCTAATACATGAAACCGGGCCAGCGCCTTGGAGAACATCCCTGCACTTCTATCCTGAATCACGGTCTGAATGCTGCAGTGTTTGGTTTACTCGTTTAGTAATCCATCTGTAATGACCTATTTGTGAAAGGGTTACCAAGCTCTGAGCAGGTGCAAGTGCCAAGCTGGGTGCTGAGGGTCAAAAAAATCAGTGTTCATTTCAACAGTTTGTAGTGAGTGTGCTGGGTCAGACCTATCAGAGGCCACATTCATGACCCCAGGGCTGGGAACGCACCTTCCCTACCTGTCCCTCATCACTGTGTGCTCAGCTACGGATGCTGGGGCTCACGTTCTGCAGCTGCTTCCTAAATAGCTTTTTACTCAAGGATGAGAAGACCAGTTAGAGGATGATGAATTTCAGGAGGATGGAATATTGCTAATGTCAGGTGCTGCCAGGAAATTGATGAGATGGGAGCTGAATTAGGCCCCTGGATTTTAAAATGAAGCATAATTAGGGTTATGCTAACGACACCAGGGTATGGTGGGCCAGACCAGCTGGAGGAGAGCCAAGCAGCACGGCACCTGTGAGTGGCAGACGGGAGGGTGTGGACAGTTTATCAACGGCTGATCTCTCACTTCTGTTACAAAATCCACTGAGGGTATCTCAGCTATACCTTGAAAAGCAGAGGAAGGCAGGAGCTGCCTACCTGATTTAAATAGCATCCCAGGAGGGGTGCTAGAAGTACCCCAGCGTCTCTCTATAGAGGACCATAGAGAATGGCTTTAAAGAACTACTTACTGGGAGGAGAAGGAAGTGGTAAGAATTCTAGAAATAGCTTCTCTCCTGATACCTTTCTGTTAAAATATCAGCCACTAATGAAACATATTTATAGTCCCCTTTCTTTGCTTGCCTGAAGGCTTCTATGTCTAGTCAACCCAGAATAAAACATTGTGAGAGCAAAAAGCCACTCCTCAGAGCTATAAATACATTGTAGCAGGAAGACAGATCCAAAGGGTATTAGCCACAGTCAGCCTCCCTCCGTGTCTCTGTCTCTCCCCACCGCCCCCTCCAGTTCTGGTTGCCAAGAAGATAACATAAACTCACATTGGACTTGCCAGGCTGCTCAGCCAGCCTGCAGCTCTGACCCTGGCTCCCACCTTCCCTTCCTTTATGTCTTTACTCCTTCATTTTACCCCTCACCTTCCTTTTCAGGCAGGTGCCTTCCATCTGATGGCCAGGAAGCAGGTGCTCCCTGGTACTTCAGAGGGCTGTGGTGGTGCCTGATGCAGAGGTGTCCTCTCGAGGGATAGCCTGTCATCCCCACGTACACGGGAGACCTGTGCAGAGTGGCCTCTACAGAAGACATTTATCAATGTTGTCCGCATCAGAAGGAGGCTCTTTCTCTGCCATAGCTCACATCTCTTGCCTGCAGGACTGTGGGAACCATGTGGGAATCCAAGGTCTCTGGAAAAGGCCTAATCATAGGCTTCCTTGCCATGGCTATCCTGATTGATGCTCATTGTGGTAACTGGTAACCGACGTTGTCACTGGTAAACATGGATCTGCTGCCTCTATAAATCTGGGGATTGGCTGCTAAAAGTCAGCATCAGAAAAAGGGTACTTAGGTTGAGGAGCATCAGTTTCCCTGCCCTCCCACCTCCACCCCAGGCCCTGGCAGCCCCCTATTCCAGATTGAGATTGTGGTTTGCGGCAATGTTCGTGCTTTGAGTGCTAGGCAGAGGCAGAGCCATGTAAGTAATGAAACAACAGCCTTATAGTGAACACTACGTGCCAGACACTGGCTCAGTGCTTTACATTTGGTAGCTCACAGGATCCTTAAACTGCCCCTTGTGCTTAGAGTCCAAGTAACCTCTGTGAGGCCACTGGAAGAGTAACCCATCTTTGAAGAGTGTCTCTTGCAGGCTCTTCTCAAGAGTATGGACCTTAGCAGTTATCAGGAGAGCTGGGTGGGGGTCTCTAGCATCTTCTGTGTCTTTAGTGGACTTTGATTGCAGGAGGATGGTATATGCCCAGTCCTCTAAGGCTGACTTAGATACCCAGTGGATCCACAGGGGCAGGCTCTGAGCAGTTGCAGGTAATGTGCAAGGGCTGGAGATGATCTTATGGTCTGGCATGGGCAGAGGGGACACAGGTCCTGCAGGGATGAGCCTGGAGGGACAAAGAGTCACTGGCAGGAAGGAGATGGGTTTAACATAGGAGGGCTGGTGGTTGTTGGCAGGACACATGCTGGGTTATGGAGAAGGGGCAGTCTGGTCAGTATGGGAGGTGCTGGCTGTGGCAGCAGCAGCAACACAAGTGAGGTTCTGGGGAGAAAGAGGAACCACAGAGTCCTTGGAGAGGGGAGGGTCGTGCCCTGCCCTTGGTGAGGGGATCGTATAGCCCAGTGGCACTGAGGGTAGACTGGAGGGCCAGGAGCTTTTTGCCCAACGTCCCTTCAGGGAAGAGGGGGTACAATCCTGGGTGAAACAGCTTAAATTGGACTAGTGGCCCTCCGTACCAGGAATCTGCTTGGGCAGACAAGCCCAGAGCCTCCCCAAACTATGGCACACTCATAGTGTTTTAAAAACAGTCAGGAGAAGAACCTGAAAAGTCCAAATGCTCAGAAATCTTGTGAGGAGTGGGATTAAGTAAGTAGGCTGGGACAGATGTCAGACCAGAATGTTATCAGATAACATTCTTTGCAGGATTTCAGTCTTCTAATGTTTGTTTAGAAACTACAGAATGCTTGTAAAGAAAGTTTGTCCTGAAGTTGTTGGGGGGCAGTGTTCTATATGAATGTTCATTACGAGAGGTTTCTTATAGGAAAATACCTTGTGACACGTAGTCCCGGAGGGGGGGGGGGGGCAGGTGTATACCATAGTTGCCTCTTGTTTACACTGCATTTTCATTTCTTACATTTTGAAAAGATAAATTGGGCACAAGCTATATAGCACAAAAGAGGGTAAAGTGTCTCCCTCTGATGGTGTCCCCAGTTCCACTCAGAGGAGGCAGCAGCAGGGCTCCACATGCTGGTGAATGCGCCTATGAGGGTGGAGGACAGGCGTCGCCTCAGCCTTGGCCCAGGCACCAGGGCAGCCCACCATGCCCACGCCATCCTCCTCATTTCCCTATTTCACCGGGGAAATAGCACCCTGTCAGGGCTCTTTAAATGAAGCTTCTCTTTACGTGATAATCTTCACATCATCTCATTTCGGCAGACTTCTCTGAGTGTTCATACCTTCCTGAGATAAATTTAAGAGCCAATGGCTGTGATTTTCCATATCCAAACACGCATATCAACCATTTCCTTGTAGATTAACTCAGAGTCCTTGATGGGGAGTGAGGGGAGTGAGCAGCAGGCAGAGGGCCCTGCCTGTCTGCCAGACCCTGGGTGGGAACAGGTTTCTCTGGCCTGCCCCAGGCTCCGAGCCCTTCCATCTTCCTCCCTGGGCGTTGACTTGTGCTGTGTCAGCAGCTGGCTAAGGCTCTGCCTCTGCCCTGGCCCACACCCTGTGGGGTCAGACACCAGCCCCAGGCCCCATCCTGAGGCAGAGACCTCCCGTGGGGCTGCCCTGGGTGCTGCGTTCTATCAAGGTAAGTCTGGCAGCCCCAAGGTTAATCGGGTTCAAGTGCATTTTTCAAACATATGTAAACTGTTAAGTGTAACAGCGAAGAATAAACTGTCGGGCGAGGAAACACCAGGTTTTCTGTATTGCTCTTTTCCTTCTCCTCCCAGCTCTCACACACGTGACAGCCTCTGTCCACGTAGCCAGCCCGTTGTTTTGACAGAGGAACCCAAGGAGAAGAAAGAATGGTTTTCTTCCCCTAGAAATCAAGCTTACTCTGTAAAAGACAAAGTGTGTGGTTGTAGCCTCAGAAGCAGTAGCTGATACCTACCAACTGTTGTAAGCATATAACTTGATTCATGAATCCTCACTGAATTCATTAGGCCTGAAGGTGACCTAATGATTGTCCCCATTCTCTAGAAAGGGAAAGCAAGCCTCAGGTGTGTGTTGGCATTGCTACAACCAAGTGCGGGAGCTGGGATTCACGCCTGCACTGACAGCAGACCCCAGCCCCAGCACAGTGCCCCTTGTGGCTGCTGCACCCCGCTGAACACAGACCACTGAGGTGAGCTAACACAGAAGCACTGGAGATATTCATTCCTTGGTCTGGGTTGGTGGGGCAGAGGAAGGTAGTGTCTGTCAAGAATCCTGTCTCTGTTCGTTAATGGGCATAATGCAGAATTACTTAGTTTTTAACTTTGAAATATGAAAAGCAGGTTACTAGAGAAACTTCCAAATTAGGCTGTGTTTCTATTCTTACTGCGAGACTTGGGGAAGGTGGGGAAACTGGACCAGATGCTCATGGGCTCTTAGGGGGGGGTCTATAACGTGGGCTTAACAGCAAGGGACAAGTGTGTGTTGGACTCCGAACATCTGCAGAGAAGCCACAGAATGGCTCATTGTTACAAAATACTTTGTATCCTGTACACACACACACAAATGCTACTTTCTGTTACTGCTGTAGGTTTTATTTTCTCTGTGGAATTCCTGGTTCCTTTGAGGCCCCAGGACAGGCAGACTGGAGAGCTTTTCTGTGGCCCATGAATGAGGTCCCAGGAGCCTTGGGTTGACAGCTCAGCAGGCTTCAGACTCTGCCACTCATCTCCTGAAAAGGTGAGATGCAGGCCGGTGGATTCTGGACCCCCGGGAGAATTGGAGGAAAGTGTGGTGCAGTCAGGATGCAGGAAACTCATAGCAATCACTCCCCGATTGGGGTTGATTGGGTTAAGGCTTTCCAGAATGGTGTAAAACAGTTCTGAACTCAGTGAACTGCTGATGGAAGCCCGATGAATTGAAAGAAATACAATAAACAGATTGCTCGTCATGTTGTTGGCTTTGTAGCAAATATCTGTTTTCTCCTCGGGATTACGTGAACATTTGCTTTCCTTTGATTTCTGGTGGTTGTTTTCAATATTTCTTTTGTTAGCAGAGATGCTTCAAAAAGCTCTGTAGAGCCCCTGACTCTTGCTTTTGCAAGGTTTGTGTTTAGAGTTTGGCGCAGCCTCCACACATCACCTGTTAGCTGTTAGGGGTCTAATTCTGTAAGCCATGACTTCATCTCCCTAAAGGAAGAGAGACAGAATGCTTCAATACAGCAGATACAGTTTAGTTCAAGATGTTTGGGGGATGGGGTAGGGGGAAGACTCTAAGCCTTTGGTCTCTGGATGAACTTGGAAAGTAGACCTGTCAAAGGTATTCACGTTCAGACAGCTGGTTGTAGCTGAAAAGGCTGCCAAATAATGCCATTATTCACGGCTGTGGGAATTGTGTCAAGTGGCCTTAAAACAGTCATGCTCAGTGGGGCTGGGCAATGGTGGGCCCAGGGGGCTTCCGCAGTACTTGCTGCTCTGAGAAGAGAATAAGGTCACATTGCTGGTCCTGGCACTACAAATGATGGATCTGGTGGCTCACAGTTTGCCAGACTGGCCCTGGCTAGGAGTGGGAACCAGAGATATATGGGTGTTTTGCAAGTTTGATCTTAAACAGATCTTTAAAAAAACTCATAAGCTGGCCAGTGTTGCTCCTCATTCAACTTGTCCTCATGCAACGTTTATCATTGGGAACCTGACCACACTTAAAGTCCTCTCCAGAACTGGCCCCAGACCTGTCCATTGCTGGTCATTCACTGGCCAGAAAGATGTGACTTGAGCAGGTGGAGAACCCGGTTCAGGGTCTGTTTCTTCTCTTCCTAAGTGTTCTTGCCCGCTTTCCTTCTGTGGTTTCTTGTAGATTCAATTTGTTTCAGTTATAGCCACCATGGCTGTGGCTCCTGAAAACTCCCTCCAAGGGGGGATCCAAGCATTGAGCTCTGGAAACTGTGAAAAGGACCTGGGTCTGTAGATGTGGTGCTTTCCCTGATTCTCTTTCCCAGAATCCTTTTCCTTTAATCCAGGTAGGCAAATTTAGAGATGTACAAGACACAAGATGAATCAGGTGCAGGAAATCCTCCCTTGCAGGAAGGCATGGGTTTCATGCAAGTTGAGGTGGAGCTGAAGCTGGCTTTGGCTGCCCCAGGAGGCTGCCCTCTTGTTTGTGGGCCCTTCTCACTGGGTAGGGGCAGTGGCAGGAACCACATGCAGCCCCAAGCCTAGGGCTTCTGTGACCCTGCCATTGCTCATTTGCAAAGGTGATGGTCAGTTACTAAGAAGGAAAGTGAACGAGGGACTCTCCTTTGGTGGCACATGCCTTGCCACAGTCCCTCACAGCCAGCACCCTCTCCCCCCCTGCAGCAGGCAGCCCTCTCCTGCTCAGGCAAGGCCCTTGTGATGGCTGATGCTGAAACTGGCCTGAGGACCAGAGGGTGGGCATTGATGAAGACCTGGCGAGGCCTGAGCTCATTCATGCTCTAAGTTCCCACCTTTGTTAGCTGTCAGATGCGGCCTTTGTACATCTTTTTCCCTGGCTGCTTATACTGCACCAGCTCTCTGCCAGCAGCAGTGGACTGGGCAGATGGGCATGGAACATGCTTCTCATAAAAGGTGTGTCTCCAAGGTGCTGTGTGTGTGTGTGTGTGTGTGTGTGTGTGTCCGTCCCTTGACAAAGGAGTTGCTATGGTAACTACCCTTTGGAAAACATGCAGGAGTAAACAGAAGATAAAGCTCTTGCTCAACTAACTGGAGTGTGAATCTGTGCCCCTCTGTATTATCCTCACTTGGCACCCTTCCTCTCTCTCCTCCCAGGCTGAGCCAAAGGCCTGCCCTGTGGCAGTAGAGCATGGGAGGGCCAGTCATCTTGGCACTCGCAGATCGCAGATTGAAGGCAAGCTCAGGTTTGCAGCAAGAAAGGAGTGGTAGATATTCCTGCTCCTTGGTGAAGGCAGAGGAATGAGACCCCTGCCCTCTCTTTGCAAGGAGCTGTAGTGCTCCTCATCCCTTGAGACACCTATCCTTAGTATCACTCCCCGGTGGCTTGGGGCTGAGTCAGCAGTAGGTGAGCACAGTCCTTGAGTTTTCCCAAGTGGAGAAACACAGGCCATTGAAATTTCAGCCACAGAGTAAGAGTGGGGTGGGGAAGGAAATCCCATGGAAGTGAGGGGAATTCCTGGAGGATTGAGCTCCAGATTTCTGAGCCATGGGTGTTCCTTCCAGGCCAGGCCACCCTCGTATTACGTGCTGCCTGCCTCCCACCCAAATTAGTGGCCCAAGGCCACTTAGTTGTGGTGACCCCACCTCTCCCCCTCCCCCTCGGGTTTTTGCATCCTTATCACCACCACGTTGGCTTTGGTGCACACAGGACAAGCTAAATGAGCAGTGCCTGAAGTAAGACCACAGACCTTCCCCACAGTGGCCACTGTACCCTCTCTGGGCGTGAGCCTTTCAAGTAACACTGTGTCTGCCTCCCTGAGAAGCTGTAATTTCACACGATCTTGCCAGAGAGGGTGCTGAGGGCACTACTGTGGGTCTAATGAAGGCCAGGTGAAGCTTACTTAGCACATAATGGGGAAAAGGCTGTAATCCACCCACCTTCCTCTGTATGTTCCAGCTCTGCAGATACTGTTGGCTCCTTGTTTCCCGTAGTCTCAGAAAACCAGGGACAGTGAGGGGATGGTGGAGGCCAGGAAGAATGCTAGGTAGGCTACAACTCTGTGGGACCAGCTGCTCCTCTCTGGCCTTGTTGCCACTTGGGACCCAGCACGGAGCCCAAGGAGAGCCCACAGCTAGATCTTTCTTCTCTGCCTTTACTCCTAGAGTCTGCTCACCTCAGGCGAGGCTCCTACTGTGGCTTCCTCACCAGCCATGGACAGGACAGTAGTGTTGCAGTGTGGTGCCTCCTCCATGAATGAAGGATGGAGAAGCCCAAGCTGGGCCCATTTCTCTATCATGGCACCTGGGCCCTAGGGTCACTCCAGCATCCCAAACACCCTTTTCTGCTTGGCTGAGATAGGTCCATCTCTGCTGGGCATTGGAACACCTTGCCATTGTCACTTACAGGGAAGCTTCAGTGAAATTGGTAGGTGGGCTTTCTGCCCCTCCGGCTGCACTCAGGCTGCATGGGGAGCAGTCCCCTTGGGACTGTTAAGGGTGGGAAATGGGCTGGCTCTCATCCTGTCCTCATGGGGCCTCACTCTAGCCATTCTCAAATGGGAAATTCAAGGTCAGGGTCTCTGGCCTGGGAGCATCAAGGTGGCACACACCTCAGAGTGCCCCAGTGGTAGCGCATCATCAATGATGTGATTATTGAGTAAATGAATTCCTGCCTCAGATACATCGTAGAAACCTGCCCCAGGTGTGACTGGTTTTCCACTGTCAATAGGAGAGTTTGCATGAGCATCCACCCATTCATTCTTCAGCGTCCTATGCCATAGTTACTGTGTTGGATTCAGCAGCTAGAACTCCATTATGTATACCATGTAATATTGTAAATTCTAAATACAGGATTTTCAGGTAGCTATGATCTTTTCCCTGCTTATTTTATAGTGATTCTGAGTTTGGACTTTGCTGGAGACCTCTAATATTGACAACATAACCCAGAATACTAGAAATTCCTTAGTCCAGGAGGAGGTCACACTTGAGCTGGGCCCATGAGAGTGGTCATAGGCAAGACCGTGACATGGGCAGAATTGCAGGCATGGGGAGGGGGGCTATAAGATGTATTTTTGGGTCCATCTGGGTTAAGAAAATGAGGAAGTGATGTTATTTACCAAGAGCACTATGTTGCTGGGGAGAAAAAACTCTTGCCAAAGGATACCTACTATTTTGCCCCATCTTTGGTGCTGTGGAAGAGCCATTGTCTTGTCCAGTGAGGGCCTGCCCTGAAGGATGGGTAAACGAACCCTAGCACCACCTATGGGCCGGGCTCCTAGCTGTCTAGTTTTTAAACTGTTTTACAGTATCCAGCATACAGAATGCTAAAAGACCACACACCTAGATTTTTTTTTTTTTTAAGATTTTATTTATTCGTGAGAGAGAGAGGAAAGAGAGGCAGAAGGAGAAGGCAGCTCCCCGTAGGGAGCCCGATGCAGGACTCGATCCGAGGATCTGAGTATCACGACCTGAGCAGAAGGCAGACACTCAACCACTGAGCTACGCAGGTACCCCTGCATACCTAGATTTAATAGCACTTAGCATATCACCACATTGGCTTTACTCCATGGAATTTATCAGAATTATTTGAGAGTAAACTTCAGATGTCAAGATCCTTTACCTCTAAGTACTTGGGCATGTATCTCTTGTGAACAGTGTTCTCTGCAGGATAGTGACACTACGGTCACACCCAAGAAAATTAATAATCCTTTAGGACCTAATACCCAATCTATGACTAGATCTGTTTTCTCCAGAAAAACTTTTATAACTTTATTTTTGGTAATCAGTATTCCATCAAGCATTAATAGGCTTGGTATGTTGTGTTTTATTGTTTTGTGTCATTAACCTGTTCTGCATCCTACCTCTTCTGATTTATGTTTTTAGGATGTTGACATGGTGGTGTCCCTTCATATCCTTCTAGTTTTGAGTCTGAATGTGTAGGTGCTCCGTGTTGCTCTTGTCAACAGAGATGGGCCCCGGCCCTGCCGGCCCACAGCACAGGCATGACCCGCTGCTCATGATGCCCCGCTCGCTCCCGATGCCCCGCTTGCTCCCAGGGCCACACTGATGGCTCTGCACAGGGCTGTGTGGAGGGCCGATTACAGGCAACCCATTCTGGGAAACAGGTTCACGAGTCTGCTCCACCACTTCCTACTGAGGGACCTTTAGCTGGTGGTCCCTTCTCTCTGAGTCTCTGGCTTTTTGTCTCCAAAACAAAGGGGATGGACTGGGGGCCTCCTGATCCCACTCAGCACGTCTGCGACTTGGCTTGAAGTTGGCAGGGCAGAGCGCCTGCAGCTTCATACCCTGAGGTAGCTGCTTCCTGAGGCTGCTGCCCATGCCCATTCCCAGCACCATGAACAGGGAGATTGGGAGGATGCCTGAGATCCTCTGACACTAACATGACCGGCTGCTCTTTCCCCCTGCTCCCCACAGCGGAGATTCTGGAACTGGCTGGCAATGCAGCAAGAGACAACAAGAAGGGACGGGTCACACCCCGGCACATCCTGCTGGCTGTGGCCAACGACGAAGAGCTCAATCAGGTATGGGGCTCTCCTTTGCCTCCTGCCCCAAAAACTTGGGTCCACAGCCCTACTGCCCAAGGGGCACAGGGAGGTTGGTGTTTGGCTGGCTGTCAGAGGTGCACACTGCATTTTGGACATCTCTGACACCCATGCCAGTTTTTCCTCGAGGCTTTATTTGGGGACAGGAGGAAATGAAATGAGGCATTTGGCTCTCCCTGGAGGGAAGACAGTGGAGTCCCACTGCAGTGAGGGACTCTGAGGACTTGCTTTCTGTAAATTTAGCCTGGGTCCCGTCAGCATCCTTGGAGGTGCCATGGAGGAAGGAGCTCTACCAACTAAGCAAGAATGAATGGGCAGGGCAGACTTCTTCTAGGTCAGAAGCAGGGTGGACAGGCTAACCATCTGCTACTTTGATTTTCCTGCAAGCTGCTAAAAGGAGTCACCATAGCCAGTGGGGGAGTGTTACCAAACATCCACCCGGAGTTGCTAGCAAAGAAACGAGGATCCAAAGGGAAGTTGGAAGCCATTATCACGCCACCCCCGGCCAAAAAGGCCAAGTCTCCATCCCAGAAGAAGCCTGTGTCTAAGAAAGCAGGAGGCAAGAAAGGGGCCCGGAAATCCAAGGTATGTGATTTGGTAGGGGTATGGGGGTTGGGGCAGGGCAGATGTGCATAGGTGAGGTCCTGAGTGGCTCCCCCCATGCTGAGGGCTTATCCAAGGACTGAGGAGGAACATGTGGGAGCTGCTTGTTCAAGTGGCCAGAATCTGAGCAAAAAACCTGCATTCCTGCAGGCATGGGGTTGGTGGTGGGGAGGTTGGGAGACCCAGGCTGGAAGGACCCCATTCCTGGCCTGCCACGGAGATGCTCACACCTCGGGGAAGGGATCTGTGTGTGCAGGAGCTTTCCTGTGCTAGGGGTGGCTGCCATTGGGTCCTGCCTAAAGGTGCTGGCTGCCAGCTGCCCCTGACACCCTCAGAACTATCAGTGTGTTGCCATGCCTGCATGTCCTCCTCTGAGCATCTTCGAGGAAGGATGGTTCAGACAGTTTGCTCTTAAGAATAGTTGCCTTGTTAAGGGAGAAAACAGATGTGTTATTCAGATGCTCTTGCCAGACCGAGCTTGGACGGAGATGAGGTTCTAGGTGCTGATTGTTTTGTGGTCAAGTGAAGCCTTGTCATTAGTATGATCTGATGTCTTCTTGAGTGGGGCAGGCTGGCTAATCCCCTGCCCCGATCCTCACAATGGAGGTGCAGCTGCTCATTCTCGGGAGGTCTGGGCCTGTGGGTGGTTGTGTTCACTTGTCTGAGCATCGGTGGGAGGCTCCGAAGCAACTGGAACACATGCTCTGTGTTCCTTCCTCATTGGACCCTGCCTGTGAGCTATTGTCACAGCCTCAAGGGCCAACAAATTAGGGACAGTGCAGTGAAAGGTCATCATTAATAAAATGGAATCTTCAGCTGTCCTTCTTTGCCTTGCCCTGGGGCACCTCCTTAGGTGTGATCCTTGTGGTCTCTGGCCAGACCTAGGAGAAAGTTTCACCTGGCAGGGACCTGCCTATTCTTTGAGACTCTCAGTAGTACCTCCTGGAAAAAGCCTTGTGGGTCAGATGCAGTGTCAGCATATTCTTCCCACCAGAACCCAAAGCCTTTGACTACATGGGATGGTGAAGACCTCTTCCCAAGGCGAGGCTGCAGGAGCACTGCCCCTCAGCCACGCTGCTGCCCACGCTCCCAGCACGTCCCCTCCTCTGACCCAGTCCCCTGGCCTCTGACTCCCCACCTATACAATTTGCCAACCTTTGGTAGTTGAGGTGGAAGAAGCTGCACCTTTTGCATACCCGTCTGGGTGTAGACAAATGCTGCCCTGAAAACAACAAAATCTGGATTGGTCTTGCCAACAGACCACCACCCTGGCCACCACCAGGCTGCCACCTGGCTGAGATTCCCTCCCAGGTCTCTGAGAGAGAAACCCGTTACTGAAGAATCTCCTACATGTTCTTTCCAGGCACTTGTACTCCACCTTGCTCACAAGTTCTACACGAGTTCGCAGAATGCTGCCTTACTGATTCCTGCCAACTGTTAAATTAGCAGATTGAACTGTGTCTTCCTCCCCTTTCAAGATTTGCGTTTGTGGCGAGGAGCAGGAGAAGAGGCCTGTGCAAGCCTTCCTAAATGTTAGAAGAGCAAAATGTCAAGTCCCTCATGTCTAGATCATGGGTCCTAGGGAACTGGCTGCCCCCAGGGCAGGGCCCTTGGGCTTTGGCTTAGCCTTCCTTGAGCTGTGGCCCGAGTATGGCCCTTGTTTACGTAGACTCCTTGCTTATTGACATCTGAGCAGCCCCTCCAGCTGTGTGCCTCGGGCAACCCTGGGCTGAACCCTGCTTGTGTCACCCCTTATGTCCTCCTGGTACTTTTTTGCCTGACATCTTTCTGGCCTTCCCACTTTACTAAACACTAGGAACTCTGTTTCTTTCTTTTTGGACTTAAAATGAAGGGTGTGTGTGTGCGTGTGTGTGTGTGTGTGTATGTGTCTTTAGCTCCTGGTAGCTATATTTGGAACTTACTGTTTCTAATAACCATATGCCAATAATCACTCAAACACTCAGCTTTCCCCTTGATTACAAAAGCAGGAAGTCTGTTATGGTGGTCTGTTTTTCTTCCACACAATAAAACACATTGTCTGCTTACTGTACCAGTATTTGGCTAACATTAAACCCTGGGGGAAGCTGAAATTGGAACCGTGAACAGCTAATTTTCAAAACATTTGTTTAATGTAAATTGTGGTGTCAGCTCCCAGAAACAGCAGAGAACCTGCATCTCCAGGTTGAAGTGGAATGTTCTGAAAATAACCTTTCCAGAGACACGCAGAAAAAGCCTTAGGAACATGCTAAAGCACTTGGAGTAAAAGGGAGTTGGTATTTTTCAAGTGTCAACACTTGAATTCCAAATCATAATTTTCCCCCCAATTCGATATAATTGGGAGGTTTTGAAAATCTCCAGTTGTGACAGCTGAGTCAGCTATCATGGAACCAGTTAGAGGAGGCAGCAGAACCCACTGGGGCTGGGAGCCCAGAGCCCGGATGGTGCCTTAGGGCTCCTCCTTCCTACTTGGGTGGCCTTGGGAAAGTCTATGCCTCAGTTTACCGCCCTCCCATAAAATGATGAGGTCCATTCCAGCCTTATATTTCAATGACTGAATATTTACACCATTGTTTCTTATTAGATAATATGTGTGAGAGTGGGGATAGTGCAAGGAAGGATGCTGTAAGATCTCACTCTCACCACAGTGCCCCCAAGCCTCCCCAGAGCAGTCTCTGTAATGAGTGTTTATGTACCTTGCAGAGAGTCTATGCATATAAAAGCATGGAGACCTGTAAAGCTCTCCTTGTCATCCCTGTCTTTATTTTTAAAGATTTTATTTGTTTGAGAGACAAACTATGTGCGAGCACGAGTGGGGAGGGGCAGAAGGAGGAGGAGGAGAGAGACTCTGAAGCAGACACCATGCCGAAGGTGGAACCTGATGCAGGGCTTGATTCCATGATGCTGAGATCACAACCTGAGTTGAAATTGAGAGTCAGGGGATCCCTGGGTGGTGCAGCGGTTTGGCGCCTGCCTTTGGCCCAGGGCGCGATCCTGGAGACCCAGGATCGAATCCCACACCGGGCTCCCGGTGCATGGAGCCTGCTTCTCCCTCTGCCTATGTCTCTGCCTCTCTCTCTCTCTCTCTCTGTGACTATCATAAATAAAAAAAGAAAAAAAAAAGAAAAAAAATTGAGAGTCAGACACTTAACCGACTGAGCTACCCAGGCACCCCCCCATACCTGTCTTTAAATATATATAAAAATGCTGTTACCCACTGTTTTGGCAGGGTGGCACAGTGGTTAAAGGGGCCAGCTCACTTGGTTTTGTGTTCTAATTCTGCCATTTCCTGGCTGTGTGACTTTAGGAAGTGACTGAATTTCTCTGGTATCTCCGTTTCCTCACCTGTGAAATGGAGCTGGAACACAGGGTGGTTGGAAGGCTCAGGAGAGCACGGTGTCAGGTCCTTTTCACAATGCCTGGTGCACACGTTTGCTGTTGCTCTTACTCCCTTGTTCTTCCACCGCTCTGAACATAGAGCTGGCTCTGGAATATTTCGTGGTGTGGTTCTAGTGACCTAGACTGTAGGCAAAACCCCTCTAACCTGTTCTCTGTGAGTGAACTTGCAGTTCTGAGCATTCTGCCCAGTAGTGCCACAGTGACCCTGATGGTGTGTGGGTGTCCATGCTCACGCATCTGTAGGACAGAGTCCCTGATGTGCGGTTGCTGAGGCAGACACTTCTGATGGCTGTTGCTCACACACACAGCATCTTACTCCGTTCAGAAATTTGAAACGCTGCCTCCTCCTTTTAACATTTAACACCAAAGTTGTTGCAAGAAGATGCATTCCTTTGGTCAGTAGTCATTGGATGTGCATGTGCAAATTCTCATTCCTGCTGCTGAGGGTCCAGCAGTGAACAAAGGCCCTTGGCCTCTGGGGGGACTCACTAAGCGTTGGTCTGGTGAGGGCAGCAGAGTCGTTATATAAAGGGTGTAGGGGGCAGTGGGCACTGTGACAGGAGTACAACAGAGTGACAGCAGAGGGGTTGTTGCTTTGTGGAGGCAGTCGGGTCAGGCCTCTCTGGTAAGGTGACCTTGGAGCAGAGATGCGAGATATAAGGTGTCTAGATGTTCAAATGACGGGCGGGAGAGCACTTGTGGCAGAGGACCAGCAAGCGTGCCTGTCCCCTCCCAGAGGGGGCTCGGCAGGGCTGGTTCTCCATGTTTCCAAGACTTGCACACTTCTGGCAGTTGGAGAAGCCTAGGAGTGCTTCTTTATGGTAACGGTTTTCAAATGCAGAAAATACTAAAGCTTCAAAGGAAGCTGTTTATGCTGAAAGCAGTCTAAGACTGCTCGTCAGAATGTTTACTGAGAACCGTAGGATAACCTTTAGGGGATCTCCAAGAAGATTGTTTTTGCCAAAATTCTGGATTAAAAAATCTCTCACCTAGGGTTTTTCTTATTTCTTTTTAGTTTTTATTTTAATTCAAGTTAGTTACCATGCAGCATCCTATTAGTCTCAACTGTACATTGTAGTGATTCAACCTCACCTGGGACTTTTCAAAGATAAACCGGACTACCACCCCCAACTAAACTATACCCCTCATGTGGAAATCACCCCCTGGATCATGAAGGTATGCCTGGTCCTCACTGCTTGGCAGAAAGCCCATGATGAATTTGGTAGAGCACCTTTTTGTTTTCTGAGAAATATTTAAACTGGAAATCGAGTGATCCGTGTCTGGGTAGGGGATGACTGGTTCTTGTGAGAAGCTGCCATCCTTGCAAAATATTGGTGACCTTTTAATGAGCTTTCTTTTTTATTTTATTTTTATTTATTTTTAATTTTTTATTTATTTATTTTTTTTTAATGAGCTTTCTAGCAAGTCAGACATGAGGGCGAAAGAGACCGGGTATAGGTAATCTTGGGTTGATGATTTCACATAAGGCTCTTTGGACACTCAACCCTACGTGTTCTTAAATAGGTCTCCCCCTGACTCTGACTGAATAGGTTTGCACTGTTGAAAACAGTGCAGCGTGCAGGTCCCATACATGAGATGTTTGGATTTGTAGAACAATATTAAATTCTCCAACGTCAATTATGTTGGAGGTTGACAAAGAGTATTGCTTGCTAGCTTTTTCCCCTCCTCCTTTTTCTCCTCCTCCTGGGAAAAAAACATCTACCACCAACTATCACCATTTCATAAAAGAAAATGGCATTTTCATCTGAAAAGGCTGGGAAGGGAAGTAATCCCAACTATAGCCTCTATGTAAAGCTAAGAGGGGAACAGTTACTATGATTTGAATGCAGTGACATCTCATGAGGCACCTGAGTGCACCTAAACTACCCTGTCGTCCTGTCGTGGGCTGGGAATCTGGCACAGAAGAGACATGGGCTATCTGCCAAGTAGCCAGACTACAGAGAACTGGGATGGAACGGCCCGTCCTACACAGACAGGGTTTGGCAGCTTTCTCTCAAGGCCACTGGTTTATCAGTTCTCCCACCTTAGACTCATTTTTCCCATGAGGAATCAAAGGCAGAGGAAAGTTAAGCAATTTGCTCTAGGTTACATCACTAGTAGAACCAGATATCAGATGCAGAATTTCAGAGCCCAAACTTCATGTCACCTGTGTGTCCTGTGACCATGGACCACTTGGTTCCCTTGGGAGAAGCCCCTCTGTTCTGTAGGTGGAGGGCTGACATCCATTGTAGGGCAAGTGGGGCAACTACTTGAATTTTTTTTTTTTCAATACCACACTCTGGACTCTAGCTGAATATATTTGCACATTCATGATGTATATATTCTGCTTAAAATTTCCACCACTTGTCCTCTATGGCACTGTTTTCCAGTTTTATGAAGATATGCTTGACATACAGCACCTCATACATGTAAGGACTTATGTATATTATGAAATGCTTACCACATAAGTTTAAATGCTAGCTGCTGTCTCCTGTAGATTCAAAAAAAGCAAAAGTGTTTGTTTTTGTGATGACAACTCTTAGGATTTACTGTCTTAATAACTTTCAAAAACACCATGCAGCATGATTAACTATAGTTGTCATGCTGTGCATTACACCCCCTGTACTTCTTTACCTCATAACTAGAAGTTTGTGCCTTTTTGGGTAATATTTAAGAAAAGAAATATGGTTGAACTACAATGTTAAATTAGTTTCGGGCATATAGTGTAGTGATCTGTCTTCTCTGTATGTTTTATTGTGCTCACTGCGAGTGTAGCTACCATCTGTCACCCTGTAACATTATTATAATTTCATTGACTTAATTCTCTATGCTACACCTTCTATCCTTGTGACTTATTCTGTAACTAGAAGCTTGTACCTCTTACGCCCTTTTTCACCCATTTGCCCATCACCCTACCCACTTCTCCCCTGGCAGCCATCACTTCTCTGTATTTATGATTCTGTTTCTGCTTTTTGTTTTATTCATCTCTTTTTTTTTATTCATCTCTTTTGATTTTTAGATTGCATATGTAAGTAGTATCCTATGTTACTTACCTTTCTCTGATTTATGTAGCATAACATTCTCTAGGTCCACCCTTGTTGTTCAAATAGCAAGATAGAGTAATATTCTATTGTGTGTGTATGTGTATGATATATGTATATGCCACTTCTTTGTGCATTCACCTGTTGATGGACATTTGAGTTGCTTTTCTATCTTGGGTATTGTAAATAATATTGCAATAAACATAGGAGTGCATATATCTTTCCAAAATAGTGTTTTCTGTTTCTTTGGGTAAATAACAAGTGATGGAATTACTGGATCATATAGTAACTGTCTTTCTTATTTTTTTTGAGGAACCTCCATATTGTTTTCCACAGTGGCTACACCAATATATACTCCCACCAACGGTGCACAGGGGTTCTTTTTTCTTCACATCCTCGCCAACACTTGTTTTTTCACATCCTTTTGATATTAGACATTTTGGTAGGTGTGAGGTGATAACTCATTGTGGGTTTTTTTTTTCCATTGTGGTTTTGATTGGCATTTCCCTGATGATCGGTTATGTTTTGCATCTTTTCACATGTCTGTTGGCCAACTATGTCATCCTTGGAAAACTGTCTACTCATGTTCTCTGCCCATTTTTTAATTGCCTTTTATTTTGATATTGAGTTGTAGAAGTTCTTCATATACTTTAGATATTAACCCCATATTGGATATATCATGGCAAATCTTTTCCTATTCAGTAAGTTGCCTTTTTATTTTCTTGATGGTTTCCTTAGATGTGCAGAAGTTTTTTAGTTTGATGTAGTCCCAGTAGTTTGTTTTTGTTTTTGTTTCCCTTGCTTAGGGAGATATATCTAGAAGAATGTTGCTAAGGTCAATATCGGAGAAATTACTGCCATGTTTACTTCTGGTTTTATGGTTTCATGTCTCACATTTAGGTCTTCAATCCATTTTGAGTTTATTTTTGTGGAGAGTATAAGGAAGTGGTCTAGTTTCATTCATTTGCTTGTAGCTGCCCGTTTCCCAGCATCATTTACTGAAGAGACTGTCTTTTCCCCATTATGTATTTTTGCCTTTCTTGTTGAACCAGATAAGTAAGCATGGGCTCATTTCTGGGTTATCTATTCTCTTCATTGATCTGTGTGTCTCTTTTTGTGCCAGTACCATACTGTTTTGATGACTACAGCTTTTGTAGTATATCTTGAAACCTGGGACTGTGATACCTCTAGCTTTGTTCTTCTTTCTCAAGGTTGCTTCGGTTATTTGGGGTCTTTTATGATTCTATATGAGTTTTAGTTTTCTTGTTCTAGTTCTATGAAAAGTGCTATGGGTATTTTGGAAGAGATTATGTTGAATCTGTACATTGCTTTTGGTGGAATGGATATTTTAACAATATTCCAATCTGTGTGCATGTAATATCTTTTCATTTGTGTTGTCTTTCATTTCTTTCATCGTTGTCTTAGACTGTTCAGAGTACAGGTCTTTCTCCTCCTTGGTTAAATGTATTCCTAGGTGTTTTATTCTTTTTTTGTGCAATTATAAATGGGATTGTCTTAATTTCTCTTTTTGCTAGTTCATCATTACTGTATAGAAACACAACCGATTTCTGTGTATTAATTTTGTATCCTGCAACTTTACTGAATTTGTTAATTCTAGGGGTTTTTTGATGGAATCTTTAGCGTTTTCCTGTATAGTATTATATCATCTGCAAACAATGACAGTTTAATATCTTCCTTAACAATTTGGATCCCTTATATACATATTTTTTTCTTTTTTGACGGCTGCAGCTAGGACTTCCATTACTTTGTTGAATACAAGTGGTGAGAGTGGACATCCTTGTGTTGTTCCTGATAGGGAAAAGCTATCAGTTTTTCCCCATAGAATATGATGTTAGCTGTTTTTCACACATGGCCTTTATTACATTGAAGTATATTTCCTCTAAACCCACTTTATTGATAGAGTTTTCATCATGAATGGATGTTGAATATTCTCATGCTTTTTGGGGGGGCATCTATTGATGATCATGTGATTTTTATCCTTCATTGTGTTGATGTGGTGCATCACATTGAGTCATTAGCAAATATTGAACCATCCCTACATCCCCAGAATAAATCCCACTCGATCATGGTGAATGATCTTTTTAATGTATTCTTGAATGCAGTTGCCTAATATTTTGTTAAGGATTTTTTAAAATCTGTGTTTATTAAGGATATTGGATCTAGGACACTGGGACCCTGCTCCCCATCCACCCATGCTCCCAACATGTAGGGGGAATGTAAACCATGGCATTAACCAGTCTTCCTGACCTGGAGAGAATTCCAGCAGCTCCTCTGCCATTTGGGAGTTCTAGGGCTGGATCTTTTACGTTACGTAGTAGCCTCTCTCTTAAGCAAAGGCTGTTTTTTTCAGTGCCCCAGAGTAGATAGATCTGCTTCCAGTGCTTCATTACTATTCCTCCCTACTGCAGTTCACTGCAGCAATGGTGGGGGTTGCCTTCGTTATCATGCTTCCATCTCTTTTGCTGTTTTTCTCTATGTGGTCTCTTTATCTTTTGTTATGTAGAAGCTATTCAGTCAGCCCTCTGCTCTTCAGAAGGAATTGCTATATCAGTCGGAGTAGATTTAGTGTGTCTATGGTGGAGGTGAGTTCAGGGTCTGCTCACATCACCATCTTAGACTGGAACTCTAGGTAAAAGCTGGTGTCTTTTGACCACTGACATCCAAGTCCCCCACAAATACACAACAGTAAGTCAAAAATGAGGTAGAGGGCCTTAGATGGAATTTGAGCAAGTTAAGGGACCTTTCTTTATCTTCGTAGTACATTTACTTCATTGGGGAATTTATTTTTTTTCTCGATTTTTGTTAAGATTGTGTTGGATTCATTTGGGTTATTGTATGTAGCAGTTAGCACTGAGTCTGTGCATTTCAGATTGGAATTTACCACCACGGGATGATACATTCTGCTCTGGAGATATTTAAGTTGTTTCCAATTTGAGGCTCCTACCAAGATTCCTGCTACAAAGTACATGCCTTTTGGTGCACACATGTTATGTTGTCTTGGGAGAATACCTTTAAGAATTGTGATATCATAGGGTATTCATATGTTCAGCTTTAGTAGAGAGTGCCAAATAGTTTTCCCAAGTGGTATAAAAGTATGGAGTCCCAATGCAGCAAATGAGGCAGGCTTGCCAAGGCAGGCTAATTTGAGAGTTAAATTTTAGCCATCCTGGTGGGTGTGCATAGTCTTGATGACCAGTTAGCTTTAACATATGCTCAAATAAATTTTGGCCCTTTGGATAATTCCTTTTGTGCTAGTGTTTTGTGCTGTTTTAAAAATTAGGATTAGCTATCGATTTTAAATGGCTTCCTTTTATATTATGGATATGGATTCTTTTTTTATTGAGATGTAATTGGCATTTAATATGACAGTAATTTCAGATGTACAACATGACGATTTGATATTTGTGTACATATTGTGAATGATCACCATAGTATGTCCAGGTAACCTCTACCAGCATACATAATCACCAAGTTAGTTTTCTTAGGATGAGAACTTTTAGGTCTACTTTATTAACAGCTTTCAAATATGCAATACAGTTTTACTAACTATAGTCACCATTCTGTATATTGCCTCCCCATGACTTCTTTCTTTTATAACTGGAACTTTGTACCTTTTTTAAAAAATTTATTTATTCATGAGAGACACAGAGAGAGAGGCAGAGACACAGGCAGAGGGAGAACCAGGCTCCATACAGGGAGCCCCACGTGGGACTGGATCCCGGGTCTCCAGGATCACACCCTGGGCCGAAGACAGCGCTGAACCGCTAAGCCACCTGGGCTGCCCAACTTTGTACCTTTTGACCTGCTTCACCAGTTACACACACATACACATACCCCACTGCCTGTGTCAACCATCAGTCTGTTCTCTGTATCTAGGAACTTGGGTTTTTTTTTTTTTTTTCTGTAATTCCACCTATAAGTGAGAACATACAGTTATTTGTCTTTCTCTGTGATTTATTTCACTTAGTATAATGCCCTCAAGGTCACATCTGTCTTTTTATGGCTTAATAGCATTGTGTTCTATGTATGTGTGTGTGTGTGTGTGTGTGTGTAGATGTATATATAAAATGATTTAGAAGATATGTATTATAAGATATATAATAAAAATAATATGACATATTAAATATATAAGGACATATATATTAGAATATAAAACATGTTAGTGTATATAATAGGTAAACACCTTTATCAAATTTTCACATATTCTTTATTCCATGTTTCCATTGATGGATACTTAGGTTCTTTTCATTACTGGGCTATAAATACATAAATAATGCTGTAGTCAACATGGGGGTGCACATATCTTTTGAGGTAGTGTTTTTGTCTTCTTCAGAAGTAAAAATTGCTGCATCATATGGTAGTTCTATTTTTAATTTTCTGAGGAACTTCTGTACTGTTTTCCATGGTGGCTGCACCAATTTACATTTCCACCAACAGTGCACAGGGAATTCCCCTTCTCCATGTCTCCATGTCTTTTTGATAGCAGCTTAATAGGTGTGAGGTGATATCTTACTGGGGTTTGGATTTGCATTTACCTGATGATTTGTGATGTGGAGCACCTTTTCAGGTATTTGTTTGCCATCTGTATGTCGTCTTTGGAAAAATGTCTACTCAGATTCTGACCACTTTAAGTTTTTATTTAAATTCCAGTTAGTTAACATGCAGTATAATATTCCTTTCAGGTGTGCACTGTAGTGACCTAACACTTTGATACAACACCCAGGGCTCATCACAAGTGCCCTCCTTAATCTCTATCACCAATTTCACCCATCCCCCCCAGCAACCTCCCCTCTGGTAACTGTCAGTTCTGTAGAGTTAAGAGACTGTTTCTTGGTTTACCTCCCTCTCTTTTGTTCCATTTGCTCATTTATTTTTTAAATTCCACGTATGTGTGAAATCATGTTCTTTTTCTTTCTCTGATTTATTTCACTAAACATAATTTTCCTAGCCCCATCCAAGTCTTTGCAAATGGCAAGATTTCATTCTTTTTTATGGTCAAGTAATATTCCATTGTGTACATATACATCTTTGTCATTTCATCAGTCAGTGGATACTGGGGCTATTCCCATAATTTAGCTATTGTAGATAATGCTGCTATAAACATTGGGATGCATGTATTCCTTTGAATTAGTATTTTTGTATTCTTTGGGTAAATACCCAGCAGTGCCATTGCTGGATCATAGAGTAGTTCCATTTTTAACTTTCTGAGAAACCTCCATACTGTTTTCCAGAGTGGTTGCACCAGTTTGCATTCCCACCAACAGTACAAGAGGGTTCCCCTGCCTCCCTATCCTTGCCAACGCCTGTTGTTTCTTGTGTTGTTGATTTCAACCGTTTTGACTGTTGTGAAGTGATAACTCATTGTAGTTTTGATTTGCATTTCTTTGATGATCAGTAAAGATAAGCATCTTTTCATGTGTCTGTTATGATCTGTATGTCATCTTTAGAAAAATATTCGTGTCTTCTGCCAATTTTTAAATTAGATTATTTGTTTTTTGGGTGTTTGGTAAGTTCTTTATATATTTGGGAAACTCTTTATCAGCTATGCCATTTGCAAATATCTTCTCCCATTCTGTAGGTTGCATTTTAGTTTTGTGGACTGTTTCCTTCCCTGTGCAGAGGCTTTTTTGGTGTAGTCCCAATAGTTTATATTTGATTTTATCTCCCTTGCCTCAGGATACGTATCTAGAAAGAAGTTACTATGACTGATGTCAAAGAAGTTACTGCCTGTGTTCTTTTCTAGGACTTTTATGGTTTGAGGTCTCACATTTAGATCTCTGACCACTTTTTAAACATTTATTTCCTTTTGCTATTGAGTAGTAGGAATTCTTCATATATTTTGGATATTAAGCCCTTATCAGATACAGATCTTCCTTGAGTTCTGATGGAGTTGTGTCTTGTAAACCCACTGTAAGTTGAAAATAATGTTAAGTTGAAAATGCATTTAATACACCTAACCTACCAAACATCATTGCTTAGCCTCGCCTATGTAAATGTACTCAGAACACTTAGATTCACTTACAGTTGGACAAAATCATCTCACACAAAGCCTGTTTTATAAGAAAGTGTGAGATATGTCATGTAATTTATTGAACACTATACTGAAAGTGAAAAATATAATAGTTCTGTGGGTACAGAATGATTTTGTAAGTGTATTAGTGATTTACCCTCATGATTGTGTGGCTGACTGGGCCCTGTGGCTAGCTGTTGTTGCCTAGCATCACTAGAGCGTATAGTACTGCATGTTGCTATCCTAGGAAAAAATCAAAATTTAAATTCAAAGTATAGTTTCTATTGAATGTGTATTGCTTTTGTACCATTGTAAAGCTGAAAAATTTAAAATCAAACCATTGGATGTCAGGGACTGTCTGTATATGATTTGTAAATTTCTCTAAAGGTTGACTTTTTATTTTGATGGTTGCTTTGCAGAATCTTTTCGGTTTGGTGTAGTCCCACTGTTTTGCTTTCACTGCTTTTGCTTGGGATACCATATCCAAAAAATCATCACCAAGACCAATATCAAGGAGCTTACCATCTGTTTCCTACGAGTTTCTTGGTTCAGGACTTAATTAAGTATTTAATCCATTTTGAGTTAATTTTTGTGTATGATGTAAAATATTGGTACAGTTTCATTCTTTTGCACGTGGCTGTCTCATTTTCCCAATACGGTTTAATTGAAGAGACTGTTCTTCATTGTATACTCTTAGCTCTTTTGTCATGAATTAATAATACATGTGAGTTTATTTCTGGGTTCTCTATTCTGTTCCATTGGTGTATGTATCAGTTTTCATATTGGTAACATATTGTTTTGATTATTATATCTTTGTAATATGATTTGAAATCAGGGAGCATGATAATACCTTTTGTTTTATTCTTTGTCAAGATTGCTTTGGCTTTCAGAGTCTTTGTGATTTCATATAAATCTTAAGATTGCTCTGTTTCTGTGAGAAATGCCATTGGAATTTTGATAGAGATTGCACTGAATCTGTAGATTGATATGATTAGTATGGACATTTTAACCATATTAATCCTTTCAGTCCATGAGCACCAAATCTCTCTCCATTTATTTGTGTCTTCTTCAATTTCTTTCATTAATGTATTATAGTTTTCAGTGTACAATATGTAGTTTTCAGTGTATACTTTTTTGCATTTTGGGTTAAATTGCTAAGTATTTTATTTCTTTGATGCAGTTGTAATTGGGATTGTTTTGTTTTTCTTTCTGATAATTTGTTATTAGCATATACAAATCCAATGGATTCCTGTATATTAATCTGGTATCCTGTTACTTTACTGAATTCATTTATTCTAACCATTTTTTTGTGGAGTCTTTAGGGTTTTGTGTATATGATATCATGCTGTTTGCAAATAGTGACAGCTTTACTTCCCTTCTGATTTTGATGCCTCTTATTTCTTTTTCTTGCCTAATTGCTCTCACTAGGACTTAAATACTTTATTCTATACTAATATTGAATAAAAGTGGCAAGAATGGATATTATTGTCTTGTTACTGATCTTAGAGGAAAAGCTTTGAGCTTTTCACTAATGAGTATGATGCCAGCTCTCAGCTTGGCATTTATGACCTTTATTATGTTGAGGTATGTTTCTTCTGTACCCATTTTGAGAGCTTTGTATCATAAATGGATGTTGAATTTTGTCAAATGCCTTTTCTGAATTTGTTGAGGTGATCATATATATGCTTTTTATATTTCATTTGTTAATATAGTATATCACTTTGCTGGATTTGTGGGATATTAAACCACCCTTACATCCTTGGAATAAATCCCACTTGATCATGGTATATGATCCATTTAATATATTGTTGATTTCAGTTTGTTAGTATTTTGCTGAGGGCCTTGCATCTGTGTTCATCCGGGATATTGGCCTGTAATTTACTTTTCGTAAGGCATCCTGGTCCAGTTTGGGTATCAAGGTAATGCTGGCCTTAAAAAGTGAGTTTGGAAATGTCCTCCTCTTTTATATTTTCAAAGACTCATATTTAATTCTTCTTTAAATGTTTGGTAGAATTAACCTGTGAAACCTTCTTGACCTGGACTTTTGTTTATTGAGAAGTTTTTCATGACTGATTCTATGCCTTTACTAGTAATCTATCTGTTGAGATTTTTCTTTTTCTTTTTTTTTTTAATTTTTTTATTTATTTATGATAGTCACAGAGAGATAGAGAGGCAGAGACACAGGCAGAGGGAGAAGCAGGCTCCATGCACCGGGAGCCCGACGTGGGATTCGATCCCGGGTCTCCAGGATCGCGCCCTGGGCCAAAGGCAGGCGCCAAACTGCTGCGCCACCCAGGGATCCCCTTTATTTTTCTTTGATTCAGTCCTAGTAGGTTATCTATTGCTATGATTTGGTTCATTTCTTCTCGGTTGTCCAATTTTTTTGGTATATAGTTTTTCATAGTAGTCTCTTATCCTTTCTATTTTTGTGGTGTCATTTGTAACATCTCTTTCATTTCTTTTTTTTTTTTTTAAATATTTTATTTATTCACGAGAGACAGAGGGGGGGGGGCAGAGGGAGAAGCAGGCTCCATGCAGGGAGCTTGATGTGGGACTCGAACCCAGGACTCCAGGATTGCGCCCTGGGCCGAAGGCAGGCGCTAAACCACTGAGCCATCCAGGGATCCCCATCTCTTTCATTTCTGATGTTACTTATTTGAAACCCTTTTTTTTTTCTTGGTGAGTCTAACCAAAGATTTGTTGATTTTTGTTATCTTTTCAAAGAGCTATTAGGTTTATTGATCCTTTCTGTTTTTAGTCTGTTTCCACTCTGATCTGTATTATTTCCTTCTTTCAGCTAACTTTGGGCTTCATTTGTTCTTTTTTCCCCTCCTCTGGTTTCTTTTGGTGTTGGGTGTTAGAGATTTCTCTTGTTTTTTGAAGTAGGCCTATATTGCTATAAACTTGCCTCTTACAACTGCTTTTGCTGCATCTCATAAGTTTTAGTATGTTTATTTCCATTTATATCAGAGTATTTCTTAATTTCTCTTTTGATTTCTTCTTTGATCTATTGGTTGTTGAATAGTGTGTAGTCTAATCTCCACATATTTGAATTTTCCAGGTTTTTTTCTCCTCATAACTGTGATCAGAAAAGATGATTGATATGATTTCAGCCTTCTTAAATTTATTAAGACATGTTTTGTGGTCTAAAATATGATCTGTCCTGCAGAATGTTCCATGTACATATGAAAGGAATGTGTATTCTTTTACTTTTGGGTGAAAAGTTCTGAATATATGTTAAGTCCACCTGGTCTCATGTATCATTTAAAAAGGCCAGTGTTTATTGATTTTCTGCTTGCTTGATCTATCTACTGATGAAAGTGGGAGATAATGTCCCCTGTTATTATTGTATTGCTATCTGTTTCTCCCTTTAGGTCTGTTACTGTAGGCTTTATACATTTATGTGCTCTTAGATTAAGAGCATAAATGTTTACAATATTTATAAAATATATACAGATATTCTCTTGTTGGCTTGGCACATTTACCATTATGTAATACCCTTCATTATCTGTTACCGTAGTCTTTGTTTTAAAGAATATTTTGTCTGACCTAAGTATAGCTATCCCTGCTTTCTTTTGGTTTCCATTTGCATGAAAAATCTTTCTCTGTCACTTCACTTTCATTGTGTCTTGCCCTTCTTGTAAAATGTGTCTCTTGTAGGCAGCATATTGTGAATCTTCTGTTTTTATCCAGTCACTGTATGTCTTTTGTTTGGAGAAATATTTAAAGTAATTATTGACAGGTATATACTTGTCATTTTGTTAATAGTTTTCTGGCTGTTTTGTAATTCTTCTCTTTACTACTTCTCTTGCTCTCTGCCTTTGTGATTTGATGATTGCCTTCAGTGGTTTATCTTTTGTGTATCTACTGTAGGCTTTGCTTTGTGTTCAGCATGAGCTTGATATATAACAACCTCTTGACAGTCTTTTTTAACTTGCTAATGTAAGTTTGAACACATTCTAAAACTGAATTTTTACCCTCCCTACATTTTATGTTATTGGTGTCATACTTTCTTTTAATCTCATGTATCCCTTAATTATTGTACTATTTTTACTACCTTTTAATTTTAACCTTCAGAGTAGCTTTATAAGGGATTAAGTCACTACCTTTAGTACTTACCTTTACTAGTGAAAGTTAAACTTGGATATGTTTTCCTGTTACTAAATAGCACCATTTCTTTTCAGCTTAAACAAGTCCCTATAACATTTCTAGAATGGCCAGTTTAGTGGTAGTGAACTCCTTTTGCTTTTTGCTTGTCTAGAAAATCATTTCTCTCTCAATTTCAAAGGACACTTTGCCAGGTATTCTTGGTTGGAAGTTTTTTACTTTCAGCACTTTGAATATATTGTGCCACTCTCTTGTGGCCTGCAAATTTCTGCTGACAAATCTGAGAGTCCCACGGGGGTTCCCTTGTATGTTGTAAGTTGTTTTTCTCTTGCCACTTTTAAGAGTCTCTCTTTGTCTTTAACTTTTACATTTTAATTATAATGTGTTGTGCTGTGGGTCTCTCTGAGGTCATCTTTTTTGGAACTCTCTTGGTTTCCTGTCAGGATTTCCTTCTTTTTTTATGGCTGAATATTCCATTATATATATATATATATATATATACACTACAGTTTTTTCTCCATTCATCTGTCTATGGACCCTTAGATTGTTTCTTTGTGTGAGCTGTCATAAGTAATGCTGCTGTGATCATAAGGTGCAGTTACCTCTTTGACATAGTGTTTTTGTTTCCTTTGGTTATATTCCCAGAAACAGAATTGCTGGATCATTTGGTAGTTCTACTTTTAAATCTTTGAGGAAGTTTCATACTGTTTTCCATAGTGGTCATGCCAGTTTACAGTGTGGGCAACAGCTTTAAAATGAAAGAGGCCACGAGCAAATAAATAATTTTTGAGAATCACTAGTATTAATTATCATAGGCTAATAAGCCTTATAACTTAGCTTCATATTCAGCTGCTGACTCATACCAGGGGCACAGGGAAGCTGTCACGGCCCCCTCTTCCCAATACAACCAGCTGTTTCTTGAATGCCTGAAATTCTGTCAGTTAAGGCTTTCTCACCTCTAAAAAAAAAAGTGAAGTATTTTTGGGCAGAAGCACTCTCTCTGTCTTTACCTACTTATTAACTGTATCCTGTTCCCAAGCATTTACTGAGTACTTCCTGTATGCATGGTGTTCACTGGGTAGAGTAGTGGTTCTCAAACTTTTTTGCTTGCCTACCTCCCAAAACAATTTTGAAAATCTTTGAATCACACAGATTTAAAATTTGACAGCTAAGCTTTTGATAATAAATATACACATGTAGGGTATAATTTCTGATATACAAAAACTATTTCATTATTTAAATGTATACAAAGAAATCTAAATACTGTGTTGATTTGGAATATCATCATCTTTTAAAAATATACGGACAAGCTCTTTTTTAACAAATGGAACATTTACATTACTTTTCTCCTTGAGCCATTATGTCCCTTTCACTTGTCCCACAGATTTTTTTTTCTTAATGTCAGATATTTTATTGCTGGTGGTAGTACTTTACTGATCTTCACAAAAAAATAATGTATATAAATTTAAATTTACTTGAAAATTTCCTGTGATCATAAAGGCACTAAATGTTATGGATTTTACAGGATTGGCTGGTTATTACACCTAAAAACACACAGTTTATCAAACCAGTGAATATTTTACAATTTAATAACTACTAAGGAAAACAATAGTCTTGGAACTGTATTCTTACAATAGGATATATTGAGATAACAGTTTTTGCAATAACTGGTAAAGTAGTTACTTATTTCTGAAATGAAACCGGGTTCAGCATCCTGTTTTTGTATATTTACAGGTAAAAGTATCTGGAATGTCTTGGTCACAAAAAATAAGTGGGAATGGAAAGGATTTTGTTAAAGCAACATCATTCAATCCTCTGAACTCTTAAGTTCCAATAGTCACTTAGTAATCTGTCATCAGTTTGTTTTAAATACATGCTTTATTTTACAATTGTTTTAGATTGACAAAGTTAGAGATAGTAAGAGAGTTCCTGAATACTCCTCACCAGTTTCCCCATTGTAACATCTTCCATCACCCTGGTATATTTGTTGCAACTAAGAAACTGGCATTGGTACATTACTATTAAGTCCATCAATCTGTTTTTATAATGATCTCTCAGGTGTTAAGTCAATTTGATATTTCTCCCATTTTGTTGAAAGCACAGAATTAGAAACATCTGAGTAGTGAAAGGATTTGTCACCCAGCCTTTCCCTTTCTTGTTTCCTGGAAAGTATATAAAAAAAGGCTTACTAAGACTTGCCATGTAACTGTAGGTTATACCTTTCACTTTTGGGGTTCTCTTTCACTTGTCATATCTGGTATACTGAAAGAATTAGGAAAACCATAATAGTGACCATTTTAACCTATCTTTGCTAATGCCCTGTTTCTTGATAAAATGCTTTTTGTCTTAGCACTTATATCAAAACCTTGAAGCTTCAGATTTGGCTCATTTAATTTACAGAAAATATTCCAGGTTTGCCATTGAACTTAATTGTAAAAGTAGTCCTGCTTGTTAAAGCACTCAGTAAAACTAGAATTTTTTTTTTCAATGTAAGCAAAAATGTTAATGTTAATGAATTTGAATCCCTAAACAGACATGTAGACCTTGCCTTGAGTTGGTGGTCCAGAGCCTTCCTTAAAAGACGTGGCCATCTGGAATACCTCTCACCCCTGCTTTCTTGGTTTGCTCCCACTGGAACATCCCTCAAGAGTGATGTACTTTTTGATAAAAACTGGAGGGAAGAGAAAAGGGGAAGTGTCTAAACACAAACTACCATTGTTTCCACTATCTTTAGTCTATGATATATGTGAATACAGAACATCCCCACATGAGCAAAAATACCCATTTCTCATACCATCCTTATACTTAACAGAAATACATGAAAGACTGAGAAAGCCCTGTATCCCTATTCCCGTGGTGGGAGAGGGGGAGTGACATCCCAGTAATGAGAAGTGGGACACGGGTGGTAGTGCAAGGATATGTGGCATGAGACCATCACTCAGGGTAGATCAGTTTCAGGAAAAGTATATTAAAAGTTGGGGATTGGAAATTAATTAAAACTCTCTGGACAACATACCTTGCAGGACTCTTAGGAACGCCAGGGTATACATACTTGAATCTGGTTGGTACTGGGAAGAGGCCAATGAGCACGCTGATAACCATCCCACCAGGAGGGTGGGGAGTCCCCAGGGGCAGCAGGGCTTGCCAACAGCCACCATAGGGATCCTTCTTTCTCCAAGGCTGGTTTTCTTGAAGAACAGCTGGGTACCGTCTAACTCCTGGGCTGGGGGAAGGTTAGAGGGTTATGGAGTTTCGTCTGATTTTTGGCTCTTTGAGAACTTGTGATCAGGAAGTTTGCTTTTCCCCCTCAAACTTGAATAGTGAACAGACATCTAGAAAGCAAAGACCCTAATTAAGAGATATTTAGTTGGTCTAAATTTATGAAAATGTTGTTGTAGATTGTCACTCTGCAGTAAAATTTTGCCTTCAAGTATATTTTTAATACACAAAAAATTTATTTTGTAAAAATATTATATATTTTTTATGTATTACAAAGTGATAAAAATACAACTAATACTCTTCATCGAACTCTCGGACTTCACAGAGCTTGCGGCTCCCACTTTGAAAAAGGCCAAAAACTGGTTGTGCTTTAGTTTCCTATTTCCTCCAGGACCATGGGCAGGGCCTAGGAGCCACCTCCCTGTTAGAAAAGCCCAGATCCCTTTGGTCTCTGCCTGTGTAGCCTCATGATGACTCTTATCTTTGTGCAAGAAGAAGCAGGGGGAAGTCAGCAAGGCAGCCAGCGCGGATAGCACCACTGAGGGAACACCGGCCGATGGCTTCACAGTCCTCTCCACCAAGAGCCTCTTTCTTGGCCAGAAGGTAGGCAGATGTGCAGCCTCAGTCTGCTCGCGGCCCTGGGACAGACGGGTGGAGGCCACCTCTGCTGCAGGAAGGCCTGGGGATTCCCGGAGGCTACTCGTGGCCTCGTAGGTGTGGGTGGAGGAGAGGGTGGCCTCAGGGAGGGCCGCGGCAGGAACGCTGGGGGAACGCTGGGGGAGTCTGTCCGGGCAGGTGGGAAGAGGAGATAGTGGTGAAAAGAGAGAAGGCTATTCCTGTGGTGGTGTGGGGTGGGTTGGGTGGGGGGTCATTCAGGACAGCCTGGGCTTAGTCTGCAGAAGGAGCTGCTAATGTGGGATAAACTGGCTATTACATAGCCCTGGCCAGAGAAAAAGCCCAAAGTCAAAGCTGGGTTTGGCAAAGGAAAGGTCTAGCAGACAGCCCACTCACTCCGGTGGGCACTGCAGGCAGAGCCTCTGATCTGGGGGCGGGATTGTTTTAGACTTCCTTAGGTAATGGGTACACTGAGCCACCTCTCGACTCCTCAAACCAATCTTTTGTTTGTTTTAACCGTGGGCACTGTATTTTCAGCCATCCCAGTGATGCAGCTTTGCCAGGACGCCATGGTTTTGTAAAAGATGATTCACTTTTGCTGAAAATAAAAATGATGCAAAGGCTTTTAAGACCTGAGAGTGAGAGTTAATTGATATTTCTCTATTAACACCAAAAAAGGAGGGGAGGGGCTGGAGAGAGAGGGAATTCCGCTTCTTTTATTTTTTAAATCCTACATGAAAGAAAATTAAAGGCATGAATTTGACCTTCCATGTAAATTGCGCTGTGGCCAACAACTTGGTTCTGAAGCTGCATCATTTTTACAACCTCACTGTCAATTTTCTTTCGCATCTCAAGTGACACAGCCCTCCTGCTCCTGCCTTGCAAGTGCTCTTCCTCCTCCCCCACCCCCCTTCCTGTCCTGGTTGCACTCAGGCTCTCATGATGCAATTCCTGTGGTGGACCCTGTGTTCCAGCAAATAACCATTGCAGCTGACATTTTATAACCATTATCTGTATTTTTGTATGCATTTTTCAAAGGAAAAAAATAAGCAGCACTTGTCATCTTAAGGTCTGGGGCTTTGAAAGTTTTCGTTTAAGGTATTTTTGATTTACTTAAAAAATTTCAACTCAGCAGTGGAGGCCACCACCTGGGTCTACTTTCACACCCTTTAACATGTCCTTTGGGGAATATATTGGACGTTAATGTGAACCGTCATCCCAGTTGCCGTGGTTTGAACTTAAGTGTGAATACTCTCTGCGGTTTAGGAGCAGCTCCCGTGTGCTTCAGAACCTTGGTGCAGACCATTAGCTGGGCTTGCAAGCCTGCGAAGTAGGTAGAACAGTTCTGTCCCTCCCCCTCCCCACGGTCCCTCACTCTTTGCTCCATCCTACCTTTGAGTACCCTGACGCTGGCCTCTCCCTTGCCTGTGATCTTCTTGCTGCCTCCTGCCATCTACCCCAAAGCCAGCCTCCCATCAGAACTCCTTACCTCTTCTTCCTGGACAAAGTCATGTATTTGCACAATAGTGGCACTCAGACACACAAATGTCCACGTATGGATGGATGCCCTTTTGATCTTGGGATTGGGGTCTTGTCTGAGCTCTGCACTCTGTGAGCCCTAGAAAGGAGGTGGCTCAGGCTGCAGACAGCTTGCTAGTTCTGCTGCCACCAAGCAGTGCTGTCCTCTCCACCATTCAGGGCACACCTTGGTCTTCAGCCTCAGGGCTGGGTGCCACAGGCATAACAGTCCTAGAAGGTACAAAGCAAATACGGACTATTCAGGGCTGGGGAGACCAAAAAGCTGTAGAGAAGTATCGATACTTCATAGTAACCTACAGGGGTGTCATTTAATGTCATTTAAGAAACAGGAAAAGGGAAGGAGTAAACTTGACAGAGAAACTTATGTGCTGTTGGATGTCCTGACTTTGGAAGGGAGATTCTGAAAGGATTGAGCCCAACCCAGTGTAAAACAGCCAGCTGTCAGAGAGGGAGTTGAGTGCAGAACCAGGTGGACTGCCCACCTTCTTTCGCACCTTCACTACCGTGAGGCTGTGCCTCCAGGTTAATGACCTGAGATTCCTACATCCAGGATGAGGGACCCCCCAATTCAGTACTGCACGTGCCCTTGAGCAGTGTGAGCTATGTCTCCCCAGATGTGGTGGCGGGATAAGGCAGCATTTCAAGCCAGCCTGGACCTCAGTGTCAGAAAGTGTGTTATCAACCTTTTCTGGAACCCTGGGCCCCTGAGGTGTGACATGGAGCAAGTGTTTGTCATTGGGAGCATCATTTGCAGACAGTACTTCCTGGCCCTTTATTGGTTATGGCCGTGAAAGTCATAGCATGTAATGCAAAAGGAGCAAGAATCCTAAAACTGATGTGAATTTTCACACAAAGCACATTTTAAAATGGCATTATCACAGATGACAGTTTAGGCTCAGAGTTCTGGAAATGTCCTAAAGGGAGTACTTGAGAATGAAGAGTGTGTAGTACCCTGTACTCTCTGCATCTTTTTTTTTTTTTTCCCATCTGTACAGTGAAACCTATGCTTGGATCTTGCAAGCTAGTGATGGTAGAGAAAGGTGACACTGTGCCCTGCACAGCCCTACCAGGCCCAGTTGCTAAGCTACTCACAGGAGAAGCCGGCCCAAGGCTTAGGAGTCTGGGATCTCATTACTGTGGCTGCTGGCGTGTTTCACATACTCAAGTCTCAGGAGTCGTCATCCTTGTTACTCCACTGTTACCCAGCGTTCACACACATTGTTGAGTTATTTTCCAAAAGAAGACAGCGCTGTGAACGTGCCTTCATCAAATGTTTTTGCTTGGTGGTTCAACAGAGATTCGCAGCTTCCTTTCAGAGATTGAAAAACCTGACAGTTTTATTTCCCCCCCAGATTCTTCCAATGTGGACTCTACAAATCTGGGTCAGTGGCAGTAAATGATTTAAGGCTTTCTTTGTAGGGAGAGGATTTATTTGAGGTGGTAGAGGAGGCTGCATGACGAGACTATGAGTGAGTCCCAGGCTGTCCGCATTGTAACCACAGTTCTGTAGGCCGCTGAAGGCAGGGTCAGGGTATGTGGGTTTTCTCCCTTGCATACACACACACCCAATTCCCAAGGGCTGGAAAACTGGAAGGAGAGAGGGAGTGAGTAAGGCAGTAGTAAAGAGGGAAGGGTCGATGCTCTCTTTCTACCCTCCAGTTGACGATTGGTATCTGAGACACCATGAACAGTGCTGCCTCAGCTCCCGGGCCTCTGGCAATGCCCACATCTGTCCTTGTCTTTGTGTGACAGGCTCTAGGCTGAAACCCACCAGATGCCACCACCAGACCTGAGGCTTTGGTGAGAACTGAAGCTGGGGATATGTGCAGGGTGGGTGCCAGAGCTCAGATAAAGGAGCCCCTTCATCCCAGAGGCAGGGCAGGAGGGGGCTACAGAGCAAATGTGGTTCTCCCATCAGAGGCTACAAACAGTTTTGTTTTGTTTTGTTTTAAGATTTATTTATTTATCTATCTATCTATTTATTTATTTATGAATGATACACATAGAAAGAGAGAGGCAGAGACACAGGAGGAGGGAGAAGCAGGCTCCATGCTGGGAGCCTGACGTGGGACCTGATCCCGGGACTCCAGGATTGCGCCCTGGGCCAAAGGCAGGTGCTAAACCACTGAGCCACCCAGGGATCCCCTACAAACAGTTTTATGGAAAACCTCACTCTTTCCATCTACTTTGGTTGAAGTGGACTTATGACAGGAAGAGAGTTGCATTTTCTAGGGTAGCACAAGGAAATAGGACTGGTCCATCTTCTCCCTTCCTTGTCCATTATTAGGGCATGAAAGATACCAAAATTACAGGCTAGATCCAGCATGTCACTTGGATACCATTCATCAGTTAGTTTTATTTCCTAAAATTGAATTTTTAACAGTATGTAAGATAATAAGAGATTCCTGTAGCCAAGTAGGTCATGTCAAGGCACAGCCCACATGTCTGTCTAGTAGTTCTAAGCCACGGCTCCTTTCCTGCCATTGGCAGGCCGCCTCCCGAGCTGCAATAAGTGGTGGGAGCCAGCCTTCCTTCCAGCACAACCAGGTTGGCTCTGAGCCCCCTCAGGTCCAAGCGAGGCCAAGGGCCCTATTCCTGAGCTCTGGCATTTCTATTAGCCCTACTTTAAGAGAAGGGAGATGTTCATCTCACCACAGAGTCGTCAGGACGTTTGAGATTCACTTCCAACTCTGTGTGCCTGTAGCAACCCGAGCACCGTCTCAGGCATTGGGTGGCACTCAGTGTCAAGAGACAACCCACTATACCTTCCAGGAGCTTCTGCTAATGAGTTCACTCACGCGGAGAGAACAAGGACTAGTGCAGACATAATAACCACTAGAGGGAAGATGCGGGTATAGTAGAAAGATGGGCTCCAGTAGAGCCAGTAAGGTTAATCAGGGCCCAGAAGTGGGAGACGCTTGCAGGACCCTTGCTTGGCTAAGTCCCCTTCTCCCGCCTGCAGCCAGGTAGGACCCCTTCTGCTCTGTAACTGGCAGCACCCCTGGTCAGTCTCTACAGTGGCTAACCATCGGTAGAGACTTTTAGTTCCCCATACTGTGGTTTAATACGTCTTTCTCCATCGTTCCCAGTGAGAAGACAAAGAAGTGGTCACCTTGACCAGATTCTGAAATCATTAATGATCCTCCCGCCTCCCAGAGAATTAGACTAAATACGAGAATATTCACAGTTGCCCAGAAATCTTACTTGCCCCCACCCCCCTGCTCTGCCATGTGCTGCAAATGGGCCACGGGGCCCTTGCGGGGAGGAAGGGCTGGGATTTCTAGGACTGGCCATCCTCCCTCGTCCCACTAGGCCTGTTTGCATGTGTCCACCGGACAACAGACAGGATCCTGGTCAGACACCTGCACACATGGCCTGTTTGTACCTCGCGCTCACGGGTTCTTTTCTCCTGTCCAGGGGAGCTACGCCCTTTGTCCTTGATCATTTCACTGTTGGCTTCTGTCCACTCACCTGCCTGCCCCAGCTGAGCTGGTGCCCTTTTCTCTTTCCGAAGTGCCTGCAGCAGTTGTCCTCTGCCCTCCCCACACATTCTTTCCCAGACATGCACACACGGACTCCCGCCACCCCAGACACATGCTTTATAGTCCAGTCCAGAGGTGGTTTTTAAAAAATACTTCCAGGTATTTAACAGTGGCAAAACTGTTCCACGGCTCAGGCCCTCACTCTAGTGAGCACATAGTCAGAAAAGCAAGGCTCAGACGTGGGGCGAGGGAGACGTTAGCTAGGAATTCTCTTTGCTGGTGGTAGTGGCTCCCTATGGTGCAACATTCTGTGCTTCCAACAGTGGGGCATCTCTTGTCAGGAAGGTGAGGAGTCCAGAGCAAACTTGGAGTTCTCCAAGGAATTTGTTCTATTGGCAACCACTCTCTAGCTTCAGTACAGCCCTGAAGCTCCCCACCTGCCCCACTGCCCACCCCCACCCACCCGGTTTCTCCAGAGAGCCCATTCCCCAGGCAGAGGCAGTCTCCTGGGGTCTTCTCTGCTAGCTGAATCAAAGCCCAGGGAAATAGCTGATTTTCCATTGTGCTCGCAAATAGGAATTCAGAAGCATCTATACCATTGGAAAAAAATAGTGTGAATTTGAGAGATTTGAACATGGATATTTTTAAATAAGAAAGTCAGAGATACCTTAAAAGTATACTGACTCATACCACACTAAGTGAAGTGTTGCTTTCTCTTTTTTCTCCTTTCCCGTCCTCCCTCAACAATCTCCCACTACTTCATAGGGTAGGGTTTTGAGGTGTGGGGTTTTTTTTTGGTTGGGGGAGGGGAGAGGCAGGGAGTATTAGCTTAATCTGAATTTTTATAAACAGCATTTGCTTATAGATGCAAAGATGGGATACTTATGTGATACCATAATCAAACTCTTCACCTTGTCCTGAATCCTGACCTTCACTTGCCTTCCTGAGTACCCCCCCGCCCCACCCACACCCACACCTCTTCTCCCTGACCACAGCCCTGAGCACCCTAGCCCTGATGCTGGTCCCTTCTCTGCCTCTGTCCCGGCCACAGAGCCTGCACTACTAAGCTCCACTGTGTGAGGTCACCTCCAGGGGGCTTCCTAGGGATGTTGGTGGCTCCCAGCAGTGCTGGGAACCATTCCCCAGGGAGTCCCCATGGAGAAAACTTGTTCCTCTTCCATCTTACTACCTGGAAAGGGAGCGCACTGCCCTGTGCCAGGGGCCTAGCCCAGTCTTTCCCCAGCCATGTGACCAGGCTGATTTCCACAAGTGCTTTCTCACAAGGGATGAGTTTGGGTTGAAGCGGGTCTTTTTTTTTTTTTTTTTTTTTTTTTTTTGAGAATCTATGTGTTTCTGGAAATGAGAAATGTGGGTTTATGTTTTTGGTGCTTATAGAGTATCAGGTTTTCTGTTGGTTTGGTTTTTCAACAAAACATTTAGCCCCAGAAACTCAGTGCCTTGGCCAGGTTGCCACGAGCCTCCCTGCCAAGAGTCTGCACACGGCCCCCTCACCAGAGTGTGAGTGCAGACAAAGGCTCTGGCCCTGCTGGGCCCTGTGGCTGCAGGCGGCTCTTTCAGCCTAGCTCATAGTTGGTCCTGGGCGCCAGCTCCTCTGGGGACTGCTGAGGCATTGCTCTTTGGTGCAGCCGTTAGGAATCCATGTCACTGAATGCTAGGCATCTTAGAGCACACTTTGCTTCCTAAGAACAGGAAGGGAAAGGGTAGGGCCTGGGATAGTAGTCCTGGGTCAGCTAATTCCTCTTGCCCCTTTGACAGCTGAATCTAGAATTCAGGGCTCCTTTCAGCCAGAAGGTTGCTACAGCAACAGGATAACTGTGGGGAGGGAGGACATCCAGTGGCTCTTCAAAAAGAACCAGTTGGTTTCATGCTCATGAAACTGGGGGGAATCCTCAACCCAAGCAGGCCTCAGTAGAGTGAAACACTCGAAGATACACCCTGTCTCGTAGAGAGCTGCTGTTTCTCTTCCTGGCTTTCACCAGAACTTGAGCATTCCCTGACTAATAGGCATGTAAAATTAGATGTTACTAAGCAACAGACCATCTTGCTCCTTACCACCTCTGAGCAGGGCAGGGAGCCAGCCAGCCAGTAGTCAGGGTGATAGGGAGAGCTTTAAAGACCCACAGCCACTTGGAGAATGGCAGAGCTACTGGGACTTTCCCAAACCATCGAGGACTTGTGTACCATCCTGGGGCTCAAAGAAAGGGTCACACATAATGTCCCCACTCCGGCAGTGAGTCCTTGGATGCTGGGGCCTGACAGCTGCTATACTTGGTTGTCTTCAAAGGGAAGTGGATCCACCAGTCCACATGGCTTATGCCTCCTTTTTGCCCTGCCCCAGGTATCCCCCAGCAAGTCCTGGACCCTCAGCCTAGCTTCCTTCCAGCATCCTGAGCAGCACTCAAGTCTTGTTTGAAACGGATTTGTTTTAGCCAATGACGCCCCCTTCCCCTATGCACCCAGTGCACCTGGAGTGTCCACTGCCCTTCATCTGTATCCCAAGGCTCACTTCTCTGTGACTTCCCGGCTGTCCTGTTATTTCCCACCTCATGCTTTTCTTTTCAGCTGAACCTTATTCACAGTGAAATCAGTAATTTAGCCGGCTTTGAGGTGGAGGCCATAATCAATCCTACCAATGCTGACATTGACCTTAAAGATGACCTAGGTAATTGGGGATGGGGTTTGGCACCGCCAGCTGTCAGATGAAAAGTTATGGAACCCAGAATTTAGGCTCTTCATCTTCTCAAACATCAGGTGGACAAGGCAAATTCCCAAATCCAAGATGATCACATGAGGATAAATCCTGAATGTTTACTTGCTCCAAGCCATTTCAAATGGAAATGATCTGATGACGTCTTACTAAGTGCAATTGGCTACTTTCCCCTTGATTGTCAATACATCGCCATCTAAATTCTCTTCCATAATGATCATACTGACTGCTGGTTACTTGGGAGGGATTTTTTTAAAAATGTGTTTGGTTTTTTTTTAGAACTGAAAAATCTCAGGTTGCTACAAAATGATAGTTTCTCCATTTAAGCCTTAATCAGAAATGACAAAGCATGAACGCACTTGAAAAGGAAGACAATTAAACTGCATCAGTATATCGTTGTCTTTAATCCACCAGCAAATTGGTTTCCCCCAAATTGACCATCTACTGTCATTTCCTCAGTTTTCCCTACAAACTGAAAACAGTATATGACTGCATGCCAACTTCATGAATTGTTTGATTAGAGGATGATGATAAACAGGACAGCCTCTCTTTCTGAGTGAGTTCCTATGGGGGGAAAACTCTGCCCCAGAGCCATGCTGTCTCCACGGCTCAGGGCAAGCTCGGGGTGTACCCATCAGGTGTCCCGTTCTGTGGCTTGATCTTGGTACAGATGAACTGGCAGCTCAGGGAAGGCTCCTGTCCTCTTAGTTTTGAGCCTCGCTGGGGGCAGCAGACTAACAGATGCCCACGGATGGAGCCTCCTGCCCAATGCTGCCCTATGTATGTTTTTTTAAAGCCTTTTGATCCCCTTTTGCTACCTTTGTCAGGTGGCAGATTCTTTTACCAGCAGAGATGCTCCTTCTAGAGTCCAGGCCCGACCCACACAGACTGGGTATGATAGTGGGCTGGAAACATGGGAACCAGGTCTCAAGAATGCAATTGCGTGAACTCATTTTCCAACCATATACTTTCTTTATACAGATGTTTTCTTTAAAAAAGAAAAAGCCACAAGCTAGAAAAAGCAGGGATCCTATCCAAAGTATATTTTGTACATAAAATACATGAAAATAAGATTGACGAGAATAAATGGTAGACCTGGAAAAACTGTGACACGCTGAGGGGGAATATAAAGGCAATTCTCTATGCACACATACTGTTTTCTTGGTTTTTAAGAGATGTCCCTTGAAGGCAGACAAAACGGTGAATGTCCTGAGAATAAAACTCCAGCTCTGAAAGTTGCTGCCGACAAAATGGAGAAACTTGTTGTTGTGGTTGGCCTGATGGTCCACATTTTTTTTAAAACAGATGCCATGTTTTAGTAGTCTTCTCAGTGGGGTGCCAGTTTTATAGGTTTTTGCGAAGTGAAATGGGGCATTCGTTGTTTTGTTATTTCTTTTAATCTTTGGAAATGATCTCATGTGTGTGTTTCTCTTTTTTTGGACATGTCATTCGAATGTTTGATTTAAACATGTCACATTTGATATTCCTCCTCCTCCTCCTCCTCCTCCTCACCCCCATCCACATGTGCGCACACTTCGTGGACTGATTGCCCCTTGGGCTCATATGTTGGAATCGACCAGGTAGGCCAGCCCTGCCATTGGGGCATTAGTAAATGTGCCTGTGCGTGGGTCTCGGTCCAACACAGTTGATATACATTTGTTTACCTGTTATAGTTGCAAGTTGTACAGGCTGACATTGCCTCGATCGACAGTGATGCTGTCGTTCACCCGACAAACACTGACTTCTACACCGGTGGTGAAGTAGGTAATGCCTAGCCGGGTGCTGCCGAGAGTGTGTGTGTGCATGGTCAGTCGGCCGCCGCAGACAGCTTGATCCTTTGACAGCTATGCAGGGCTGCATTCATTTCACACTTCCAGCTGTCCTGACCTCCCCACGGTCTCCCATCCCTGGGCTGTGACCACGAGAAACTACAGCTAGCTGTCAGCCAGGGTGCATCATGCAGCTCCCAGATGGGCACACTTCTGGTTTGGAAACTGGTTCAGCAACATCATTTCAGCATTTGCTTCACGAGGCACAGCTTTGTTGGAGACTGGGTTCACCCATGATTTCCGCTGCACGGGGGATGCAGCCAGGTGGGCTGAGTGGCTTCCCAGACCACTTTGGTGCTGTCTGCATGGGTCTCTGCCCTGCCCCCACCCCCACCCCCACCCCCACTTTGGTGTCAGAGGCATGCTTTCTTCAAGATGGTCTTAAAGCCTCAGGGAACACACTGGGGTTCTCAGACCTTAACTGCATGAATATCACCTCATGCTGATGTGGGGCCCCCAGACTTCTCGAGACACACTCTCCTAGACCCAGAAAGCCCCTTCCTGTTCCCTGCAGCTGACATGCATCCTCATTTGGCTTGTGGCACTCACCAGCTGAGGGTGCAGTGAGGGAGAGAGAGGGCCAGGCTGGGGCTGAGCAGTGCAGCTGCAGACTTGCCACAGAGTGTCAGAGAGTGCCCTGCTTTACAAAGATGCTGTGGTGCTTATGTGAGGAAGGGGCATCCTGATGTTTTGGCGAAAAGGCACAAGGTTGGAGCTAGTTGGAAGGAGCTTAAATCCCAGCCTTGCCGTTACTGGTTATGGGGGCTGGGTAAGTTACTTAACTCCTCAGGGCCTCAGTTTTCCTACCTATGAAAGAGTGATCACGATGAGCATGATGTTCAAGTAGACAAAGCACCTTGTCTTGTGCCTGCCCCATGGTCAGTCCTTCCTGTCTGGCATCTATTATTTGTCTGGCATCTATGGTAGATGAGCTCGTCCCAAGAACAGCACGCTGGCTGTAGATTTGAATGTCACTTTCTCAAGTGGTGCCCTTTCTAGTAGGGGCAAAAGTGAAGTCATCCTGAAGGCTGAGGCTACCAGGATTTTCCTGAGCGTCCCAGACACTGGAAGTACAAAAAGTTTAGCAATCTCCGAGGCTGTCCAGTACTGTTTAGTGTCACTAGCAAAGTCTGCTGTTCGCAGTCTGCCCTAGCCACTGCTGTTTGGGCTGATTGCTCTCCTGGGCATTTTGGATCTCAGACGGGGATGAGAAAGACAAACTGGACGGGAAGTCCGGATTCGCTAAGTCTCCCAGGCCAAAATGAGAACGGGCTGTAGGCAATTAAAATAAACTCCACTTTCACAAGATTTTGGAGGAGTTTAAGAGCTCCTAAGTCAGGCAGCTTAAGAGAAAGATACTCCCTTTCTTAACCAAATGAAAGCTTGATGGGAGGGAAGTACTTATTTGGAGGAAAATAAACAGAACAGCTAAGGGCTTATCTTCCTGCCAGGAGCCACTAAGGCCTGGGGTCATCCTGCCATCCAGGATTTGGGGTGAAATGGAAACTAGCAAACTTCCAGTGCAAAACTATCTTCCCCATGCCCAAGGAGAAGAGAAAGCCCACCTTTCTTTGCTGGGGAAGGCATATGTTCATGCAACACCAGGAGGTAGAGCTAGAGGCTTTGAGATGGGAGCAGGAGCCAGTTTTGGGGTAACAGGCAAAGAACCTGCCCTTCCCAGGAGTCTCCTTGGAATCGTGACAGTGCTAATACTTACCCCTGAGATGGGCCTGCCCTCCCCGCACTTAGATGTACAGGGCAGGCACCAGTAGCCTCGGTGACATGTCAGTAATCTGGCTCTGAGAGTTTGCTTGAGGTCACGTCGCCGTTGCTCACAGACACTGTCACAGATGGACAAGAAGCTCAGCAGGGTCCAGATGGCTTGAGTGGCCTAGGAGGACCCTAAATGACTGTGTCAGAACCCAGGTCTTCCAAAGCCCACCTCCGTGCTTTTTCTCCGTGAACCAGTCCAGACTAGTACTGAACCCACTAATCTTTTATGATACCAAAACAATGACAAACCAGACTCAGACGTGGTCTCAATTGGTTCCAGCTCCCACTCTGGTATGTGAGAGGGGAAAAGAGGAAGCTAGGACATGACCACTCCATCTCCCCCATTGGGTGTGAATTCCTGAGCCCCGAGACTGCTGGAAGAAGGAATGCCAGTGCAGGAATGCTTAGCCCCATGATTAACTCTTACCCATCACAGTTCTTTCTAACAGTGAAATAGACCACAGGCTTAGCCTGACGTTTGTCCAAGCCTAAATTCTCGCTCAGGCTGTTTTGAACACTGATACTTATGCCTGCTTTCTAAGCATGAAATAATGTTCTTGTTCTCATGGGAGTAACACATGTTTATGCTTGGGGGCAAAGAAGCCAATTGCTTTATGATTAACCCTGAAGTGAAGCCTAAAATGCCAGAGTCTTACCTTATGAGTGTTGACAATACGGTTGAAATGGGCCTGTTTCTTGTTACAAAGTACACGTGTGTCTACATGAACATGTGCATACATATGTGTGTGTAGGGGTCCAGTCCTGATGGGGGTGATTGCCTGCAACCTAGGGTTCAGTTTTTAAGTTCGGGAAATGCATTGAGTGTATTTTAACGTGCAAATTTTCACTTCTAATTAAAGCAAGATTTAATTATAAGTAAGAATTTTAAAGTAAACACTCTTCCTAAGATAAAACACCTTTAATTATAAATCAGCCCATTTTCTTAATACTGTAGACTTGAGAGAGGAGTTGGTAGTACCAGTACAATACTGATTTTCTTTTATCTTCCAAATTTCTTAGTGCCCCCTCCCCTGCCCCCCAGGCGTATGTACAATAGAGAACTCAGCCCTAAGATAGCTCTGAGTAGAGCAGCTATGCTTCCCTGCCTCAGGCCTGAGAACAGGTCAGGAGGCAAGGCGTGGTGGGCGGTAGTGTTTGGGACCCTGCAGGTTCAGACTCAAGATCCATTTTTCTCAGTTGCATGCTATTTTGAGTGAGCCTGTAATTGGGCCTCACTCCTCCGGGTTGTATCCTCCAAGTGTGCACTCCCTGCAAGATGGAGGTGCCCGTGAGGCCTGACCCTGCTCCCTGATGCCCACTCCAGCCACCTCCCTGATGCTGGTCTTTGTCAGAAATGTACTACAGCTGTCCCAGCGGTTAGAAGTCTCTGGAGTGGAGGTCTTTTCTCTCCTGACTCCTCTGCCATGTAAAGCACCTGTGGCTGCTTTCTGAGACAGGTAAAGGCATGAAGGTGGTCTCGGCTAATGAGGGATGCTGGACCCCACCCCTAGCATCCCACGCTAATCTCTCCCCAAAAGCCCGGCCTTCACTTAGAGCTCTGCAGGGGTGACGGCCTGCTGGTGAGGTTTGTTCACGCACCCCAAACTCCCTGCAGCGGGCTGGCACACAGGTCAGGGCCTGCCGTTACCGAGGTGCTGATTTGTGACTGTGCCCCCACCATGCGCTCCTCTTCCTCCTCCTCAATACTTCCTGGGGTTAGTGCACACCTCCTCAGACCTTGTCCCGGAAGGGTGACTCCAAAGAGAATTTGGGCTGGCGCACTCTGATGTGCCCTGACACATACTACCAGGTGCTAAGTGCAATGTAGAATATTCCAAGATAAATGGTGAATCTTAAGGGGAGTATTTTATCCTCTTGTGAGGAAAAGTACTTTAAAATGTGCAAAACTGATGAATCAGAGCTTAAGGAAGACTGAGACCCCATTCTGGCCAAACCTAAGAGGATGATGTTTTCACTCGGTTTGAGCGCTGCTTGCTGTGCCACATGAGGCACTGAGTCAGCAGATGTCAGAGGGCTTGGTAAGGTCGTGTGGGCCCTCGGCTTTCATAGCAGGAACGGAATACTGAGTGAGATTGCTAATTCCAAAAAAGGTGTGCTGCCTACCTCACTGGATTTAATCTTGAAGATCTGGCCCTGAACAGTTCAATCACCTTCCTTTCACATGGTACAAGGTCGCCTTTAAGCTCTGCTTCTGAGGTTGCCTTCCTTTACCTAAAGTGATTCTCAGTCATTAGTGTGATGAAGGAAATACTGTCTGAAGCCATTTTTTTGTTTTTATTTTTTTTATTTTTTTGTTTTTATTTTTTTTATTTTTTTGTATTCACATATGATGGCAAAGCTGCAAAATAGGAACGAAGCACACTAATAGTGCTGGTCCAGAGGTGGCCAAATGTGAATGCTTTCTTCTGGGCCTGCTGTCAGGGGGAAACCTGGCTCCCTGATGGGAGCATGGTATCCTTCCCCCAAAGCCTCCTTATTTGGGGGTTCTCCCCAGAGACAGAGAAGAACATCTAGGGGAAGCATGAGCTCAGAAGCCAACACCATCTGGTTTCTCAGGGCAACAAATAACATGCAGAAAGGCATGCTTGCAATGAATAGGCATGTCCCATGTCCCTCACATCTCTGGCATACCCAGGATTACCCCGAGCCACTCCCAAAAGTGAGACAGAAGAGACGGCTCAGTGGTAATTGGCCACTGGTGGGTCCTTTGTAAATACCACTTTTTACAATTTAACCAAAGCTTGGTTCCTGTTTTGCAGCCGTATGGAAATTTAGTTGGTCAGATCATTTGAAGTATGTAATCACCTGACATGCTAAGTGTCTGTGTGTGCCCCAAGACACAAGAAGGGCAATCTGACCTCACCCTGTCCTTGTCTAGGAAACACGCTGGAGAAGAAAGGTGGCAAGGAGTTTGTGGAGGCTGTTCTGGAACTCCGAAAAAAGAACGGGCCCTTGGAAGTAGCTGGAGGTGAGCTGGGGAAGCACCCTGCTTATCTGGGTGTGGTTTGTGCAGCATCAGGAGAACCAGGTTCTGAGACCTCTTGGGATTCAGAGGTGCAGGTCATGCAAACCTGTCTCCCTAGCTGGAGCCCCAGGGACTCCTGTCAGCTTTACAACTTGGACTTGCCACATGCAAGCTGTCGGCGGGAAGCCTAAGGGTTGTGAAAACCGCCTTTCCAATTTTTTTCTTTATTGCTCAAAATAGCTTTTAAATGTTTGATGTCTAGACCTCTAATTTTAAGGAATTACAGCAGCCCACTTTGGCAAAGCTAAGAGCCGAGAATTGTCGATAGTGATACTGAGCCATCTGTGGAAGTGCTGGGGAGAAATGCAAATTAATCATTTTCATTCAGCCATCTGTGTTTTCCATGGGAAAAATAAAAATAGACATTTTTCATTTGCCCATCACACCTTTCCTGATACCAGGGGTAAGAAAATGACTTGGAACCTGGTATAGGGAGAAGGATTGCAAAGAGCTGAAGGTAGATCCTTCTTTCTGCTGCTGGCCTGGATTTTGAAATCTGAGGTGGTCAGTAGGATGTGCAGGACAGATGGCCTCCTCCAGGGCCTGGATGTCTAGTGGGGTGAGGCCCGGTTCATTCCACCAGCTGTGTGAGGACAAGCCAAACTTGTCCTTGCTTGGGGCCCCAGCTTCTCTTCATGCTTGATGGTCCCCACTACCCATTCTTTTTTCTTTTTTTAATATTTTATTTATTCATGAGAGATAGAGAGAGAGGCAGAGACATAGGCAGAGGGAGAAGTGGGCTCCACACAAGGAACCTGATGTGGGACTCAATTCCAGGATCCCAGGATCATGCCCTGAGCTGAAGGCAAATGCTCAACCACTGAGCCACCTGGGTGCCCCCGCCCCCAATGCCCATTCTCTCTTGTAGATCCTATTTTTAAAATGAATATTAACTACAGGTGTCAACAGTTACTATGTGACTGCTACACAATTCCTCTCAGAGGGCACATCAGTGACCCTCTTTCCCCAATCATCCTTTGCTAGGCACAGAGCCTGGGGTGGAGAGTAGGGTAGCATTCCCTCTGCTGATCTGTGCCTTTGATCTCTGCCCTGCCCAACCCCGTAGCCAAGCTTGGCTACGAAGGGGTATCAGGGCAAGTTATGTTTCCAAGCCCTTCTAGGCATTTCCACCAAAGTCCCATATGGAACAAGGTAGGACCCTTGTGTCATTAACTACCCAGCCAGGGGCTCCTGGCCTTTCCTCAGTTCCTTCCTGGCACCTCTCTGTGCCAGCCCAGAGGTCCTTCCTTTGGGGTGACCCCCAGATGGAGATGTGACAAGAGGCACACTGGTGCTGCCATGTTCCAAACTCAGCTGGTGACACTGAGCCATGGCTGAGGCAGACTCATGACAGTTAGCATGGCTCAAGACCTGTGCACCTGTTTTCATAATATATTTCATTCTTGATATTAAGATCTGTTTCACAAGATTGTTTTAAAATATTTTTAAACATGCAAAGGTAGTAACATAGCCCTGCTGCACTGTGCGCAGGTGTATGATCCCTGTTGGGGTGGTTCTTTCCCGTCCTTTCCCACGCATCGTTGAGCAGTGACTTCTCCTGAGGACAGACCAGTGTGTAAACCCCGCAATCTCCCATTGCCTGCGGGTCAGCCCTTCTGCCCAATCAGTATCTGCTATGGTCAAAACCTACTTTGAAGCCCTCCCCCTGAGGGCGGTTCTTCACCAAACCACAGTGGTGGTATGGAGACCTCAGTGTGGTCTTTTACAGAAATAGAGCACACAGCCCTCCCCAGACCCAGTGACCCGGAACCGCCGGCTTTGCGGTGCATCTTTGAGGAAGGGAGTTGTAGAACATGTTCTGGAAGACCCTGAGTTGACCTGTTACCCTTGCCCCGGGGGATGGAGGGATGGTGGTAGGAAGGCAGCACACCTGAGGCAGCGTGGGCATGTGTAGCTGGACCAAGCAGCTCTTCAAGACCAGAAATAAGCGTATTGTGGAAGAACGGTTTATTTCTGTCTATGCTAAGGGGGATCAGTGAGGGAGAAGAGGAGCTGCCAGCCTTGTTGCTTCAAGGTTCATTAAATGGAGATAATTAGGAACTATCTGTTCCTCAAGTACACCCCTCAAGTACACTCCACTGGAGAAATGGGGCTTGGAGATCCCAAAAGGTAAATCTGAGGGTGCAAAGGGTCTGCCTCCAGGAGGATAAAGAGGGGGATCCCTATAATCGTGGCTAAAGTTCCTGTCAGTGACGTGTCCTCATGCCAGCTCTCCAAGTGCTGGGTCTTGGCCCGGTGTTTCCCCTGAGAAGACTAGCCATGGAGCAACAATTTGCACTTGGAGCTGACCTCAGAAGCACAACCAGCAGGCAGGTGCAAGATACAGGGGGAGCCCAGGAGATGTGCTACAGCTGGAGGGGTCTGCATTGGGCATCTGGGGCCCTGTGCCTTGCAGAGGGACAGAACTCACTATTCCTGTCTCGTCCCCTCCAGCTGCTGTCAGTGCAGGTCATGGCCTGCCTGCCAAGTTTGTGATCCACTGTAACAGTCCGGTGTGGGGTGCAGACAAGTGTGAGGAACTTCTGGAAAAGACGGTGAAGAACTGCTTGGCCCTGGCAGATGACAAGAAGCTCAAGTCCATCGCGTTTCCATCCATTGGCAGTGGAAGGTAAGTGCACACGGCCTGTGGTGTCATTAGTGGATGTGCTCAGTGGCATATTGAGCCCATTGTCGTGGAGGTCTGGAGGTTGCTTCCAACCCCCTTGCTTTAGTCAGAAGACCCAAAGCCAGAGATAAGGAATAATACAAACACAAATGTCCGAAAGTGACCTCGGGGTGTACTAGGACCATCAGAGATACTGGCTTAGATAGTGAGACACAGGTGTGGGGTGAGTGGGGAGGATAGGGGAGGTATGAATGCGGGGATGCTTGTCACAAGAGGCCCCCCCCCCCCCGAACCCCAGCATTCTCTGAGCAAAGCCCTCTGCCTCTTCCCTTTGTTTTCCCAGGCATCCTTCACTTTCCCCACACCTGTGCTCTCTGCCTCTCTGTCCTGCTGTTTCACTGTGAGGGATGGGCCTGAGCAGGCACTTAAGTACCAAACAGGGCTGGGCCCAGCCCCCTCTGGGTGTATGCTCGGAGAGAGGAGAGGGCCTTGGGAGCTCCATGGCATGTGGAAGAGGCTGTGACCCACTGCCCCTCCCATCACAGGGTCCTCCCTGCTGCATACCTCCAGAAGGCTCGCAGTCTGGATTGGGCCCCGAGGTGATGGGAAACTGGCCTGCAGAGGCTGCAGTGGGGATATCTTGGGCTTGAGAACGGCCACAACCTGGGGCTCTCTGTACTGGCCGTGGCTGTACCTGGGGCATCCCATCCAGAGCACACGGCTCCTTGGGTCAATCCCTCAGGATTAGGCCGGGCTTTAGGTGACAGCACAGTGACTTTCCTTGACACCACAAGCTGCACCCAGTGAGCCTGAGGATCAATCCTCAAACCCCTTCCTTGCATTTATAGCAAGCTCCTCTTTTCAAAGCACTTCCCTTCTGAACCCAGGGGGAAAATAGAGAGTGGAGCTTGCTCTTACCGTCTTGGCCAAGCTTTGTAACTGCCTTCCTGAACGCTGCTGTCACTGAGTTTCCACACCTGCAGTCACAGAGCTGGCCCTGGGCAGGCTTCCTGTCCTATGACCCGGGGAGGGTGGGGGGTCTGCTCAAGCAGAGCTTTGACACTGCACCCAGGAGGCCTTTCCCACAGGCATGGCCACTGGGCCCCAGGGCTTTCTGTGGCCTGCAGACATTGTGTAGTGCTGCCAGGACTTACCAGAGGACTGAAAGGGGGAAGAGCTGTGGCTAGAGCCTCTATCAGCGGCAGATGCTCCCAGGCGGTGGGTGTCTCCCCTTCCCGCTCCTGTAGTTTTGAGCAGCCAAGCCATCCAGTACCGGGTCCTACTTTTGCAGTCCTCGGTGCCAGTACAGTGAGCTCTGTCCTCTGCCTTACTAGCAAAAGGCAGCTGCCACATTCCCACATATGTGTGGGAGGAGAAGAACCCTCGAGGAAAGCTCATGCCAGCACCCCTCCCTCACGCATGCCTACGCTCTCCCTGCCCTGTATGCCGAGTGCCACTTTACTGCCAAAGTGAGGGATGCCCACCCATTGGTTTGGAGTGTCATCTGTGCTTCCAGTCACTACGGTTTCACATTCTGTTCTTTTGCCAAAGGCCGATGTGGAATGTAACTTTAAAACACTATTTAAATGCCTCTTAAAAGTGAAAGGAGATAGAGCATTGGAAGCTCCTTGGTTGGCTCCTTATCCTGTCAGGACACATGGCAAAGAAGCAACCCAGCAAGCACCGCCTGGCTTACACTTTCCCCCAGAAGTAATAGGTGCCAGAGTCCATTCAAAACCATTTTGGACAAAGTGCTTGTGAACCAGAGCGTAAGTAGCCAGCTTCCTGCATCCCCCATCTCCCCTTTGGCACTGTGCTGCTGTGTGACCCCAGCTAACCAGGTTAGCCTCTCTGTCCTGCCTTATCAGTGAGCGAGGCTCTGGGGACTGCCCTTCCTCACAGATGGCTCCGAGGCTCAATTAGTGCTTCGGATGCACTTTGATCTGCTCTGATGAAAGGTGCTTCCGAAGAAAGAAGCAATAGGAGCCTTTATTGGAGGTAATAATTTCATATGGCTATTGGGAAACTTTTAATTGAAGCATAAAAGTAATTCTCTACGTTTTTCATGGAGTAAAAAGTTTTTTAAAAACAATCAATTGAAAGCTTTTAAGAGGGCAGAGTGCCAAAGGCAAGCACATGTGCACCAGCCATCATCCCCACATCTGTCAGGCAGACCTTGCCCCACAGAGCCATGTAAACAGCTGCCCTGTCTTTCATGAGTAAAGATTGGGATTACACCAGAGCCAGCCTGTAAATCACAGTGGGTTTTAGGAGGGGAAATAAAACAGCTTGTTTGTGGCATCCAGTGTCTCCGGCATAAAAGTCATGTTGGAATTAAAACAATATAAATGCAAACATGTTGGTAAAGAGCAGTGGGAACACTTTCTCTCAGCCAAGGCCCAGCATGTGGAGAATGACTGCAGCCTCACGCCCCCTCCGCTGGCCCACTGGCCCCAGGGCCAACCGTCAAGCCCCCTAAAGGTGAAACCCTGGCCTCGGGGAAACCACCTCTAGCCTCTGGATATCCTGTCCTTGGTCACTGCGGTCACGGTATTTATGGATACCTACACTCTCTCAGCTCAGTTTGACATTCAGGGACGGCCTGTCTCTGGAGGGGTGGTATAAAGGGAATAGGAAGTTTGGGGTTTTGATTAAACTCTCTTTAGATTTATGAGCTTAAAAGACCAGCCAGTTTGTGTTTTTCAAGCTACCATTTATGGGTTTTGCTTCAGTCCCATGTACTGTGCTAAACCCTCAATCTGCATTATCTCTCAACACCACCACCAGGTGAGCACTGTCATTAATTCCACTCAAAGCAAAAACAGCCCAAAAGATGAAAAGGGTTACCTTACTCAACGTGACACAGCTTGGACTGGGTAGAGCCAGAATTTGACTGGAAGTCCTTGGCATTAGTGTTGGGGAGATGAGGGCACATGGAACCTCTTCCTCCTGTCTCAATTGGTCAACAGACCCCTTTTGCCCTCCACTGGATGATCACCTCACTACCTGAGTGTACTCTATAGAAGTGGATTCTAGGGAACCTTGGAAAGGAAACTGCACCCTGGAATGCTCTGACCTGCCTAGGCCTAGCCCTCAGCCTCCCTCCACCCTGAGAATGGGCCATTGAAGAGAAATAGGATGGAACCAACCTGAAGGGGGAGGATTAGTTATTAGCCTAAAAACACCCTGGAGCAAGAGAAGAGGTCACAGTGGGCTGTGCCTATACCCTCCAGAACTGTAGCCCACTGCTCTCAGCTGGCAGCCTGGTCTTTACCTCCGAAAGGAGTGGCCTTCAGGTGGGGCAACTTGACCAAGGCAGTTTCTCCAAGCTACACAGAACATGGGAAAGTGCAATGCCCCAGGGATCCCTGGGTGGCACAGCGGTTTGGTGCCTGCCTTTGGCCCAGGGCACGATCCTGGAGACCCCGGGATCGAATCCCACGTCGGGCTCCCGGTGCATGGAGCCTGCTTCTCCCTCTGCCTGTGTCTCTGCCTCTCTCTCTCTGTGTGTGACTATCATAAAAAAAAAAAAGTGCAATGCCCCAGGAGCACAGTGTGAGAGAGACCCTTATCCTAGCAGAAACGTGACTCCCAGGAGCACAGACACTTTTCCAGTGTCACGCAGCCTTCCAAGCCATTCAGCTCTACACTCTCCCAGACTGCCAGGACCATTAGATAGGTGGACCAGTCCACCTCAGACACCAGCGTCCATCTAGAATCCACCTTTAATCCTACCCTGACTTCACAGGCAAGCTCCTGAAATCTGCCTGGCCTCCCTCCCAGGACATAGCTTCTCCCCACAGGATTCTCCAGTGTCCCCGATCAGCCTTTTTCAACACTGCTCTGGGCCCATAGTCCTATGTCCCTGTCAGAGCCAGCCCTACAGGGGAGCTCAGCGGTAATGGGGATGCCTGGTGATGCCCCATCCATTATGTGGGGGCTCATGAGCACTGGGGGAACTTCAGCGTCATCTGTGATGTGGCCTTTGTGAACCAAGAATCCCTGTCATCCAGGTGGAATGGAAAGAAACAACCAAGATGTAGTTCCCAGCTATCACTGACCAGGCTGACCCAAAAACACTAGATAAAGAAAGCCTGTGTGGTCCCTTGTACCGGTCTAGGGAAGCTGAGGCCTAGGACACTGGAGAAGGGCTGTTCAAGACAACTGGACTGACATCAGGGGAAGCTTAGACATCCCCTTAGTCTGCTCAAGGTCGAAGAGAGTGGCTGCAGGGTAACTTAAGGCACATGCTGTTCTCACAGTCCCTGTGGGGGCCCAAGTGGGAAGAGGAGGGACACGCACCTCTTGGGGACATCAGCATCCCTGGTATCAGCCTCTGTATCCATAAGGTGCCATTGTCCAGGCATGGACACTAACACTTGGAGAGGTTAATGCCCCAGCCCTAGGGCAGCTGGGATTCAACCCCAGATCCCCACTAGAACAGAAGCCTGTATCCCCATTTGCTTTACTGTGTCTTGGGAACGGTGGGTATGTGGTCTTCTCCAGAAGATGGACAAAATGCTTTCAGGGGGCAGTGGGCCCAAAGACTTGGCCAAGCAGGGATGGCCATTCAGGGTGGCTGCAGCAAGGGAAAACCCAAGCAGCCAGGAAGCCAGGAGCAGAGCAAGATATCAGGCCACTGAGCTCCTGAAGCTGGCTCATGCTGCACCAGGGCCCCTGTGTCACCTGGCCACGTGGTGTGTGCCAGCAGTTGTGGCCGACAGCTAGGCATCACAGACCTGCCAACAGCTTTCTGGGGGCCTGAGGCCAACACAGCATAGGGAAGGTGCAGTGACAAATGCTATCATGGGGCTGGGAGGAAGGCGGTTTTGCACCACATGAGCCTTTACGAAGACCCTGCAAGACTGCCTGCTGTAGGAAATCCTGCAGTTTATCTTGTTCACCACTCACGGCCTCCTGAGATAGCAGGTGCGTGAATTACCCACCTGCTCCCCTGGATGGGCAGCGAGCCACAGAGGCAGGGCCTAGACTCAACTGTGTGGCTCTGTGGCCTGAGCCCCTGGAGAGTGGGAGGACTGCCCAGGCCACTATGTGTGCCACAGTTGCCCCTGACTTGAGTGTACTGGGCCTGCTGTGTAAAGAAGTCCTGGGACACCATCTACTTGTACGTTCCATTTTGCCGCAAACCCTTCTAACTGTGGCTCCAAGATACACTTTGCAGCCCTGACAATCTAAGGAAAGCTCTTACCTTCCCTAGTCCTTCCTGGCGGCCTGTGTGGTCTGCAGCAGCCAGTCCCATAGCTGGACTTCCTGAGCCTGTGGGGGGCCTAGGACAGAGGGAGGGGTTTGTCAACAGGAGATGTTTGGAGAAACAAATGAAACTCACGTGTACCCGGCCACGATCCTAAAAGATAGTTTTTCATGCTCTGAGCAGTAGGGCCTGCAAGGTACGGATACTGCAGGTGTAAAACCTTCGGTTCCCACCTTGCTCCCCCACTGACAGGTTCCTACCCATGGGGCCCACCCTATGAGTGCAGATTACAAAGTCCATGTGGCTGCGTGCAGAACAGTGGTTCTCATGGGTATTCCCTACACCTGGTGGAGCCCAGGACTCTGCACTTGGACAAGCCCTCTCTGATCCTGGGAGAGGTAACAACTGAGAACCATCAACACACAGGAGCAGGACAGAACATTCCCTCACTGACAGTGACTTTTCCAGAGTCCGAAGAGGGGGGCAGGAATGAAAAGCTACCGGCGACAGTCTGAGTCAGCAAGTGCTGGAGTCTGGCAGGAGCACCAGGCATGCCTTTGGTCAGCAGGGCACTACGTCTACCCCAGCCATAGCATGGGTGAGGGCAGCAGGCTGGTGAAACAAACCACCAGAGGAGAGGGGCTGCGGCCAACAGGCAGGCACCTCGACAGACGGCAGGGAGAGTCAGTCTACAGGCCCTCACCTGAGCCCAGTTACCCCTGTGGGCATGATGCAGAGGTCAGAAAGGCACCCTTACTGTGGGAGCTGAGGGCATGGTCTTGGGCTTCCAGGGCCGAGATCAATTCCTCACAGCCCTGCTCAGCCCCAGCGGCAAGGCCATGTCCACACATGATGCTCTGCCTGGACTGGAAGCTGAGTTCCCTTGGCAGGAGCCCCAGCTACTCCCAGTGATGGTCCAGGCTACCCGTCCTGCTGCAGCTCCCAGGAGCTCCCCACTCCTGCAGGTCAGGCCACTGGCTGCTGCCTCCCTGGGGCTTACTCACCAGGAATGAAATGAGGGGCTGTAATCTGGCAAGTCCTTTGGGCAGCAGCTGAATTTACAGCAGGAAAGTAAATATTTGCTCTTTGGGAGATACTTAAAAGGGGGCCTTATTCCAGTGACCCCATGATCCTGTATCTGCACAGCCCTCCCCAAAAGCTGGCCTTCATCCCACTCTCAGGAGCAGGACTGAGTGAAGGGCAGCCCCTCTGCACCCACGGACTCCCCACAACACTCACGTACACACATGCCCCTGGGAACATGCTCACTAGAGATGCACCCCTAAAATGGAAGGTTGAGTTCATGTCCTCAAGCACTTGCCAACACGTGCCTTGTTCTGGACAACCTATGCTGTGAAAATTGTCAGGGCAGGAGATGACGGCCAGGCGTGGGGAGAACAGTTGCTTCCCAAAGCTCCTTCCCAAGTCTGCTAGGGAAAGGGGCGGAGGGGAATGACTTGCCTCGTGTGTCCCACTTCTCCCCCCCCCCCCCACAGCAAAACCCTTTGTTCCACATGGTGTCCACCACCCTCCATCCTGCCTGCCTCCTGGTCACCCTTCCTACTCTGGTGGTAGACGTAGTGCCCAGGATCTGCTCCAGAGGAATGTGGGCCTCATGGCACCTTGCTAGCTGGCACAGCTCTGCAGCTCTTCATGGACAGTCCTGTGTGTGCTGGCTGCTTTGGGGGTGTGCCATGTGGCTGATGAGGATCCGCCTGAGCGAAGGATCATTTGCACCCCACTATCGACCATGGGCCACTCTGCATGGAAGCGTGCCCTTGGTGACGTCCCTTGTCTGCTAAGGATTAGCTTCACTTCTGTAGCATCCAGAAGTTACTAGGGATCCATCTTCAAGCTGGGCAAAGCCCTGTGGGATGGAAAGCAAGTCCTCAGACTGTTTTCACCTGTAACTCTAAGGTGCTCTGAGTCCTGACAACAGAGTAAGTGTGGCTCTCCAGGGGAGCCAGCCAAGGTACTTCACAACTTACAGGCACTTAGTGAGCAAGGCTCAGAGTGTTCGAAGACATTTGAAAACCTCTCACCTTGTGGCAGGTACCCCATCTGGAGGAGAGGTGGAGTCAAAACTGGCAGGTTGGCTCAGCACTTTGGCTACCAATAGTCCCCAGGCTCAGGGCAGTTCAAAGACTGTAGACCTGCCAATGAAGAAAGAGATCCCCATGAAAATTGGCTCCAGCCTCACACCCGAGTATCCTTAACTGTACACGGGGCCAGTAGGATCTGAACCCAGGGCCACTGGCTCCAAAGCTCACGTCATTCCTGCTGGACTAGGCAAGCTGCTATGTTCCTGCCACTGTCCTGGGTCACCTGGGTCCTGTACCTGCGGGATTGACCAGGGTCGGTCTCAGGCACTGAGGAGCAAGTGGTGTCAATTGTTCTAGGCCTCATTTGAGATTCTTAAGAATTCTGTGCACCTACCCTTGAAATTGCCACCTGACATTTAAGTGGAAGTACGCATGAATTCACAGCCATTTGGCCTTGAGTCTTGGATGTTGTCTCTTGAGGTGAAGGGGTCCCCGGGCCAAGAGTTGTTCCCCATACCCCCAGCTCTCCTGTGCCCTGGCCTTCGGGTGGTGCAAGCTAGGGTGCTCTGGGATGCATCCCGGGCCCGCAGCTCCAGCACCTATGAAGTGAAGGGTGTAACCATCCTACCTGTGTGCATGCAGAACAGCTCCCTCCCGGGGAAGCTCCCGCCTCCAGTCGTCCCATAGAGTGAGCCCCAGAGCTGAGGGTCAAGCCCAGTGCGAGTCACAGTGATGCTGGGAGAGGAAACACAGGAGCTGGAGCTACCCTGGGGAGACTTAATGCCCAAAACGCAGATCCTGCGTGTCTGTTGGTTGCTTTCCGAAAATCCGCCGTGTCCCCTTCCTCCGAGGGCACAGAGGACCTTGTCCTGCAGGTCCCAGCTCTCCGCCCACTTGTCCATCCCGTGTGGCAGGCGTTGGTCTCTTTCATGCCTGTGCATGGGCGGCCACAGGACCCCACGCCCCCCCCCCCCCCCCCCCGTGGGCACTGAGGCAACACAGACAAAGCACAACACTCGCCTCAGAGCCTCGGGGGAGGGAGACGGGCAGGGCCACCGCCCAGCGGTCTCTCTGGCAGCTGAGCACCTTTCTCTCCCGCAGGAATGGTTTTCCAAAGCAGACGGCAGCGCAGCTGATTCTGAAGGCCATCTCCAGTTACTTCGTGTCAACAATGTCCTCTTCCATCAAAACGGTGTATTTCGTGCTCTTTGACAGCGAGAGTATAGGCATCTACGTACAGGAAATGGCCAAGCTGGACGCCAACTAGGCTGAGGAACTACAGAGCCAGCCTGCACCATGCCCCTGCCTCCACCTTGCAAGAAAGAAAGAAAAATCCCCTTCACTCCTGTTGGGAGGCGGGACCCTTTCATTTCCAATTTTGCTCATCTAGGGAAAATAAGGTTTTGGTTTCCAGTTTAATTGTTTTTGACCTTCTAAAATGTTTTTACGTTAGCACTGATAGTTGGCATTACTGTTGTTAAGCACTGTGTTCCAGACCGTGTCTGACTTTAGTGTAACCTAGGAGATTTTATAGTTTTATTTTAATGAAATCCTGCTTGACGCAGAACAGCGGGGAGAGCAGTGTCTTCTACGTGTGGCCGAATCCAGGAAGCCTGTTTTGTAACCGTGTGTTGTGGTGCTTTATTGTACACCCAGTGGCGTTCTTTTTACTATAATGTTCCTTTTTTTTCCTCAAGAAGAAAAATCATGAATTTGCAGACTTAATTTTTTGTTTACTTTTTGTCTTAATGATGGATTTGAAAATGAAAGATTTAAAAAGGCAGAACAGAATCTGTTGTCCTTAATTATATTTGCAATTTGGAATTTGTGTGAATTGATTTAGTAAAATGTTAAACTGCTGTTGTGACTGGTGTGTTTCAGGTTACTGTGCCATGAGCCCTGGGTGGGCTTCTCTCCTCACAGGGTGGGGGACTAGGTGTGGCTGCTGCACCCGGTCCTCCCCCCCTCCCCCCGCACCTCCCTGGAAGCACCCCAGGGCCACTGCTGCCTGGACACAGGGGCATCTTCGGTCCCTAACAGCTGGTAGGGGGAGTTCATGTGAAGTCCCTCTTTCCATCCTTGTGACACTTGGGCAAAGTCATTCTCCCCATTGCATGGATGAGGAAGCAGACATGCTGAAAGCCGTGCAGGTGGCAAGTGGCAGACTGATATTCCAGTCCGGGTCTTTAGACGTGGAGCCCAGCTCTCTCCTGCCATTTGCCCTCTCCTGATGGATGCTCTCTCCAGCTCCTGGATGGACCCAGTGTCCCTGGGCCACTTGCCAAATGGAGCTGCAGAAGCCTGGAGCCCTCTGCGAGGGCTATGTTGGGCCCTTTGTTCCTACAGGACAGGGTTCCTGCTGCTAAGAACTTTCCAAGGGCAAGGCACCACTAATAAGGTCCTCAAGGTGTGCTGCTAGCTCTTGCACGCTTTCTGGAGGCTGCGGGTGGGGTTTAGTGATGCACGTTACAGCTGATCCTTGAACAACATGGGGGTTAGGGGTGCCAACCCCCACACAGTCGAAAATCTACATACTTACAAGTTCCCTAAAACTTAACTCCCAGTAGCCTACTGTTGACAGGAAGCCTTGCTGGTAACACAGCCGATGAACATAATCTGTACATTACCTATACGATATACTGGATTACTATAATAAAGAAAGCTCCAGAAAAAATGTTACTAAGAAAAGCAGAGAGAAGAGAAACTACACTTACAGTACTGCACTGTATTTATTGAAAAAAATCCTCACCTAAGTGGACCCGCAGAGTTCAAACCCATCTTGTTCAAGGGTCAGCTGTAGTTAGGGCTCAGCTGGACCAGAGTGGCTACACTTTTCGTTACCTGAATTCAGTTCACAAAACACAGACACTGCTTGCTTTAAAAGGCACTTTTGCCTTTATCCAAATGTGCCTACAACGCACAGAAGACTTTCTCTGTCTTTAAAAAGAAACGTGCCTGCTTCTAAAACAGACTTCAGCCAGGAGAAAATATGCAGTGCACTGCATATCGCAGATGACTGTAAAGGATCATTTTTCCTCTCCAAGCTGTGCCTAATGAAATCAAAATAGACATCCAAAGCCATCACACAAACACGCTTTTCAATGAAAAGGCAACTACTTCTCACCAAATCCTGACAGATGATTTTCCCCAAGTTTCTCCTAAAAGTAGGGTGTTATTAAAGCTTTTAGCTTTCTTCCCCAAGATTTCTACAGAGTCTACATTTCCTACTTCTTGATGAGAATTTAGCAACAATAATAGTAATGTCTGTAATTTATCATGGTGTATTCAAGAAGATGCATCTTAAAAAGTCATCACTTTGTAAGTAAGACCTTCACATTGTTTGCGTGGACAAAGCCATTCACCCAAGAACGTTGTTTCTACAGGTAGAATCCGCAGCGTGCAGGGTGATGAGCAGCGCTACTGGTAGCTGGAAAGAGCGGCCTTTACTATGAGCCACGCACTGTCTTGAGCCCCTACAGAGACATCCTTCCATTCTGTCCTAGGGATGGTTCTAGGGGTAGTCCCTGTTATCAGAGCCATTTTACAGCTGAGAACACTGAGGCTGGGAGAAACTATGCGACTTGCCAGTGATCTCACAGCTAGGAAGGACAACCAGATTCAAGTGCAGAGATGCTGACTACTGAGATTCAGGGCTCACTCTAATCAGCAGCAAAAGAGAATCCAGGTCGCCATGGTGGTTATTTCTAACTCGGAGACCAAAACACAGAACGAAACCAGGGTTAAAAGGCTTCTAGCCATCAGCAAGGATGAATTCCCACCATTTGCTTTGAGCTGGATGGAACTGGAGGCTATTATGCTGAGTGAAGTAAGTCAGTCGAGAAGGACAATATCATATGGTTTCATTCATTTGGGGAATAGAAGAAATAGTGAAAGGGATTATAGGGGGAAGAAGGGAAAATGAATGGGAAAAAATTAGAGAGGGAGAGAGAACATGAAGACTCCTAACTCTGGGAAACGAACAAGGGGTGGTGGGAGGGGAGGTGGGCGGGAGGATGGGGTGACTGGGTGACGGGCACTTGATGGGATGAGTACTGGGTTATGTTGGCAAATTGAACTTCAATAATAAAAAAAGGGCTTCTAGGTGAATTGCGTTTGCTCAACCATGAGAAGGGACCACAGAAGCAAATCCCGCGTTTAGCAGGGGTCCTCCACTAGATGGTGCTAAAGGGACTGGGAAGCAGATAGAGGAAGGGGGGCTGGTTTCTGCTCTTCCCTCTGCACAAAAGAGTAAGTTGCATTTGTCAGGATTTGTGTGAATTATTTACCATAATCACCTAAATGTTTCTAAACTTTCACTAATCCAAAGTGCATCTCGCCCCTGAGATGTGGGCTCATTGAAGAAATTCTTTTCAGTGGAACGGAGGAAAGCGAGCCAGCCAACTGCCTGGGATTCCCATCATGTCTAAACCACCCAGTTAGCTTTTAAAACCAGGATCAAAAATTGTTCTCTGATGTCAGCCTCATGTTTACAGGGGAAAAAGAAAACAGCTTATTACTTTAAAGAAAAGTTGGTGCAACTGCGAGGGAAACTAGGAATGTACACGTGCCTCTATTCCAAAGACTGGCTGGCAGTCCGTGAGGTTGGCCAAAAGTGAACTGATTCCATACCCTGGGGGCCGTGCAGCCCTGTGGGCTGGTGGTGGCACCAGGCAGACGTCAGCCTCCAACTTGCCCTCGGCAGCTGGCCTCCGCCCTGCGTCCTGTAGCCGGCTCCCTCTGCCTCCTCCATCTGAGATCGCACGTGGCGCCAAAGTGGCCGCAGTCACTGCCGCGCGTGCCCACACGCACACACGCGCTGGTCCTCCACACCAGCTACTTCCCGCCACAACCTTGTGATGCTGATGCTTGTCCTATCTTACAGATGACAAAAGTACAACTCTCCTCTCTAGGTGAGATGTAGCCCCCAAAGTCTTTGGTTGGCTCCCCTATTCTGTTATCCGAGCCCCCAGAGGTAGCCTCTCCTTTGGTACGCACCCCTAATTTTTGCTCGTTAGCCAGGCCGTCTTGCCTGTTCGCTGATAGGCCCCGTGTGGCCAGCCCTGGCAGCAGAACGTGTTGGAGGACAGCTATTCACAGCAACCCAGGGGCCGGTGAGATTTCCTGGGAACTTACTAGGCCTCTTGCAAAGGCAGATGGGACAGTGCCCCCGTCCAGCAGGCCGGGAGACCCGGAGCCTTGCTTGCTAGCCGGGCAGGGATTCAGGACAGAGCTGTGCTCACGGCTCGTGTGCAGGGAGGGGCGTGTGCAGGTGACACAGACCTGGACTTCAGAGGACAGGCTGCCATCTTCTAGGCGATAGGTGGCAGTGGCCAGATGGCACACAGGCACGGCAGCCCCAACGAGGGGAGCTACGGCGTCTGCTGGGGTCTGAAAGCCCAGGCCTGGACCCCACCGGCCAGCAGGCCAGCACCTCAGCCCTGGCCTCTGCTCGGCCCCATCCCTGGCTGCGGAGCCGTCGGTCAGGGCCTGGGTTTATCTGTCAGAACTCCTCCTTCCCGCTCAGGGTCCGGAGGCCGGGTGTGGTCACAGAAGAGGCGAGAAGCGGAGACAAGAAAACGAGAGATGTGCAGCCATTTGCGCCTCTTGTCCAGGTGCGCCCTCCTCGTCCCACTCCCCTCCCAAGGCCGGAGGGTGACGACTCAGGGGGGCCAGTCGGCGCCGGGACAGGCAGTCATCAGGCAGTTTCCTGGCTGTCACTCAGGCCGCGCCGTCAGTCCCCCGAGTAGGCCAGCTCTCCCTCCGTGGGAGGCAGGGTGGCAGGGGGACAGCGGGGCTGCCTCCTTCACTAGCAACCCGATGTTTGATCTTCCTGGCCTGGCGCCACCACCAGCCAACGTTATCTTGGCAGCTGGCTTTGGTGCGGCCCTCAGAGGGATCCCCCTGAAAGCGCTGGGGTGGGAGGAGGGTCCTGGGCCCAGCCCCAGCCGAGAAGAAAGGGAAACGCTCAATGGCCAGGGGTGAGGCCCCCTTTCCTCTGGCATTTCTTCTGTTTGGAACCCAACCTGTTGTGTTTGCTTCTGGGGGCCCCCTGATATCAAAATAATATCCCATGACCCTCCTGACAGGGAGGTAATAAAACTGTTCATTAATCCCGGCCCTCATCACTGCCCTGCCAGGCTCCTTAGCAAAGGTGTGTAAATAGATTGGCCTTTCCCTGACCCCTAAAAATCAACTTTGCTTTGTCAAACTCCAGAAAGAGAGTGCTTCACGAATGCTCTCTCCACGGACGGCGCTATCCTCCTCACGGCCTGCGCCCCCCACTCCTGACACCCACACACTCTCTCACACACACAGTCGCCCACACACATCCATGAGACTCTGGAGCCCCGTCAGCGGAGTGCAGAATTGCGGGGCGTGCAGGTAAACACCCATCGTGAAGCATCCCGGACTCTGTCTCCCACAAGCTGCTGAAATTTCTCCTCCAAGAAGCCGGTTTTGCTGTGTAAACGCAGACCTTTGCTAACAGCCCCATTGAGCGTGCTTACAGGGGGCACCCCCGAGGTCTGCTGGGGCCCTGCACCCAAAGAGGATGCGGGGCTGTGACGGGCCCCAGAGCACGTGCCACAGGGAGTGTAACCCCAGGGGAAGAGGCCTCACATTACCCCAGAAACTGTGCCAATGTCACAAGGCCAAGGTCACTGCCGTGGCTTCACTGAGCGCGGAGAGATCAGAGGCCCACAGCGACACCCTCCAAATCTTGTCCAACGCCTGGGAGCCAGACCCAGGGCCACAGCACCAGGTGGCCCAGCCCGAGAGGGCACCTCCCAGCCACCAGCCCTGGCAGGGGACTCGGGTCCAGCCCCACACGCGACTGGGCCGGCTGCCGGCTCGGCACCCCCTGCGCCCCACCCCTCCTGTGCCCCAGGCAGGCGCCCGCAGCCTCAGGGAATACATCGGGGGAGACCGGGCAGGCCAGCTGTGGTGGGGCCCCAACTTTCCGCTCCCCACGTGGCAGCAGGGTAACGAGCTGTCAGTCACCGGCGCCGGCCGTGCCTAATTGGACCCAGCAGCCCTCATTAGGGCCCCCCGGAGGCCCTGCCCGCAGCGCCCACCTCGGGGCGCCCCCGGAGCCCAGGAGGGAGAGCACCCGGCCGCCGCACATCTGGCCAGGGCGCAGCTGACAGTGAGGAACCCCTCCCGGCTGTCAGCGGCCGCCAATGCGGGTGGACACCAGCAAGCGGGGCGATGCCACGACTGCCCTTGGGGTGATGGACACCCCAGGGACCCCGCTTGGCAGGGGGCCCTGGCCTGAAGCCTCCTTGGCCTCAAGCGGCCCCAGCCGGCAGCCCAGGGCTGTGAGGAGGGCAGCACCCCAAACCATCACCCCCTCGGCCCCTCCACAGCCTGTAAGACACAACCCACGCCCGGCCCCCTCAGCCCTCGCCATGCCCCGGGGTGACAGCACAGCACCTCCAGCTGCAGAACGGATAGGAAAAGAGGGACCCGTGGAAGTTTAGAAGCTGCCCCGTGAAGGTGACATGGGCCTGGGCTCCGAGGGAGGCTGCTCAGCCTCCACCGCCTCACCTTCCCACCTCCGCCCCTTTCCACTGGTACAGATTCTGTTTATGCTACTCTTATCTCGCTCTCAGGACTTCACGCACGCCACCTCCACAGCCTGGAACACGCCACTGCTACCTTTCACCTGTAATCCTGCTCAACCCTTCAGGTCTCAGCTCTTCGACCTCCGTGCTGCCTCCTCCGGGAAGCTTTCCTGGACTCCATCACTGTCTGGGCAAGGTGCCCTCTCTCGGTGCACTCTGCACACCCACCAGCCACAGCCCTGTGCCGACTAGACGCTGTCCTGCACTGACAGAACTGTCTCCCCATCACACAAGGAGTATCACTCATTTGCACAGAACCCCTGCGTGCTCTGGGCCCAGCACTATCCATGGCCCTGAGCATGCAGCAGTGATTGAGTGAAGGAAATCCTGCCCTCAGTGAGGCCAGGAGGCAGATGCTCAACCAAATGCCTTTGCATTTCACGGCACCCTCAGGCCTCACCCTGAGGGCCGAGGGCAGGAAGGGGCACCTCCTCGGTGGTTACGTGGATCACCGCTCCAGCTGAGTCCACCAGGACCACAAAGGCTACTCACCAGGCAGAGTGCCCGACTCAGAGAAGGCAGTGGGAAGACTGGGGAGGGTGTGATTGCAGCGGACCCTCCAGCCCAACACACATCAGCCAGGGGCACCACCTCGCTGGATCTCTCGCTTCATGTGGGCACACGGTGGCTTCAGAGTGAAGCCTGACGTTGGCACCAGGCCCCAGCTCAGCACCCTCTTGCTGCACTGCTAACCACAGCCTGGATCTCATGGTATCTGGTGTTTCTGCTTTCTTTGGCTCTTGATTTGAAAAGGGAGTGGTCATGGGAACTTTCTGGCTAGATGCTAAATCCACGATATCAATAAACAGGGAAAATGGTAGAAAATGCTTCCAGGAGAGACCTCTGAGGTATTGCAGTGGAGAGCTCCTTGCCTGCATGCCAGGGAGCCTGGACGCACAAAGGTTCCAGGCAAGGGTACTGGCCACAGGGCAGGTGTCATTTCCTGATGGCCCAGCGCACAAGCCTGAGTCAGGAATCCTCTTCTCGCAGACCCAGCCCCAGGACAGGAAGGCCAAGTCCTGCCACTCGTTCAGTCCCAGGCCTGGCTTCTGGTACTGTCAGACTCTTCTACCAGCACAAAGATGACAAGGGACACGTGGACCCCCGTGTGTCTTCAACGTGCCCCTGACACGGTGTGTGTCTGGCCCTCAGCTGCCCGCACAGCACAGGTGCAGAATCATAACGACACGGGGCCTTCAAGAACCCGTCTGCCACTTCCATGCTTGGGTAGGAAGACAACAGGAGCCACACAGCCAGGCAGGACTGTGCACTGAGGGGTGGCAACGGTGTGGGTACGTGGCACACGAGGGGGCTGATGTGCACTCTCCTGTCAAATCCTTCTCAAGATCCTGCAAAATGAACATTATCACCCCACTTTCTAAGGTGAGGGAGGCAGTGAGGCTCAGAGAGGTGGAGTTACTTGGCCAGGCCACTCAGCAGAACCTGTCAGAACCAGGATGCAGAGGCGTCTGGGTGGCTCAGTGGTTGAGCATCTGCCTTCGGCCCAGGGTGTGATGCCGGGGTCCTGGGATCGAGTCCCACATCCAGCTCCCTGCATGGAGCCTGCAACTCCCTCTGCCTGTGTCTCTCATGAATAAATAAACAAAACATTTAAAGAAAAAAAAGAAAGAACCAGGAGACAGAAGCAGGAGCAGGTACCTGTGACATCAGCTCCTGTTGGTCGTGGCCCAGAGGGTGCCCTGCCCCCGTTTCACAGATGGGGAGCAGCGAGGAGGCGGCCTCGGCCTCCCGCTGGGCCTCTGCTCCTCCGCAGGCCGGGGACCTGGCCGGGCCTTCCCGTAATTAGTGGGCTCTTGCTAAGACCCAGTCGCGCCGGGCCTGGGCCAGGGCTTGTTTTTGTTCTCACGCGGAGGCCCTCGCAGGAAGGCAGGCGCACGTGCGCAGCCCCATAAATCCAGCCGGCGTCGCTCATTACAAGGTTCTGCTTCAGGCCCCGCGGCCCCAGCCCGCGCTCCGCCGCCTCCCGCCGCCCGCCCGGCCGCCCCGCGCCGCCCGCAGCCGCAGACATGAGCTCATCCAGCGCCGCGGGTGAGGAAGTGGCCGGGCGGCGCTCTCGGCCCTGGGGGGACAATGCGCCCATTAAGGCCACCGGCCCGCAGCCCCCTGCCGCCGCACCCCCGGCCGCCGCGGCGGGACCACCCCACTCGGGCCGGCCCGAGCTCCAGGTCGCGTGGACGAGGCCCTCGGTGTGGCCCGTCCACTTGGGCAGCGGCCGCAGGGAGGACTCTGGCGACGGGAGAGGCAGGCCCAGGGCCCCGTGCACCGAGCCCCGTCCTGCTCTGCCCCCAACCCCAAAAGACTGACCAGCTCGCTGTGGGATCTGGGCAGCTTCCCCGGCCCCTCCGAGCCTCCATTCTCACAGCTATAAAATGGGCAGGCGTTCCGGGCCCGGCTGGGAAACACTGCTCTGGAGCCCGCGCCCTTGAGCTGTACCTTGGCATCTTGTCCGCTCGAAACCTGGCGGGTTCTCTGGCTCTGTGGTCTGAGGCATGCGGAGGGGATGAGGGGCTAGGCAGGTCACCCCATCTCTTGAGGGTGTGGTCTCCTTGTCTGTAAAACAGAGTCGCCAGTACAGTGTCAGGGACAAATATTTTAAGAAATGTGAACCCTTTCTTTCTAGCGCTCCGATTCCCATAAAGGTGAGAAGCCGCGTACCTGCCACGGCTCAAATCCAGATTCTGACCGTGGTCATCGCTGGAGAGTCGGCCAGCTCATCCCTACGCACGCCAAGTTTCAAGGGAACCCAGCCAGGTGCATATCAATACCACGTGCAATTCTAACCCAACCTTTATGGTATATAGCTGAAGATGCTGGTATTATTGACAAACCCTTCTCCATCTGGAGCTAACATAGCTCAGGGAGGAGTCAGGCAATGTCTGGTTTGCAGGGAACCTTCTAGAACTGTGCTGTCCAATAGGATAGCTATTAACCACATAGCGCCATTTAAATTAAGTAACATTGAAAATTCAGTTCCTCGTTTTCACTCGTCACATTTTAAGTGCTCTGTAGGCACATGTGATTAGTGGCTACTGTTTTGATCAACACTGTTCTTTAGTATCTCCGTGGAGCTCTCCAGAGCGACACTCCAAGCTTTTCATATCATTTAATTTAGCATATGGAGCAAACACCATGGCGGGGACATCTCCACCAGCAAGTGGTTCCAGGCTACTGACTGTGATACAGTGACTGATAATCATGGTGGTAGAAACAGTACTATTCATGCACTGAATATTTCTGTGTTCCAGGCACTGCCCTGGCTGCCTCATGTTAATTGAATTCCCCCCAAATACTCTACAGTTGGTGGCATGTCCCTACCTTACTCATGACAAAATGGAGTCAGGGAGACTAAAGAATTAAAGCAAGGTAGAGGCCGGCCCAGCTCAGCTTCAAAGCCAGCCTGCCCCTCAGGTGCAGAACCCATGTGAACCTTCTCCTACGCTTCAACTAGATTTGCATCCAGAGGGTTGACTGTTCTTTCCAGAATTTATCTGTTCCCCCTTCTGCCCTTACCTTAGCTTTGAACACTTCCTGCTCTCAGGAAAGCTCAGATCTGTTCAAGGCTGGGCTGAGGCTCACTCTCGTCCTTGGTTGCTATGTGGAACTGCTTATGCAGGACAGGCCTGCGAAGGCTCCTGCTGGACACGGGGGTGGCCCTCACCCCAACTACTACCCCCAGTGCCCAGAGGGACCTGCTCACTGGGCCTAGGAACCATGTGGGAGATAGTGGATGGCGATCCCAGCTGTGCTGCCAAACTCCCTTCAGAGAGCACAGTCCTATGCAGGTGTCAGGTCAGTGGAGCCAAAAGGGACAGCAGGTATCAGTGGGACGCCCCAGGGAGTGTGCTTGTGAGCAAGCAGGACCAGCTCACGTGTTCCTGCCTGAAGCCACAGCTTTGGGTTACACTTAGACGCAGTGAACGGGACAGAGTGATGGGCCGGGCCCTTGGAATGAGCACCAGCATGTTCATTCACTAACCTGTTAGTCACTCACTGAACAAAGGAATGCCAGGTGCTGAACTCGATGCCAGTGTCACCTTCTACAGGTCAGGCCCCCCTGGGCCACAAAACAGCTCTTCCACCATTCCCCAGTGCCTCTCTTACCCTGCAGCTTGGTGACAACCCCGAGAGGCAGGCAGGTGGGGTAGGGACCAGCCTCTAACTTGACAGATGGAGAAACTAAGGGCTGAGCAGCAAAAGCAATTTCCCAAAGCCAGCAAGCTGCCTCCCAAGGCTTGACCCCTGGGCTCATCACCTGATTACCTAGTCACTCTTTAAAGGGAGCATTTTAGGGGATCCCCGAGTGGCTCAGTAGTTTGGCGCCTGCCTTTGACCCAGGGTGTGATCCTGAAGGCCCGGGATCGAGTCCCACATTGGGCTCCCTGCATAGACCTGCTTCTCCCTCTGCCTGTGTCTCTAACTCTCTGTCTCTCATGAAAAAAATAAATCTTAAAAATAAATAAAAGGAGCATTTTACACGGACAGGGGGTGCTGTGGGCTCTGCGGCCCCAAAGGCCACACAAGGGCACCAGAGGTCTGACTCCTCCACCCTCTCCCTCTCCCCCGCAGGCCATCCCTGGGTCTAAGCCACGGGGACGCCTATCACAAAGCTCAGTTAGCCAGACCCTGGGGACCTGGGACATCTCCTCTCCCGTGCTTGCTTAGAGACCCCAGGATCTCAGGCGCCCCCACAAGCCCTGCACAGGGCCGAGTCCCTTGCTCTCACACCGCAGAGGGCCACGCAGGCCAGCCGGCCTTCACTAGGGACTCACCGAAGCAGAAGGCGCGGGCAGCTCCCACGTCCGGAGCCCTCTGCCTCTGGCGTGACGCACCGCGGGGGCCCAGCCAAGCCGGGGCTCCCAGACTTCAAGCTGAAGCAACATCCGCAACAGGCTCACACCTCTGGGCTCAAGGCAGGGGGATGGACTGCGCCCTCCCAAGGCCTGGTCCCACACTTGTCTTGCTCAAGCCCTAGGACTCCCGTTTAAGAGCCTTTTTATAGACTCCTATAAAGGAGAAAGTGAACTTTTAACATGTTTGCACTCCACTAAGTCAATACGCATAAAAAGGACAAGAGCGGAGCTTCCCCTGCCCAGATGCAGGCGGCGGCCTGCGGGCAGTGTCGGGGCACCCCCCCCCCCCCCCCCCCCCCCGCGGGCAAGGCCGCTCCTCCGCAGCAGCCTGGCCCCCCTCGCAGGCCGCAGGGGCACTAATGACTCCGGAAAGCGCGGCCCGGCCGGGCTACCGGTGGCTCCTGCCCTCGCTCCCCCGAGACGGCCCCCCAGATGCGCGCTTTTCATGGGAAGACTTAGAGGAGCAGAAACGCGGAAGCTGTAAAGTTTTACTGGGAATTCTCCACCGTCCTCCTTTGGCCCCGACACTCACGCTGCCCTTCATTCTGGAGAGAGCTTCCCTTCTGCTTTGAACGGACTCCTTAAAATCTATAGCGACTCTGCGCCGCCCCAGGATCCAGGATCTGGGCTCAAACTCCAGAGATGCCTGCCCGCCCAGGAGGAGGAGGAAGAGACCGCTCGGGCACTCCGAGGACCTTCTCCTGCCCAGCCTCGCCCCGGGACAGTCCCCAGGGAGGCCGCCTGCCTGCCCACCGTCAAGTCCAGTTCACACGAATCCAGGGTTCGTGCCTGAGGCCCGACACGCTCCTCGGAGCCTGCTACACAGTCAACACACGCAGCTCTCTTCTCTTTGTTCCTTCATTTGGACTGACTGAGTACCTACGGGGTGCAAGCCCTACTAAGGGCAGGCATTACCTCAGGGGTTAGGAGAGAGGACATTCGAGTCAACTTCTGAATTCGAGTCCCAGCTGTGCTGCTTATCAGCTGCGGTCCCAGGTGTGTCACTTGGCTTCTCTGAGCCTACAACTTATCTATAAAATAGGGACAACACAACCCCTTACACATCTCCTCCCACCACGAGGCTACCAAAAATATTAAATGACCCAGTCCATATGCCCTACATACAGCAAGTACTCAATAAAGGTACCTTAGTGACCTATCAGCTCTACGGGGAAGATCCCGTTCTCTCCTTTCTGAGAACAAGGGAAATGAGAAAGTTAAATGACATACTCAAGGTCACATGGGAGACAGAGACTCAGAGAGACAGAGACTCAGAGCTAGGGTTCACTCCCCATGGCCACTCCCAGTGGCCCGTGGGATACGCAGAAAGGCTCTTTTAGACTCCAGGCCATAAACAACAACACTGGAATGCAAAGCACTGCAGGCCCAGGGGGAAAGCAGGCCGCTGGGTCAGTGAGAAAACCTTAAGAGTCAAGAAGTCTACCTAGAATTTTGTACTTAGCCCATTTACAAAGGAATTACTTTAATTCCAGCACCATGGTTGAGTGTTGTTTCTTCCTTCAAGTTAGTGATGGCAGAGAGGCGGTAGGTAGTATTACAATGCTTGCAGTGCTTCGGGGAATTGGTTCAGTGCATGGGGCCAATTTATTATCTGCTGCAGGAGACCAAGCCCTCAGTGCAGGGGCGGTTATTAATTGTGGTTTCTGAGGAGCCAGTCCCTGTAGCACGCCAGCCCGTGGAGGCCAGGTGGATGGGAGCCCTCTGGCTGTGCGCTCAGGGAGGGCTGGGGCGGGGAGGGACCGCGGGGAGCCAAGGCTGCCTGGCGTCTGCTTCAAAGGGTTCTCATCCTCTGCCACATCCTGGTATGGAATTATCTGGACAGGTGGTATCTCCCTGCAAATTCTGAGGACTCTCTGCTCACCACCTTTGTGGAATCCTTAACTTTCTAAGAGAATTTCTCTCAATTATTCACATTATACTTTCTCTTTGTTTCTGAGTGGATCGAGGACTCCTCAGTGTAAAGTCATGCAAAACTTGGGCCTGGAGCAATGTTCAAGCCTGGAATCCAACAATGGTATGAATCAGAAGTGGATGGACCCACGGGGAATGTGGAGGTATCAGATAGGGAAAGCAAATAAGGCCTAGGTGTAGAGGCTCTGCTCCAGAGAATTAAGCAGCATTGTCTTGGTCTGTCTGCCGCCTTATCTTTACCTCAACCTCCTTTATAACAGCCGTGAAGTGCCTAAATCCCAGGGTAACTGTGCCAAATTTCTCTTCGGATAAAGAGCTCATTTGTTTTCCTAAGTTGTTAGAAAGTCCAGGGATGTGCAGATCATCAGGTCCCAGGAGGAGGCCCTCTATGGGCAAAGGCTGGCCTGTCCATGGAAGACTCCTGAGGCCTTACAGAAAGCAAAACCCCAAAGCCGTCTACTTCCACCCTCATCCATCCCCAGAACCTGACAGTTCCTCTCAACAAAGCCCAAGGCCAGTTGTAGGTTCACCTCCGTAAGCTGCAGTGAAGATGGTGGTTTAGTGCTTATCCTGAGCACATCAAAGCCAAAGGAATTTCTGAAAAAAGCTCACAGATCCCACGACCATTTGGGGCTTTCTATACAGTCATGAATGTGGAATGAGGTCTCCACATTCCCTAACAGCATTCAAAACTCCTCTCTTGGCTGGCATTCACCTTTCTGGGAGCTTCTGCTCTCTGGAACACAGACATGGAACCAGAGAGGATTGAAGAAAGCAACAGAGGGGAAAAAAGTGTCGTCACAAAGCTCAGTCATGACTCCGGAGGAAAGAAGGAGACCATTCCATGCCAGTCATGATTACCCTCCATTCTCTTTGCTCTTTATGTGCTGTCAGATGTAACCCCGAAAGAAGTGCATGCTCATGAAGACAATCCTTCCCAAAGCACCAGATGGTAGCAAGGGAAGAGGCAGGAAGCCCATGGAGAAAATCGGCTGCAGGGGCACCTGGGTGGCTCAGTGGTTAAGCATCTAGATGCCTTTGGCTCAGGTTGTGATCCCAGGGTCCTGGGATCTAGTCCTGCATCGGGCTGTCTGTGGGGAGAAATCTTCAGAAATCTGCTGAAGAGCGAGGGACTGCAAACCCAAGTGACGTTGAGGCACGGGTACCTGACCACAGCCTCCCTGGCTGAGTCTCTGAGGATGGGGTCAGGACAGAGTATACTCCGTATGAGTGGGGAGCAATGAGTTTCACTTGCTAGGTTTTCAGAGGGAGCTGTAGGGAGGCACCATTCTCATTTAACCCCCAGGTCAGGCTCCCCAGCTTAGATGGCCTCCTCCCAGGGCTAGAGGGCCACAATCACACCAAAACTGGCCACTCAGCTCCTACACCAAAACTCTCAATTATTGGGCTCTTTCACCTGGTCTCTCCTCTCATCACTCAGACCAGAGCCAACACAACCCCGTGCCATGGACTCCAAGGTCCCTTCAACATGGATGGCGGTGAAGACCACAGGTAGCATTTCCTGACTGCCCACCACGCATCAGGCCCCGTGTGGAAGGCCCTCGGCAGCAACGCAAAGGTACACACTGTTGTTACTTACATTCTCACAGGTGGGTAAACTGAGGCTTTGAGAAGTTAAGGAACTTTCCCGAGGTCACAAGCAAGTGACAGAACCAGGACTTGAATCCAGATCTATCTCACTCCAGTGTCCACTTGCCTAATCACTCTGCTCCCTGCCCTGCTCTGGGGTTCCCCTCTCATTCCAGAACACCCACCCCCACCCACCACAGAGGTTCCAGCTTGCAGGCAGCTCGGCCAGGAAGCCTTCAGGAGCCCATGATCACTGCAGGATCTGCACAAGGCAGCTGAGCTGTCCCGGAGCACCCTCCTGCACAACAGCCCCCTGACCCCACTGACAGGGACAGCGGTGGGGACACAGCACAGGGCTGCCGTGTGCCCCGAGGAGTGGCTTTTTTCTGCTCTGCCCCCAGCATTGGCTAGAGCCTTACCGCTCAGTAACTGCACGGGAGCTGGGGGCTGGGGGCTGTGGGCTGGGGGCAGTGCCAGGGTGAAGACCCAGAGGGGGATGGATCTTCTCAATGGGAAAGGTATAAACAAACACCACTGGGTTGGGAGAGAAGACTTAAGTTTAGATCTGTATGCTGAAGCTGTTGCCATCCTTGGGAACGAATCTTCATTAAAAACACAAACAACCAGGAGTCCTGGGTCCAGTGGGTCCTGGCAGGTGAGTATTTGGAGTAGACCCAACACCATAGCAGCTAGATCTGTGAGGAGTCTGGAGCACAGCCCCATGGCCAAATGCCCATCCACACACACCCTCCTGTCTCTCAACCCAAAGCGTCCATGCTTGGATCCCCAGTGGCTCCAGAAAAGACTGTGCCTCTCCGGACCCAACCACACCACAGCCCCCTCCTCTCACATACAGTACAGCCTCCCCACACACCATTTAAGAGGTTTACTTGTCTATTCCTTTGGAATTTCTAATGCCATCATGAAAATGGAAGGGGAAATCCACTCTAAGCCCCTACTCACTGGCGCCCACCATCGGGTTCGACACACATGCTCCGAGAAATAGGCGTGCAGAGTGGTTTGTGAAGGATCACACAGTTTCTCATGCACCTGCCCAGACAGTCAGGCCCACCTGTGCCTTGTCTTCTAAAGCAGCACAGGACAGGGAGAAGAGGGCAAACTTGGCTTCTCAGCTCAGTCTACCACCTTGATGTAAGATCTTGGTACATCGCTAGACCCTTCTGAGCCTTTCGAAATGTTGCCGTGAGGATCAAATAAGATGATAAGTACAGAGACATGGCACTGACACAGGATCTTGCACACAGTAGGTGCTCAATAAGTGCATGGTGGTCATTTCCTCTTTACCTCCTTGTGTCTGTGTGCCCTGTCCTCCCTCTGACAAGAACCTCATACAGAGAAATTGGGTCTTTTCCTTCCCCTGGAAGGAAGGAGTACAGGGCCGAGTCCAGGGCTGAGCCCCTAGGCTCTAAAGAAACGGGGCCTGCTGTACATCCAGGGAGGACTGACATAACCGTACTGCAGAGGGAGGCCTCCAGCTCCTGGTAACGCACCAGGCCACCCTCCCACCATAAACATCCAGAATGCTGGGTAAGACACAATAAATAGAAATTTAAATGCAGGCAGCCCAGGGGGCTCAGCGGTTTAGCGCCGCCTTAAGCCCAGGGCCTGATCCTGGAGACCCGGGATCGAGTCCCACATAGGGCTTCCTGCATGGACCCTGCTTCTCCCTCTGCCTGTGTCTCTGCCTCTCTCTCTCTCTCTCTCATGAATAAATAAATAAAATCTTAAAAAAATAAATTTAAATGCAAAGGCTATTCAGGGATGGAAGGAAGAGGAGGAGGAACAGGTGTGAGAAATCTACAGTGCTAAAAACTCAAGCTGAAGATGCTCCCTGTGAGTACTGAAACCACAGCTGCCCTGAGAGAAAGAAAAGAGGAAAGAGAAGAAAAGAGAAAAAAGAAAAAAGAAAAAAGAAAAGAGAAGAAAGAAAGAAAAGAAAAGAAAAGAAAAGAAAGAAAAGAAAAGAAAAAAAGAAAATCTTTGGCTTACAAAACAGGGGGGAGATCTAAGGAGGTACCTCTATCTGGGCCTAGGACTCTGGAAGTTATACCTCCTCCAGTGCACTCAGTGGAAAAGGAGACCACCAGGAAACATGGCCATCTCCAGCCTTGGCTCTGAGGGAGAAATACCCAGGGAGTGTCCCATGGGAGCAAGCCTGCCTTCACTCGGGTGAACTTACACCACCTGCTCAGTCTGGGGAGCTCCAAGTAGATAGGTAGACTTCAAAAGATTTCAGGTAGGGGGCATCACTGGACACCAACAGAAATCATTCATGAAATGTCTCTGAAAGAATGCCTGCTCAGCCCAGGCCCCCAGGAATCTTGCAGATTACAGTCAGTTAAGTATGAGCTCACCACGGAAAATTACCAAATATCCAAGGAAAGAAGCCACTATGAGTGAGAGTCAGCAGGAAGGGCAGCATAATTGATCCCCAAGGGCCAGATTATGCATATGAAATAGGGCCTATCAGCTTAAACACAACGGACAAAGAAAATTTCAAAACTGACCAGGCATACTCGAAAAGGGATCAACTAGAATTTTTAGAAACAAAAAGTGAAATCAGAAGCCCAGTGAATAAAGACAGCTGGCCTGAGAATTAATTAACTGGCAAGAACGTAAAGGAAGACCACACCAAGTGGCCCAGAGACAGGATGGGGCAGGGGGCAGGACCATGAGAGAAACACTTCCAGAATTACAAGCTGGAGCACACGCTCTGGGACAGGCCACCAGAGAAGCGTGCCCGAGACAGCAGATGCTCTTCAACCCGGAGCCCCGCAAGGACAGCCACCTGAACCTGACCCGCAGGTTGAGCACCCAGAAGACTTGCAGATCCCTGAGTACAAAATGTTCATGACATCAGCCCCTGGAGCTATCAGCCCCCAGAGCTGGCGACTATTTTTGCTGTGGATGTGGGTGATGCATCCAGAGAGCAGAACCAGCACCCAACCCCACCACAGGGGGGTCTCACAGTGTTTTCCCAGGACGAAGACTACCCCAGACCACTGCTATGTGCCTCTCATTCCTCGTCTTTTCAGTGATAATTGAATGATGATTTTCCCTGCATTTCAACTGCATATTGTGTAGAGGATTTTTTGAGGGGTGGGGAGTGCAAATATTTGTCTCTTTACTTCAGAGGCCTCTGGACCAAGAGAAATGTGGTGGATTACAAGATCCTGAGCCTGTCGTGAGAGCCAGATGAAACTTTTGCATCATCTTGGGGAAGGAGGCAGTGTATTTTGCTTGAGTCTTAAAGTGAATCTTTGTGACTAAGGACAGAATACGGGGGCACCTGGGTGGCTCAGTTGGCTGAGGGTCTGCCTTTGGCTCAGGTCATGATCCCAGAGTCCTGGGATCGAGTCCTGCATCGGGTTCCCTGCTCAGCAGGGAGTCTGGTTCTCCTTCTCCTTCTGTCTCTGCCCAGCCCCTTCACTTGTGCTCTCTCCCTCCCTTTCTCTCAAATAATAAATCTGAGAGAGAGAGAGAGAGAGAGAGAGAGAGGAGAGGGGAGAATTAGTAGAGTGCATTAGCATTCAGCAAATAATCATCTCTTCTCAACCTCCTCCTCGAGTAAAGTAGACTTTCCACCCACTCTTTTAGGCTGGGTGGAATGTGAGTAGACATGACATAGGTTAAAGGGGCTGATGTGGTCTGTCTTGGCCTCTTGCATGCCTGAGAATCCACCCAGCTACTTGCTGCCCCTTCGGCTTGGGTCCTGAGACAAATGCCATGTGAATCAGATCTGAAACGGATCCTTAGCATGGAGCAGAGCCACCAGCACCAAGACACTAATCTATGAGCTAAAAGAACATATACCTGATATATCTCATCAGATTTCCTAAACAGGAGAGAAGAAATAACAACAGACGCTTTTCCAAAATTGGTAAAAATGTGTTAAGCCTCAGCTTTACAAAGCCCAGGATATCCCAAGTAGGATAAAAATAAATTCACATGTAGACATATTACAGTGAAACTGCACAACACCAAAAACAAGGGAAAGATCTTCCACGTTGCCCAGCACGGATGCAATCTATCCCTTGCCCTGCATGAGCTCCATGTCTAGGGCTCTTCATACAGCAACAAATACTTCTACCATTTACTGAGGAGAATCGCCAGGTAGGTGGCTATTCAGGTATTATGTCATCTGGAAGGGAACCTCAAGGGCCCCCAGTCTGGCCCCCTTGATGACAGATAAGGACACTGGGTTCTAAGAGGGAAAAGCAAAACAGCTGCATACACTGTCTCATTCTCTTGGCAGACACGAGATTTGAGGCCAAAGCGCTACCTCCCAGCCTGTGTTTTCTATCACAGAGGGCTGAATGCGCCTGGGCCTGGTACAGGGGTGTACACAGAGAGCACGTGCTTCTCAAATCCACATGACAGGGCCTAGAAGATGCAAAGAGAGCTGCCCAAAGGCTTTGATGCACAGGCCACATAGGCAGACCTCCTTGGTTCATTATGGTTGTGCCTTGGGAAAAAAAAATGCCTTCCACAGGATGCAAGTAGGCTCCTAGGGCCTCTCCTGGCAGGGAATACTCCTGCTACCATTCCCAAGAGAGTACTCAGCTCAAATCAAAACCAAGCCCTGTCAAGCAGGGGCATGCCAGACTCTATCAGAAAAGTCCCTGGCCAGCCACTCCATCCCTTTTTGAATGACCCTCTCCAAGTGGACAAGGCATGATTTCCCTCAACCCTCAGCTGGCCAAGGTTGTTCCAAGGACAGTGGCCAACATAAACAGCACATAAAAATGAGTCCAGAAACCAAATTTTCAGCTCCAGGATGATGAACATCTATTTGTGTGTGGTAAACCAAACTTCCTGGGATAGCTTCCCAGAGCCCAGGGCCATCTGTCCTGCTGCCCATAACCCCAAGCCCAAAGGTGCCACCAGCAGTGCGGTCCCCAGAGATGACAGCTGTCTTGGGGATCTGCTTCCACAACTACTTCCCTCCCAGGATCCAAGAAGGAAAGAGACATACTTCTCGGCCTCAAAGTGACCCAGCCAATGTGCAAATGAAGAGTCTTGTGGAATGTGCAGACTGGCAAGTGAAGAAATGGCAAAAACAGTCTGGGCCTGGAGGTGTGACAGGCCGTTACTAAGCTCATAAAAACAAAGAGTCATTGGCTGGTGTTTCCCTGGATGGCACCCCTGAAGTCACCGTCACAAGCAGCTGTCAATGGATACTTCACTCTTCAGGTGGCGTTGGCCAGTCTACTAATATCCGGCAACCTCTGGGGGCTGCAGTGATGACCAGAGCATGCTCATTCTCATGCTGACCTGTCAGCTAACCCTGCTGGAAGCAAAGAAACCAGATATCTCCCCAACCCAAAGTGGCCACAATGTATAGTCAACCCTCAGGCAATCTCCTCTCTTCAGAATATTTTCAGAGCCCAGAAATAGGCCACAGCTTGGAAGAAAAAGGTAGCCTGTGACCATTCAGGGCAGAAACAAACAGTGCCTTACATTTGGGTAAGTTCTGAATTATAGCCAAGAACAAGACCTGGCATGTCACCACGTGCAGATGTGCTTTTTAAATTTTTAATTTGCCTGAATTATTATGATGATGATGACTGCTGAATGGACATTTTCCTAACTCTGTTATTCCTTTGACATTAGTCAGTTGGCATTCCACTGTGATGTGGAGCTTTCTCTCCTTCTACACTTCATCCTTTATACCAGTTTGGGCTCACAGATTACCATTTCATAGGTTTTAAACTATTACTATCATGATATATTTTGATGCTCCAATATCCAAGATTGCACCAGGGGGAGTCCCTTCAAGATGGCTTCATGTTCTGTGAACATGCCTGCATCATTCTGTAACCATGTCCTGACTTTGTTTTTTTTTTTTTTTTTAAGATTTTATTCATTTATCCATCAGAGACAGAGACAGAGAGAGAGAGGCAGAGACACAGGCAGAGGGAGAAGCAGGCTCCATGCAAGGAGCCCGACATAGGCCTCAATCCCGGGTCTCCAGGATCAGGCCCTGGGCTAAAGGCGGCACTAAACCACTGAGCCACCCAGGCTGCCCTATGTCCTGACTTTCTGGCAGAAAATATTTTTAGCATGCACATCGTGTATTTTTTCTGCCCCGGGCCCTGGTATCAGTCATTTCTCCAAGGATTCCTAGTGCCTGTTAGTGGAACGGGATTGGAGACCATTACCTGAGCAACCAGGTGTCCTCTTAGTCCTGGTTGGTAAGCCCTCTTAGTGGAAAGAGCTCATCAATATTTGTATATACAAGGATATATATGTAATATTCACATATGTGTTAATTTCTACATTTACTTATTTTGGAAACCACAAGTTTACACAAATACCTCCAATTACAGTCCAATATAATTGTGTTCATTCTCACCCCTTTCCTGATCTGTAACTCCCTCCTCTAACAGCAGGGAAACCAGCCAGCCTCCTTTACTCTCAATGTATTCACTTATCCACCCAATCCCAGTGTGTATAATCAAATTCTTGAATCCAATAGGCGACCACCACACTGAGCCACCTTACTCATGAGGCCTTCAACTTTTCCCAGGTTGCATTCCCTATCAGGTCTGCATAAATGCCTCCTTTTTTTCAAAGAGCTTTAGTGAATTATAAATTACCATAAAAATTAACCCATCTTAAGTATACAAATCAATGATGTTTTTAGTAAATTCACACGACTGTGTAACCATCGCTACAATTTGGTTTTAGCACACTTCCATCATTCCAGTGAACTTCCCAGTGGCCATTTCAGCCGGGCCTCTTTCCCCAGCCCTAGGCACCCACCAACCTGTTTTCTCTCTTTGTAAATTTGCCTCTTCTAGAATTTCCATGCACAAAGAATTATGTAGTTTTTGCATCTGGTTTGTCTCACTTAGCATCATGTTTTTGAAGTACATCTGTGATGTAACATGTATCGTTACTTCCTTTTTACTGGTGCATCATATTCCATTTTATTTCATACTTTGTTATCCCTTGACTAGTTGTTGGACATTTAGACTGCTACCAGTTTGGGGCTATTATGCATAATGCTGCTGTGAATGCTCATGTGCAAGTCTTTGTGTAGACACATATTTTCTATTACTGTTAGTAGTGTGGTAGGCAGATTAATGGCTTCCAAAAGTGTCTGATTTACTAATCAGCCAACTTTCAGAAAGCAAGATTATCCAGGATTATTTTATATTAAGTCCATGTCCCAATCCCCAGAACCTGTGAATACATTAAGTTACATAGCAAAGTGGAATTAAGGTTGCAGATGAACCTAAGGGTGATAATCAGCTGGTGTTAAGAAAGCAAGATGACCCTGGATACCCTGGGTAGGCCCGGTGTACTCACAAGGGTCCTTCCAAAGAAGAAGAGACAAAAGAAGTCAGAGTGATACTCTGAGAAGTACACAGCCCACCGTTGCTACCTTTGAAGATGCAAGAAGGAGACCATGAACCAAGGGATAGTGGGTAGCCTCTAGAAGGTGGGAAGTTTCTCCTTGAGAGGCTGCCAGAAGGAATGTAACCCTGCCGACACCCTGGTTTTAGCCCAGTGAGACTCCTGTTGGACTTCTAACCTCCAAAGCCATCAGAGAATGCATTTGTGTTGTTCTCAGCCACTGTTTGTAGTGATTTGTTACAGCAATAACAGAAAACCAATACAGATGGTTCCCGATGTAAGATGGTTCACGTTACAATTTTTCAATTTTGTGATGGTGCAAAAGCAATATGCTGTCACTAGAAACTGCATTTCAGATTCTGTATTCTACTCTTCCTGGGCTAGCGACATGTAGTACAATACTCTCTCTCTCTCTCTCTCAGTGCTGGCCGGGGAGAAGCTGCAGCTTCCTGTCAGCCGTGCAATCTTGAGGATAAACCACCAATAACTTATAATCATCCCATCCCCAAGAACCATTGTGTTTTTCACTTTCAGTACAGTATCCATATGTAACATGAGATGTTCAACACTTTGTGTTATATGATTTTGCTCAACCAAAAGCTTATATTAGCGTTCTGAGCACATTTATGGTCGGCTTGGCTACACTACAATGATTGGTAGGTTAGGCATATTAAATGCACTTGCCACTTACGTTACTGTCAATTTATGATGGGATTATGCAACGTAAGTTGAAGAAGATTTATACAGGCAGATACCTAAAAGTGGATACTGGATTGGATAGTACGTTTAACTTTTTAAAAACTGGGATATTTTAGTGTAAAGAACTGAAAATCTATGTTGGTTTTCAAGCTGGCTATACCATTTTACATTCTTGTCAGAAAAGTATGATTTTGGTAAATTTCTTGGATTCTTAAATGGTTGCTTTTGACATTTTTGTCTACTTTTATCACTGTCTTGGGGAGAGAGGAATTTCTCACTCCACCAGACCAACACCCAATGACTTTTTCACTGAGTTATTAAAGAAGGGAGGAAAAAAAGGAAGAAAAGAGGGAGGGAGGGAAGATCAACTATTTTTAGTTGACTTACTAGTGGTATTAGAGGCCCAGATATTTCAGGGGCTCATACACTATGCCACTTCTTAACTATGTGATGTGAGGTACACTGTCTTACTCGCCTAAGTCTCAGTATTCTGACTATAAACAGAAAAATAATAAGATACGTGTCCTGGGTTTGTGATGAGAACAAAATAAGGTGACACAGATAAGACGCATATGCAGGGCTTGGCCTCTAAGAGCTACCGTTTTGTCTGTGCTGCTCTATTTGAGAAAATGGACAAATGTATAATTAATCATAAAAAATACATAGTGTGGATATCTAGAAACATAAACAACTTGCTTAGTTGGCCTGTTTTCCAAGTCACTCATAGATCTTAGAAACCAAAAATGGAACTGCAAAACCTGACAATTCATCTGTTGCCAGCAGTTATCCACACACCATGTGCTTCCATCCATAACAATGCTACCCTGGACAAGATTCTATGCTTTCAGACATCTTTTCAGCACATACTTTCATGTGGTCAAAAGGCCAGTGGGTAGACAGAACAGGGATGATCCCATCTGATCGATTAAGGAAACTTTTAGGAAAAGGCCCAGAGCTGTCAAGTGATTCAACTCAAGACTCTACAGAGAGAAGGTGACAGAAATGCCACCATTTTCCCATTTCTGTAGGGCATAGCTCTGGTTTCCACCCATGGGCACCTTTCCCACCTCTCTTTCACTGACATTAATCGCTCAAGGACTGCAGAGAAGACGAGGGTTCATCAAATCCAGAAACGCTAATAACACAGTCAACATCCATGAACACATGCTGATTTCATTGTAATTCTGCTCATCTTGCTGGGAGCAGCCATGCATGGCTCAGTGCAAGCTTAAGACTCTATTACATAGTTAAATTGGCATTTGTTCTGAGCCCAGTGGCATTTGTAATGCATCTGTGAAAACGGAAATGAGTCGAGGCACCCAAGGTCCATTACACAGGGCAAGTTAAACACCCCCAGAGCCCACCACGAAGGCTCAACCACTGGATTCACAGCTGTGCCAAAGGCTCTCCACACTCATCCTCCCAAGGGCAAGGCCTTCTGAAGGACCATTCTCCTGTTCACACAGCCATTTCATGTCTATCCATTTCAGACCCATCTTCACGACGGCCTGACAACCTAAGTCTCATCATTTTTGTTTCACAGATGAGAAAGTAGAGGCTTAGAGAAGTTAAGCGATCTGCCTAAATCACACAGCTGGTAAAATGATGGATCCAGGCCTCAAACTCAGGTCACTGAGACTCAAAATTCCATGAGCTCATCATGCTTCTCTCCAGTGTCTCTTGCGCACAAACCTTCTCTTCCCTCTTCACTATGCCCCCTTGATCATATACACACAGTGTACATGCTGGATAACTGTACAGTCCAGGGGAAGGGGGTGTGCACATCAGCCCACCCAAGGCTACCTCTGCCCTCCCAGGTTCACATACAAGGTCAATATATGGTTTAAAGCCTTTCAAGTGTTTTTTATTTTTTTTAAAGATTTTTTTTAATTGGAGTTCGATTTGCCAACATATAGTATATCACCCAGTGCTCATCCCATCAAGTGCTCCCCTCAGTGCCTGTCACCCAGTCACCCCATCCCCCCGCCCGCCTCCCCTTCCACTATCCCTTGTTCGTGTCCCAGAATTAGGAGTCTCTCATGTTCTGTCTCCCTCTCTGATATTTTCACTCATTATTTTTTAAAAGATTTTATTTATTTGAGAGAGTGAGCGAGCAAGAGAGCATGAGCAGGAGAAGAGGGAGAGGCAGATGGGGAGGAAGAAGTAGGCTCCCCATTGAGCAGGAAGTCCAATGTGGGACTCAATCCCAGGACCCTGGGACCATGACCTGAGCTGAAGGCAGATGCTTACCTTACTGAGCCACCCAGGCACCCCTGATTTGAGGCCTTTAAAAAAGAAAAAAAAAACGCTTGGACATAGAAGCCATGTGTATAGAAGAGCAATGCCTGAGGGTCTCATTGAACTTCTAAATTTTGCTCTTAATATTCTTTATGATGTTTTGATTTTTGGTTTTGCTGCTCTGAGAAAAGCTAATCCATTAAATGAGTGACACATTATTCTCTTGAGTCAGGTCTTTAATTTTGTGGGAGGGCATAGGGGAAAGATACAGAGAACCAGAAAGCAACGTAGAGCCTTTTTAAAAAAAAAAAAAAAAGATTTTAATTTTTTTTATTTATTTGAAGAGAGAGGGAGAAAGAGACAGAGCACAAGCAGTGGGAGCGGCAGAGGGAGAGGGAGAAGTAGGCTCCCTGCTGAGTGAGGAGCAGGACATGGGGCTCAATCCTGGACTCCAGGATCATGACCTGAGCCAAAGGCAGGTGCTTAACCAAGGGAGACCCCAGGTGCCCCGCATAGAGCCTTTCAAATGCAAGGTAGATGAGTCATAAAATGAAGAGCTATACCTGCCTACTGCTGGGCTGTCGCCCTCGCCCTGGATCATACAGACATGAGCAAAGTTTATATTCCAGCCCCCAAAGGATATTTCCTTAAGTTCCCTCTCTAGGATCTGTTCTAAAAGCTTGAAAAGGGCATGCACCCACCCCCATCTGGACACAGCAATATCTGAGTGGGAGAGGGCACAGGTGCATGTCCCCAGGAGGGTGGGACATGCCTCCGGTTCATCTTCCAGGAAAAGCGGAGAGGAGTATCATGCCTGCAGCACCCTGTCCCTGTGGCCTTTGAGCTGTCCCCCGTATTTCCACTGACAGCACCCGGCCTCCAGAGCTCTCCCCACATTTCTGAGGATAGGTGGGAGTTAGGGAGGTAGAAAAGGGGAGCAAACAAGATTCATTGAGTCTACCATACAAGGAAGGTTATTTAGATTCATCCACTCATTCGTTCAGGGCTGGACAGCAAGCCAGGAACCAGTGGCTGGCAGCAGCAGGGTACTTTGCCATTCCAAAACCACTTCGCACAACTTCTCTGGGCAGTCCCTGTCTGCCATGGTATCATGCCCATTTTATAGGTGAGCAAACTGATATCTAAAAGCGACCTACCCAGGTCCTAGAACAAACAGCAAAAGCAGGTTGAGAACCCAGAAGCGAGGCAGGCGGGCTGACTTCATTGCCCATCCCGTGAGCACCGGGCAGCCTTCTCTCACTAACCAATCCCTACCCCGAATTCCCAGAGAAACCCCAACTGCAGGCCTATGTTCACAGCCCAGCTTCGCCACTGTCTGGCTGGGGCTTTCCATTCCTTGCCTGCGCGGCCTCATCCATAAAATGGGCACAAGAGTGACCAGGTCATAAGATCACTGAAGAAGGTAGAGGTGCGCTGCGCCCTTCACGGCACCCAGCACGTGACTACGCCACAGACATCAGCCCCTCGCATCACTCCGTGCCGTGGGCCCGGCGGGGCACACCGCAGGGGCTCAGGACCTTTACTTCCAGTAACCAGGTCAGTGAGCTGGTTTCTCCCCTGCCCTGGCCCCCCAGGAAGGCAGCAGGGGCTGGGAGGGAGGGACAGGCCCACGGCAGGGCTCCGGGCAGCCTTAGGCCGGGCACTCCCGGGCCTCGCCTTTGTCTGTGCGCCTGTAACTGAGAGGCCCGTCTAGACTGAGCGGCTACTAGAAGTAATCCCAGGAAAATCTCCCTGAAACCTGATCCCTGCCCTTATCGAGGGCCGCGCAGATTAGCCTGATTGATTGAACAATGGACGCCAGGGCCTTAACAGGATCTCCATGTGTCTCCTGTGCAGAAGGGGCTCTGGGCAGGCGCAGGGCCCACCTTGCAGAGGAACCTGTCCTGCGGGGTCAGCAGGCCAGGTGGCCTCCTCCCCGGGAGCTGGAGGGGGCTGGGAGGACTCCGTTCTAGCAGGCCCATCACAGCACCCCACAACCACCTGCAGCACTTAGGGGCTGCTCTGTGTGACCCACCGGCCCCGTGAGGGCATCACCACCCCTGCTTCGCAGCCCAGGGCATGGAGCCTGAGCAGCCTGCTCAGGCTCACATACCAGAGAGTAGCAAAATCCAGAGTCAACTTGGGCCTGGTGACACAGAGGCATGAACTCTTAGCTACGCTCCAGTCCTGCCCCCTTGGCACTCCCACAGCAGTGGCCCGCAAACCACAGCCTCTGGTCACTGGCTGACCTTCCGGTGTCCTTCAGTGAAGAAGTCAGCCTGTGGGCCCCTCTAGCATAACCATGGGCGTGACAGTGTCCTGTCAGCAGCAAAAGACACCTGCAAGCCAGTGTCGTCACCAAAACCATCATTCTCTTTTGTTTTCCTCTGACCCACCAAGCTTGGGAACTAACTATAAACAAAGCCGTGCTGCTGTAAGCTGCCTCCACCAGGAGCCTTCCAGAGTGCGGGTGCCAGAGGGCAGGGCCGCCAGTCGCACACAGGCCGTCAGTTCAGGACGAGAGGGGCCTGTCCCAGCCACAATCTACCAGCCCTCCCCGAGGGGTGGATGCCAAAACACCTGGGTGGTTCATCTTGTGATCAGCGTGCTTTGGAAGAGCCAGGGAAACAGGACAGACGGCTGAGCTGGTCAGGACACGGACGGTAGAACAGCCCAGAATGAGGCTCAAGCAAACCAGGCCTGACTTGTCCCCGACCTCTGCCACTCACCTATGTGACCTGCTCTGCCTGAGCCACATCAGCTCCGTTTCACAAATGAGAATGTCAACCCCCATCCCTGCCCAGCTCTAAAGGTTGTTAGAAACAAGATGGATCAACCAGCCTCCTACATGCTAGGTTAGGCATGGCAAGAGAATTGCCCCCCAACTCAGAAACTCTTATTAAGACTCAGAAGGGGGATGCCTGGGTGGCTCAGGGATTGAGCATCTGCCTTCAGCCCAGGATGTAATCCTAGAGTCCCAGGATCCAGTCTGCACCGGGCTCCCTGCATGGAGCCTGCTTCTCCCTCTGCCTGTGTCTCTGGCCTCTCTGTGTGTTTCTCATGAATAAATAAAATCTTTTAAAAAAGCAAAGACTCAGAATTGATGCAACCTGTAATGAATTGTTACCATGTGAAAGCAACGAGGCAGGACGGTCAAGTTCTATCCCACCCTGCAGAGTGAGTGCAGACGCTGAGGGTTCGGGAATGCCGCGTACTGGGGCAGCATCTCCATCACCTTCGGCAGCACCGGCTGGAAAAGTCCGTCTCTCGGACACCACCACCAGCGTGGCAGGAGGGCTGCTGTGGGGGGGCCTCATGCCACAGAAGAGGAAACCAAAGTCCAGGAGACTTGCCTTTAGGACTCAGTGAAAATGTTCCCAGGAAGCATTATTAGCTCATTAACTAGAGTGGGTAATGCTGATCCCCCACTAATACCTCTTTGAGGGCTTGTTTCTTTTCTTTCTTTTTTTTTTTTTTTGCAACTCAAATACCCAGCTGGGGTCCTAATTCATTTCAGCAAATGGCATCTGTCTCTGTGAGGTTCTGTCTCTGTGATCTTAAATTGGATAATCCCTTGCCCCTCTGGTTTCCTGTTCACCAGGTAACACCTGCGCTTCCAGAGGCCCCTTATCTGCCCTCTCATTGGGCCCCTGTGTGAAACTGAGGTCCACCCCTGGCCATCCCCATATCTTATCCCAGCACTTCCCATGTCTGTCCAGAGCCAGCCAGACCCTCAGCATGTGGGTCCAGCCCCATTCTACCTTCTGGATGGTCAGCCCTTGGATCATCATCTTTTTCTGCCTGCCTCAGACAACTTGCCCATCCGGAGGCAGCAACTTCATCTCCCATCACTGGTCAATTTCTTCTTGTACCTTTATAACTAGGCAGGGACGGGGCCCATGCCCGCTGGGGAAGGGATCTGAAAGAGCCCTGAGACCATGAAGTACCATGGGTGCTGAGGACAGAGAGACAAAAATTAAGTCCTCCCACACAAGATCACATGAAAAGCATGAGCAGGACACTCACTACATGCCAGTCCCTGTGCAGGGAGTAGGGCAGAAAGACATACACCTCCTACCCTCCGGAACCCCATCTCACCCCAGGCCACACATATCAGGGACCCAAAGGGGCTGACAGAGGAGCTGCGGTCCGGTCCGTGGGGAGGAAGTGCCCTTAGAGGAGGGGCTTCTGAGAGCCAGGCGGGAGGGCTGGACTCAGGTGTTCTTGGGCGGCTAGGTACAAGGGACAGAAGCCTAGGATGGGAAGGACCCAGCTCATGCTGGACTCCTGGTGGGAGGGTAAGTGGAGCTCACATCACAGTGTGAATTTGCACCTACATAAAGGCAAACCACTGATGATTGCAGAGTGGGGTTGAGTCCCAGAAAGACCACTCTGGTGACATAGTAGCAGGTCGACTGGTGAGGGGAGAGCAGAAAGGAGACCACTGTAATAGTCCAGGTGACAGAGGGCTCCAGGGCCCACACTGGTCTCCCATTTATAAGCTGTGTGACCTTGGGCCAGGTACTTAACCTTTCTGAGCTGCAGTCTCCACCTCAGTCAAAAGAAGACTCCAGCAGCAGGACGTCATGTGTGTTCAAACTGATAACGCATGAAAAGCATTTAGCATGATGCCCGGCACACAGTAAATGCTCAATAAATGTTTGCTTAGAAAAACAAAAGGGCAAAGGCTGACTTCTAGGGCCTCCTCCCTCCTCCAGTCTCCCCAATCAATAAAAGCAGCCCTTTTATCTAAATCCCTGGGACCAAAGGGAAACCAAACACAGCAGCTGTAGCTCTGCTTCCCAAGACCCGTGCCCCCCTGCCCGGGCTTCTCCCGTTGGGGCCCATCGTGGCTGCTGTGGCCGAGAAAAGAATGCTGGCGCACTGACCTGGCCATGAACCTTCCCCCAGTCTCCAAACACACACAAAAGCATTTCTCCTGCCTCAGCAATGCAAGTGCCACGCAGTCCAGCATGCCCTGCCCACGGAAGGCCACAGAACTGATGTGACCCATGCAGAATCACACACCTGCCTGGTTCTGCTGCCTGGACCATGGCTGGGGCAGCAGGAGAAAAAAAATGAAAGAAAAATTTCTTCTTAATATTTATGACTCTGGTGGTATTCTTGTGCACAGGGCTGAATTCCTGCATAAAGAGGAGAAATTCAATCCAGTGTAAAATGGGCTTGGTAGAGGAGGGGGTAACACAAGCTCTCGAAATCCTGAGAACTTTCGGTTGGTCTTTTCACAAGAAAATTGAGGGATCTTCCAGGTGGGCTGAGAGGTTGGGAGGCACACATTCTACAAAAATGGGGGGGGGGGGGGCAGGGACCAGACTGGGCCAGACTCTCCAGGACTTCAGAGACAGATCATGCTGGCTGCTGCAGGATGGCAATGTGGCAGGGGCCTGTCCCTTGCCATGATTCTCAGCCACAGACACGTGGAGCATGCTAGTAATTGGAGGGGGTGGGGTGGGGAGGGGGGGCTGGCAAATGAAGCAAGATGGCATTTTAGATAGAATAAAAAGGGGACTGTTTCTTTGGCTGGCTTTGGATCATCATTGTTCTTTTCCATAGCGAGGTATTGCAGAAGGATCAAGGTCTTGGGCATCAGTAAGGTCCCAAGCTTGAATCCTGTTTCCCAATTTATAAGCACTGCTCACCCACAGGGACCTTGAGCCACAGGTGAAGGTGAAGGGTGGAGGTGACGGCGGCTGCCCGAGGCGCCCCTGGCGGGGGTGAAATTAAACAGGATGCTCAAGAAGCATTGAGCTGTGCAGATCTATGCCTCCCCTAAAGTGGGCCAGTGGATCAATTATCTAGATAAAATAAATATTTTAAATGACTGTCACTAGGTAGTTGAAATAACAAGGTTTTTTCCCCATGGAAATTATCTAAATAGCCTCAAGTTTCTTGTGTGTGCAATAGATATGAACAGATAAACAAGGGACTTAGCAGCCCTCTTGGAAAAGCCAGCCCTTGGTCATATTTTCAGAAATCGAAAGGACAACCTTGTCTTAGCAAAAAGCATGATGTGGACTTAAATGGTAGCAAGGAAAGTCCTAAAGAGCGTGGCTTTTTCCTTCCCAATTACCCTTTCCTTAAAAAAAAAAAAAAAAAAAAATTAGTTTTTTTCTTCTGTTTTTAACTAAGAATATCTTAGATCAGGCTGTAGGATCGTAATCAGAATATCCAAATTAGGCTACAATTTGAGGAACCCAGTGAGACTTCCCATGGGCTATAGGTCTTGTCGGCATCTTTTTTTTCTAACTTTGGTGAAACACAATCCATATGAAGTAAATGCATCCATTTTGTGTACTTTGCTGAATTTTCACACACGCACACATGTTCAGCACAACAGTCAATATCTCAAATATCGCCATGACCCCCTAAAATCTCCTTATACTTTCTGCACTCAATTCTCTTCACCTCCAGCCAATGATGCATGAGGCTTCTATCACCACAGTTTTGCTTGTTGTAAAATTTCATGGGGATGGAATCATGGAAGATGTGCTTCTCTGTGGGCTCAGCATACTGTGTTTGAGACTCCTCCAGGACAGCCTGTATATCAGCAACTTATTTCTTATTGTGGAGCAGTATTTCATTTTATCATTGTATGAATGTACCACAATTTGTTTATCTATTCATGGCTGATGAGCATTTGAGTTCTTTCTAGTGTGGGGGGCTTTTATGAATGAAACTGCCTTTAATATTCATATAAAAGGCTTGTGATGGACATATGTTTTCATTTCCCTGGAATAAATACCTAGGAATGGAAGACAGTTGAATGGGAATGTGAGTTTAAAAGAAACTGCCAACCCGTTTCCCAGAGAAGCCGTACAATTCTACACTTCAGCAATATGTGAGAGTTAATCTTCATCCTTGCTAGCACTTGGAAATGTCAGCTTTCTGCAGATTTACTGAGGTATAAATCACAGTCCATAATGCTCATCTACGTTAAGGATACAGTGTGATTAACTCTGTTGATTACGTATAGTCCTATAATCGCAACCACAATCAAGAAACAGAACGTGTCCATCTCCAAAATTCTATCCCCCACTGAGTCCCTGTGCTGTAGGGGCCTCTCCCCTGAACATGAATACTCAGCCACCACTGATTTGCATTCCTTCCTCTTCTATTATTTGCAATAGTTTGAGAAAGATCGGTATTAGCTTTTCTCTAAATGTTTAGTAGAATTCACCCGTGAAGCCATCTGGTCCTGGACTTTTGTTTGCGGAGTGTTTTTTGTTGTTGTTGTTATTTTTTATCTGTGATTCAATTTCATCACTAGTGATTGGTCTGCTGAGATCTTCTCTTTCTTCCCGATTCAGTCTTGGCAGATTGTATGCTTCCAGAAATTTATCCATTTCTTCCATGTTGTCCAATTTGTTGGCATATACTCTTTTGTAGCACTTACAATCCTTTGTATTTCTGTAGTGTTGGTTGTAACATTTTTTCCTTCATTTATGATTTTATTTATTCCAGTCCACTTTTTTCTTGATGAGTCTAGTCTGGCTAAAGGTTTATCAATTTTGTTTCTACTTGTAAAGAACCAGCTCTTTGTTTTAGGACCACTCATGGTTCATCTGATGTCTCCTCAGAAGATTAATGCAATGCTTCAGACATTTTAGTGGGAATGACAGCAAAATCTATGATAATCTTTACTGGATGGATATTACACACTGACTTGAATATAAGAACATGCCACTGGATTCCTCAGGGACAAGAAAATGCTATTTCAGAAATTCTTAAACTACAGTATCTTCTTTTTTTTTTTTTTAATTGAACTGTAGTTGACATACAATGTTATATTAGTTTCAGGCGTACAACATAGTGATTCAACAATCCCATATATTACTCAGTGCTCACCAGGATAAGCGTAGGACCAGCTCTCAGTTTCATCAATCTTTTAAGTCTCTTATTTCCTCCCATCTACTAACTCTGAATTCTGTTCTTTTTCTAGATCTAAAAGGGATAAGGTTAGATGTCTGAGATTTTTCTTGTTTCTTGAGGCAGGCCTATATTGCTATAAGCTTCCCTCCTAGAATTACTTTTGCTGCGTCCCCAAGATTTTGAACCATTCTGTTTCCATTTTCATTTGTCTCTAGGTATTTTTTTCCTTGATAACCCAATTAGTTGTTGGGTGGCATGCTGTTTAGCTTCCATGCATTTTTGTCTTTTTTCTCCCCAATTTTTTCCTTGTAAGTGAATTGTAGTTTCACACTGCTGTGCTTGGAAAAGATACCTGATATGATTTCAATCTTCTTATATTTATTGAGACTTCTTTTGTCTCCTATCATGTGATCCATCCTAGAGATGTTGCATGTGTCTTTAGAAAGAATGCTTATTCTGCTGTACTTGGATGGAATGTTCTGTATGTTTGTTAAGTCCATCTGGTCTAATGTGTCATTCAAAGACAATGTTTCCTTTTTGGTTTTCTGCCAAGATTATCCATCCACTGATGTAAGTGGGGGGTTAAAGTCCCCTACTATTATTGCATTACTGTCCATTTTCCCTTTACGTCTGTTAATACTGGCATTATGTATTTAGGTGCTCCGATGTTGGGCACACAGATATTTACAATTATTGTATCCTCTTATTGGATTGATCCCTTTATCATTATGTAATGTCCTTCCTTTTCTCTTGTTCCAGTCTTTGTTTTAAAGTCTATTTTTTCTAGGGGATCCCTGGGTGGCTCAGTAGTTTGGCACCTGCCTTTGGCCCGGGGCGTGATCCTGGAGTCCCGGGATTGGGTCCCACATCGGGCTCCCTGCATGGAGCCTGTTTCTCCCTCTGCCTGTGTCTCTGCCTCTCTCTCTCTGTCTCTCATTAATAATAATAATAATAATAATAATAAAGGTCTATTTTTTCTAGGAGTGCCCGGGTGGCTCAGTCAGTTAGGTATCCAGCTCTTGATCTCTGCTCATGTCTTAGGGACATGAGTTCAAGTCCCTCACTGCCCAGCATGGAGCACACGTAAATGAATAAAATAGGACACCTAGGTGGCTCAGTGCTTGATCCCTGAGGGTACTAGGATCGAGTCCTGCATCAGGCTCCCTACAGGGAGCCTGCTTCTCCCTCTGCCTTTGTTTCTGCCTGTCTCTCATGAATAAGTAAATAAAATCTTTTTTTTAAAGAATAAAATAAAGTATAATAAATAAATTCTATTTTTTTTTCTGATGTAAGTACTGCTCTCCCAGCTTTTCTAGTGCTTCCATTTGTCTGGAATATCTTTTTCCATCCCTTCTCAGCCTATATGTGCCTTTAGGTCTGAAATGAGTCTCTTATAGGTAGCACAAAGATGGATTTTGCTTTGGTTTTCATTCATTCAGTCACCCTGTCTTCCAGTTGGAACATTTAGTCCATTTACATTTAACATAGCTATTGATAAGTATTTACTTATTGCCATTTGTTCCTTGTTTTCTGGTTGTTTTGTAGTTTGTCTCTGTTCCTTTCTTTTTCTCTTGCTCTCTTCCCTTGTAATTTGATAACTTTCTCTACTGTTATGTGTGGGTTCCTTTCTCTTTATTTTTTGTGTATGTAAGTTTTTTTGTTTGTGGTTACCATGAGATTCATATATAACACCCTACATAAATAGCTGTCTTTATAAAGCTAATGGTTAAGTTCTAACACATTCTAAAAGCTCTACATTTTTACTTCACCCACCATATTTTAGGTATGTAACACCATATTTTACATTTTTAAATTTCGTGTATTGCTTCACTTTTTATAGATATAATTGATTTTACTACTTGTCTTTTAATCTTCATACCAGAAATTGTGGTATTTTTAGAGTAAGTTTTGAAATCAGGTAGTTTAAATTCTCCAAATCTGTTTTTCTTGTTCAAGATTACTTTGGATATTCTAGGGACTTTGCGTTTCCATAGGAATTTTAGAATCAAGTTGTTAATTTCTACAAAAAAAATTCACCATGACAGATTTGAATTGCACTAATTGGGGGAGGACTGACATCTTAACTATATTGAGTGTTCCAATCCATGAACATGGCACCTCTCTCAATTTATTTAAGTCTCTTTTAATATCCTCAGTAATGTTTTGTGGTTTTCAGTGTAGAGGTCTTGCAAACATTCCATTAAATTTCCCCTTACATTTTTTATGGGTTTTTATAACTAATACAAGTAGAATTCTCTCTTGAAGTTCATTTTCTAATTGTTAGCTCCTAGTATACAGAAAAACATGGATTACAATCCATTTGCAAAAAAAAAAATGACACTGTATCCTCTGAATTTGCTAAATTTATGTTTCAATTCTAAATGCTTTTTCAATAGGTTCCTTAGGATTTTTCTAAATATATGATCATATTGCCCAAAAGTGAAAATGATTTTAATTATTGCATCCCTATCTGTATGCCTCATTTCTTTTACTTCACTTTCGGCCCTGGCTAGGATTTCCAGTGCTTTCCAATGCTGATGGGAAGTGACCAGAGTGGAAAAGGCTATCTTATTTTTAATCTTAGGAAGAAAGTATGTAATGTTTCAATTTACCTGAAATAAATTGTAGGTTTTTGGTAAATGTCTTTTATTGGATTGAAGGTTCCCTTCTCTTCCTAATTCACTGCACTTTTATTATTATTATGGCTATTGAATTTTCTCAAATGCTTTTCCTATGTCTTTAAGATAATCACATGGTTTTCCTCCTTTACTCTGTTAATGTGGGTTATATTGACTGATTTTCAAATATTTAATCAACTTTGCATTCCTAGAATAAACACTGTTTAGTCAGGATGTATTATCCTTTTTTGTATTGCTAGATTTGTTTTGATACAGTTACATGAAGGATTTTTGTCTCTATAATATATCTCATGTGTCCTCCTGTTCAAGAAAGGTATTGATCTGCAAACCATGAGAGACTCCTAACTCTGGGAAACAAAGGGCAGTAGAAGGGGAGATGGGTGTAGTGATAGGGTAACTGGGTGACAGGCACTGAGGAGGGCACATGATGAGATGAGCACTGGGTGTTATACTATATGTTGGCAAATTGAATTTAAAATTAGAAAAGAAAAAGAAAGATGTTGATCGATAGTTTACTTCTTTATCATGTTTTGTTATCAAGGTCATGTTGTCCTCAGAAACAAATTGTCAAGTATTTCTTCTTCTTGGATTTTCTGAAGGAGTTAGTATCAAATTCCTATTATTTATTCTTTAAGGCTTTGATAGAAATCACCAGTGAAACCACCTGGGCCTGGAGTTTTCCTTGTGTTGTAGGTTTTTAAAAACAAATTCAATTACTTTTACTGGTATAGAGCAATGAATCTTTAGATGCAATACCAAAAGTATATCCATGAAAGGAAAATTTGACAGGTTAAACTTTAATAAAATTTAAAAGTTCTGCTCTGCCAAAGACATAGAAAAATAAAAAGAAAGCCCACAGACTGGGATAATTCTTAAAACTCAACAATAAGAAAACAACCTAATAAAAATGTGTAAAAGACCAGGACACCTCACCAAAGAAGATATACAGATGGCAAATAAGCACATGAAAAATGCTCAACATCCCGGATACAAATCCATGAAACAAATTCATAAAACCATACCCTTACCAGTGTTACACACTATGAGGTACTCTTTTTATGATACTGTTTAAGAAGGCAGGAAAGTATGCAATATACATGGTTTATTACAGAAATATATTTGGTTTAGAATTTGTCACCTAAGAAATAAACCCATGTTAATTCTGATAATTCATTTCAGTGGAACATCTCATTTCCTAAAATGAAATTATTGTTATTTATAATTATCATGATGATGATTGTAATGATATTAATGAAGTAAATGCCTGGTAATATGAAGATTACTAGTCAGTGATATAAAATCAGTACAAATTCTTTAAAGCCTATAAAGTCAGTATCATAACCTGTGTTTTATAGGAGAGGAAAGCAAGCATCTTAGTCTGCTCAGGATGCCATAACAAAATGCAGTAGCCTTGTGGAATTAAACAACTAGTTGAATTTCTCACAGGTCTAGAGTCCAGAAAGTCCAAGATTGGGTCCTGGCACTGTCATGCCCTGGCTTGCAAACTGCCTTTTCATCATGTCCTCACATGGCAGGGTGGAGGACAGGGGTGGTGGGTGAGCACATGATCAAGCTCTCTGGTGTCTTTTCATAGAAGGGCACTGATCCCATCATGAGGACCCCACCCTCAGGACCACACTGAAACCTAATTACTTCTTTAAGGCCCTACCTCAAGTACAATTACACTGGGGGTTAGGGCCCAAATGTATGAATGTGGGGACATGATTCAGTCCATAGCACCAAGATTCAGAGAAGTTCACCTCTCAATTAAGTGGTAGGAGCTAGGCTAAACCCCTGTTGGCCTGACGTGAAAGCTCATGTTTTCCATAGATAACATCTCCTGTTAATAAAGCTGGGATTTAAGACAGCCTTCCGATCTGAGCTTCTGATTTTACCAATGCAGCAAATGCCCCAAGAAAAGCCAAAAATGAGCAATCAAAACCTTGAGACACCAAAAAAAGTAATTTTAAGAAAAAGCACAGTGTCTGTGACCACATACCACACCATGCCATGAGTGCTCTCATGGGCAAGCCCACAATGCGAGAGGCAGCAGAGATTGTGGCACAAGGAGGGATGGGGCAAGAGGGGTCAAGCAAGTTCTGTGAGGATCTGAAGCCCTCCATTCTGGTAGGTCAGGGACTACTCTGGTCTTGCTTCCCACTCATGCCTGGACTCCCAGGCCTGCCCTTTGGATGCCCAGTGAACAGTGACCATTCATAAAGCTATGGGGTATTTTCATGTGTTATCCAAAAAGAATTTGGCCAAGTCTTAATTTCTGCCTTATCACCAAGTAATAAAAAGTTTTAAAAGATGCAATCACACTTTTCTCAACCCCACCTCAACCCAGAGTCTCCTCCATTTCACACCCTCATACTCTGGCAATGGGAGGTAAAGTCAAGGACATCTATTGTTCACCTCATTAGGTTATAAACACTCTAAGCTCTAATTTTATTTTTAAAATGTTTTTCTTTAGACCATATCAAAGTGTTTCTGTGTCCAAACAGCCAAGTGAGCATGTCATGCTTCTGAATGACACCACTGAATTAGCCTGTCAAAATGCCCAGCATAACAGTTCCTGGGTGTAAACCAGCTGCTATGATGGACACTCTTATCCACAGTCCATACTCAAGGACACAGAGATAGAGGAAAACCAGTGCCTGGAGCAGTTAGAACACACACATTTATCAGTTAAGCTTACTGGCACCCCCACACAATTACAATAGTGACATCAAAGATCAATGATCACAGATCACCATTACAAATATAATAGTGAAAAAGTCTATTGTGAAACATTGTGAACATTACCAAAATGTGACTCAGAGACCCAAAGTGAGCAAACGCTGTTGCAAAAATGGTACCAACAGACTTGCTCAGGGCAGGGTTGCCACAAACTTTCAATCCGTAAAAATTGTGCAGTGTCTGCAAAATGTAATACAGGGCAGCAACAATAAAATAAGGTACACCTGTAAGCCTAACCATTGTAAAAGAACAGCATACCCAAAACACATCAAAATCAACCTGCAAAGACCCCAAAGATAAAGCAAAAATCTTGAAAGCAGCTAGAGAAAACAACACATTATGTGTATAGGGGAACAATCATTTGAAATACTACAGATTTATATCAGAACAATGGAGGCCAGAGGACAGTGAAACAACATCATTCAAGCGCTGAAAGAAAAGGAAGACCAACCATATCTAGTGAAAATCTCCTTCTGAAATGAAAGCAAAATAATGACATTCTCAAATGAAGGAATCTAAGAGAATGTGTCGCCAGTAGACTGGTGCCAAAATAAATGCTAAAGGAGGTTTCCCGGACTGAAGGACAATGATCCCAGAAGGAAACCTGGATATTCAGGAATGAAGGAAGAGAAGCAGGAAGGGTAAATATATGAGACTTTTTTTTTTTCCTTTTAAGTTTTAAAAATACACATGATTGTTGAAAGAAAAAAATGCTAATTGGCAGAACCTTGAAAGAAGGACCCAATGTACCTTTATATAATACCTATAATAGCTATAACATAAAGTGTTTATGTTATAATAACTAAAACATAAAATACCTATAATAACTATAACATAAACGTAATGGGTATCTTTATGGTTTTAAGGCTTTTCCATTTTTCTTGAAACAGTAAAACAAGAACTCTAAATAGATTAAAAATTTAGGTTTGTATTGTATAAACGCTAGAGTGATCACTAAAAAAATACACCTGAAAATATGTAGTCAAAAAGCCAACAGATGAATGAAAATAGGATATTAAAATATATTCAGTTAATCCCAAAAAGGCAGGCAACAAGATAAAAAGGAACCAAAAGAGGGGACACAAATCGAAAAACAATAAAATGGTTGACCTGTGTGTAAATATTTATAATTACATTGACTAATGACCTAAATACATCAATTAAAATAGAGATTATGAGATTGGATTTTTAGAAATAGTCCACTGTATGCTATAGTCAAGAAATCTACTTCAAATGTGAAAACATGCACAGGTTAAAAGTAAAAGGATGAAAAAAGACTTAATATAAACACCAATCAAAAGAAAACCAGAGCGGCTATATTAATATCAGATAAAGTAGACTCGAGAACTCTAGTCCTGGGATCAAGTCCCACATTGGGCTTCCTGCATGGAGCCTGCTTCTTCTCCCTCTGATTCTCTGCCTCTCTCTTTCATGAATAAATAAAATATTTTTAAAAAACCCAAAATTTCCTTTAAGAGATATTTAACTATCTAATGCAAAAATATACACATGCCTATATATATATATATATATATATATATATATATATATAGTATTATGATCTATGTAGAAATAAATTTAAATTTTAAAATTGCACAAGGGATAAGAGGGGGTAAATAGAACTGTAGTTTTTAAAATATATTGAGACAGTTACAAAAGCAAATATAAATGAATGCATGCATGGATTAGTGTGTATATATATATATATATTATATACACACTTATATATATCTCCAAGTTGATGCACCAGTAGAACTTAGAAACAATGACATTCCAGTAACAATGGGTATATTTACTACCTAGATCTCAGCTTCTAAGTAGCATCCCTCAATTAGAAAACAAACGCAAAACAAAAGCCACCACCAGTACAACCAGGATTCCTTAGATACACTGCTTAAGGCCAAAGCTGGGACAGAAAAATGCAAGAGGATCTGAGAGCACCATGGGTACCAGAAGGTACAGAAGTGCTCAAAAAAAGATGAGGACATATGAAAAGTTCAGGAACCAATTTCAAGGAGCTCCCAATACCCAAAGCTGGAGCAATATGAGCAACAGGATGCATGAGAGAGTAACCTATAGCATAAAATAAGTATGCCTGGGTCAATATTTAGAGGGAAAAAAGAAAGAGGGTGGGGAGAGGGAGTGGGAAGGGGCTGCTCTTCCTTACAGAAGAATTCCAATTAATACAGACAGAATGGATAAGGGAAATAGAAAATCATCATTAGAACATCACAGCAAAAAAAAAAACCCAAAAAACAAAAAAAACAAAACCATCACAGCAATTGTTGCAAACAAGATCCACTGCTGGCTGCTAAAATTAGTAATAGAAAGTTTGAGGAGAAATAGGATACTTGTGTAGTATCAAAGTATTTCTTCCAAGATATTTATTAGTAGAAAATAGTAACTCTTCAGGTCTTTCCACATGAGCACTGGGTGCTATATGCAACTGATAAATTACTGAACATTACATCTAAAGCTAATGTTGTACTCTATGCTAGCTAATTGAATTTAAATTAAGAAAAAATAAAAACAGTAACTTTCAGTAGATACTTCTGTAAAACATTGCCTGATCAATGGTAATCCCATCAGTAACATTTTTTTTAATTTTAATGTTTTTATTTATTTGACAGAGAGAAGAGAGTACTAGCAGGGGGAGTGGCAGGGAGAAGGAAAGAGAGAAGCAGATTCCCCACTGAGTAGGGAGCCTGATGTGGGGCTTGATGCCAGGACCCTGAGTTCATGGCCTGAGCCAAAGGCAGACACTTAACCAACTGAGTCACTCAGGTGCTCCTAACCCCACCAGTAATAAGATATATCATACGCCCCCTGTTAAGATCATGGAGAAGGGCACTCCACTTCTGGGTATCTTTGCCAAAAACGCCACCACCTCAACCTAATCAGTAGAAAACATTAGACTGAGGGATATTCCATAAAAATTGCTTCAAAATTATCAAGAATATCAAAGATAAATAAAGATGAGGAATTGTCACAGATTGATGGAGATTAAGAAGAGGGTGACAATCAACTGCAAGGAAGGAACTTGGACAGGCTCCTAGGACAGAAAAATGACATCTGTAGAAACCTGGTGAAATCTGAATAATGTCTAGTTAACACTTTGTATCAATATTAGTTTCTTACTTTTAATAAGTGTACTACAGTTATACAAGATGCTAGTTCACATTAGGGGAAGCCAGGTGAAGAATATATAGCAATGCTAGGGATTTTGCAACTTTTCTGTACGTTTCAAATTATTACAAAATAGAAAGTTTCAAAATTTCCTTTAAGAGATATTTAACTATCTAATGCAAACATAGATAGATAGATATGGTATTATGACCTACGTAGAAGTAAAATTAAACTTTAAAATCACACAAGGGATAAGAAGGGGTAAATAGAACTGTACTATAGTAAAGTTCTCATGTTATAAATGAAGTGGCATAAAATTATTTAAAGATAGAATGTGACACCAGAATAAAATATTGAAAATATTTTTAAAAATATTGAATAAAAGATGTACATTTTATTTTTTTAAGATGCACATTTTAAAACTTAAAGCAACCACTAAAAATAAAAATGAAAAACAAAACACAGTAAAATGAAGGTGAAACTAAGAAGCCATGAGTGGAATTAACATGCAATCATTAAAAAACTCACTTACTCTAGAAAGGCAGGAGAAAATCCTTTTAAAAATATATAAAAACAGAAACAAAGAGAAAAACAGCAGGATGGTACACTTCAATCCAATCATATCCATGATTACATTTAATTACAAAATAAAATTTTAATTTTAAAAAGTACAATAAAGGGTGGAGTCTCAACCTAGATAAAATAACAAAGCACAATTATATATTCTTTACAAGCCACTTTGAAATAAGACACAAATATTAAAAGTAAAATACATATAAAGATATATCACACAGACTGTAATCTTGAGGAAATTGAAGTGACTATATTAATAAGAAACAAAGTAAAATCTAGGTTGAGGAATAATGTCACATAAAAAGAGATATTTCATAATGATAAGGGGGGTATATTTATTATTTTTTCAGACTTTATTTATTTGAGAGAGAGAGAGATAGTGAGTGGACGAGAGAGCTGGAAGGAGGAGCAAAAGCAGAAGGACATTGCGCTCATTCCCAAGAACCTGAGAAAACGGCCTGAGCCTAAATCAAGAGTCAGACACTTAACTGACTGAGCTACCCAGGTGCTCCTAAAGGGATCAATTTATTGAAAGACATAATCCTAAATATGGATGCACCAAATAACATAAGTTAAAATACATGAAGCTAGAAAATATTTTGAATTTAATCAAAAGAAAATCACATCATATTTAAATTTGTGTAATGCTACATGCTTTAAAGGGAAATTTATAGCTTTAAATGCTAATATTAGAAAAGAAGAATGGTCTAAAATAAAGACTGAGTTTTCTTCCTTTGGAAGCTTAAAAAAAAAGGAGCAAAGTAAACCCAAATAATTAAAAAGAACAAGATAATAAATGTAAGAACAAAGATTAGTGAAATAGAAAACAAAAAGCAGAAAATCAATGAAACCATAAATAGACAATCTAAAAATACCAAAGTTAACTTAGTTAGATTTTTAAAGAAAATGAGAAAAGATACAAATTACTCCAGGAATAAAAACAAAGACATCACTATAGATCCTAGAAACATTAAAATGGTAATAAGAGAATTCTATAAATAACTCTCAGCCAATAAATTTGGCAATTAAAAGGAAATGGAGAAGTTTCTTGAAAGATGCTAACTGCCAGAAATGACTCAAAAAGAAACAAAAAATCTGAAAAGCTCTGTATTATTTTATTTCCTAACTTAACCCACTGTAAACCTATTTTCTTTTTTTTTTTTTTTTTTTTTATAATTTTTTTTTTTTAAATTTATTTATGATAGTCATACAGAGAGAGAAAGAGAGGCAGAGACACAGGCAGAGGGAGAAGCAGGCTCCATACACCGGGAGCCTGACGTGGGATTCGATCCCGGGTCTCCAGGATCGCGCCCTGGGCCAAAGGCAGGCGCCAAACCGCTGCGCCACCCAGGGATCCCAACCTATTTTCATACACAGTTCTTTTTATCCTTTAAATATACTGAATTCAAAATTTAAAATATCCTCCAAACCTCAGGACTGGATGGCTTTAAAGGTGATTTAAAACAAACACATAAGGAAAAGAATACCAATCCTATACTAGTATTTCAGAACTTAGAAAAGGAGGGAACAGTTTCCAACTAATACTATGAAGCCAGTATTACCCTCACACACACACAAAAAAAACAAAGTCTATGCAAGAAAACCAGAAACTCAAAACATTGTTGAATGAAATTAAAGAAGAGCTAAATAAATTGAAAGTCATCCCACGTTTGTGAGTCAGCAGACTTGATATTGTTAAAACAGCAACACTCTAAGTTAATCTACAGATTGAACACATCCCTATAAAAATTCCAGCTGCCTTTTTGCAGAAATTGACAAGCTAATCTTAAAATTCATATAAAAATTCAAGAAACTGAAAAGAGCCAAAACAATCCTGAACAGGGATAATAAAGTTGGAAGACTCCCGCTTTCCAATTTTAAAACTTACTACAAAGCTACAGTAATTAAGAAACTGTGGTACTAGCAGAAGGATAGACCTATACACTAATTAAATAGAACTGAGAATCCATAAAAACAAAACTCATCTCTCTATGGCCAATTGATTTTTTTAATGAATTTGAGAGAGAGTATGTGTGAGCAGGGGGTTGTGGGGGAGGAGAAGAGGGAGAGGGGGGAGAGAGAGAGAGAATCTCAAGCAGACTCCCTGCTGAGCACAGAACCCTACACAGGGCTCCATCTCACAACTGTGAGATCATGACCGGAGCTGAAATCAAGAGTTGGACCCTCAACCAACTGAGCCACCCAGAGGCCCCAGCCAACTGAATTTTGACAAGAGGTGTTAAGTCAATGCAAGAAAGAGTAGTCCTTTCAACAAATGATGCTAGGAAAATAGGGTATCTACAGGCATAAGATGACTTTGGATTCTTTACACTCTATTTAAAAATTAACTTGAAATACATCAAAGGGGACACATGGGTGGCTCACCTGGTTAAGCATCTTTGGCTCAGATCATAATGCCAGGGTCCTAGGATCAAGCCCCACATCAGGCTCCCTGCTTCCCTGCTTGATGGGGAATCTGCTTCTCCTTCTACCTCTGCTCCTCCCCCCACTCATGCTCTCTCTCACTCACTCTCTCTCTCAAATAAATAAAAAGGAAAAAAAAATGCATCAAAGACCTAAATGTAAGAGCAAAACCTATAAAGTCCTTAGGAAAAAAACTTTGGATAAGGTACTGGTTTCTTAGCTATGACTAAACAGAAACAAAAATTTAAAAATAAGCTAGGCATCATCAAAATTAAATACATCTATCCCTCAAAGAAAATCAACAAGAAAGTGAAAATAAAATGCACACAATGTGAGGAAATTTTTACAAATAATGTATCTGATAAAAGACGTATCTAGAATCTATAAGAACTATTATACCACAATAATGAAAAGATAACCCAAACTTTTAAAAAATGGACAATGGAGCTGAGTAGACAGTTCTCCAAAGAAGATATTCAAATGGCAATAAGTACATGAAAGGATGCTCAACATCATTATGCATTGGAAAAATGCAAATCAGGGCAGCCTGGGCGGCTCAGCAGTTTAGCACCTGCCTTTGGCCCAGGGCCTGATCCTGGAGTCCCAGGATCAAATCCCACATCGGGCTCCCTGCATGGAGCCTGCTTCTCCCTCTCCCTGTGTCTCTGCCTCTCTCTGACAAGAATAAATAAATAAAATCTTTAAAGAAAGAAAGAAAAATGCAAATCAAAACCACAATGAGGGGACACCTGGTTGGCTCAGTCAGGTAAGCATCTGACTCTGTTTTGGGTTCGTGATCTTAGGGTGGTGAGATTGAGCCCTGCATCAGGCCCTCCCCCTCACTGTCTCAAATAAATAAACACACACAATAAGGCAACACTATATACCCATGAGGATGGCTATAATCAAGACGATGGTAATAGCAAGTCTTAGTGAGGATATGGAAAAACTGGAACCCTTATACATTGCTGATGGGAATTTAAAATGGTGGGAAACTGTGGAAAGTGTTTGGTAGTTCTTTAAAAACTTAAACATAGACCTACCCAGGTGACCCAGAAATTTTCCTCTCAGATATCTCTCCAGGAGCATTGAAAATATATGTCCACATCAAAACTCGTTCACATGTTCACAGCAATTTTCGTAACAGCCAAACAGTGACGACAATCCAAATGTCGACAAATGACCAAGGATAAACAAAATGTGGTGGATACATACCATGGAATGTTATTCAGCCGTAGAAAGGAATGAAGTACTGACATATGGTGCAACATGAATGAATCTTAAGAATGGCATGCTAAATAAAAGAAGCCAGACACAAAAGGCCACAGACTATATGATTTCATTTATACGAAGTGTCCAGAAGAGGAAAGTCCACAGAGACAGAAGTTGATTAGTGGTTACCAGGGGCTTGGATAAGAGCTGAATGGGGAGTTCAGGATTTCTTTTGGGGCTTATAAAAATATTGTGGAATTAGATGTATTGACGTTTGTACACCTTGTGAATATACAAAAACCCACTGAATTGTACATCAATGTAGAAATAGAGAATTTAATGGTATGTGAATTAGACTTCAATAGTAAAAAGAATAGTGCAGACCAACATCTCCCACAAACATAGATACAAAAATCCTAAAGGAAATATTAACCAATTGAATCCAACAAGATGTAATTAGGATAATATATTATAAGCATGTGGGGCTTACTTGAAAAGCAATGTAATGCACCATATTAACAGAATAAAAAATAAAAACCATCCAATCATCCCAACTGGTTCCAAAAAAGCATTTAACAATATTCAGTGCCAATTCACGATGAACATTCTTTTTTTTTTTTTTTTTTTTTTTTTTTTACAATGAAAATTCTTAGTAAACCAGGAGTGAGAGGGGACAACAAACATTTGTCATCTCGCAGTTCCTGGGGTCAGGAATCTGGGTGTGGCTTTACTGAGCACCTATGGCTCAAGAGCTCTCATAAGAGTATTCTTAAGACTGTCATCTGGGGCCTCAGTCTGCTCTGAAGATGCCACTGGAAGAGCAGACACTTTCAAGGTCACTCATGTAGCTATTGACAGGGTTCAGTTCATCATGGGCTTTTGGAAAGAGGACCTCAGGTCTTCACTGTTGGCTGGAAGCCACCCTTATGCCATATGGGCCTCTCCATGGGACAGCTCCCAGCATGGCATGTGGCTTCCCTCAGGGCAAACCAGCAAGAAAGAGTGAACCCAGAGATGAAAGGCAGTCTTTTTAGGACCTAAACTTTAAAGTGACATCTCATCGCTTCTGCATGGTCTGTCTTTTTAGGACCTAAACTTTAAAGTGACATCTCATCGCTTCTGCAGGTCTGTGCATTAGAAGCAAGTCAATAAGCCCACTCAAGGAGGTTGCACAAGGGTGTTATTAAAAGTAAGGATCTTTGGAAACCATCATAGAGACTGCCTACTACAGGTACCTATAGAAAAAATGACAGCTAACAGCATTAATATTATATTTAATAGTGAGATATTGAAAGCTTTCTTCCCTAAGACAGAGAACAAGCAGAGGATAGATATTGTCATTAGTACCACTCAGCCCTGCACTGGAGATCTTTTTTTAGCACATAAAGCTAAACAAATAGTCCATGAAGATCAGTCAGAAAGAAATAGGACAGTCTCTCTTCTGATGACAGAATTGTTTATGTGGTGAATTATAAGGAATATAAACCCTCAAGACTACACTACTAGAACTAATGGGAATTCTGAAAGATCACAGGATAAAAGTCAAAACACAAATATTACTTGCATTGCATATGCTGGTTCCAAACAATGAAAAATAGTATTTAAAACACAACATCATTTACAGTTGCATCATAAAACACAATATATTTAGGAATAAATTGAATAAAAGATATGTAAGACCAGCAATACATTTTTAAAAAAGATCCAGAAGAACCCTACCCTGAAGACTACAGGAATATGAGAGAAATTAAAGGTGGCTTAAAAAAAATTAAGTCAGGCAAAGAAAGACAAATATCATATGATCTCACTTATATGAAGAATCTAAAAAAAAAAAAGAAAGAAAAAAAGAAAAATCTGGTCTCATGGATATAGAGAACAGAATGTTGGTTGCCTGAGTTTGCAGAGTGGGAAGGGTGAAATGGGTCAAGGTGAAATGGTCAAATGCCAGAAGATACAAATTTCTAGCTATAAAATATTAAGTCCTGGAGATACAATGTACAGCATGGTAACTATAGTTCAGAATACTGTATTGCATATTTGAAAGTAACTAGGAGAGCAGATCTTGAAAGTTCCCACCCTGAGAAAAAAAATTGTAACTATAGATTGTGATAAATTAACATAACTGGATTTATTATGATCATTTTGCAATATACACAGATGTCAAATCATTAGGTTGTATGCCTATGTATATTAGTTTCAACTAATATAATGTTATGTCAATTATACCTCAAAAAATTTTTAATTAAGATAGCATAGCAATGGCATAATGATCATAAAATCAATGGAATAGAATGGATAACCCAGAAATAGATGATCACATATACAATTTTTGACAAAAGACCCAAGGCAGTTCAAATGAAAAAGGAAAGTCTTCTCTGAAATCAGTACCAGATGATGATGATAATGATGCTAGAACTGAATAATGATAGAAGGGAAATTAACTTTGACTCTTACATCATCTCCTATTTTCAAATATTCATTTGAAATAGATAATAGGGTCAAGCTTTATAATCCCTTTATCGGTATCCGATTATTCCAGCTCCTCTGTCTCCCCAATGCTGGGTGTCGTCAATCTTTTTCATTTTTACCTATTTTAGTGTCTAGTGAGGAGAGAAACAAGCAGAGCCCATATGTTGCTGGTGGCAGTATAAAATAGCAAAATGACTTTGAAAATTTTTTTACTTTTCCTTAAACTGCTAAACATAGATTTATTTATAACCAGTAGCTCTATTCTTCCTCTTCCAAAAGACTAAAAATGAATGTACGTCCACAAAAATCTCTCATGCAAGAATGTTTGTAACACATTCATTTATAAAAGCCCCAAACTTTAAGAACCCAACAGCTTCTTCAACAAGAAAATTAATAAACTGTGGTATTTTTATACAATGGAAATGCTATTCAACAATTTAAAAAGTGAACTAGTAGTAACTCACACAGCAGCTTGGGTAAATCGTAAAACATTATGCCGAGTGAAAGAAACCAGACACAAATGAGTATACACTGTGTGATTTCATTTGTATGAAACTCAAGAACATGCAACCCTAATCTATGGTTGTAGTAATAAGAATAGTTGCCTATCAGAGGTAGGAATGACCCCAAGGGGACATGAGGGAACTTTCTGGGGTGATGAAAATATTCTATGTTTTGACTGCGGCGTTGGTTACACAAGAGTATACATTTGTCAAAATTTCATCAGCTTACACACTTGAGTTATGTGCATTTCACTGTAGGTAACTTCTACCTGGAACTTAAAAAAGATCATTCTGGCTGCTGTGTGGTGAATGGACAGTTAAGAGAGCAGGAAGGTGAGGGCGAGGGCAGCTGGCAGGCTCTAGGGGTATCCCAGGAACAGACGTGAGTGACATGGATGGACGTGGCTGCAGCCAGCCCGAGACAGATACGGAACAACAGTCACCCCGAGCACATCTTCCCTCATGGTGGCAGCCTTCATCTGTCTCCTCGCAATCTCACATGCTGCATCGCTGGTTCCGTTACGTCAATTCCACATCGTTATTGAAAACTCACTCCATGCCACGTACCTAAGCATTTCCCTGCTTTCCATGGGTTGGAGTTCTGCCTGCATTGTAAACCAGCCTCTCTGCCACTTACTAGTTGTGCAATCTTGGGCAAGTTAAGGAACCTTTTGAGTCTCAGTACCCTTTGTCTGTAAATGAGGAACAACTGTACCTATCCTGAAGGCTTACTGTGGGTATTAATTTTAGATGAAATACATGCTTATCCTTAGGTTTAAATTGGGCAAGAATGGCAAAGTGCCAACTCCATCACCTGGCACATAGTATGTAGTGAAGAAATGACACAACTTCTCCTTCTTTCCTAAACTTTCTAACTAGATGTGAGCTCCCCAAGGCAGGAGCATACCCCCAACTCTGGTCTCTGCAAAGGCGCAGTAGATGACCATAACAAGAGATATGCTGCAGATATGTGCTTTCTTTCTGGCCCAAAGTACCAGGGAATAAGGTGCTTTGTGGAGTGGGTTCTGGTGCAGATTTGCTCACCTGGGCAACACAGATGAAACCCACAAGATTTTAGAGAACATTAGTTTGCCCTAATTAGAACACAACAAAAGTCAAAATTTCAAATGAAACTCAGATCTTTGGAAGTTTAGTCGTGGTTGGGAAGTTTTGGGGGAAAAAAATGGTTCTAAATAAAAATTAATGAAAAAGGCTTACTTAAAAAAAGTTAATAAAGAATGTAGACTTAACTAGTGCTTTATGAAGAAATATAATGATGTACTAAAAGCAAAACAAAACAACAACAAAAAAACACAAAACCTCAAAACAAAACAAAAAAGCCAAGCACATATGGATTAGATTCTCCTGAAAATAGATCAAGTATTTTTTAAATGTAAGGTATTGGTGCTCAGAAAAATGTGGAGGCTTTGTTCAACTCAAAACACAAATCATTTTCTGAGTTTATTAAAAAGATTCGTGTATTTGTGATGAGCCAGGGGCATTCCCTATGTGTTGGTCAAGTGATGTCAGACTATCAGTCCTCAAAAATCAATCAATGCTACAAAATCAAACACATCTGGCTGGATACAATGTAGACATTTTGTGGAAACACTAGATTTGAGGGAGAGATGGAATGGGAATCTAAGCTAACTCATCAGATGGGCTTCCATTGGCTTTTGAGGGAAGGAGAGATATGGCACCCAGTAAAAGACCTACACTTTACTCTCTATGGAAACACAACTAATTGATAACACAAAGATGTTTTATGGTATAATAAAGAAAACAGGGGTTCCCTGGGTGGGGCCCAGTCAGTTAAGAATCTGACTCCAGCTCAGATCATGATCCCAGCGTCCTTGGGCTTCCTGCTCTGTGAGGAGCCTGTTTCTCCCTTCCCCGCCCCACCCCCGTGCTCTCTCTCAAATAAATAAAATATTTTTAAAAAGGAAAACAGGAGAGAACATTTTGGAAGTTAGATAAGCAGTAACCAAGTTAGTGGATCTGAAAAACAGAGTTGTAAGTCAACAGTAATGAAAACCAAAAGTCAAGCACTCAGGAATTGGCAGCAACATTACCTCTGGAAGTGGGGGTGAGTGTCCATTTTTTGAAAGGAGGATTGATTTATAATCTGTGTAAGAAACCCCCAAGCCTTCAGATGTCCATCTCCACTGTAGGTAGCCAGGTGACATCCTTGTCACCATTCTAGCAGAAGACTTAAAAACAAAAGAATTGTTCAGGACAGGATGAAATAGTCTTGAGATCACCAAACATAGCTAAAGGCAACAGTATCAGAATGAAACAGAAATATTAAGTGAAATTCCACAAAGTGCTGTGAAGTGAATTGTGTCCCCCTCAAATTCACATGTTGAAGCATCAACCCCCAATGTGACTGTATTTGGAGACAAGGAACTGTGAGGACATAAATAAGGCTAAATGAGGTCATGAGGTGGAAGTTCTAGTCCAATAGGACTGGCATCCACAAGAGAGGAAAAGAAAATAGCAGAGTGTTTGCTTTCTCCATATATATGGAAGGAAGACCATGTGAAGACATAGGAAGAAGGCAGTCTTCTGAAAGCCTCCCCATAAACTAACTCAGCTCGTACCTTGATCCTGGACCTCCAGCCTCCACAATTGTGAGCAAATTAATTCCTGCTGCTTAACCCACCCAGTCTGTGGTGTTTCACCATAACAGCCTGAGCACCCTAGAGATACATATACCTAGTAAGGAGACTGTTAGCCTTCTTCCCCTCTTAAGCTCCCAGAATGCTGGTAGCTAAACATACACCCTCCAGGCAGGAGACTGAAGACAATTTCTCTAAGCAATCAGATTAGTCTAAGAGAAAAGTCCAAAAGATACCAACATTGAGAATTCCCTATAAAAATAGCACAGCTAGGTTTATGCAGCATGAAATTCATAGTTGTTTTTTTTTAAGATTTTGTTTATTTATTCATGAGAGACAGAGGAAGAGAGAGAGAGACAGACAGACAGACACAGCAGAGGGAGAAGCAGGCTCCATGCAGGGAGACTGACATGGGACTCGATCCCAGGTCGCCAGGATCAAGCTCTGAGCCAAAGGCAACGCTAAAATGCTGAGCCACCTGCGCTGCCTGAAATTCATAGTTTAAATAGCCCCACCTAAGCATCTAGAGCTTTCAAATCAGCTTTTTAATTACCTCTATCCATAAATGTAAGCAGACAATCAAGAACCACCAGGAATGTGTAGTGATTATGTAGTATGAAAAAGAGACCAAAACACATAGGGAAGGAGGAGAATAACTGCCTGTAACTAATAATATTCTCAGAGAAGATATTACATCTATGAAGCAGGAACAAGATGTTTCCCTAAGATGGAATGTTCAGAAAAGAACAACAAATGAGCCTTTGGAAACTTCTTTAAAATGATGGCAGATACAAAATGCATAAAAACTTCAAAATCCAAGTTACAGAAATGACAGAGGAGACAAAAAGGTAGGAAAAGGGAAGAAAAATAAGAATATTGAGGAAACAGTTCAGGGGGTCCACTATCTAAGCAACAGGAGTTCTAAAGAGGGGATGGGAATTACACAGGAAATAGTGAAGGAAATAACTTTCACAAGTAATAACTAGAATTGAAGGATATGAGCTTCAAGATAGAGGAAATTCCCCTCAGTGACCTCCATAATGAGTAAAAATACATCTACACCAAGGAACTGGATCATAACATTTCTAAACGACAGGAACAAAGAAAAGTGCCCATTTTGGAGGAGGGAGGGAGGCTGACTGATTCATATCATGGTCTTCTTAGCAGAAATGGGAGCTTACAGGCAGTGGTGCAAGACCATAATAGTTCTGAGAGATAATTGCTTCCAACCAGAATTCTATACCTAGCCAAACTATCAACTAAACATGAGGCTAGAATAAAGGCATTTTCAGGCACTTAAGGTCACACAAATATAACTGATCACTTCCTTGTAAATTCGTGGGGGGAGAAATGTACTCTGCCAAAATGAGAAAACCCAAGAAAGAAGAGGATCCAGGAAATAGAAGATCCATCAGAAAAAGAACACCAAAAGGATCACCAAGATATGAGTGAAGAAACCCCAAACAGATGCTGTAGAGCAGATCTGGAAGGCACCCAACCCAGTTCAGAAGGTTGGATGAGAGTTTTCCTCAAGAAGATGACATTAATAGGATAGGGATTGTGAAAACAGCTTTGAGACTAATTTATTCAACTGGAGGATTGGTGCTGATTTAGTGACATAAAACAAAACATTGGGCAGAGGAAAAAAAAAAAAAGATAATTCACTCCAGAGAGGAAATGTTGATAAGAGAGGAAAAAAATGCAAGTCATTGCAGCTCACCCAGGAATTGTATTTTCAGGGTAAAAATCATTTAATCATTGAATACTGAATAATAAAATTATGCTATAACTATTTTGGAAAGATGGGAGATGGGACATGTGGGTAGTGATGAAAAAGAGTTGAATCCTCATCTTCCATAGAAAGAAGCCAAAGGACAATACCAAAAATGAAAAATTCAAGTAACATAAATATGAGCGCATTATTTATAGATACAGAGGTAAGTATCATAAGAACCAGCTAAATTACTAAAAGTAGTTGCCCCTGGAAAGTAGAAAATGCAGGGGAAGGACAAATTCAGGATAGATATATGTGTGTGTGTGTGTGTGTGTGTGTGTGTGTGTGTGTGTGTTTGCAATAAGCCTTCTAGAACTATTTGACTTCCTCAACTATGGGCAAATCTTTTATTTTAAAATAAAATTTAAAGCAAAAAATGAACAAAAAACTCTAAATGGAAAAAAACAAGGAGGAGGAAAAAGTAAGAGAAAGAAGAAGAAAAAGACAGGGTTGTTTTGATTCCCAAGGGTTCATTACAGAGGCCACAGGTCATCTGTGCTGCTGCTTCTTCCCAAGGCCCCCACTTCTCTGACTCCTTCCTGGCAGGAATCCCTTCTAGCTACCAAGGATCCAAGGACAGAGCATAGCATGCACCCCAAATTCCACACACACAAAGGCTGTCCTCATGGCCCATCCAGGACATACACAGATTCACTAAGACTCATTTTAGTCATACCCCCCCCAGGATCACCTGCCTGTGTACTCGGTCTCTGGGAGAACACTTGCACCAGCACAGGAGTGAGGTTAGTTCTAAGGGTGCATTAAGAACCCCAGGCCTTGCCCCATGGGCTTTTGTCTCCCTATTTCTATAGGGAGACTAGGACACAAGACCAGACTACCAACTCTTTAAGCACCTGGACAGGACAGGGCTCCCCAGCCCACCAGCTAACTCTGACCCCACCCCTGAAAGCTCAGGGGTGAGCTTTTGCTTCACTTCAATCAAAGCAAAACAGGACTCTGGTTTAGCCTTGAACCATTCACACAGTGACCATGCTGGAAAGCCACTTCTTGGACAGTTAGTAGGATTTCAGGAGAAACACATTTTAATCATCCAAACACACACACCCCCACACACAACTTAGAAACAAGATTTCATCTCTAGCTACAAATGTTTTAACTACAAAGAAGTAGCTTCAATTGCTTTTTTCCCCCTTTAAAATGATAAAAGTATTCATGCAAATAATTTAAAACTTCTGACAGTCCAAAAAGGGGGATCAAGAGTCAGTCTCCCACCCTTTTCCAGCTCCTAGGAGCTTTAATGAAAATCAAATCACTGTGAAAACTTTCTGATGTATTCCTTGGGATATACTTCTATACACATAAGCATGTGCATTGGCATATACCTTGTATTTTAACCAAATAAGAATACTCTGTGCCTACTGCTCTGCACTCTCCTCATTCTGTACTCACTTAACATGTCTGGGGTGATATATGAAGGTCTCCAAAATACGGTAGAGAAACACCATGCTCTAACAGCTGCAGGGGATTCCATTACACAGCTGTACCTTAACCAGTCCTCTATCGGGGGATGTATAGTTGTTTTTTCTCTATAATAAAAGGGGATGTAAACAATGTGTTCAAATGCAGATGACTGCATTCATTTATACACATACCAGTAAGATAAATCCCTGTATGTGGAATTGCTAAGTCAAAAGGCTGGTGCGTTTGTAACACATTTCCCAAACTGTCATCCATGGGTCTTACACCAGTCCCCACTCTGCCCACCATGTGGGACTGTGCCTCTTCCCCACACCCTGTCCAAAAAAAGTTATCAGCAAATGCATAAGCCTTCACCAGCCTGTAGGGTGAATATTATATCTTGCTGTGTTAATGGACATTTAAAAAAATCTAAGTAAGATGGGGCTTCTATTTGCTTTCTGTATCTCCTGTCCTGTGGACAGCTTGCCTGGGTCTTTGTCTTTCCATCAGGTTTTCTGCTTTCTTTCTGATCGACTGTTTAAGGTCAGTTATATGGAAAAGAAATCAGTTAACTTTGAACCAGAATTATGCGCCTGGTTTCTCTAATGGTACCTGATGTTAAATCCTATCATCAACTAGAAAGAGAGGTGAATCCTTCCAGGATGTCTTGTGAGCACCTAACAAGCAGGAAGAGAGATAAGAACAGCAGTGGTCCTAACAGGTAGGCACTCTGAGAGCTGCCAAGTGCCACCGCTGAGCACTCTTCATACACCATCTCATTTTGTCCTTCCCATAATCTTTTGAGGAAACTCCATTAGTATCCCCATTTTACAGACAAAGAACAAGTGCAGAGAGGTCAAGTCCCTTGCCTAGGCTCTCAGAGCCAGGAAACAGGAGAGATGGGATATGTACCCTGGTTGTCTGACCCCAGAGACCCAGTTACTAACCACTCTGCCACACCATCTACTATTTGATTCCCAGGACCTGGCACAGAGTGGGGACCAAGGATCAGGTTGGTCACCCCAGACCATATGCATCTTGATGCCATTGTGGAAATATAAACCACCAGTGTAGCACGTTGGCAGGAGCTGACTGTCCTGTTCTTTCTTCATTGGGTTCTCTGTGTCTAGAAAGGCCCCTGGCACAAAGTAGGACTTAGGAAATGGTGGCTGAGTAAATAAATAAATGAACAAACATCTTCTCACTTGATTATGAGCTCCTTGGGGGCAAAAACCATGGCTGGCTTGTCCTCCCAGGGCCTGGCTCAATGCCTTTCATGGGAAGAATGAAGACCACTCAAAAAAATGTGTGCAAGCCTCACTACTACTTGGGATGGTGCTCCCCCTATAAATTCAACTCCTAGTCAGGTTAGAGCAACACTATCAATCCTGGGAAATCTTTTTGGACAGTATTTGACTGTCATTTGGGAAGACCCATGTAAGATAGGAGAAGGCCAGGGAGGTGGGCCAGGAAGACAACGGTGGCCTACCCACTCCTGGGCCAAGAAGCTGGCCCCCTTCTTCCACCCTTGCTTCAATGCTCTGGCTATTGGTGTTTCTCAGTCAGGAGCTAATAGCAGCCCACAGCTCCAGCAGTTACTCCACAGCTGAGTATAAACCTAGCTTTCTATCTTCATTAATTTATCTGGTCTTCGAAACAACTACACATCACGTGTAGTAGTATCCCCAGAGATAAGGGAAGGCACAGAGATGTTAAGATGCTCAAGGCCACAGAGCAGAGCCAGGATTTTAACTCCCAAAGACCATCAGACCCTTCTGCCTAGGAGTGATACTATTCCTATCTGGGGCTACCTTCCAACTCATGCTCATTTTCCCAGACCCAGCTTCCTGCTTTCCACCCCAGGCAAGAGCTCCCAGCTCCCAGACTTCCCTCCCTTACCTCTCATCCCTTATCTGGCTCTGCCTTTGCTCTTGCTCCATTAGCCATAGCAACAAGTGCTTGTCTTGTTTTTCAGCTCCTTAGGGTGTGAGCATGGATTCCCCACACAGTCCTGCCTTCCAAGGCTTCCTCCATTTTGCTCCCAGCACTGAGCAGCAGGCAATGGGCCCCTCGAGCCCTCCAGACTAGGGGAGAACTGTCCCCAGGGGGCCCAGCAGGCGTCCTTTAAGTCCACCTGTCACAAGCCAGGCTGACAGACACAGCTTGTACACAGGCAACCTCTTAAGGTGAGGAAGGAAAGTCAGGCCACAGGTGAGCTGGACCTGATTCCCGTCCATCTAAGGGCAGAGGGCCAAGACAGGTACTTACGCCAGGTCTATAACCAGCACTTACGAGGCTCTAGAATCAGACATGGGTTCAAATACACTCTGTGTGACACTAGACAAATTTGTCAAACTCTCTGAAGCTAGATTTCCTCAGCTGTAAAACAGGGATGATGGTAATACCCATTTCACAATACACAGGCTTGGGGGAGGGTTAAACTGGTTGGCAAGACCCCTCCTATTTTCTGAACCAGTGCTGTACTCAGAACTGGGCAAGTACTCTCATTAGCACCTGCATTATAGATCCAGCACCTGGAAAGCCCTGAGAAACCCTTTCTCCAGGAGCTGCCCCCCCTGCTGCCCCCAGCCGTGCTCAGACTTCTCCCTCCATTCTAAGCCTATGATCCCTCACAAGACATGTCCCAAGTTTTAGTCTCCAGCCAAGCTTATCCATAGGGGCAAGATGATGACCCTGAATCCAAGGATGCCGAAGCACCCCCAGGCTTGAGGTCCCCACTGCTCCCAGCCCCAAGTGGGTTCCTTGGCCCGGCAGGGAAGGGGAATCCTTGGAAGAGGAGCTGTGAAAGGTAAAATGGGCCCTCACCCCAAGATTTTTCTCACCATCTGTCTTGCTGGGCGTGGATGGGTCCTCACCCATCAGGAGTGAGACCAGCTCCTTCCTTCCCAGCCAGCCAGCCATCCCTCACCCTCCCTTTCTCTCCCTCTTTCTCAGCTAGCCAGTCACACCACAGGGCTTGCTCTTAATTAGCCTAACAAAACTCAGTCACCAGGGGAAGTCCTTGAAGTTGAGGATTTCAACAAAACTAAACCACTAAATCCCGTGGCCGCCAGCCTGTCTTCACAGCTTCTCTGGCTCTGGCAGAAATCACACTCCCATGCAGAAACCACAGCCCCAGCGGCTTCAGTGTCCAACTCCCCCCGCCCCAATCCCATCTTGGGCCACCTTATCAAGGCAGGCCCGGCCCATCCTTTATCTGCCTGCCATCTCTAAGTGCTTCCATCCCCCTGACAGGCCCCATAAAAGCTGGTAAAAGATGTGGCTGCCCCGCTCCTGACATGGCTGACTTCAAAGGCGGCGAATTAGGTGGGGCTGCTCTGGATGCCTTACTGAGTGAAGGGCAAAGCTCAGTGCTCCTGGGATGACCCTGTTGGTCTGGGGAATCATTCCGAGAGCCCAGACCCTGTCAATAAATACACAAGAGTGGTTAGGGCACAGGGTGTGGGGGCAAGTGTCCCCAGTTCAAGTCCCAGCTTGGCCACTTGGTAAATGGGCAGGTGGCTTGCCTTGTTCTCAGCATCTTCTCTGACAAAAGGGGATCATGAGATTTGCCTGCCTGTCTAGTCCTACAGTGTTTCTGGGACAGGCTTGACATGTGAAAAGGACTCCCTTCTGTACGGAGATGGCTGCTCCTTGGGGCCCCAGTGAGCCATCCTCACAGGGCCCTGGGGAACCGTGACAACTGAATTTGGCAGATGACCCTGAAGAAAAAGCAGTACAGCAAGGACCCAGGCCATGTGGCACATGTAGGCTCAATTCGCACCTCTACCTACCCCAGACCCTTGAGAGCTCAGGGACTCCAAACACCCTCATCCAATATACAGCAGCTAAAGCCTGCCCCCCCAGGCAGTGGAGAGTTAGTGTTCAATGAGTTAGTGTTCAATGAGTGTCAGTTGGGGCAGAAGCAGAGCTCTGGAGATGGACAATAGTTATGGTTACACAATAGTGTCAATTTATTTAAATGCCACTGAACTGTGTATCTCAAAATGGTTAAATTTTATGTTATGAATAGTTCACTACAATTTTTTTTTTTTTGAAGTTTGGCCCTCAGATAAAGGAGACAATTGAGGGATGCCTGGGTGTCTCAGCGGCTGAGCATCTGCCTTTGGCTCAGGGCATGATCTGGAGTTCCTGGGATCAAGTCCCACATCAGGCTCCTTGTGAGGAGTCTGCTTCTCCCTCTGCCTGTGTCTCTGCCTGTGTCTTTCATGAATAAACAAATCTTTAAAAAAGAAAAAAAAAAAGAGACAATCGAGAAATAGAAACAAAGTACTTTCTAGCTCTCCCAAGGGTTCAAACTTAAAACCCAAGATTCTTATCTACTGATAGTGGAAATGAAGCCCAGCCCAAGAACTGGCCCTCCTGCCAGCCCCAAATCCACCCCATGGCCCCATCGGCCCCATTGGTCCCATCTGGAGGCTGCATACACTGGGCACAGGCCAGAGGTGTCCCGGAGGGCTCCGCCACACACACTGCCTCGCACCCCTAGAGGCCCCAGAGTCCAGCTCCACTGGCTCCTGCCCACAAACAGTGGCTGCTCAGGACCTCCTGCTCCAAACCCTCAAAACAAAGAAGAAGTGCCGCAAGGGAAAGAGGAAAGAGGAATTAAGTCATCTTCAGCTCTTCTCCCCCAAGTTGAGCTGAGAAGAATCAAGACACTTTTTAGGCCCAATGCCCAGAGACAAAATAGGAGATGAAAATATTTATTTGTTTCTAAGGCTCTTACAATCCCGGGATGAAAAGCCCACCTTGGTTGTAACTTACTGCAGCTCGAGCTGCTTCCCAGGCAGGTCTCCCCATGGGCAGCCACCCGCTTGCTCATGTCTCAGGGCAAGAAGTTCCACCATCCCCCTGGGGAGAAAAAGTGGGATCCCTTTTTCTCAACAGAAACCGATTCTATTAAATGAGAATTATCCCCGATTGGCATCAGGGAACCATAAATAGCCCAGCCGCCCCAGTTGAATCACCAGAACTAGCACTGTGTCAGCATTTCTATATAAACCAGGGTTTGCTAGGGGATTAGCTCACAGCCATAAAAAATTTGCTCCAGGCTGAAACTTGGCCTAAAGAAAATCTCAGCCCAGGAGTAGATACTGAAAATAAAGCCAGACAGACACCGCCCCCAAACCTCTCGAGGACAAGGGTGCCTCTGACCAGGACCCCTTACACCGGGGCTCTGTTGTCACCAGCATGTAAGAAACCTGGTGATTTAGGGCATCGCTTGGGGTTGCCATAATTCAAAATTTGGTGGTTTTTTTTTTTCTTTTTCAAGCCAAAAGAAGGGATATTTGCTGCTTTGAGAGCTTTGCATAGGCCTGAGTTTGAGAGTGTGTAATCTAAATCCTCCCTTTTCTCTGATGACAGCTAAATGTCAAGCAAAGAGATTTCCCTGGGCGGGGAGCCGGGGCTCATGTGGATTCTTTGTACACTGTGGGCACAAATGGGTGCTGTCTTCTACCCCAAAGGTAAAAGGGAAGATTCTGAAAGTAAGGCCTGGGAACCTCCTCTATCATAAGGGTACAGTAACTCCATGTATGACACAGGTGTAGTCAGTGCTAAAAGGAAGTTGTTTTGGTTTGTTCCCCTGGTAGATAGTCCAATATCAACTACTAAATAAAGTTAGATGCTTCTACATATCATATACATATAGGGCTTCCTGGCAGATTCATGATCTAATTTTTTTAAACTATAAAAAATATCAGAAGAAAAATTAAGAGAATATATAAGTAAATTTAGAGTGGGGTGGTCTTCTTAAATAGGTCCTAAAAATCAGATGCCCTTAGGGCACCTGGGTGGCTCAGTCGGTTAAGGGTCTATCTTCAGCTCAGGTCATGATCCCAGGGTCCTGGGATTGAGCCCTGCATCATTGGGCTCCCTGCTCAGCAAGGAGATTGCTTTTCCTTCTCCCTCTACACCCTTCCCCTCCACTCTTGCTCTCTCTCCTTCTCAAATAAATAAAATCTTTAAACACACACACACACACACACACACACACACACACACAAACCCAAAAAACCAGAAGCCCTAAGAAAGAGAAAGTTTTGATATATGGCAACACAGTTTTGAATTTTAGGTAGCCAGTTTTGTCACATATGGCAAAGGGTTTAAATGTTGTCTTAATAAAAGACTCTTATAAATTAACAAGAAAAAGAAAACATGGCAGAGGAAGAGGCAAAGCTTATGAAAATTCAATATAAAGAAGAAATGAAGTTGCCAGCAAACAATGAAAAGATAGGCCACTTCACTGTAGCTGGGGAAATACAAATTAAAATATCAAATGTGACCCATCAAATTGACAAAATGAAAGCCAATGAGTCAGGGCCAGTGCTGGTGAGGATGTGGGGCGGGCAGGCACTATGAACTGTTCCTACTCTTAGCAAAGTTCTCTGTAGCATCTCTAAACACTTAAAAGGCCCCAAGCCTCACTTTCAAGAGTACGTCCTACAGGCCATACCTGCGGGAATGTTTATTGCAGCACAGTTCGTTAGGGTTAAAAATTAAAATCAAAACAAATGTCTATCCATCGAAGTATTCAATAAGTTGATGTTATGCATATATCACTGAGTATAAATTATGCAGGTATTAGGGGAAAAGGAATAAATAACAACTTACCTTTACTGGCAGAACAAAAGCCATGACAAATTTTTTTATTAATTATTCACATATTATAATGCATCCTCCTTTAACACTGCTTGACTTGTTAATGAGTCTATCTCTTTTTATTTTTCTTTTATATGAGTTAATATTTTTAAAGGGTATTTATACATGTCAGAAGGTTCATTTTGCCTATACCCTTACTGATAGGGGAGGCTTTTTTTCTTTCTTTTCTTTCTTTCTTTCTTTCTTTCTTTCTTTCACAAATTTACTAGCTAATGTAATACCATGATGTGATACTTAATTGTAAAACAATGTGAAGATGCAGAGTGTGAGCCACATTTCATTTTAAAAATAAGTGGGAAAAAGTAAAACCCAATATGTGTGTATACATTTTAATTTAAGGTGGTTTGTCTGTAGAAAGAGATGTACATGAAATTACCCTGTATTGTGAATACTGGTATCCTCAGGGGGAACAAGCCTGGAAGGGAGGCCCACAAACTATTTTACTTTTTCTTTATATCCCTCTATATTGTTTGGCTTTTTAGAACAAATATATTAGTATTATAAAATTTTTTAAACAGGAAAGTTTTAATCATTCCAAAAAACAAAATTCACTGGTAGTGGGGAGGTGGAAGCTGAACTTTCACATGCTTATAAACACTATGGAGAGCACTAACACTACAGGGTGGCAGAGAAGTGGCACTGCCCCTGCACCCCGGGAGCTCTCGGACAGGTGGGGAAGACCAAATACACAAAGCCCTGAAAAAATGATTTAAAAATCCACAGGGATTCAGAGGCAGGCAGGATCTGGGTGTTCAGCAGAGGCTTCACGGTGGAGGCTCCCCCGGGCTTTGCAAACTGAGAACGGAAGGACTTGGATGAAGGGAGGATTAGGGGAACCAAGCGAGCAGCAGCATGAACAATAGGGCCCTGGCCGTGCCGGAGCCTGGTCCCGACAGGCCGGGCCGGGAAAGGGCCCGCCACACCGTGGTGCCCAGCAAGCCCCCCGAGGCCCCGGCGGCTGCCCCTCTCATGCCTCACACGGTGGCGCCCCTAAACGAGAGTCTGCACATCGGTGTCACACCGCCTGTGCGATGGACGGTTTCGGTTTCCCTTCACACCACCGCTTCTCTGGGGAGTGATTCACAGCCAGACTGCTCTCTGCCCCAGTGCTGAGCCGAAGGCAGGCACCCAGAAGTCTGGGAGCCCCCCTCCCAGGGATCACAGGTCTGTGAGGCTGGCTTCTGGGGTCACTGAGTTGTGTTCACGCCCAGCCCAACCCAGGTTGCTCCACAGCCCCCCACCTCATGCCAGCACCCCCCCACCACACACACACACACAAGCCCCCAGACAGCCACCATCTTCCCAGCTGGGACCTAAGCTGCTGAGCGCAGCGACCAGACCTGACGGGTTCATGCTTCTATGGCGGGTACAGGGCCAGAGGGGTGCTCAGTGAGTCAGTGACGATCAGTGTTGGTTCACAGAGCTGGTCTTTGCTCAGAAGCCCTGCTCCCTGCCGTGCTGTCTGGCAGAGCGATAATACCACCAGGTCTGGGAGCTAAGAGTTGGGATCTGGGGCTTATGAGACCAGTCGACAATGTGAAGTTCTGAGAGACCAAAAGAACATAGCGGCCCACATCAACATTCTTAAGGAAGTATTTGATCAGAAGAGGACAGTGTGTGGATTGTTTTCTACGGGGGAAGGAGGAAACAGGATAGTCTGCAAATTATTTTCGTTAGACGCACAAGCAGTTGGTCTATTTCCCATGATTTGTAAAGGAGGAGAGTAAGGAAGGAGGGTGGTTTTCCCACACATACATCCTTAGTCAAAAAGGGTGACACTTTATTTATTTCAAACCCAGGAATGTCTTGGTGAGACTTCTCCTAAATTGGTCAGGAATAGCAAGGCCAGCTCTGAGGACAGACATGTCCCTTCCTGCCAGTCCCTTCTGTCAAGCCCTCAGTGGTCTATCCCCAGCCAGCACGTCAGGGACCCACTTGGTGCAGCTCCTGTCAATGCTCAGGAGAATCACGCCCCCCACCCATTTCCAGTCAGCCTATACTGAGCTGTGGTCCTGAGAGGGTGGGCGGAAGATACACAGTAGCTTCTGGGTTCTTCCAACACAACTCCTCATTAATTCTGTCTACCTTGATACCTAGTTATTGAGATCCACAGATAGGTGCAAGATCTTGAGCCCCAGGGCAGGTATGGCTCCTGACCTCATGAACCAAGCTGGTGGCCCCCCAATGTGGAACTTACCTTCCAGAACCCACAGGAATGATGACACCTTCCTCCTTCCGGGGCAATCACTGCTACTCCTAAAATCCAAAGGGGCTGGTCCCCTACCTTAGTTTCAAAATCTTTGACTTTAAAAATCTTTGCTTTCTGCTCGAAGGAACTGGGGTGTCTTCATACTCATTCAATCAACAAGTATGTAGGGAGTGCTTCTTAGGAGGCAGGCTGTGATCCGCATGGTGAGTACAGAGCAGTGAACAAAAGAGGCAGAAGTCTCTACCCTTGGGGGACTTAAAGGTTAGTAGGGGGGCACAGAAGAAAAGTGGAGTCATTTAGGGACGTGCTGTAAGCTAAAGCGAGGGCAGGGCGTGCCGGGAGGGGAAGGGGCTACGTTCAACAGGGTGGTCAGCAAGGTTCCTTCTCAGCCCTGCCCGCTCGGCCTTTATCTTCTTGCTGAGATGGTGTTATTACGGTTCCCAAATGGCTGAGCTTCGAGTGAAGAGTTCATCTGTAATGGGATTATCTCTGGCCCTGTTTGCTTTCATTACAGTCCGACTCTCCGAGCATGAGAATCTAACCTTACCGAAAGCATATTTTGGTAATCTGATATAAACTAAATTTAAACTTTGACCTCCAACAATAAAAACGCTACTTTTCTCCCTCTGAAGACCTGAAATTCAGATTAAGGGCCTGCCAGCTTCACTTTCCGGATTTCTCACTGACTTCTAATTAGATTCTAAGCATTCCTCAGAAGGGGCTGAGCACAGGCCCCCAGCCCACGGCGGACACCGGCCCACAGGCCTGGCTTCTCCTCATTCCCATCAGAGGTCAGATGTCTCTGCTAGCTTTCCTGCACCCTTCCCTCCAGCTTCTATATCATGGTATCATTGCAGAATGCCAAGCTAGTGCTAAACACTCACCATGAAATTGCGGCCTTAAGCCACATCACAAATTTGTTCTGATTCCCGTTTTGCACGAACTGCTGTAATCCTGCTATAGGTCAAGGTTAAGTACGAGCTTACTCAAATCTGCCCCCACGTCGTGTTCTAATTCCTATAGGTTATCTTATTTAGAAATTAAGGCAAGCAAAATCCACGGGGGGGAAGAGGGGGCATCTGCCGCCAGGGTGGCTCCTTGCCACCAGTCTGTCAACCAGTTTCTGCCTCTCAGAGCTTGGTATTCATAGGCTGTGCAGGTTTGCAAGACACAAAATTGAAATCTTGCTTTTTCCTTTTTTTTCTTTCTTCTTCTTCTTTTTTTTTTCCCCCCAAGAGAGACCTGAAGTAAGTTTCATGATCTAGAGCAGAAAAAACAACTAAACATTCAAATTCAGGGATGTCCCACATTAATAACTGTTCACCGAGGAAGCATTTCCTGTTTATACATTGAGCTAATGAGAATCCATCACCCCTGTCAAATATACTGAACACCAAATTCAAATGTCAAACCAAATGTAAGAGGTCACACATTTCCTTTGCTAACTAAAAGTGTAATTCATAAATATTATTGCTACCAAACTCTCCATCTACAACATTTGTTTAGAAATATGCACATGTAATATAAATTGTGATTAAGTTAAATGGGTATATTATTTCCTGTTTTAAGGGCTAACAGCAGCATGAATTATGCTTTACTGCAAAGAAGGCTCAAGTCACAAGCAGTTCTGTCTAACTACAGCCCCACATTTTACACCCCAGACTGATTTTTGCACGCTCATTCATAAATACTTTACATTACCCAACCTTGCTGATAACTTTCACTTCTGCTGCCTTATAAAACAGCTCTTACTATTGAAAAGGTCAGCTAAATGGACATAAACTTTGGGTCTAAATACATTTAAAAATAAAAGTGGAAAAACAAAACAAAACAAAAAAAAAGATTTACGAATCCGGGGTCTTCATTTACCTCTGGAAGCATAATATCAGAAACCAAATTAAACTGAAACTTTGCATCTGTGGCATGATTTAGTGAGATAGGAAATGTTACCACAGGAAGCAACAACCCAGATTTTTAACTTCCACAATTAATATTAGGGAGGGGAGAAACCAGTAGGGAAACAAGCTTTCGTTTCATCTGTATCCACAAATAAATTCAACGAATGTCCTTCGTTTAAAAAAAAAAAAAGTGTATATAATATTTATGTTATTTTAGAAAAACAAAATTTATTTTAGCAAGGGAAGCAGAACAAACTGAAAAAGACTCTCACCTAAGAGCCAGAGAGGGCTGTCAGTCATGTCTTCCTCATACTCAAATCAGAGGATGAAAAAAGGAAAAGACCAGACTCCAAGCTGACCTGTACCAGTCATGCTCTGTCAGTTTGGGAGAGGAGTACAGTTTGACTCTCTACTCATGAAAACTATGACTGACAAAAACACCAGGGAAAGGAAAAAAAAAAAAAAAAGGTCGGGGGGATGAGCATGCAAAAAAAATCCCTCCCTTCCCCAGCCTAGGTTGAGAAGTTTTTTTCCCACAGCCAGGCTGGAGGACTTAGCCCCATATCTTGGCAGAGTCCCACTTCCCTATCAGCAAGCCTGCTGGTCCTCATTCCCATGGGAACCAGGTCTCCCTGGCCACCCTGGTCTGAGGCATGTGGAGGAAAGAGGTGGGTAAGAGGCTCCTTCCAGGAGCTCTGAGTCATCGCTGTTTTCAAAACTCTTTCCAAGGAGAGCCAGCCTGACGCCATTGTGCCAGACAATTTTGCAATGAAACCAAGTCTTTGATGTCATGGGCTGGGAAGGAGGGATAAACAGGGCCCCTCAAAGAGATAACCAAGATGACTGTCCGGCTTTTGAGATCTGGTGAAGAGCATTTCATAAACTCCAGAATCAGAAATGGATAATTAACAGATCCCGCTGAAGATCCTATCTGAGGACCCTCTGCATCTAACCACAAGGCAGGCAGGGACACATTCTATCTGCCCCCTTGCCTTCCCTGAAGTTTGGGCTGAATGGGCAGATTTGGGATTTGAGAATCAAAGTATGTAGCTCTTATTAAATATTGTAAATTAGGTTTCCAATAATTCAATCATGTCATTTTTTCCATCATAATATAATAGTTATATCAATGGATTGTTTTAAATACAGTACTTTCAAATCTGTTAACTGCAATTTTGGCATAAAAAATGATTTTTTTATTTCACATTCTAAAAATTGGGGGATAATTTACATAGAGCAAAATGCTTAGATCTTAAGTGTTCTGTTCTAATAGTTTTGGTGAATATACATAAAGACAGACCATTTCTCTCACCCAAAAAGTTCCCCACACCTCTTCTCAATTTTCCACCCCCAGAATCAACCACTAATTTGACTTCTATCTGTAAGTTAGCTTTTCCTATTCTAGAATGTCTCATAAATGGACCAAATAGCATGCACATTTTTATATCTTCATTCACTCCTCACATTTCTGACATTCATCCATGATACTATATGAGTTAATAGTTCAGTCCTTTCTGTGGCTCAGTATCTATTGTGTGACTACACCTCTGTGTATTTATCCATTCATCCTTCACTGATGGACACGTGGGCTATTTTACAGTTTCAGAATTTTATGAATAAGGCATATGTAAGCATTCTTACATATGAACTTTTATAAAAATACATTTCATTTCTCCAAAGAAAATACCCAAGAATGATCTTTGTAGGGTCAGAGGGTTAATGTACTTTTAAGCTTTTTAAATAAGTACCAGTTTTCCAAAGTGGTTATACCATTTCACACTCCCTCCAGCAATGTATGAGAATTCTAGTTCCTTCACAACCCCTCTCACAATTCACTTTGTCAATCATTTTCACTTCAAACCTTCTGGTGGATAACTTCCGGTGGTTAACTCTGGCAAATGACTCATCATAATTTTAATTTGTATTTCCTGGATGCCTAACGATGTGGAACATTTTTTCACGTGTTACTGGCCATTTGTGTGTCTTCTTAAGGAAATTTCTACCCAAATAATTGTTGCTCATTTTTTATTAGATTGTTTGTTTTTTATTAATGAACTGTAGGAGTTTTTATATATTCTGGATCCAACACTTCTGTCAAAGTCATGGCTTAGCAATAGGTTAGCGTATGTGTTAACCTACTCATTTTCTCAACAGTGTCTTCTGACAGAGATTTTTAATTTTGATATAATCCAGTTTATCAAGTTTTATTTTTATGGCCCATGGTTTCTGGGATCCCTCCAAGGAATCTTTCCCAATGTGGCCCAAGGTTGCAAAGATATTCTCCTATGTTTTTTCTAGAATTCTATTGCTTTAGCTTTTATGCTTAGGTCAATGACCTATATTGAATCAATTTTTATATATACTTAGAGGTAGAAGCCAAGATTCTTTTTTTTCCTAATGAATATCCAATTGTTTCCATACCATTTGTTGAAGAGATTTTCTTTCCCAATTGAATTTCCTTGACATTCTTGGACCAAAATTCATTGGACCATGTATCTGTGGATCTATATATACCCTCCCTCTATTATGTTCCATTTATCCATTTATCCATCTTTTCATCAATACCACACTGTCTTGATTACTGCAACTATGGAGTCAGTCTTGTTATAAGGTAGGGTAAGTATTCCAAATTTGTTCTATTTTTTTCAATATTCTTTTGGTTACTTCAAGCCCTTTGCCTTCCCATATAAATTTTAAAATCATTTTGTTAAAGAAAGGAAGCTTGTTAGGCTTTCAATGGAGATCAATCATTTTGGGGAAATTGACACTATAACAATATTGAGCTTTCCAATCCATAAACATGGTATATTTCTTCATTATTTAGATATTCTTAAATTTCTGTCAGCAACATTTTATAATTTCAGTCTTAAGCATCTTTCATTAAATTTATCCCTATGCATTTGATTTTTATACTATAAGAAATATTATTTTTAAAACTTCATTGTTAATTGTTCATTGCTAGAATATGGAATGTAAACTTGGTTATAACTTCTAGTATTACACAATAAATTATTAGTTCTAGTAATTTTTAAAATAGGTCTTAGGAGTTTTTTTGTACAAAATCATGTCACACATAAGCAAAGGACAGTTTACTTCTCCCTTTCCAATTTGTATGTTCTTCATTTCTTTTTCTTATATTATTGCCTTATCTAAGACTTCTAATAAAATGTTCAATGAAAATTTTGAGTGACATCTTCACTTGGTCTTCAATCTCTGAAGGAAAGCATTCAGTCACCAATAAGTATGTTAGCTGTAGGTTTTTTGTAGAAGCTATCTGTGAGGTTGAGAAAGCTCCCTTTCTAGTCCCAGTTTGCTGAGTTTTTACCATGAAAAGATGTTGAAATGTGTCCACTGCTTTTTCTTCATCTATAGAAATCTAATTTTTTCCCTTAATTACATTGATGAATATACATTGGCAAATGATATAGGTTGGTTTTTAAATAGTATACCAACTTTTTTCATCCCTAGAATAAACTCTACTTTACCATCTCCTATATATCATTGATTTTTCTTTTTGCTAATATTCTTTTAAGGATTTTTTTTTACTTATATTAAGCAGGAATTTTGATCTGTAATTTATTTTTCTTACAGTATCCTCATCTGGTTTTGGTATCAAAGTAATGCTTGACTCATAAAAAGTGGAGAAGTGTTCCTTAATACTCTTTCTGAAAAAGTTTGTGTAGAATTGGTATTATATTTTTTCCTTAAATACATTAAAGAATTCATGAGAAAAATCCTCTGGACCTGGACTTTTGTTTTTGTGTGTGAAGCTATTTAATAACAAACTCAATTTCTTTCATGAATATGAAAGAAAGGTTTAAATTTTTCTATTTCTTCTTGTTGGTTTTTAAGTTATGTTTTTCAAATCATTTGTCCCTTTCATACAGGTCACTGAAATTTACTGGTGTAAAGTTGTTCGTAATATCACTTCATTATCCTTAAAATAACTTTAGTGCTGTCCTCTTTTTTATTCCTCATATTAGTAATTTGTGTCTTTTTACTTTTTTATAATTATTATTATTATGGTTAGGAAATATATAAAATTTATCCTTGTAACTATATCTAAGTCTGCAGTTCAATTAAATATATTTACATTGTTGTGTAACCCATCTCCAGAGCTTTTTACCTTGGAAAGCTGAGACTCTCTATTAAACAGTAAATTTTTCTAAGCATTTATCAATTCTATTGATCTTTTTAACAAATTATCTTCAGTCTTTGCTGATATGCTCTATTAATTTTCTATTTCACTGGTTTCCACTCTTTTATGGTTTAATTAGCTCAACCCTTTGAGCTTAAGATGGAAACAAATATCACTGATTTTGTGCTTTTATTTTCTAATATAAGCATGTAAAATTTTACATTTCCCTTTAAAATTTGTGCACTCAAAAATATCAGTGTCACATTTTCACTATCTTTAAAGTATTTTCTAATTTCCCTTGTGATTTCTTCTTTGACTCATGGGTTAATTTCCAAAGATTTGAGGAATTTTGCAGATAACCTGTCATTGATTTCTACTTCAATTCCATTTTGTTTAAAGAACATACTTAGAAATTCAACCTTTAGGGCAGCCCGGGTGGCTCAGTGGTTTAGTGCCACCTTCAGCCTGGGCAGTGTGATCCTGGAGACCCAGGATCGAGTCCTATATCAGGCTCCCTGCATGGATCCTGCTTTTCCCTCTGCCTGTGTCTCTGCCTCTCTCTTTCTCTTTCTCTCTCTCATGAATACATAAAATCTTAAAAAAAAAACAAAGAAAGAAATTCAACCTTTAGAAATCTTCAGAAATTTATTTAGACTTGTTTTATGGTCTAGTTTGTGATCTATGTTGCGGGGATGCTCCAGGCCCACTTGAGAAGCATGTGTACTTGAGCTTCTGTTGTTGGGTAGGTGTTCTACAAATGTCAAGTACATCAGGTCATTGGCAGTGTTCAGATCTTTTGTATACTAATAATCTATCAGACTATTACTGAAATACGGGTCTTAAATTCTTCAGCTAGGATTCAGCTTTGATTCTGTCAATTTTTGCTTTATGTATATTGAAGTTTTGTTATTAGGTACAAATATAGTTTATATTTTTAGGTCCTTTTGATTAATTAACCCTTAATGGGTTTGTAAAATGGCCCTTTTATCTTTTTATCATCTTCAAGTCTACTCATTCTGAAATTAGTATAGTATAGCCTGTTTTCCTATGCATAGCATTTGCACGGTACCTTTTCCAAAGCTGTTACTTTCAACATGTTTGTGACTTTATGTTTATGTTATACTTTCTGTAAAAGTCTTCCACTTTTATCCAGTATGACAATCTCTAAACATTTTAATTGGGAAGGTTAATCCATTTAGATTTAATTCCATTATTTATATATTTTGATTTTGAACACACCAAATTTGGGCCTGTTATTTGTCCTTTATGATCTTTGCTTTTCTATTACTCCCATCCTGGATTTCTGGGATAAAATAAGTATTTTTGCATTTCATTTCATCTCTTATTAACACTTTAGGCATGCTTACTTGTATTTTATTTTCCAAGAGCTTTCTAGGAATTACATGTTTATCTTTAATTCATCACAGTTAACTTTCAAAAAAATTACTTCATGAACAATGTAAGAACTCAATGACAATGACAATATATTTCCAATCACAACCCTCTCACTGTTTGTGTTCTTGTTGCCAAAAGTTTTAGTCTAAAAAACTATAAACTCCCATGTTCCTCTGTTATTACTTTTACTTAAATGACCAATTACCTTTAGGGTCTTAAAAGTACTTTTTATTTTTTTAAATTTTCTATTTATGATAGTCATTCAGTGAGAGAGAGAGAGAGAGAGGCAGAGACACAGGCAGAGGGAGAAGCAGGCTCCATGCACCGGGAGCCCGACGTGGGATTCGATCCTGGATCTCCAGGATCGCGCCCTGGGCCAAAGGCAGGCGCCAAACCGCTGCACCACCCAGGGATCCCTTAAAAGTACTTTTTAAGGAGCTGTTCACTCTTTCTGGTATTCTTCATTCATACAAGTCCTTCCTGTAGGACCAGGTTTCCATCTGAAATCATTTTCTCTTAAATCAGAGAACTCCATTTAGCATTTTCTGCTCTCCAGGAGATTGATTTTTTTCAGTAATGAAAATGTCCATACTTCATCTTCATTTGTGAAGTATATTTTTAAAAGATTTATCTATCTATATATCTATTTATTTATTTGAGAGTGAGGGAGAGAGAGAAAGAATGAGCAGAGTGAGGGGCAGACATAGAGGGAGAGGCAGACACCACACTGAGCAGGGAAGATGATACGAGGCTTGATCCCAGGACCCTCAGATCATGACCTGAGCAAAAGCAGATGCTTAACGGACTGAGCCATGCCAGCATCCCAAAATATATTGTCACTGGATATAGAATTCTAGGTTGGCTGGAGTTTTAATCTGTTGCTCCTTGCAGCACTGTGACAATGACATTACTGTCTTCGGATCTCTATGCTACCAGATGAGAAGTCAATGGTCATTTTTTTTAAATAATAAATTTATTTTTTATTGGTGTTCAATTTGCCAACATACAGAATAACACCCTGTGCTCATCCCGTCAAGTGCCCCCCTCAGTGCCCGTCACCCAGTCACCCCCACCCCCCGCCCTCCTCCCCTTCTACCACCTCTAGTTCATTTCCCAGTGTTAAGAGTCTTTATGTTCTGTCTCCCTTTCTGATATTTCCTACCCATTTCTTCTCCCTTCCCTTCTATTCCCTTTCACTATTATTTATATTCTCCAAATGAATGAGAACATACACTGTTTGTCCTTCTCCGATTGACTTATTTCACTCAGCATAATACCCTCCAGTTCCATCCACATCGAAGCAAATGGTGGGTATTTGTCGTTTCTAATGGCTAAGTAATATTCCATTGTATACATAAACCACAACTTCTTTATCCATTCATCTTTCGATGGGCACCGAGGCTCCTTCCACAGTTTGGCTATTGCAGACATTGCTGCTAGAAACATCGGGGTACAGGTGTCCCAGCGTTTCATTGCATCTGCATCTTTGAGGTAAATCCCCAGCAGTGCAATTGCTGGGTCATAGGGCAGATCTATTTTTAACTCTTTGAGGAACCTCCACAGTTTTCCAGAGTGGCTGCACCAGTTCACATTCCCACCAACAGTGTAAAAGGGTTCCCTTTTCTCCACATCCTCTCCAACATTTGTGGTTTCCTGCCTTGTTAATTTTCCCCATTCTCACTGGTGTGAGGTGGTATCTCACTGTGGTTTTGATTTGTATTTCCCTGATGGCAAGTGATGCAGAGCATTTTCTCAGGTGCGTGTTGGCCATGTCTATGTCTTCTTCTGTGAGATTCCTGTTCATGTCTTTGGCCCATTTCATGATTGGATTGTTTGTTTCTTTGCTGTTGAGTTTCATAAGTTCTTTATAGATCTTGGAAACTAGCCCTTTATCTGATACGTCATTTGCAAATATCTTCTCCCATTCTGTAGGTTGTCTTTGAGTTTTGTTGACTGTATCCTTTGCTGTGCAAAAGCTTCTTATCTTGATGAAGTCCCAATAGTTCATTTTTGCTTTTTTTTTTTTTTTTTTTTTTTTTTTTTTTTTGCCTTCGTGGATGTATCTTGCAAGAAGTTACTGTGGCCGAGTTCAAAAAGGGTGTTGCCTGTGTTCTCCTCTAGGATTTTGATGGAATCTTGTCTCACATTTAGATCTTCCATCCATTTTGAGTTTATCTTTGTGTATGGTGCAAGGGAGTGGTCTAGTTTCATTCTTCTGCATGTGGATGTCCAATTTTCCCAGCACCATTTATTGAAGAGACTGTCTTTCTTCCAGTGGATAGTCTTTCCTCCTTTATCGAATATTAGTTGACCATAAAGTTGAGGGTCCATTTCTGGGTTCTCTATTCTGTTCCACTGATCTATGTGTCTGTTTTTGTGCCAGTACCACACTGTCTTGATGACCACAGCTTTGTAGAACAACCTGAAATCTGGCATTGTGATGCCCCCAGCCATGGTTTTCTTTTTTAAAATTCCCTGGGCTATTCGGGGTCTTTTCTGATTCCACACAAACCTTAAAATAATTGTTCCAACTCTCTGAAGAAAGTCCATGGTATTTTGATAGGGATTGCATTAAACATGTAAATTGCCCTGGGTAACATTGACATCTTCACAATATTAATTCTGCCAATCCATGAGCATGGAATATTTTTCCATCTCTTTGTGTCTTTCAATGGTCATTCTTAACATTGTTCTTCTATGTGGGATTTCTCTTTTCTCTTGAATTGCTTTCAAGATTTTTTCTTTGTTCTTTGCTTTTAGCAATTTGACTATGATCCTGCTTGGGGTTCTCTGTACTTCTTGGAGCTATGATTTTTTTCTCAATGCTTTTTTTGAAAAGCATTTGATTCTTCTCTCTTCAAATATTTTTTCTGCCCCATCTGCTTCTAGGCCTTCAATTCCACATAGGTTAGACTTTTCAGCAAAGCCCGATAGACCTCAGGTGCTCTGTTTCATGTTTTTACTCTTTTTCCCCTTTGTTTCATGGTAGATCATTTCTATTGACATGCCTTCAAGTTTGTTGAGTCTTCTCTCTGTCGTATCCCATCTCCTAAAAAGCCCATCAACAGAATTTTTCATGCCTAACAGCCTATTTTTCATGTGTAACATTTCCATGTATATCTTTCTTTATAGTATCCTTTCCTCTGCTGAAATTCTCCATGTGTTGGACAGCCTGGGTGGCTCGGTGGTTTAGTGCCTGCCTTCGGCCCGGGTCATGATCCTAGAGACCTGGGATTGAGTCCCATGTCAGGCTCCCTGCATGGGGCCTGTTTCTCCCTCTGCTTGTGTCTCCGTCTGTTTCTCTGCATCTCTCTCTGTCTCTCATGGATAAATAAATAAAATCTATTAAAAAAAAAAAGAAATTCTCCATGTGTTCATACTTGTTGCCCATCTCTTCCACTAGATCCTTTAGCATACTTCTCATAGTTATTTTACAAGAACTATCTGATAATTCCAACATTTGGGCCAACTCTAATCTTGTTCTATTGATTATTTTGTCTCTTAACAAGCAGTTTATCATTGTTTGGGTTGTGTGTGTGTATGTGTCATAACTTTAAAATGAATGCCACAACTTGTGTATAGTATATAGTACAGACTGAAGTAAATACTCCCCCAAATGGAGAATTCTCTTCTTCTATCAGGCTGTTATTGTGGGAAATTGAGTTAGTATCTGGTCTGTAGCTGAGCTGGATTTAGAAGTTGTTACGTTTTCAGTAATATTTTGTGTATATACGCTTCAAAGTTTCTTAGTGGTGCGCTACTATACCCTATACTGAGGCTGCCCGTAGTTAGTGGTACCCCATACTTAGGATATAGCTAAGATAATAGAGTTATTCTAAATGCCCCTATACTCCCTAGGCTTTCAGCAGGCTTTGCACTGCAGAAGCATTCCTGCTCCTCTCCTAGTGGTACACTGCTGCCAGGGGCTCAGCACAAGGGCCGGTGATCAGGAGAACGTATTCAGGCAGCCGTACATACCTGTGCTCAGATAATCACTCTCAGCTCCCCTGCCGTTTCCTAGGACTGAGATGACCACTATCTCATACTCAGTGCAGAATCCAGAGCTTGGTCAGGTTTCTGGCCCTTCCCCAGGAGCCCATAACCAATGACTCCTTCCCATTCAGGGTTCAAGAGGGCTTCTCAGCACAAAAAGGTTTCTCTTGGTTCTCCTACTCCAGGCTCAGCTCTAGACAGGCCTTGTGCACCTCTGCCCCTCATGTGTGGGGCAGGGAGGGTGTCAGTGTTCCTTTCCTCCCCCAGCAGATAACCTCTACCTCTTACTCTTGAAAGGTCAGGAGCAATTAAGGGTTTCTATTGTTTTTCTTGCTTTAACTACAGACTCAGGCAGGTCCTTCATACCTGTACCAAAGAGAGTTCTCTCTCTGTTCTTCTGTCCTACCCCTAATCCTTTTTGTCAGCTCTCAGTGGAGGCCCATGGACAAAAGTGAGTAAGCAGCCCATACTAGGCTCTTAAAAATTCATTACAATCTCAGCTATTTCCTCATTACTTGCTTCTGCGATGTCTATCTTCTCTTTGTGCTGCTCCACCCAAGGTGGAACAATCATGTGATCCATCTCCTTGGAGGGGCTGCCACCCTTTGGATTTTTATTTATTAGGTTACCTTGTGTCCTCAGCTCTCGGACAGACTTAAAAATACATGATCTTATAAAATGTCTGGCTTGGTCTTATTGTTAAGGTGAGAGCAATTTTTTTCTTGCAACTATTCACATCCTAGATGGAAGCTCTCATTACATCTAAGTATTAACAACTACCAAACTCTCTCTTTTGGTATGTATTTCTATGATTTTAGACACAATTTTACTTTTTGTGCATTTATTCTTTTGTAATGAAATTAAAATGAAATCTGAATTTCCTCCTTAGTCTCATAGCTCCTTGTACACACACCTAATGAAGGGTAATAAGGTAAAGAATTTGTGCACAATCAGTGAAAGAATGAATAACAGAATAATCATAGCCACCACATGTGTTGAGTACACAACAGGTAAAGCAGGCAGGAGTTGTTTTTTTTTTTTTTTTTTAAAGATCCCTTATCTCCTACACCTTCACCTTCTTCTTCTTCTTTTTTTTTTTTTAAGATTTTATTTATTTATTCATGAAAGACACACAGAGAGAGAGAGAGGCAGAGACACAGGCAGAGGGAGAAGCAGGCTCCATGCAGGGAGCCGGACGACGTGGAACTCAATCCCAGGTCTCCAGGACCACACCCTGGGCCGAAGGCAGCGCCAAACCGCTGAGCCTCCTGGGCTGCCCAGCAGTAGCTTTTATATGTGTTACTTCACTTTTCATGACTCAGTGAACTAGATATTGTTTGGCAGTTGAGGAAATTCATGTTCAGGGAAACATAATGACTCAACCAAGGCCACAGAGCTAACTAGAGAACCAGAACTTGAACCCAAGCTCTCTAGATTCTATAGTCTACACTTGCTATCTCCATTTCATAAAGAAGTGAGTAAGGGACTAAATGTTAACTTAAACTTGCTTGATGGTCTGATGTCTGAGTTCTAATTCTTATAGCTCTCCATACATCCAGGGCCAGAGCAACACACACACACACTTTTTTTCATACCAATCTTCCACAAGGAAGTGCTACTCCCACACTTCATCTCATCAGGATCCCTTATATCACCTTACCACCTTCAAGAGTGCCTTCCTCTCATCTACCCACCCAACATAACTGGATGAGGACTCAGGCTAGTTTCAGACTGTGGCAGCAGAGCAGAGTCCCTAGCAGGACCAGCCTGTGGATGAGTTCTGGGACAAATGCAGAGAGAAGAATCTGACTGTTCTAAGACTGTTCCAAGGCCCCTAATGTACTGGGGGCCTCCACACACAGTCTGACTTGGGCAGAGGAGTGAGGAGTCTCAGGACACTGTGAGTTGTCAACTGGTGGATCTACAGGCCACATCCTTGATCTTAAACAAACGGAAGGAAAAATTCGTATAACCACATTTATAGTTCAGCAGCCTCGCTCCCCAGACAAGCTGTTTAGAACAGGCCTTGCTCTTCCTGAAGCAATCTCCTGGCTGTTCAAAGGAAGACTTTCCCAAGTCACTTTAAAAACTAGAGATATTGCCATTAGGGGCAAAGAGATCAAAAGCACTTTAATCTCCTCTATCAGGAGGCCAGCCACTTACCAAGTCTGAGAATGTTACCCACGTGCTGCCCCCTGATCCCGACTGACAGGCCCTGGGATTGGTAGCTTGGATATCTTGGAAAACAGAAGTATGGTTTTACTTATGCAGGTCTCTGTCTCAAGAAGATGCATGGAATGATAGCAATCATCCCTCATCCCGATGGCGGCAAAAGGGTATTTCAGAATTCATAAGTGGAATAGCTGCGGTTTCTTTCTTGAAAGAGGGATCAAAATGTTGAAATCCACACTCAGAGCACTGCTGTGTACACTGAGAGTGAGCCACAGTTAATAATGGGGTACACACAAGGAACTGGCCCTCTCACCCATAGGAAAGATTCCCTTGCCATATCTTAGGAAGAAGTGGCCCCATAACTCCAAATACTTGGTACTGTTTGTACAAGAGGCTGTTATCACAGGCTTACTTGTAGGCTCTATCTTATAACACTATGCTGCTACAAAGGTTGCATTAATAGAAATATTACTTCCAAGAACAAGGGAGGTGAGGCTCTTCTTGCTTCTATATGGCTAACTTCTAGAAAGTGTGTTGCATTCTGAACCCTTGCACATTACAGTGAACTCTGCCCAGATAGAGAGAGCCACATGGAAGGTGCACAGGATGAGGGGAGCTTTGGGACCACAACATATGACCTCATTGTACAGTCAGGACAAATTTAGCCTGATGATTAGCATTTATCCTAAGCTATACTCCTGCCTTTCTCACCCTGCCCCTAATTGCACCCATACTGATGCTTCTCCCTCAAATGAATTTTGACCCCCTTGGAGGCAGGGATGATGGGTGGTTAACAGTATCTGCCTGGCATGCTTAAGAAATATTTAATGAATGAATGAATGAAGACAAACAAAGCGACTGCCTTGGGAGGACAGATTCCCAGATGCCAATACTGTCCAACACATCCCTCCATGGGATGAAGGGAGATGCTGTCCCGCCAATGGAAGCGGGGTGATAAAGTGCTGCCTGCCTCCCAAAGAGATCCCAGAGGCTGGCAGATTAGGCTCCTCCAGGGTCTAGGAGCAAGCCAGCTCCTACTACGGAAATCATGAGGATGAATACCAAATCAGAGCCAACCAAGGATAGGGTTCAGAGTCACGAAGCTGTGGGACCTCAAACTGCCTATGCCTCTGTGTTTCTGCTTCCTTTGGTCGTACGTGGACTAAAACCACAGCTGGCTCCCAGGGGTTGCTGCGAGCAGCAAATGACATGCTGCCAGTAGGGAGGACGGTTAAAACCTAGGGAGAGCCCCCAACAGGTGAGTCATGGTAACAGAGAAGAAGCTGTTCCAGGGAGAGGGGACAGTCTAGCCTAAGACACGACAGGGGAAGATGTGGGGGAGAGCTCTAGAACCCTGAGCACCAAGTAGTCCAGTCCTTCACTGTGGGCAGCTGGCCAGGACACATGGGCTGACTCTGAACCCATCCAGGAGGCTGTACCTACAATGAGGCAGCAGTAGTATGGGGGGCCAGGGGGTCTCCACAAAGGGGTCGGGGGGCCTGTGCTGTGGGGTGCATGCCCACAACAGCAGGATGAAGCTCAGTATTGCTGCTCTACTGTAACCAAAGCAACACTGAGCATATGCCCAGACCCTCATCATTTCCACCCACGTCCCCACTTGTTGTGGACACTAAGGAGGCTCAGAGTCTAATCTGTAGTCTACAGCTAAGAAGAGCCACTGGACCTGTGGGTTTTAAAAAACAAAAACAAAAACAAACACATCTCCTGCAACACCACTAGCTCCAGGAAAGCAGGAACCCCAGGGCTGATGGCAGTTGGGCTCCTGCAATATCCACAGAGCCAGACGCATGGCCAATACTAAGGAATTGCTTGCTGCCTGACCAGTCACATCCCTGTCCTCACCCTTCTTCTCCCTTTACATAGCTTCTACCCTGATTTCATGTTTATCCTGCTGCTGCATCTGTGTTTCTGAAAGCACCTCAGATCCTTTTTTGTGTAAGGCAAGGTACACATCAATTTAAGAAAAAGAGCATAGAAAAAATACAGAATCTATGAATGCATCTGGCATCCAAGCAGCTCCTACAACAATGTGGCTCTGCGGACCTTTCCTGCTCCCTCCTAGACACAGGCCAGCGGAGACAGGAGCAGAAGTTCAGCTCTGTCCCGAGGAGGCCCTCCGACCAGGCTGCTCCCAGAGATTATGTTACCTCCAGACCCAGAGGAAAGGTTGCCTAGCAACACTCATCAGCCTCCTCGCATCTAAATCCCTCATTTGTGTCTGACACATACACAGCGCCGTGTGAGCGTGACCCTGAGCCCTCTCCTCCACCCCACCTAAAAGAGGCTCATCTGCCTGCATTACCGAACCTTCGGCTGTGCCGGTCTGCGACTTCCAGCCTCAAGTCCCGGACTCCCATTGAGCATGGGCACAGAGGCAGGCTAATGCACTGAGCTTCATGCCCCAGAGCCACCACATCGGATTAGCACATACCAGGAAGAAGCAAGGAGAAAGGGGAAAGATGAGCTGAGAGCCCACATATGTCCAGCTGATGCAGACACCATCACCGACTCCTTTGAGATTTTCTGCCTGCAGGAAAACACTTGATTTTTCATCCAGAAGAGTAAAAAACATGCAAATGTGTAAATAAATGAAGTGTTGCTTAAGATCATGTCTAAACAGTGTGCAAAAATAAATATCTTTACTCTAAAGCAAGACAGTATATAGCATCCATCTGGGGGAAGCAGGAGAACAAGGAGTAGCTTGGGGTAAAGAGCTCTATGAGATCTAAACTGTATCTGTGGCTCTCTAGAAGCCACAGGAAAAAAGCAAAGAACCTCCAACTCACAGACCCCCAAAAAGGGCCAGAGGAGTGGACATGGTCTATGGGCTCTTACCACTTCCTTCTGGCTCTGAGAAACCTTGCCAGACAACCTCCTCACCGCCAGTAGGGACGGATTTCACTGTGGCCTCTCTCACTACTCTTCCAGCTTAACTACCAGGCAACTGTCAGCCACAAAGTGTCAATAGGAAAACACTCCTCCTTTCCATTTTCTTCCAAGAGTAAGCCACACTTTCTTGTATTAGGTCTAAAACAAGTCAACTCCATCTGGCCTCTGTCTCTCAGCCAAAAGTTAAAACTTTAAGCATTACACACATAAAAAAAAAAAAAAGCAAAAAAGCAATTTAAGCTCTTTATGATGAAATTTATTTTTGATAGTGAAATGAAGAACAGACCAGGGGAAAGGGTCAGATCGAGACATTTCAGAGCTGTGCTGGCAAATGCAGTGGCTACCAGCCACAGAGGCTTACTTAAGTTTAAACTAATTAAAATTAAATAGAATTAAGTAGAAGTAAAAATGGAGGTGTTCAAGTTGCATGAGCTCTTTTCAAAACCTCAGCAGATACAAATAGGTACCATGCCCGACAGCTTCAATACTAAAGAATATTTCTATCATCACAGTAAATGCTACTGGACAGCACTGCTCTGGACCATTCCAGGGGCAGGTGGTGGTCACAGTGGTCCATCGCCAACATGGTGGGCTCTGTTTCTAGGCCCAGATGAATGCCCATATGCCCCTGATCATCACTTCAAAGCTGGGCCCTGAGTCTACAGTCTCAGGGGTAAAAAATTATAAATCCAAGGCCCAAACACTTCTGGGAAATTTCCTACTGCCCCCCAGTGTAGTATCCCAACCAGATTTATCTCCTTGTGCCCTCACAAGTTACCTTGGAACCTCTCTCTTGAGCCATAGACTCATACTGCTCTAAGGCCCCACTGGATGGAACAGTGGCCCTCCTCAGCATGTCCACCTGAAATCTGTGAACATGAACTGAGTTGGAAAAAGGATCTTTGCTGATGTAATTAAGAAAAAATGCTGTATTAATTCATGGGCCCTAAATCCAACGACAGGGGTCTTTATAAGAAAAGGAGATACAGACAAAAGAGGAGAGGGCATCATGAAGGTGGAAGCAGGAATGGGAGTCATAGAGCTTCAAGTTGGGCAGAGCCCAGGGTGGCCAGCAGCCACCAGAAACCACAAGGGAGGTGTGGAACAGATATCCCCTCAGAGGCTCCGGAAGGAAACAATGCTGCCAACACCTGGATTTTGAACTTCTGGCCTCCCCGACTGTGAAAGAATATGTTTCTGTTGTTTTAAGCCACTAGGGTTGTGGTTATTTGTTATAGCAGCCCTAGGAAACAAATGCAAGGGGTTAATAGCAAATTATGACTGAAAGGGTTCCTCTCCCCAAGGAGATGGATTAACATCCACTCCCGGTCTGTGGCATCCAGGGGTCCCTGTGGAGCAGGCGCAGAGAGTCAGGCCAGCAGACCAAGCCTTGAGCACTAGAGCCACTGTATCTGATTTGCATGTACCAGAAAGAAGCATCTGCTGGTAGGGACACAGAGAATGAGCTGGGGACCATGAAGCCTCCTCAGGACTCCTCAGATGAGGCTACAGAGTTGGCTGTGGTCCCCCTCCCCCTTCCCAGGCCCTTCTCCACTGGTAGCACCCTCCTCTACACCATGCATTTACCCCACTTCCTGCTGGTCTCACTCCAAGGTTCACCTCAAACCCACCTGTTCTAGGAAGTGTTCTTAGACCACTCAACCCAGCGTGGCAGCCACATGCCACGGCAGGGGGAGCCCTGGGTCCTAGGTTTGGCTAAGGCACGTGCTTGCTATAAGACCCTCCCCTCTTAATCTGTCTCGTATCTCTCTAGGTCTCTGTATGCCCATCTGCAGCAAGGGGTAAGGCTAGGCTGGTCAATGACTAGCTCTCACATTAGACGTTGACCAGTTTGTACCATTTCTCACCTTCTCTGCCTAGCTAAAACTAATATTTATTGAGCCACACATGATGCTAAATGTTTTACATCCATTATCACATTCAGTCAATACTTAGTGGATGGATAAGTGGATGGATGGATACAAAGAGGGAGACAGGAAGGGAGGAGAGGCTGCATTCTAATGAAACACCGGAGTCAGGAGGACAGAATCCTTGCTTCTCCTGTTGGACTCGGCCCTGAGCTTAACTAACCACTAGGGGATCAGTAATCTGGGGAGGGAATACTAAAGAACTTTTGGAAAGGAGACAAGATCTAGGAAGTCTCTTCCATCTGAATGGGGTCCCCATTCCATGGCCTACCAACCCCATGCCCTCCCTTGGACTGCAGGAACTTCAGGAAGGATCCAGCGCTCCCTAATGACAGGCTGCCAAAGGTAACGGGACCCTCACCAAGATGCTGACCTGCCATATCTCGGGGGGTTCTCCCCAGCCTGCGCGCCCAAGCACCCTACAGCAGAGGTACACAGACAGCCAGCATCAGGATGAACCTTGCGGTCACAATCTACTAGATGTCAGGGATCCTCACAGTCAACCTGACCACCACACACCCCGCCACCTTGGCCTGCTCCCCTGGGCCACCACACTTCTCCTTCACTCATTTATCACACATAACCTGAGATCAGCGGGCCTGACCAAGGTATGTTAGTCCTGACATGGCCCAGAGAGGCCAGGATGACCACTGTCAGCCTTGTTCTCATTACTCTGTGGAGAAGGAGGCTTACTCATATTACTCCATCACTTAGGTGCTGGGCGGCGGGGCTGGCTCCCCAGGAGGCTGAGCTGGCTGGTTCCAAGGGCACAAGCTAAGCTCTGGGAGGTCCTAGCACCTCTTATCACCATCGAACCTTCAGGAACTTGCTGAACGTAAAGCATTTGCTTCCCTTCTCCACGGGCCCCCTGGTGTACCTCGCAGTGCCAGAAGAAAGGCGCCTCACGCTATTAGCTCAAATAAGGAAAATAATGCTGGGGAGATTGAATTTTCTGCAGACTTGTTTAACTTGCTGATTTCTGAGCACTTGGTGCTGGCAGCCACGGGGGAGTGGGCTGCCAGCCGGCGATGTATCAGCCGCTTCTTGAAAATATTCATGGGTTTATTAAATCAGCATGAGTCACTCTCTTGCCTGCCTCACAAACATGAATCACGAATCATCAAAACCCAAGGAAAACCTGTGACTCAAAAGCTTCTTCAGGACCTCATGGGGTTTAAAGCGCTGGGGGGAAAGTGCTGTCAACCCGAGGTCACCTCGCCAGCATGTGGAACTCCCCAGGCCAGGCAGGAGGGCTGCCATAGGGCAGAGGGAGCCTCCAGGCAGAGCCTCAGGGCCCAGGGCCACCGCACAATCACACAGGCCTGGCCCCGCCTGCTCACTGGCTGGCTCCCTCAGTCCTGCTGTGGGCCACACACTGCTGTATGCCGGCCCGCCGGCAGGGAGCAGGCTTGAGGTCCAGGGCAGGTTTCTGAAGTGACCGGAACCCTGTTTCTACTCCTCTCCTAGCTGGGAAGATATGGGTAACCTCAGTTTCGCTATTCTAATGCTTCCTCACAGAGCTGCTGGAAGGATGGCAGAAAGAGCTTATGTACACTGGGTCCCTCACACCGTGCCTGGCATGTCTCACCAGCCCAGCAGGCATCTGCCATGTCTCTGGAAGGAGAGAAGTGATCTATAACATCCTACCGAAACCACAGGGCCCTCTCCCTATCCCTATTGACCCCTCTGGCTGCATCCAGACAACCTAGTATCTGGCCACCACGCTTGTCCCCTGGGGCTGTGTGTCAGCAGCCTGGCAATAGCTCTGGCTGGAGAGTAGCCCTGTCCTGGGTCTCCCCAACCCTGGGGCTCCTGCCCTCCCAGCCCCCCCTCCCCACCCCCAGCTTCAGCCTCAGGTCATCCTTCCCAGCATCCTTCCACTGCAGCCTCTCTTCTCAGGTCTTTCAGCCAGCAGACTCTGACCACATTCCCTGCCTACATCCCTCGCCTCCCTCCAAAGGGACAAAGGCTGCAAAAAGTAGCTTCCTCCACATGACCCGGGTCATCACAAACCTGGTTCACTCTCCCCCAGAACAAGGTCCAAGGACTGGAGGCTTCCACTTGATGCTTATGCTGCCCCTTCACCCCCCGCCCCGCTTTTCAACAAACTTCTCTCTCAGACTCTCCGGTTTCAGTCTCAGGCTGGAAACATCACCTTTCCAAGCTGTCACTTCCAGGGCACAGGCTGCACAGTGAATGCCCAGCTGGGGCAGGGACAGGAGGGGTTCACACACACTGGAACGAGGGATGGAGGAACCCAAAGCAGGCGCGGCATCTGCACTATTGGTCAGCATTTGCTGAAACCTGTGTACCAGGTATCCTTTCCTTAATCCCCAATGACAACCCCCACCTCAGGGCAAACTCAGCCTCAGAGAGACAAATGGCCCAAGGCCATCATGCCATGCAGTGCATGAGGGCCATTAGGTGTAACTTGGGTCGGAAGGAGATAAAAGAGTAGGCCCATTAGTAGAAGGGCTGTGGTGTAGACAACAAAACCAGCAAGGCCTTGGTGGCCAACCTCAGGGTAACGCCATTCCTGAGGCCCGGCCACACCTCCTTCCTACACCTCCATGACTCACCTCCCAGACTGGCCTCTGACTTTGGGAAACAGCTTTACCAACAGCAAACTTTCCTTTCTCGGGCCCTTCCCGTATGCCCCCACCCAAAACGAGACAAAGGACCCCGTGATCATTCAGAGTGTCTGCAGGTGGCAGCAGAGCTGCCCTGACGGAAGGACACTGTTCCTTTCAGGGCCACCAAGGCCAGCATGGAAGTCTCAGCCCAAAGGAAATACAGCAAAACAGTCACCATGTAGGAAAGGGCTACTCAGACATCCTTAAACTCATTCCAATTCTGTCCTTGACCTTCTAGTCCAAGCAGCCACCTTCACAATGAGAAGTGGGTGACACAACACCCTCAAACACTTTCTGGGGAGGCTGAAGGAAGCTCCCACCAGCACCCACCCGCCCACCACCCTGACTATTGGCCACTAACTTCCCAGGACAAAAGCCTTGCCCCTGCCCCAGGCACACCGAGGGGCGTGGGGGCGGGGGCGGGCTTTCCATCCCTCTGGTCTCCTTTAACGCCAGACCAGACAGGGGCCCAGGAAGTGACAAATGTGTCATGGTAGGGGCCAATTACACATGCTAATAACAAGTCCGTGCCGGGGCCCAGAGTCACCCAGATGGTAGAGGGGATTTATGGTCCAAACCTGATTTCCCAGAATCCAATGAAGGCAGGAACAGAGAGAGACAGAATCTGACCGAACTCTCTTCCAGGTCTCACTGGGAGCCAGTGTATTTTTGGAGGGCTTTGGCTTCGCCTGCTCGCTGTACTTTATTGCTGGCAGAGAGACGGGAAATTTATTACTTTACAAATCATACCATTCGCAGCATAAATGAAATGTCTGGCTGCAGCACGCTCGAGCCCAGATGATTTGCGGAACGTCTAATGGTAAGCGGAGTTATGCTATCTGCTTACGGCCTCCGAGACAAAAGCCAACCGTAACGCAGAGCATCTGCACAATGTAACTCCAGGCCAGCAAATTGGCTGCGACTCATAAATGTTGGCTCAGCAGCATTACATAACGCGGTGTGCTCGGCTGGGGACTCCGAGGAACGCAGGGCAGCCCCTGGGCGCGACGAGCCGGCCCCGACCAGGCTGTGGATGACAAGCAGGGCGCCACGGGGGGCTCGGGGCTCCAAGGTCAGGGCTGGGCAGGGGGCCACAGCCCAGCCAGTCCAGAGGCCTGCTAGCAATCAAGAGGCAGGGTGAGCTCCTGGGCCTGCCCAGGATCAGGGAAAGCTTGCTATGGTCCTTCTGCTTCAAATTCCCCAAACCCAGACTGGGAGGATGATCATGAAGTCACTACAGCCTCACCATGCAGACAGGAGCCAGGCAGCATCCACAGCCCATGGGGCAGTCTACTCAACTGGCAGGTGGAGAGGACTGATCACAAGACCATCACCACTGACAGGCTCAGCCCAGCGAGTGGGACATGGGACATCACTAGGAGGGAGGTGACAGCACACTGTTTATGGAGGAAACCTGCAAGTCACTTGGTCTCTCTGAGCTTAAGGCTGAGAGTGAGTGGTGGTATCAGGATTCAAATCCAGCTGTTCTAAGTTTGCTCTCACATATCTACATTAAACACAACAACGTAATGACCATTATTTTTACAAAGCCCTCAAAAGAACCCATGAGATATGGCTATCATCATCCCCATCTTATAGGTAAGCAAATTGGCACTCAGAAGAATCAGGTCCCTTGTGGTTAGTGAGTGGAAGAGCCAGGATTCAAGCTCAGGATCCTCGAGTTCTGAAGTTTGTTTTTTTCTGCGGCATCTGCCTCCCAGGATCAAAGGTGTCATTTTATGGCTTCCCACCACCTCACATTTGTGCTGTTTGGGACAATGCCGTTAGATACTCAATCAGTGTGCCTATCCAGCAATAAGTTGGAAAAAGGCCCCCAGAAAGAGAGGTCTATGCCTGGCTTCTGGGAATTCACAGTTTGATTATTCTCAGGTATGAGTTCCAAGAAGTACAAGGTGGACACTCTCCGGGGGGTCTGAAACCATGGGAGCGGAAGCTCAGGGAAAGCTTTTGGACCACACGTTCTTTGAGTCACCCTAGTTTTGCCACGGCCCAGAAAGAGCAGCAGAGGCCCTGCTCCAAACAAACCTGGTGCCTATCTCTGGCTCAGGGACTTGGGTGACCTCTGCATGGCAGGAGAGGGACCCAGCAGAGCCAAAGGGCCCTTGCCTGCCTGCAGAGACAAGCATAAGCTCAGGCTTAGAATGTAGCACCAGGAAAAGTTCAGCTCCTACTGATCCTCAACCTGGTGAAGTCTTTAGCCAAAGAGCAAAAACAAAAATGCTGTCTGAACAGTTGATTTAAAAATAGGGAATGGTATTTTAAAAACACTTTGATCTTCAAAAATAACAAAGTTGCCTTGTTATCAGAGAGAATTTTGACTGTGCCACTTGGCAGTCAAAACAAAAGCTTACTGAAGACTCATCTAAAAATAGCCTAACTGTAGTTCACAAGCCTTACGAGACAAATGTTTGGCCCAACGATAGCATGCTCTCGCTCTCACACACCTCGTGCGTTCATTTACCCACCTTTTCATTGAGTCTCCAAAGGTCCCTTGGATTTCTAGCTCATTCCATGACACCTGCCGATTAGGTCCCATGATTTCTAGAGAAGCTTCGTTAATGGACTTTCTATAGCATGGAAACACCACCCTCAATAAGGAAGCCTATGAGCTTCATAAATAGTGCACACGTCTATGTGAAACACAGCTGCGGGAGGGTGACAACACCCACACTCTCACCAGATGAATGTTTCCCGGCATTTCTACCAGGGGCATTGGTGTGTCTCTGTCAGAACCTTTCTGGCACATGAGTAATACCCTGTGCTCAGGAGAGGCTGCCGCAGCATTCCATGCTGACTCTAACCTTCTAAGAAAACCCCCTAAAGCCAGGAGATTTGGGGCTGACCTAGACAGGAAGCCAAGCAGGGAACACTCTAGTCTTGGACCTAAGCTGCCTTGAGCCGTGATGACCCCCAAAGCAGCATAGAACTGAAGGAGTTTCTTTATCCCTATGAGCATGCACTCCAAGAGGCACCCATGGCTTCCTGGTTCCTGGGGAGCTCTTTTGGAAAAATGAGGGAAGAAGGTAAAATAAAACAATGTTCCTGGACCCAAATCTAAGTGCTCTACCAACCCAGATGCCAACCCCAGCAGAAGGAAACACACAACACAGCCCCTGTGCACTCAGCCTGCACACCCTCTCCTGGGTGACAACCTCCCAGGAGCGTGCCTATGGTAGTAGCAGCCACCAGGAAAGTAACCAGGGAAGACAAAGATGCTGAGGACAAGTCTGAGTTCCTCTGGTGAAACAAAGTAAGGTCATTTGCTTTACAGCTCCCACTAAAGTGGAAGACATAAGCAACTGGTTTAACTACAAAGTTCGTGGAAGCTCTGATTTTTCACATGGCTGAGTCCAGGGATCCCTGGGACAATCTAAGAGAGGTATGGAGCCTCTCCCCAGAGAAGTTCACACAACACTTTTCATCCACGTCACAGGAGAGCTCAGATAAAGAAATTCTGTCATGAGTTTCCCAACACAAGAAGATGACCAAGGCAGCCAAGTGACCCCAGCCAACCATTGCACTCCAACACCCTATGCTTTGGAAAGCACACAGGAGGAGCCATATCTGTGGCCATGAGAAGACCCAGGACCCTCACCACGTCCCTCTGGAGACTCTGATTTCTTCACACTGGAAATAAAGGAGACAATTCCGGCTTGTCAGTGTTCCAGTGGGTTACCCTTTCTAGCTGTCTTGCCTGGAAAGGAAGACCAGGGCTATCTGCCCAGCTCTCCCTGGTAGAGAGGCTTCTATCAAACTTCTTTCCCAGAAGACTTGCCCTCAACAAACAGAGACCCGCTGTGGTCAGGGCTGGTACCTACCTGCCTGCCCTACCCTTGGCCCAACGACAGCTACATTTTGTACTCTCTGCCCTCCCACCTGGTCCCGAGGCAACAATCCATAGAAGCTACTTCTGACCTAGGAGTCAGGCCAATCTGATTCCCTGCCCTGGAACTCAAGAGCAGCAGCAGATACAGCTGAAAAATCTTAACATTTTCCCAAACTGGAAGCCTGTGGCTCTCCCTAGGCTGGAGAGGGAGAAAGCAAGGGGTCAGAGGAGAGTGTGAGAGCCCTTCCCCATCAGGTGGAGAGAGGCCGGCAGTGGGGAGATACTGAGCCACAATCCCCTACCCCTGGGGCCCAGAGCCTGATCCAGAGTGATCCAGAGCCTGCCTCCTACAGCCTGAGCTGAGTTGGGAGTTTGCTTTTGGGCCACAGATACAGTGAAACTCATGGAGATTCCATCAAAAGTCTCTCCACTGATTGTCCTTGAACCCCAAAGAGCCACCAGCAGGGAAGGAAACAGGAGCCCCAGCACTGAACCCCCTGGGATGCTTTGGAAATGCAGATGTCTAGACCTCATCTGTGGCCACCACCTGGGTTTGTCTGGGGCAAGAGCTAAAGTGTTAGTTGCAGCTAAAGTGTTACAAAGTTCTTGGGTGTCAGGATGTGAGCCAGATTTAGGGACCACTAGTTTGGGTCACACACTCTTTGCCTCAAGAAAACCAAAATCCTGGTATTCAGATGGCAAAGGATAACATTTGGGGAGCAATGTTGTTTCAGGGAAGTTCCTCATCAGTCTGGCAAAACCTGTTCTCAGGCCTTCAAATTCCACCCCATCTCCTCCAGGAAGCCCATCCTTCTTATAGGAACTATTCCTTGAGCTCCATCTTCTCCACACCCTGACATCCAATGTTCTGTGTGGTTTTCAGCCTGCACCACACAGGAAATCCTTGTCCCTGGGGAGCTCCTGGCCTAGTGGACACACATGTGTCCTCCAAGACTCAGAGCCATCTCTGGACCTCCACTGAGCTCCTGCTGGAAGCTCAGGCTCAGGCCCAGACATGGCTGTGTGGGTAGGGCTGGTAGGAATAGAGAGACCAACTCCTCTTGACCTTTGGGTCTGTGGTGACCCCTGGGCCAGACATTCTGGTGGAGGAAGGCAGGCCCAGCAGGTCTTCACAGGCAGCAATAAGACACATGAGAGAACTCAGCTTGAGCCCATGAGTCAGCTCAGAGCCCAGGATCATTCTGGCAAAACCTTTATACCTCTTCTTAGTAATGGTACTCAGAAGGGTAGGTGTGGGAGAGGCAGCAATTTCAGGGAGAAGAAAAGAAAAGAGAAGAACCATCCCAAAGCGCCTTCCAACCCAGGCAGGAGACCAGCTCCCCCGAAGCCTGGTCCCAGTGCCAGCTACTACCCTGGTCTGCCACGGTTCTGAGCAATCGGGTGCAGCTGGAAGTGTGCAGGCGTGGAGAAGGCCCCACCACGCAAAATGTGCATTTGATCAAGGTTGAAAACATGGTGTAACATGAGTTCTCATGATCTATTGGATTTCTGGAAAAAGCCCTGAACTCCTCACTCAAGTTCAACCTCAGGTCTCGGGAAAAACGAGTTTGTTAATTCAAGCAATTCCCCAGTGGTTAGTAGTTTATACCACATGCTTTGAAACAATGGGGCCTGAGTCAGGGGAGAAGTTGAATGGCTTCCTAAGGGAGGGCCAAGGCCTATCCGTTAACCTTGACAGGTTAGGCAGCCTCCTGCGCTGGCTGGCCCCTGCTCTCTGCCAACAGCCCCGTCAGGCTCGGGGGAGGGCTCCGGCTCCAGAGCTCACACACCCACACAGAGCAGCCCCCTCTCTTCAGAGAACAGCCAGCCTCCCTGATCCGCAACCCTGCAGGCTAGAGAGCTGGTGTCTGCTCTCACCTGCCTCCCAACAGGCCTGTGCCTTGGGCAGGGACTAGGGTCCTTGAGGACCATGACCATCCCACCAAGCCAACCTAGGGGACTTGTGCTGGCCAGTGTGGATAAGAGGCAAGTCCAGCCCCATTTGTGGGTTGGGCTCAGGCAAGGGGAGACAATGGGGAGGATCCTTTTATGAGAAGATTCATTACTGCAGGAGACCTCCAAGCCACTCGGTAAGTTCCATTCCTTCATGCAGTGAATATTTCACACCCACTTCACACACCTGCCGGTCTCACTGCTCTAAGCCATGGATCACATCACAAGTGTGGACCTGGGAGACTGTGCAAGGGTGACAGTGACGGAGCAACAGTCAGCACATAGTAACAGCATCCATCTAGGACCCTGTTTGAAACTCCTAACAACCCCTGAGGTAGGTACAGATGAGGAAACTGAGACACAGGATCCTCCCACCAGCTGGCAGGCAATTGGACAGGAATTCAGACTCAGGGAGTCCAGCTCCAGAGCTCTCCTTTGCTAACTGGATCATTCCACCATTATAGCGCATTCACGCTCCCACTTATCTGCCATGTACTGACACAACCGAACCCCCGTCAAGTGATATCCTTGGGGTAAACCCAGGGTCTGAGTTCCAGCCCCAAGTTGCTGGCTCCCCTGCTCTGCTGCAGTGCATCTTAGATAAGATATTCAATCTCTCAGCTTCTTTTTCCCCAACTTAGACACGGAAATAATTATTACCCATAGGGTTCTTGACGTAATTACATGAAATAACACATAAAGTGTTCAGCACTTTGCAGTATCTGTAAATGAAAGTCTGGTAATAATTAGCTACTCTGTAAGAATTCTGATTATTGGAGCACCTGGGAGGCTCAGTGATTGAGTGCTTGCCTTCAACTCAAGGTGTGACCCCAGGGTCCCAGGATCAAGTCCCACGTTGGGCTCCCCTCAGGGAGCCTGCTTCTCCCTCTGCCTGTGTCTCTGCCTCTTTCTCTCTCATGAATGAATAAATAAAATATTTTATTTTAAAAAGAATTCTGATTTACCTATTATGTTATTAAAGGTTATATACATAAAATGCTGTGCATATAAGTCCTGAACAGGCCAAAGTTGGAGGAAAATAATGATCTTCATTACATTGTCACATGCCATATCATTATTTTCAATGGGGCTCCCATTTCACTTTTTACCTAAAGGAAATATCTTTGTTTTCTATCTTGATAAACTGCCCAAACTCCCCTTCCCTTGCCTCCTCCTCCACACCCATGTCCCCACCACAACCCCAAGCTCCAGCACCAGGGCCGCCAGGTGTGGGCATCTGACACGTGCCACTACAAATAAGGAACAAGAACACAGAAGTGCTTGCCACTTTTCAGGAGTTTTAGCATCAACACTCCCTAAGGAACTTGATATTTTTTGGCAGTGCATTCACTTACAGCTCCTTCCAACAAGTCTAGAAAGAGGGAAATGTGCAAGAGATATGAGCCACTGCTGCTCAGAAGGAAAGGCACTGATAGACCACACCAGCAGAGACCGCCAGGGAAGATGATCCATTTCTAGATCCCAACCCTCGGCAACAGCAACCAGAGACCTCAACAGAGAGCTGGACTCCTTCTGTACCTGATTTTCTACCTCTACACCTGGGCAAAGGGTGGGCATTTGAGTTGCAGTCCAGTCTCAGTGGATATTCCCAACAGCCCAGCGAGGCAGGGGTGAGTCCCTCCCGAGAGCTGAGAAGCAGGCTGAGGGCCAGAGAGACACAGAGATGTGCCCAGGGAGGCTATTGCTTGGGGGCAGAGCTGGGCCAGAGCCGAGTCCTCCATGTCCCGGACTCTGGGCCAGGGGACAGATGTAGTAGACCACACTGCATGTCTCTAGAAGGCTGAGCCACAACTTGGGCTTGCTTGGGCCAAGGGGCCATAGCTGTGCCTCACAATGCCCTAGCCAAGTTTTCCATAAAATCATCCAAAGCCAACAGGAGCTCTGGGAGCCATTAAGCTATAGCTGCAGCTCCCTTCCTGGCTGTGGGAATCTCCAGCCCCCTCGGGCCTGGACTCAGTGCATAATGCACACATGCAGAGGAAGTGCACCAAAATCTGATCCTTCTCTCCAGACAAGGCCTGCCCCCAGCCAGCCTGCCTGGTGCCCACAATGATGGCCAAATCAGACCCCAGCAGCCAAAAGCAGCACTCATTGAGGGACAAAACAGAGAGAGCCTGAGCTCCCCGAGGAACCCACTGTTGCACCATGCCCAGATACCGAAGACCCACAGCTGCACCCGTGTACAAATGCCTTAATCCCAGCTCAGCTGCATGAACACACGCACCTTTCACGTTTATGGCAGCAGGCCCACAAAGCAAGCAGCAGGCATGAAACAGCTGGACGCCAAGGGCAAGCTGAGGGAGATGGGCCCTCTGCCCCTTCCCATATGCACAGGGTGGTACAAGGTACAGAATGGGTGATGGTGGCTGACCCAGGCCTCTCTGCCTCCAAGAAAAGCCTGTCCAACACCTGTGCCGGCAGCACAGATCACTGAGATGAGAAATGGGCCTAGTTTCCACCTACCAAATCCTTCAGGATGACCACTGAAGCTGCGAAAAATCAATTTTCTGCAGCTTCTTCGGAAGCCAGGATTTATTTTCTGAGTGCACAGAGCCACTGGCTCAGATGTTTCCCATCAGCTCCCTCCAGGCTTCTAGGCCACCAAGCAGAGCCGGCTGCCTCCCTTCTCCCCAGAGGCTAAACCCCACAGCCGGAGCTCTACCTGTGAGAACAGAAGGCCTCGCTCAGGAAAACCAAGCCAGGTGCCCAGGGTCCAACTCCAACAGCACCAGCTCATGTTTCTGGAACACCAAACCACGTGCAGAGAGCCCACACACATCTGCATGTGGGGAGGGGAAGAGGACAGAAGAGCTGCTGGACCCTGGAATCACAGGGCAGAAATTAGAACCCTCTAAATGGGGACCACAGTGCTACTGCCTCTCAGAGTCAGCACCTGCTTCCTGAGGGTGTGCTGCCCAGGGCCTTGGGCCAGGGATGTGTATCCCCTCACTCATCTCAGCTGTAGGCCCCGACCTGTGAGGCTCCCAACCTTGGTGACCAGAGCAGCCAACACAGACTCACAGAGGCACTGGCCAGGTCTGTCACACATACCCCCACATTCAGCAAGGGACCCCCCCCCCTTCCCTTACCTAACACCGGCCAGGCTGCTGGAGGCACCAGAATGATGGCTGGTACCCTCTAGGAGAGACTACTGGGCCAGACAACCATCCTGTGTGACCAGGCCAGGTCCTTTTCTCAAGCTTTGATTCTTGTTCTCTCTCCACAGTCACTCTGGACAGAGGCCAGCATGGTTTTCTATCTGATCTAGAGGGAGGCTCTCAAGGTGAGGTCCCTGGACCAGCTGCAGTGGAAGCACCTGGGACTTGGATGAAACAGGTTGCCAGGCCCCAGGCCAGACTTCCTTGATCAAAAATCTGAGCTGGAGCCCAGCAGCCTAAGTTTTCACAAGTCCCCTAGGTGATTCTGATGCAGCTGAGGTTGCAGAACCAGCACTCTGGATAGCCACGCTGTTGGGGGACAAGACTGGGGGACAGAGTGCCATCAGTGCCTCTGCTCTCCTTGGGCCCCATGTACTGTACCACCTCTCAGCAAGCAAGCCTCAGGGAACCCTCCTGACCCCGCAAGATGCCCTGTGCTTGGGCCTGGTGTCTTCCTGGGCCCCCATACCCTCAGGGGGCTGAGAGGCTACTCTACTCCTTGCTGCGGGACCTCAAGGCCCAAGTATCCATTCTCACTGTGCTGATGAATATCAAATTTTTATTCATATCATAATTAAGATAATATTCTCCACACACACTGACCACATCCCCATCTCAGGGGTCTTTGCCCCTGCTGCCTCCTAAGCTGAAACTCCCTTCTCCCGATTGGTGGCCTGCACTCAGGTGTCTGAGCAGCGTTACCTGTCCAGAGAGGTCTGTCCTCACTGTCGGATCTAAGGGCCACTCCTCATGGGCTCTATCCCTCTACATTCTTGGCTTTTACTTCATCCTCACTTAATAATATTAGATTGTAAATTCATTTATTGTGAGTGGTTTCTAGGTTTGGTTTTGCGGAATTTTTATTGGTTTGGCTTTTTTTTGTTGTTTGTTTGTTTTGTCTCTCTCCCTCTCTAGATTATCAGCTCCATGAAAACAGGAATTTCATCTGCTTTGTTCACTGCTGTACTCTCAGTGCCTAGAACATCCCTTGAACACAGTCAACATAGTAGAAGCTCAAGGATATACTTCTTGTGAATGAATGCATACATAGAAACAAACATCAGGACTATCCATTCCTCCTATTTATCACTCCTAAGTATGTAAAAAGTCAAAGCAAATTTGGAAACTAAATGCAAACAAAACTTAAAAAAAAAAATCAGGTGAGGTTTTTTGATAAAGTCAAATTGCCAAGAACAGGTTTAATGAAAGAGGTTACCTTGGGCCAGTTCTGTCTCTGTCTTTTGATTCAATTAATACCAACGCAGAGAGTGAACATCTGCAAACAGATGTGTATGAAGTGGCACTGTTAACTTCAAGGTTTGTTTGCAAGGATGACCAGCTTCCTACGACCCATGGTGCTGCACATAAGTCTGCAGCCCCAATGTTAACGGAGGGATCGAGTGATAACTCTGCAGAGCTGTCCTGTTTACTTGAAGCCACGTTAGCCTGACGGTGGTGCTAAACTCTGCCCTAAGTAAACTCTTAACCCCCTCATCCTCATTCTAGAGATTTCTTCCTCATTTATTTTCCCAATACAGTTACTGTCAATGAACTAGATCCTGCAAGTTGCCACACGCCAAGCTGGGATCCATTTGCCACGTAACTTTGACACAGGCCAGCGAGTGCCGCAAACTCTGGCACGGCCTGCTGACACATGCTGTGTTCCTCCCTCCGCGTCTATCTGAACAAATGCAACCAAACTAAACTTCCTTTGTATGGTGGGCCATGGTTGTATTTGGCCCTCCCCTGGAGCAAAGAGAAGCAATCAAACATACCGACACCATCACAAAGACTGGCAAAGCATTCTTTTGATTACCTGGCAGTACCGGGTTACAAGGTGGATACCCAGATGATAGAGATAAGATCGTCTGAATTCTAAAGGATCTTCATCCAAATAGAAAGGCACATGTTTGAGAATTAAGACACAGGGTCTCGAGCCACTGATCTCTTGGCCTATTCAAGGACCTGGGCACATGTCACCAAGTCCCCATCAGGGAGGGGGACTAGCAGAGCACAAACACACTGAATTCCAGCCCACACATCGGGCATGATCTTACCCGCTGAAAATGCAGCTATGGAGTCACCAGGGAACTGTTAAGGGTCCCATCTCAACAGTGCCCATGTGGAACTTCACATCAGATCCCTGGATTCACGTGTTCTGAAGTGGTTCCATAACTTTGGCATCTGCAAGGGCTTTCCAGGGATGAAGACATCACGGGTACCAAACGTTTAATCAAAAGTTTATCAGAGGTCATCCTGGGTGGCTCAGCAGTTTAGCACCACCTTCTGCCCAGGGGGTGATCCTGGAGACCCGGGATCAAGTCCCATGTTGGGCTCCCTGCATGGAGCCTGCTTTTCCCTCTGCCTGTGTCTCTGCCTCTCTCTCTCTCTGTCTCTCTCATGAATAAATAAATAAAATCTTTAAAAAAAATTATGAGAGAAAAACTTATACCTGAGAACATTATATCCACTCTTTCCAGTTTGGGTTTTGTTTCCACTGCCAGTGTGGACAAAAGCACCATGACTGTTTTATGGGCCATCTCGATGTCCCAGGCTGCACAGCTGGGTGGCTACCTGCAGGGGGAGGCTTTCTGCAATGGGGCCAGACCCTGGCACCCTGCCCTAATGCCCCTCCTGAACTGACACCCATCTTTGGGGTGGGTGCCAAGACCAGCACCCGCTTGAGGTCAGACCCCAGGGTCAGCCGGCCAGTGGGTTAGTTTGTCTTGATCTGCCTGCATGCAGGCCCCCAATGCTACCATGGGCCATGGAAGAATTCTCCTAAGACGGAGCTTCTCTGGGGCATCAGTCTCACACAAAAACAAGCCATCTCCTCATTCAGGCCTTCCATCACTTGGGGTGTCTCCAAATGTTGAAGATGTTTTTCAGTGCAGACACTGTCCAGGGAGGAAGATCCCTCCTCAGCCTGTACCCCTGTCACCCATGCTGGAAGAAGCAGCTCTCACAGAATCTCTCCAAGGCACCAGCTAGAAAAGCGCAGCTCAGGCTGCTGTCCATGGAACCCGACAGCCAGCCCTGTGGCCCTCCTGAAGGCCTCCCTCTCACACACTCCTCCCCACACACACGGCCTTGCCCTGGTGAATGTAGCCTCCTGCCCGGATGGTCTCCAAAAGAAGGAGGGAGTGTCCTGTTTGCCAAGAAAGTATTGCTCTGTGTTAGTCACCTCTGCTCACAGCCCAGGGGTGAGGGTGAAGCCAGGAACCAATGGAGACAAAGGCCAGGCAGCCTCCAAGCTAGGGGCAGCACCCAGGTCAGCCCCGCACGTGGCATCTGTGGGGAGACACCCCTTCTAGGGACCCCCAAGACTTGGCTCCCTAACCACCTACACCTCATCTAACTTCAAGAAGGCTTCTTTCCTCTTCCATGTTGCCAAGGCCCCCAGCAGGCCTATAAGCAGGCCCTAATATTCAGCTCAGTACCCTAGAAAGGAGGCAGGAGTCCCTAGAGGAAGAGGGGCTGGTCCCTATCCCCTACCAGCCTAGCCCCATTCTTGATGGAGGAGAACCCAGGGCCTTCCCAGAAACACATTCCAGTTAATGGGTACATTCTTTTCCCCACATCTCTACTGAAAAGGCTTTCTCTAAGAAAACTGCTTGACAATGACAGCTGTTACAAGAAGGGGTACACAGAAGTGACAAGTGTAAGCAGCCTGGCCAGGCAGCCCACCCCATGGCAAATCTCCACCAGCTCCCAGGCAGAAGGCCCAGGGGAGCCGCCCAGGGGCCCAGCCACACGAGCCTGAGGGCAAGGGCAAGGCATTACCAGCTGTGACCCCCCCACCCCTGACATCAGCAGTAGAAAGGGCAGGCTGGTCCCTGCCTCATCCAAGCCATAGCCACAGTGACAGGCAAAGATGCACTCCGGAGGGGTGGAGCTTCGGCATCACCCACCTGACCCCCTCACACACCTCAGAGAGGGGCCTTGGATGGGAGCGCGTTGGGGAACATCTGTGAGGTGGGGTATTGAATTGGACTTTAGAGGAATCACCAAGTGGTATATGGACTGGTTACCTCCTGTCTGCCTGGTACCAAGCACCTTCCACGGGGTACCCTGCTGAGCCTTCCTCATACCTCCAGTCCTCACAAGGCGAGGAGGGATAGATCACCCTCAATCAGCAGATAAGCTAAATGAGGCCCAGAGCTGGGTCTCAGTGTACTTAATAATTTAGCGACTTAATGGCTTATTAAGCCACTTGCTCAAGGAGCCAGTTAGCATGTGGCAGGGTGGTCTGAAGCCACTCCATGCTCCTGAACCCAGCCCTTCCTGCCGTGAGGCGAGCAGCTCCTCCTCAGACCTTGGGCAGCTGAGGGAGACACACTGAGCCTGGCTCCCTCCCTGTGGTCACCGCCCAGAACCAGCCCTCCCCCAAGCCTGTTAGAAACTGTTTGGCTCCACCCTGGCCTGCCCCACCCTGGTGGAAGTTCTTGCACACTTTCCATCCGTTCCTGCCCCACCTTCCTAAAGCACATCTCTAGCATCATCACCTACCTGCTCCAGTACCTTCCACGGTTCCCTATTTTCACAGACTAGAGTCTAGGCAGGCCAATCATTAAAGGCCTTCTGTGATTAGGAGGCAACCTCCCTAGACATCTTTTGGGGACTCTTTTCTACACATACCCTATCTCCCAATCCGATGAGACTAGCCACTGAACTCCTTGCTTGGTCTGTCTCTAGGTCCCCATGAGTTTGAGTCTGCTGCCCAGAGCAGCTGAGTGTGTTGAAGATTTCAGGGAGCTCTCCAGCCTGGGGAGGCCTGTGCCTGGGTCAGGCAGCCTTAGAGCCAGGGGTGGGGATGGGAGGGGACTGGGTATGTGCAGAGGAAGTCACCGACCTAGGCAGAGGGCACTCCCAAGAGGCTGTCACAGACTGCCTGTGCCCCAGTGTGGCATCCCCACCATGTTGGCCTCCCCTGGCAGCTCCCCCAGGGAGCCTGGCGCTGCTGAGTCACCAGTGCCGGCTCCTCTCCCAGGACCACACTGCCCTCTCCATCCCCGTATGAAGCCTTTCCAGTACCATGGCTGCCACACAGTTCTTGCACAACTTGGCTTTTTGGTGTGTACTTGGGGATTTCTCCAAGGCCGCACCCAGGGCAGGCGTCCATACAAGCGTGGCACCTGCAGGATGGTGGCCTGGCAGCCCTGGGCTCTACTGACCTCCTGGGATTTGGGGGAGCAAGCACCCTGGGCTAGCTGAGGCATCTTCTGGCATCAGAGTGGCCTCCCAACAGGGCTGCCTTCCCCACTATACCCTCATCCAGCCCATCCCACCCATGTGCTTCCGGAAGCCAAGGACATGGAGGCAGGCCTGCCAGGTGCTGGGAAGGGATACCACTGCCTGAGCAACTGCATTACCACTGGCTCACAGTGACTCTAGGAAAGTCCTTGTTCCTCTCAGGCCACTGTATCTTCACCTGACATTCAACTAGTCTGGGATTTCCCAGCTTTGCTCCTGGAAGCCCTGTGGCCAGCCACACTGTGGCCTGGAAGTACCACAGCTGAGCCTCCTGTCCCTGGTGCATAACCCTGGGCAGGTGGCTCCCCTTCATGAGCAGAATCCCAGCCTCACCCTTTCTTCCCACTAAGATAAGGGCTTTTAAGGAGCAATGGAATGGGAGGCCTGGACCAGAAGTCTGTGGCCCCTCCTACCTGAGCAGGTGAGGGCAGGGTGAGCAAGGGGAGCCAGGTGACAGTGAAAGTCAGCAGTGAGTGTACAGTGCCTCGGGGGCCAGCTCTGACCTCGTGAATGAGGGAACCCCCTGATAACAGGCCTCTACATCTGCCCACTACCAGGCCTCCAGCAGATAGCTCCGGCGGGGTGACAGACAAGGGCCTTGGAATCAGGTTTAGGAAGTCACTGAAATCTTGGGAGTCTGGGGCCCAGGCAGTCAGGGGCTACGCTGGAAGGTTGCTAGGCATCAGATCTGGCTGTCTGGCCCAAGAGCAAGATGAGGGGGAAGAGACACCACCCACCCGCCAGGAAACTTCTGCCCCTCGCCCCTTCCCACAGATGAGTCCGGATCCAGTCAAGAAAGCAAAGCCCATAGCCAAGGCCCCATAAGCCATCAAGGTGACCTAATTACCTAATTATAGTGAGGTGATGAGATCAGCATTAGCAAGAGAAAGCCAGAACCAACCCTCAGCCCTTGGGCTAGAAGAAAAGCAGGGGAGGTTCTTCCAGAGCCTAGAAGCCAGGACCATCCAGGAGGAGCTAAAAATCATACCAGAGCCTCCTCAGGCTGAGGGAGCCCAGGCATTGAGGAGACAGGCTGATGAGTGACATCAGAGCCACAGTGGAGACACTGTTGCCAGAGACCCAAGCCAGAGACCTGAGAAGAAATGCCCCTTCCTGTCCCTCCTGTGTCCTCCTGTCACTGCTTCCCATGGACCAAACCCACTGTGCTGGTGAGGAGGTCTGGGAATTGTAATGTGTGGGGCCAGCTCCTGTGCTACCGACCCAGGCTGGGAAGGGATCTGAGAGCTAAGAGGCAGACAACTGCCACATACACACCCTCAGACACCGCCGAGGGACCCCTTCACTTCCAGATGCTGTCCACACTTCCAAGTTCAGCTAGAACAACCCTCCCTCAGGAAGCCTTGACTGTGGGTTCTGGGCCAGCCCTGCTCTGTGCATCTGGCCACACTCCCCCGGCCCCGGTCCTCTTGCCCACACTGGGTCAGGGCCGGAGGCCCCGGAGGAACTCTCGCCAGTCCCAAGGATGTCCTGGCAGCTCGGCAGGCCTCTGTCACAGCTGAGCACACACTCTGATGTGCCCTTCTGCCCTCAGCTCCCCGACTAGTTCTAGTTCCAAGATGATCTTTTTTTCCCAAATGAAAATTCCCAGGTCATTTTTTGGGAGGGAATGTATGTTGCTGTTGCTGCTACTGCTGTCAAATCCCTGGACTGAATTGTGCAGAAGGCGGCCCCTCCCATGTGAAACTGCTCGAAGCCCAGAATGACCTCAGAGGGGAAAGGGGAGACCGTGTGCTGAAGTCCCACTGCATCCAGAAGCCTCCCATGGAGACGTGCATTTTTAGAGCAAGAGACCCAAGAGGTTTCTGACAGAGGGAGAGACATTGGCTGCACCAGATACCTGGGATACGGCCCTTCCCTTCCAAGGATCCCACCCACTCTGTCTGCCCCAGGCCCCCACCCCTCTGGCTCCAAGGGTCACCCTGGCCTCCCAGGTGGCCACCTTCTCCAGCTCTTTTCCCACCGCCAGACAACCCAAGGGCTGCACTGTGATGAATACCCCTGACAGAGTCATCTCCCCTCTGACTGTCTCCTGGATAAACCCCAAACACCAGAGCCAGAGAGACCCTGGAGTGTACCCCTGGAGTGCAGCCCACAATGGCTCAGGACAACGTATTGTTCACTGCCATCACACTGGTAATGTCAAGCTGGCCAATGCAGAAACATTTACACCATGGACATCGTCAACACCTCACATCAGGACCTTTTTGTTTTTCCTTTCTTTTATCTTTTTTTAAATTTTCCCCCTGGGAGAGCAGGTTGTTAAGCGCTTACTGGTATACCACGGAGGTTTTGACATTCTGGGCAGACAGAGCCATCACCAACAGCAACTCCAGCCTCATACCCTGCCACCCCCTCTCATCTTCCCCTCCAGCTGTTTCCCGAAACCCCCCCAGGTCCTTCCAAGCCTCCTTGCCATCGCTTGCACTTTCCTCCAGCTGCCAGGGGAGAGAGAGGGGGCACGCTTCTGTCCAGATTCAGCTGTGTGACCTTGGCAAGTCCTATCCCCTCTCTGTCCCATCACCTATAAAAGGCAGAAAGCAGCCCTGGACTGTCACAAGCATGAACTAAGAGCATGGGGACTGCAAACTCAGTATCGTGCATGCTCCAGGGATGCTCTCAGAAACAACAGCGCCCCCTTCTCTGCTGAGAGAAATCCACAGGCACCTCAAAGTTCAACCTAAACCCCACTTCCTTGGTGAAGCCAGACTTGGAAACAGTAGAGCTCTTCTGTTGCCTTTCAGCTGCCCCTGACCACAGCTCTCTGACATGAGACCCCTGTAAGGTCAGAGCTGGCAGCTGGGGAGGCACAGGAGTGGGAACTCTTGATCTGCACACAGTTCCAGTGGGAACCAGGATTACGTGACCGCTCCAGCTGGGGCTTATCCATGTCCTCACCTCCAACTCAGGGAAATTCATGCTCCCTCCCTTTCTGAGAGCCCCTTCCTCGAGATAAGGTAGCTGCCCCCTTCCTGCCTTATAGGCACTTGACCAACAGGAGCAGGAAGTAGAAGTGACTTCGGACACATGGCCTCACGCAAACTCAGAGTGAATCAGCTTCACGGAACTCCCCTCCCACTGCCGGCCCATTTGCAAAGGTGAGGAAAATCTCTAAAAGATACACGCCCATTGGCCCAATCTGGATGCTGCCAGTTGGCCAGCTCACAGGAGCTCTGCCCGCTATGGCTAAGGCAACATCACACTCACCACTTGGCCCCTGCCAGGCCTGGCCAAGGTGCTGACCAAGGGTGGAGGCATTAATGTCACTGAGCCTTCTCAAGAGGTCAAGACCCACACCTCGGCTGTGCTCACCTGGCTTCCTACTCAGGGTAGATCAAGGCAGTAGCTCCACTCTCCTATGATGCACTCAGCAGATACCTGGTAGCTGGTTAATATTCGCTGTCATCCATCACTCCCTAGTTGTGGCCTTGACTAAGTTACTTAACCTCCCTGGGCCTCAGTTTCCTCCTCTATAGAGGGAGCATTAACAGCTCTGCTTAAGTAGATCAGAAACGAGAGCTTCAAACAGTGTGAGGCATACACTAAGCGCTTAATTAGCAATTATTATTACCCCCGTTTTCCAAAGGAAGAAAGTGAGTTTCCAAAGGGAACCTAGGTAGACACAACTTGGAATTTTTGTTCTGAGTCCCTACAGGATCAAGTCTTTAAAGAAAATCCTGAGTGAGCATAGGTCTGAAACTTCCAGAGAAGAGAGCACCATCTTCTTGGGCCCAAGCATGGACCGCAGAGCAGAGGTCACTAATAGTGATTGTCTAAAGCCCCAGTGCTGCATCTTCTATCAGAGGTATCCCTATAGCTGTAAAGGTCAGCAAGGCCTTGCCCAGACTCCACTTTGTAAAGCATCAATTGCAGAACCTCAGGATTACAAGGGACTTTAACGACCATCCAGGTCTGCTCTATAGCTGGGCACAGATTCCCACAAAACCTAGGCCAGATCACTGCTTGAATACCTCCAGTGATGGGGAACTCAGTACTTGTCGAGCCCACACATTCCCCTGCAGGTGCACCTGAAGGCAGGAGCAGAGTAAATAAAAAAAGAGGGCAGTGTAGCCTGGGTGATGTAGACTGCAACTGCCACCTTCTCAGACAATCCTGAGGGAGGGCCAGTCCCCAAGCTCCCAGCCACTGCCCCATGCCTGAGAAGTCCCGTCCTCCAGGGAAATGAAAGCACCTCTGGGAGGCCAGGCTTGGGTGGAAAGACATGGAAACAGGCCCAGCCACACACCAACTGGTTCCACACCACTAGGCAACAGCAAAGAAAATAGGATGGCCCCAGGCCGGGCCCAGCAGCAGTAGCAGCAGCCAGGGAAATCAAAATGCCCGGATAATGAGCCGAATTCTCGCTGAGACACCAGCTAATGAAAGGAGCACAGGAAGCCCCATATCAAGGGCCCAAACTGTTTATACAAGTGTTAAAAATACATCTCAAAAGAAAGCAGGGAAGCCCGAGGAAAACCCTCTGCTGCCCTGAGAAAATGATTTCTGAAAACCACGTTAATTTGTTTTCCGAAAGGTGTTTGAAGTCTCTTGGTGTACCCCTTGGGCGACTTTAATTCCTCCTCATAATCCCTATTAAACCTGATGCTCACTAGCACAGCTTGCTTAGGGGATTATGATTTTTATCCTTAATTATACAGATACATATTTGGGTCCATGTGTGTCCCTATGTTTCTATGTAAATTACAAAGGCACTGTCAGCCACACTTCTCTGAAATGCCTAAAACAGCCCGGGCTGGGCTTCATTAGTGTACCAAGAGGGCTGGATGTGAAGTTTAAAGGGTCAGAAGAGTGCAATTTTTTAAGAGTAATTTTCAAAGCCTTGGAGCCTCACAACCAGAGATGAATGGGTTCATGGGGCAGGGTGAGAAGCCAAGTGTGAAGAGCTGAGCCTGGGGGCAGCGGGAGTGGGGATGGGGGGCACGTTAGCCAGAGCTCAGCAGAGGGGGCAGGATCCCCAGGCGACCCCCCACCAGCATCAGTGGGGGTTCAGCAGAGGAAACCAAAATGCAGAGACAATGACCACCACCATCAGTCATCATCACCAGCAGGGAGCTCCTCTTCTTGAACACCTACTGTGTGCCCACTTTCAGACTCCACTCCTCACACATTTTGGCTCATTAGAGTCCGCAGCTCCCTATGGAGGACACTGTTACCAGCTGCAGTTTTCCAAAGAGGAACCAGGCATGGAAAGGTCAAGCGACTTTCCTAAGGTCGCTGAAGAAATGGTAGGTTAAAAAACAAAACAAAAAAAAACCTTAATAATTATGATGATGATGATATTTATTGAGCACTAATAATGTAGCAGGTGCAGTTTATGTGCATTAGCTCATTTAAACCACAGCAAATGCTAGTGAGGTAAATCCTATTAACCTGACTTCACAGAGGGGCAAACAAGAGAGGCTTCTAAAAAAAGATGCCATGAGGGGACACCTGGGTGGCTCAATGGTTAAGCATCTGCCTTTGGCTTAGGGCGTGATCCTGAGGTCCTGGGATCAAGTCTTACACTGGGCTCCCCGCAGGGAGCCTGCTTCTCCCTCTGGCTCTGTCTCTGCCTCTCACTGTGTCTCTCATGAATAAATAAAATCTAAAAAAAAAAAAAAAAGTTTAAAAATTAAATAAAAAATCAAATTAAATTAAAAGCTGCCAAAGGTCATATAACTAGTAAGGACCTCTGACTTGAACCCAGGCAAGTGAGACCCACAACCCAAGCTCTCTATCTTTTCTCTCTCCACAAACTACAGGCCTGCTACCTGGCTGCAGAGGACTTCACAACACTGGCATACAAGGTATGACAAGACAGCATCACTCCCACTGGCCCTGAAAGCCTAGTGACCAGGCACCTGTCTGGGTCCTGCATCATCAGGGCCCCAGCAGCCCAGTTGGAGAGAGAGCTCTGTGGCCTGAGGAAATCCCAGAAGACTCCTTGAAGGAAGGAGATAAGAGGCTGAGGAAGAATGGGCTGAGACATGGAAGGCCGTAGAAGGGGGAAGAGTGAGGTGCTTAAGTGGGAAAGGACAAGTATACTCAGAAGCACAAGGCTGGAGACATCAGGAGGCAGATGGGGAATCTGAAGGATGGGGACAGAGGTCTGGTCTGGGGACAGACATCTGGGGTCGGAGAACTGTAGGCATCTCTCGGCCAAGTCCACTGTGTCTGCCTCCCCTACAGTGCACAGACCTAAAGAAAGTATCCCCGCTCTTATTCCAGGCCCACTCTTGCCTTGTACACCAAGGCCCACCTCCCCGGCCCCAGCAGAGAGACGTGCGTCCTGTCGGCATCCCCTCTACCTAGGGACTAGTAACTCCCATCTGCATCATTCACACCAGCAGACAAATTTGCTGTAATATCTCCCATATCCAGAAACCCCTACATTGACACACACACACACACCCCCCGTCTCCCTCAAGCTGCCACCCCATGTCTCTGCTTCCTACTTTGGCAAAACACCTGGAGAGTTACGTGGGTCCCGTGCGTGGACAGATCCGCACGCCTTCACCCACGGCACCCAGTTGGCCCTGCCCAGGCAGGCTTCACCACTGCCTCCCCGCCAAGCCCTTCCCTCCTCCTGCTTGCAGGATGCTCACGCCCCCAGCCATGCCTTCCCCGCGCCCTCACTGGCTGGCTTCCCCATACATAAAGGCCGCACAGCCCAAGAGCTCACTCTACAAGCCCTCCTCTGTCCTCTCCAGTGCCCACTGCCTCTTCCCACTCCGTGGCTGTCAAATGCCACCACCACACCAGTGACATCAAGTGTTGAGACCCAGGTCTACTCTCCTTGCAGCTCTCTGCGTGTGACAGCCTCCTTCACGTCATCACTTATATGCCTGATAGGCCCCTCAAACTTAATAAGTCCCAAGTTGCACCCCTGACTGCCTCTCGCCCAAGTCTGCTCTTCTTCCTCTCCCCATCTCAGCAATGGCTGTGGGGCTGAGGAAAGAAGGGAAGTTGTGTGTGATCGTTGGCTTGGCCAACTGTGTGGGCAGAGTGCCAACTCATCAGAAAACCCTAGTGACTCTACCTCCAAAACACATGTGGATCCACCCACTTCTCTGCCTCTCTGTGCCCTGTCAGTCTACGCCACCACCATTTTGCACCAACACTCCTTTACTAGCCTAATTGACCTCTTGTCCTCCATCTTTGCTCTCTACAACCAATCCACTGTCCATTCCATGGTCAAAGGGATCATTTTAGAACACAAACCCCATCATGCACCACTATCACCACCCCGGCTTCCCATTATATTCGGAATTATATCCAAACTCCTAGATCTTGTCCTGTATAGCCCCACACAGTCTATACTCTACCTCACCCATATCCTCATTTACCACTCTCTTCTTGATTCCTAAATCCATCTGCACTGTCCATTCTGCATCCTCAACAGGGCCTATTGAACCCCAGGACCTTTGCACCTGTGGTTTTATCTGCCTGCAATACTTCCCCCTGATTTTCTCACAGCTGACTCCTTGTCACATGGATCTCTTCAGAGACAATGTCCCTGACCACCCAGTTTTAAAGAGTTCTCCACATCACCCAATTTTAATGCTCTACAGTGTACTTGTCACAGCTGATAACTCTCATATTTCTTTATATCCGTGCATACTGGATGTGTCCCTCACCAGAATATGAGCTCTAGGAGGCAGGGAGCTCATCTGTCACGCTTCATGTTGTATCTTCAGCATTTAGCACAGTGCCCAGCACAGATGTGATGCTCAGTCACCATGATGTGAATGACTTCTTCCTCCCATCTCCTCATCCCTCCTCCTACCACCCACCCAACCTCCCCCAAGACCCTGGCCTGTCCCATGAAATCCAATATCCACAGGGTGGCGATCAATGTCCTGATTATGTCAGAGCTTAGGGTTGGTGGCAAAGGGGAGTAGGAATACCAGCCTTGGCTTGCTGGCTGGCCACCACTCCACCCCACCCCCTACCCCACCTCCAGTGCCCAAGCTGCCATGGGCCAGGCCTGTGCTGGGCCTGGGGACCACCTACTAAGCCACAGCCTTATGCTCAGGAGTCACCTGGGCAGGGCTCATACCTTATGGCCAAGGGACTTTCACATCTCTGAGAACATTTCTTCTGAAGACAGTAAAAATATCAGTTGAAGGGAGGATGGGGAGGGTGGGATAAATAGCACAGAGATTTTTTTTAGGGTGTTTAAAGTACTCCATGTGACATGATAATGGGGGATACATGTCGCCATACACTCATCCAAACCCATACAATGTACAACACCCAGAGTGAACCTGAATGTAAACTGTGGGCTTTGGGTGATAATGACACGTCACAGCAGGTTCATCAACTATAACAAGGTCCCACTCTGGCCAGGGATGTTGATGACAGGGGAGAGACTATGCCAGGATGGGGCTCGGGTGGTGTGCAGGAACTCTCTGTATCTTCCCTTCAATTTTGATGTGTGTCTAAAACTGCTCAGAAGGGGCACCTGGGTGGTCAGTTAAGCATCTGTCTTCAGCTCAGGTCTGATCCCAAGATCCTGGGGTCGAACCCCACATTGGGGCTCCCTGCTCAGCAGAGAGTCTACTTCTCCCTTTCGCTCCCCCTGCTTGTACACTCGCATGCACTCGCTATCTCTCAAATAGGTAAATAAAATCTCTCAAAATAAATAAGTGAAACTGGTCAGAAAACTAAAGACTATTAAAGCAAAACAGCACCAAGCCTGGCCCCCAGGGTTCCCTTCTGGCAACACATCTGGCAAAACATGCCTATGCCTCTTTGTGCTTACGGTCCCCCCAAGTAGCTAGTCGCAACCCTGATGCTGTGAACTCACTGCACCATACTGAGAACATTAAGGTCTACTTGATGCCTGCAGAGTATGGGCTGGAATTATGGCCACACTGACAAAGCTCTGGATGACTCAGCCCCTCACTCCACACAAAAAGTTAGGGACTGAGCCCCCTAGCCTGGGAACCTGACAGTGGGCACCTGCCACAGGAGAACATCCAGCTCTGAATAGTCCCCCAGAGGCCACTGGCCCTTGGAGTTCCATCAATTTACTTTGGCCTGAACACCCTTTCCAGCAACCAGTGCCATTAACATCAGCCCAACCCATCCCCACAGTGCTTCTCATTTGCAAAAACGCTGACTCACACCACCCCACCACCTTCTGAGCAGCTGGATGAGGAAAGCAGAGTGGGCACTGCGATTCTCTTTTTACCAGTGGGGACACTAGGACCCAAAAACAGGCCGGACTTACCAAAGGCCACACACAGAGAGTTAGATACAAGAAACCTGGAAATCCAAAGGCCTGGCTCCTAATTTCATTTTCTTTCAACCCCACTGTCCTGAATGGGTTGGGAAACACCACAGGAAGGATGAACTTACTACTATCATCACTACTCCTTGGAAATCTCTGTTAGTACCAACAAAATGCAAACTTCCTATACTGGTCCAAGCCTTCACAAAATGCCTTCTTTATAACTGTTTTTAATTTCAATTTATTATCTGGGCTTCCCCATGAGCCTGTCAGGTTGGTTTTGACCTCCACGTTTTATAGAGACCCAGCAAGGTCCCTGGTTCACTCAAAGTCACAGGGAGCAAGGGCCATATCTCTTGACTCCCAGCCCAGCTGCTCCACTCTCTCCATCCCGCAGCCCTCAGACTAAGTGAAATTCCCATCTTGCATTCCTTACCTCTTGTTGGAGGGGTGACTCTGCCCCTGCCTCCAGACCTCCTTCTTGCTGACTGCAGCCCACTATCCTTAAGGTAGCACAGTCTATGCCCATTGACCATGGGGCCTCTGGGAGTTCCCACAAAAGTACCTGAATATACCTGCTAGACAGTGCAGCCATCACATCATCCTCCAACCCCGCGCAGAGCACAGCCAATGATGCCTCCCAACGGAAGGGCTGGGGTCTGCTGACCACCAAAGTCCCAGGAAGGAGCCAGATGGCACAAGTGAGGGGCTAACAGATAAAATATACAGACCCAGCCCAGAGTTCTGGACAGGCCTGGGCTCAGCTCAGCATTATCCATCCATCTGGCATCTGTCCACAACAACCAACATCTCAACCTGCTCGTTTCTGCAGAGGCCAGTGGCCTGGAGGCTTCACCAAGCCCAAGCTTCACCCCAGGCATTTCAGCTCAAGCACTGCATGCTTATAACCCCCATTTCCAGGCCTGTCTGTGGTCATTGGTCAAGAGCAAACACTTGGGAAACCATTTCTGGTCTCTGGGATATCCAGCACCCAAGCCCAAGCCAGGAATGAAACATGCAGACAATGGTCCAGGGGGCCATGGTCCCAGAAGTGGACCCTGGGCTGGCTGAGCCTTCCAAACAGCACTAGGCCTGGCACTGGAGGCCCTCAGCAGATGGGGCTGGCTCTCAGGGGAGGGCTGGAGCCGACCTTGAAGGAATGGGACAAGGCAGGGAAGGAAGAGTCCACAGATGTTTGGAAGGTGTAAACACCCAGGAAGGGCAGGATTCACCTTGCCCAGTAGCCAAGTGTTTTCAGATGTGAGGGAGAACTGGGACCATAATTCACTTTCTGTCTGTATATGAGGGGGCATGCTGGACATTAGGTCTACTCCAGCAGCACAGGGTAGACACAGGGATGGCTGTCTGCCAAAGGACTACCCTCAAAGGACTTCCCAGGATGAGGACAGTAAAGACGCACACGGACAGAGTCTCTCTATCACCCTAGATGCTAGGCTTCTAGGAAAGAGAAGAAGAACTATCCGTTTCACCTCCCAGTAGTGGGGGTTCTAACCACAATAGCATCTGCCAGCAGAGAAGCTGCCATGACAAGCCTCCCAGAATCCCCGAGCTGCTCATATGGCTGGAAAATTGAGGCCCAGAGAGAGTCAGGGCCTGCTGCAGTCACACAGCGCATGACCAGTGTAGGCCCCTGTCCCATTCCCGAGGCCTTTGCACTTGTTAGTTTTCTCTGGGTCCCCTGCTAGATGGCTCAGTCCATTATGTGATAGCTGACAAGTGGCCCCTAAGTGTCTGTGACGTGAGCCCTGTGCTTCACCATCAGAGCTTTCCTGTGAAGAGGCCTTGCTCCCCTAAATACAGTCTTCTCCAGGGTTGGCAGCACAGAGCAGTGTGCGCACCCAGGGAAAGGACAGGAAAATGGGTATGAAATTACATAATAACATCTGATTCACACACAAAGGAAAGGAAAGTTCTCTCAACCATGGAGACGCACTGGGAAAAGTCAAGGCACGATGACCAAAGGTTTGATGGGTCTTTGAAAGCTTTGTTTGGTCGAAATGTTTGCTCTTATTTTAAAACCTTCTTTGTCGCAGATAAAATTGTTCTCTAATTTGGTCATACATTTGGATTTCATTATTTTCAGAATGTATTCCAGACATCTAAAATTAAACAGATGTCATCAACCCCGTTTAGGCCTAAAACACTTGTAACCAAACAGTGACTTCAACTCCAACGCAATACCGACTTGGAACACTGCGTTTTAGTCATTAAAAGTTTTAAAACTCTGCTCCATTTTTCTCATATCCTATAATGAGATCGCTTCCCCCTCCCCCACCCCCCGCCACCCCTCCTTGAAATACGCCAATTCTTCAAGGGTCAGTGGAAAGTCAAACCGGAGAGGAAAGCAAATTTAAATATGAAAAATGGAAGAGCGGAGTATGAAATCCTTTATCCACTGAAGCCCTCACTCGGCTTCAGCGTGAACAGGGGGGAGACGAAAAGGGAGAGATCTAGAAACAGTGTGAGTGCAGGAAGGGGATTTGGCTTCTAAAGCCTGAATTGTTTTATCGTTCCTTTTCTGACAGGGATTAGATTAGCGAGAATCCTCCAAGCCTGCTCAAAGCGTCCTGGGGACAGTTAAGAAAAGACAATTCTCTCTCTCCTCCGATCCTCATCTCTGAGCTCGCCCCCAAATGAATTTGTTAAATAACCAGGTCAGAGCGAAGTGTCTGTTTGAGATGCCCAGATTCACAAGCAGGGGCATGTGGCTCTGGGGACATGCCTGAGGAGTGGGGGAGGGGAGTCTGGATCTGGGGTGTGGAGGTCACAGGTGGGGTCTGACCGTCTTGGCCACATAATGTCTTCATTACATCAATTTCTTAAGTAAACTTGAAAGAATAAACTAGAGAAGTGGATCCGAAGTACAGATACCAGAGAGGACTTTGGCCTCTCCCACAGATGTGCCTCTGACCGTCGGGGTCTGGATACGGAGGAGGAGCCCCAGCAACCAGGCCTCTACGGACCCTAACCCCTACTCTGCACAGCCAGGTATCTCAGCTGGGCCTGCTGCCCTGGGAGCCCAAACCCAATGCTACACTGCCCACTTGGCTCCCCACTCGAGATCTCAGCTCAGGCCCCACATGGCAGGCCCTTTCTTCCTGACCACCTAACATTGAAGGAAGTGAAGGAAAGGGAGCTCAGAGCCACATAAGCTTTTGGATGCACACAGGCAGGCAGCATGTTCTCCCCACGTCCTTTTCCCACCAAATAACTCTGTCTCCAAGTCTCTGTCTGGAGGACCTCTGAGTAGAAAATTTCCTCCAAAGATGAGAGACGAGCTTTCTTCTAAAGAATGACATCTCATAGGGCACACAGCCCCAAATACTTATTCTAGAGAGAGTACTCAGGATCCAGGCCTCAGGAAGGGACATGGCCATGACCATGGACTTGGTTTGGTGGGGATTGGCAGGATCCTTTTCGAGGTCTGCTGTGTTCACCCCAGGAGGGAAGGCAGGCAGACAGGCAAAGGAATACCAGCACAGTGACCTGCATCAGAGGACAAAGTCAAGTGCCCCCTAGGAGGTGTGCAGCAAAGAAAGCTGCTGCCTTTGGGATCCCTGGGTGGCGCAGCAGTTTAGCGCCTGCCTTTTAAACTGCCTTTAGCAGTTTAGCGCCCAGGGTGATCCTGGAGACCTGGGATCGAATCCCACATCGGGTTCCCGGTGCATGGAGCCTGCTTCTCCCTCTGCCTGTGTCTCTGCCTCTCTCTCTCTCTCTGTGTGTGTGACTATCATAAATAAATTTTTAAAAATAAATAAATAATTAATTAAAAAAAAAAAAAAAGAAAGAAAGCTGCTGCCTTTGAAACACATGAGTGGCCCATTTTGGCCTAGAGTTGGAAAGGCTCAGTGCGTTCCCGACATAAGAATCCACCCAAACAACCTTTCCAGAGCCAGCTGTCAGTTCACAGATGCACTTACCTCCCAAGTCTTGGGTGAGTCAGCTTCCCTGGGCCTTGCTTCTCTCGTCCACACCTCCCAGATGATTTGTGAGGATTTAGTCTCCATGACTGGCCGAGACCTGGAGAGCTTAGTCCCGGCTGGGTATCCGATGGCTCTGCTGCAGAGGACCACATTCTTGGAGCTCAGTAGTGACATCTGCCTTTGCTGTGGAAGGACGGATAGAGACAGCATTTAGTTCTCCTATGTGCCAATCCAGAATCAACCCATCTTGTTTCACAGATGTGAAAACTGAGGCTCCGGGGAAATAAGGTGGACCTATACAAGAAGATTACACATTAGGACAGAAGATCAGGCGTTTAAAAATCATCATACTAGATTAGAATTTGCTGAGTGGTCTATTTCAATCCTCAGGGTTACCTGGATTTGAATACTACCTTCGAATGAACCCGCATGTCTGTAAGAGATGTATTAGGCAGAAGACAGAGCTCAGGAGCTGAAGTCATATTCCAGCTTACATGGAGACCTAGCGACAGAACCAGGATGAAAACCCAGGCCAAGCTTCCTGTGAAACCACCTGCCCTATCAAGCTGGTATCTTTCCCCATCCATACTGACAGCACAGAGCTGCAGGGGGCATTTTATGTCTGACAGGGGGTCTGGGGGTAGTGGGAAAAGAAACAGAGAATTCATTTTGACAATTTCCTTGTGGGAAGCACTAAATGCCCTTTCTATCAATGCTGAGGCTTGGAAGTAGTGCTAGCTGACTGAGAAGACACCATCACCACCAGGGCCCCTTGATGTTACTCCCACAAGGACCTCCTGGCCAGTTGATGCCACTTGTTTCTCTAATAAGTGGTCAACAAAGTTCTTTCAGTACATAGAATAAACAGAAGTCACAGAAGGGACAAATTAGCTGGTAATTATTTGCTATACCAAAGGATTGTGTTTTCTTTACCACAGGGCTCCTATAAACAACAAGAGCCCTTCTACTAGCGTTTGAGTATGATCCCATTCACAAAAACTGTACACGAATGGCACAGCAGCCACACAGAAGCATAAAGCTACTGTAACTCAAGACTTGACAACTGCTCTGCATAAAGCACCAGATGAACGGCTCAAGTCTGGTCTAAACCCCAAACCTACCCCAAAAAGAACTGAGCTTATGAAAGGACCATGACCACAGAAAGGATGCTAAGAAAATTAGGCATGGGGAGTATAGGGGGGTTCTCAAGACAGCTATCAATCAAATAGCCATGCTCATGAATGCCTAACTGTAAACTCAGCTAGGAACTCTGAGGGAAAGGAATTCTGGTCTAGGAGAGCTTTTCCTAAAGGCATGGGAGCTAGCCCAACGGCCAGGGAGGGCTTTGCCAGAAGTCACTACTGATGTGACATCTAACGTGACAGTTAACCAGGCAGACTCAGGCAGAGCACAAGGTAGTCCAGGAAGAGGGGAGACCACATGTCAGGGCCCTGGGATAGGAAAGAACATGGCATGATCTAAGGAAATGGGACAAGGTGGCCAAAGTGGCTGGAGAGCAGAGAGCAAGCGGAGCAGCATGGCCACAGGTCAGGGCTCAAAGGTCACACAAAGGAGTTGGTCTTTATACAAAAGACGATGGGATGCCATCAGAAGGCTCACACAGGTGAGTGCAAGGGTTTGCTTATGATTCTCGGAGCTGGCTCTAGGTGCTACGTGGAGAACGGACCAGGAGGGCAAGATCAAAGGGGACAGGCAGCCAGAATGCTGCTGCAGCTGTGCAGGTGAGGGGGGAAGGGCCAAGACAAGTGCCCTCAGTGGCAACTGTGAAGATGAGCAGAAGTGATGGATGGCGGGCATCAAGGGCAGTGAGACAACCAATCAACAAGCCTTAGGGCTGGATCCCCCAGGGGGCTAGAGACAGGGTGTGCCAAGACACCTCCCAGGGATCCAGCTGTGTGAATGGATGGACAGAGATACGTTCCCTGACATAGACCCTGGAGGAAGTGCAAGGTGGGTGTGCTGGCGTGGCTCAATCAGAGTACATCTTGGATCCCTGTGAGCGAGCCTCATGCAGAGAGGGAGCTCGCAGCTGAGTTACACAGGTCCCAAGGTAAGACGTGAGCACTACAGCAGTATGGTCTTCTCCAAGGGCTGGGAAAGACAAGGCCCGGGATGTTATGCCTCTCTCCTCAGCCCTTCTCGTGGCCTCCTCCTAGATCTCCTCACACACTGATTTCCCAGGGAGATTGCAACCTAGAGCTGCTGGCCACGGAAGTCCGACATCTTGCATGAACAAAATCTCTGTCTTTTCCCCCTAAGGAAACAGCAAGAGAAAATAAGCTTCGAATCTGGTGAGGGGGATTAAGTGTAGATGCACGGGAGGACTTCCTGGCTCTGAGGGTTTGATGCTGGAATGCATTAGTAAGCAGGAGTCTGGGCTCTCTCTCCCCTGAGGTCCCGGAGATTGGCGGGGCAGGGGGGGGGGATGGTGGTATTGGGTGCTGTTTTATGGGGATGCCTGGAAGGCAGGCCAGTCAAGAAGCAGGGATTGGACTCAATTGACCACTGAAGCTCCCTGGGCCCAGGTGACTAAGCCCCAGCCACAGGAACCCCACGCCCCCCAGTTACAATTGCTCCAGTCACCAAGAACCCCTCCTGTGCCAGCACAGAGCTGGAGAGCGGTAGCCCCGTGTGAAGGGAAGGCTCAGAGAGGTTAGGTAACCTGAAGAACACAGGTAACACAGGGAGAAGAGTGCTCTGCTGGGATTTCAACCATCGACCAACACCAAAGCCCATACTTTTCTCTCCCTCACCTCTTACCCCATCCCTACTCCTTTTTTGTTTTCCTCAAGTACAGTGGACACACAACACTGTATCTGTTTCAGATGAATCACAACATCCTGATGGGACATTTATATACATTACTCAGGGCTCAGCAGTGATCATCCATCACTACGCAAAGTTAACATTACTGACTATACTCCCTCTGCTGTGCTTTACATCCCCATGATTTATTTATAAGTCTGTACCCCTTGGTCCCCTTCACCTATTTCGCCCATCGCCCCCACCCTCGCCCCTCTCTTATGCCCTTAATTCCATCTGAGAACAGCTGGTGTCAGAGTGTTCTTGGAAACGTTAGTGACACAGGCTCCAGGCAGGGTACAGACCATGCATAACAGCATTTCAGTACCAATTATAGTATAAATACACAAATATAAGTTGTAACAAATATATTAGACAACTGTCTAGAGAAGGAAAATTTGCGGCTTTCTCAGAGGAAAAAAAAATGGGGGGAAAAACATTGTAAGAAACAGAGCCGTGTAGAAACAGACAAAGGATAAAGCATTGCACCTCTTTTAAAGAAAACATATTTCAATGTTTGCCCAAGCGCTGCAGTCATTTGCACCCAGCATTATGGGAGGGTTGCTAACACCTCCACCCTCATAAAAAAAGAAATTTGTACTGATTTGTAAAAACTTACATATGTTTGTGATCTGGCATATGATACATATGTAACTTCCCTGTTTGTCTTTCTACTTTAGGTTCCTTTCTAGAAATTCAACTTTAGTAACCTAGTTTACAGAGTTGCTTAAACCCACAATTTAAAGCAAAAATCAAAGGATCGAAGATGTGGCTTTGCTGGACTTTACATTCTGCATTCCATGGCTGACAATGTTACCCTGTCTGGGGTGCGACAGGAGAGGGGCCCTCCGAAGGGAAGCAGGTCTGCCCTGGGCTCTGGGGCTCACCCAGAGTGGTAGCTGGTGAGGGTGAGCCCTCCCAGAGCGCCAGAGTTCATGGGGCCTTTGCCTCAGCCAGCACCCGCTGCCCTGCATCCAGGGCCCAAGAGCCAGCTGGCGCCGCTGGACCTGAGCTTCCAGAGCTCCGAGCCTTAGGGGGCAGCCAAAGGAGAGAGCCGCACAGGAACCCAGCAATACCCTTCTTGGGATTACACCCCCTCAAGAGGCAGCTTCCACTCTTATTCCAGGCCTTTCCCTATCACACAGATACACACAGCCACATATGCCCACCTCAAGGCTCCAAAACAGCAATTGGCCAAAATGAGCCCATGCCACCCAAAACCCGCTCACAGGCCACGTAATGTGGGGCACGGATCAGAGCATCCCAGCTTTCCCTGCAAGAGCTGAGTGCCAACGGCATGCCCTTGAAACATGTTTTTTGCCCTTCACCCTCCACTGTAACAGGCACCAGGAAAACACTGAGCAGTATGTAGCCATGTACCCAAATAGATGCAGAGGGACCAGCACAGGGGCATCCTTGCACTGTACCCCATCCTTCCCTCCACATCACACCCAAGACTCCAGATGGCTGCTGTAGGGAGACAAGATGATCTAAGACAGCAGCAGGGACTAGTTCAGCTGGAGCCCCTGTCTCTGCAGGGACCTTGGAGCTTATAGTCAGAGAAGGTCTGTGCACTGTGAGTCTAGGGCCCCCAGAAAGAGACTCACTCAGGCCAGGTCCAGGAGACTGGTCATTTCACTTCTCCATGAACCAAACATCTGTTCCTTCCTGGAGACAGGGCCTCCTCAGCCCCCTTTGGACTCTGCAGCTCTGGTATCTCCCCCTCCCCACTCTGCACAGCTATGCAAACAAAGGCATCTTTGGGGGACGAATGGCGAATGGCGCTCATATTTAATAACCCTCAAATCTGACTCCACATGTGGCTATTGTTAGGTAGATTTAGCCAGCAATTATGGAGGTACCTCCTTCCTCCTCAGCAACAATCTAGGCCCTTAATCCAGCTAAGACCCAGAGACTTTAGGGTTGAGCTCACTGAGATGAAGGTACCAGCTCAAGCTGGCCTGCTCCAGGCTGGGGGAGCTGGAATGCAGACAATGGCTCTCCAAAATGTACTCCTTCTTGCCAGCAAGAAAATAAAGGGGTGGGGGGCATGGGGCAGGCAAAGAAGGGACTCTCCGGCTGAAGTCCCCATGATAACTTGACTTTCAGAGAATTCACATGGAAAGCTGGCACAAATGGTTGGATTAAGAATTGAAGAAGAAAGCCAACAGGCCCCATGGAAGCCCCAAGCATGGCTGAGGCTGGGGAGGGCCCCGGCTCCTCCTGGAACACTGTAGCCCTGGCCCCTTCTCTAACAGGAGCCAATCCTAATGCCTCAGCTCCACAGGCAAGCTGCCTACCATATGGCCAGGGGAGAAGATAAGTTTCCATTGGGAAACAATGCTGGGAAGATAGGACGGGATTGTAGGAAGAAGCTTAACACTGTGCCTCAAGCATGCCAAGTGCATCTCCACCCCCAGAACCTTTGCCCCTGCTATACTCCCCCACCCCCGACTGCCCTACTGCCAGGCCTGCCCTGCCTCCTCTCCACTGTCAGGCTCCCTCCCTAGATGGCCCAGCTTTGAGCTTTCCACTGCTTCCCCAGAGTTCAGTCTCCCATGACAGCACCCATGCTGTCTGTACAGGTTTCTGGGGCTCAGAGCAAAGCCCATTTGTCTTCAGGGGCATCAGAAGAGGCAGAGAAATTGGAAGGCTGTGACTTCTCTCTGCTACCTGGGCTGCCTTCATCAGGCCAGCCTCCACTTTATAAAGGAAGTTCTTGGGGCTCCAGGGTGACTCTGCTGGTCAAGCATCTGCCTTCAGCTCAGCTCATGATCCCATGGTCCTGGAATGGAGTCCCACATTGGGCTCCCTGCTCAGCGGGGAACCTGGTTCTCTCTCTCCCTCTGCTCCTCCCCCCACCCCCACATCATACCTACCCCCCCTAAAATAAAATCTTTAAAAAGGAAACCCTTTCTCACTGTGCCAAGGTCAGAGGAGGGAGTGAGCTCAAGGGACCTGGAAGTTGCATGGCCTGGGCTGGGAGGCCCCTTGCTGTAGGTCCTGCAGGGCACTAAGTAGAGGCTACTCGAATGAGTCTGCAGCTGCTCTGAGCCCTGCAGGACAACTAGGGTCTGATGGTTCAGCACCTGCGTGGCTCCCCAGCATTTCGAGCCTGGATTTTCCATCCAAGTTTTCTAAGTAGTATTTGGTTCTGTTTTATCACAAAACAATAACAAAAACCAGTTAGTGTCAACTGTCATCTTGGCTAAAGGCCCAATTTTGTTCTAAAGAGGTACAGGGCCAAGAGGCAGCACTGACTGGGTGTCTCACCCCTGCCAGGAAGGCACCATGTCAGAGCTCACACACACCTTCACATAGACTCTAAGAACAGTGGCTTTGCAAAGCACAGACCTGGATTCCAATTCCAGCTTCACCACATAGGGCTTGCATGACCCTGGGCCAGTTACTGCATCCCCTAATCCTTAATTTCCTTATCCACAATGTGACAATTACATTCATACCAAGTTTAGGGGGTCATCGTGATGAGTGAACACGACGAGCTCTATGCAGTCATTCTCCAAGTGTAGACCTGGGACCTGCAGCATCGAGCGTCACCTGGGGATGTGGTAGAAATGCAGATTCTCAGGCCCCATCCCAAACCTACTGAATGGGATCCTCCAGAAGCAGAGCTCAGCCATCTGTGTTTGCTCCCCTCTCCAAGTGGTTGTGATGCACACACTAGTTTAAGAATCACCCACTGATGCAGGAAAGCTGCTTAAGCATCAGCACCTGGCAAGCAATTTCCTGTCCAGCTCTCTCCCTTCTCCCCTAATGACCCAAGGCCCAGAGAGGTCAAGCCAATTGCCCAAAGTCAAACAGTTAGAAGCCAGGCACCATGGCTCTGGAGGCCACAGCCCTCCCACTGCACCCCACTGTCTCCCACTGAAAGCACACACCCAGAAGTGAAGGTAGGATTGGAGCGATCTCCACGGGGCCAACCAGAGGCTAGGAGCCATAAATGCTTCCCACAAACCTGCAAGGATAGCAAAAAGAATAAAAAATGAAGTGATCCCTTCTAAAATATGAGGGTGCAGAGCCTCTCCAGCCAGAGATGCCTCCCTTCCTCGGGAATAAAGGACATGGGATACACATACCAAGGGTTCACCTGGACGTGGCTGCCGGCCGCTCCCTAGGGAACAGCCAGCCACGCTCACGGCACCAACAGCAGCTATCTGAGCTGTGCACATAAAGGCACCAATTTCTTTAAGTACTTCTCAAACGTGAAATTGAAAACATAATTACCAGCGAGCCCAGAAGCTCGGTCATGTCCTCTCCGGGACTCCATTTCTCTAGCCACACAGAGGCTGCTCGGTGCCAGGTGCCCAGTGCGTTACAGCTTTGGGAAGGGCTGCTTTGTCTCCTTCACCTGCAGGTTGGGCTGAGGCCCCCATACTTTTCATGCCTTAATGCAGACCTCCCCCCCCACCCCCCCGCCCCTGCCAAGGACAGGGTCCTTATGGCTTCCACTCCCCGGAGACTGGGTGAACCATGCGCCAACTGTATGCAAAGCACTAGCCACATCTGCAGCAAGAACCCAAACAAGCCCAAGGCTCAGGCTGACAGGTGGAATGGGGTTTGGTGGAGAGGAGTGGTGCTTTCTGGGAAAGCATCTCACAGAGAATTCACAGAAGGCACGGGCATGACTGCTGCTCCGCTTCCAGGTCGCACCACGTTACCTAAAGGTAAAGAGCCCTGTGGGTTCCTCTTTGCCTCCAGGAGATGGATCCCAACTAAGTTTACTCTGCCTCAACACTCAACGCAATGCCTGCCAAACGCTAGGCTCCCAATAAATGCTTATAACAAAGGTACCAGATATTCATAAAGCAACATTCTCGGTACACCACATCCTCAACTCCTGTTAAATATCCTTGCTTCAATTGAACCCATGAAGCTCCTCTCCTCACCAGCCTGCCTCAGGACTGGCCACCCCACATGAATGGGCTCAGCTTGCCTTTACTCACTACACTGCCAGCCACACTGATGGTTTTCATGCGACAAGAGAGCCAAGCTCTACACTACCTCAGGGCCTTTGCATATGCTGTTCTTTCACTCTCTTGTGTTTTGTCTGACTGTGCTCCCCCCTCCAGTGAAATGTCAGGTCCAGTGAATCAGGACCACTGCTGTTCTGCTTACCCCTGTGTTCCTGGGACCCAGCACACTGCAGGTACAAATTAAATCTGTTTAGAAGTGGTGGCTGAATGAGTGAATGAGTTCACAGAGAAAAAGACAGAAAAGCAATGTTAATAATAATCCGAAATGAATGAGGAGAGTGACAGCATTCCATGATTGTGAGAGGGGTGGGGTACAGGCAGGACAGGTCCCTGCCTCCCTCCAGGAGCCTGGCTGAGGGCTGACAAGGCTATCATGGGGGCTTTGCACATATGGCAGAGAATGGCCCTGGAGGGTCTGCCAGACTGATGGCCACATTCTGCCTTGCTCGTCACCAGCTACTCCCCAGTCAGGGCATTCACACAGCCAGTGGGCCAAGGCCATATCATGTGCAGCCTGGAGGCTAAGCCCTAAGGAGGGAGACCTTCTCCTTCCCAGCCAACCTGTCCCTTCTCAAAGTCTGCTGTAAGTCAAGGTTAGCGGCAGGGGATGCAACGGGCATCAATAAGAAGGAAGGAGCCATTGGCACTAGGTTGGCTCCACCAAACAGGCCCTCAACAGGAGCCTGGTCTTGTGTGTTCCTACTGAAAAATAACAGACAAACAAAAATACAGCTCAGCTCACAGGGCCGAATTGAGCTCCACAGGTTGAGCTCTATAGGTACAGGGCACTTAGAACACGAGACCCTCCACCTCACCCGCAAGCATAGATCCCAGCCAGTGCTTCCCGTTTGTGCATTTTAGAGAAATGTGGCAGATGTGTGCCAGACTGGGCTGGACTATCACAGTAACATTTGCCTTTCATGGGAGTCTGAACTTCTCCTTTCCAGACTTAGAGTTGAAACAAGCCATGATGGATGTTCATGCTAAAAGGAAGACTAACAGCTGGTCATCATTTATTTATGCAAAGAACCTCATGCAGGGAGCGTCTTCCATACACCACGCTGCCAACTAAAACCCATTCTGCTACCACGCAGAGGCCTGCTGCATGCGGCTTCCCATGAAACTAGAACCATCGCCTCCAGAGCTTCGCACGCCCATGAATGCCATACTGAGGAGGGGATGAGGAGGAGGAGAGGCTCTCCCTGGCCCTCTCTCTGTCCTTACTCCCGCTGGGGCCTTAAGCCAGGGTATTTATAAGCAGCTCTGACTGCTTGCAGCCAGTGAGGTCCATTAGTAGGATGTAAATAGCTCTCTGCTCTTCAAAGGCTGGTTGAGCCATTCTGTGAGGTCTGAGTCAACCCTGCCAGAGTCTCGCTTTTCAAGCCTTATTCATCTTCCTGATAACTTCCATAAAGGGCCAACCCGCCTTTTTTGGTATGCTGGGCCTGCCAACAGTGCCCCAGGGAGGTTTTTACAAGAAATTGGATTTGCTGGGCTCCTACTGTATGCACAGCTCCGTCCCAGTCACTCTGGGGAGAAAAAAAAAAAAAAAGAAACACGGTCACTAGTTCCAAGGAACAAGCACACATGCATAGGAACTACTATAGGTCAAAGCACAAACAACCCTGAGAAATCAAACTGAGAGTGCCCTCAGGCATGGCAGGGTGTCCACACTTGTAGCCCTTGCTGCCGGAGAGACTGGGCTTTGAATCCACTTCTAAGAGCTGTTCAGTCTTCCAAGAGTCCAAAATCCCATAGCAAATTAGCCTCGTGGAGAAGACTACCCAAAAACACAGAGCCAGACAGGCCTTGGTCTAAGGAAGCTCTGTCACTCAGGGAAACTGAGTCTGAGCCACAGCTCAGGACAAGAGGGTCAGGACAAAAGGTGAGGGGTGCAGGGAGACAGCAGCTTATTGGCAGCAATGCCTTGTTCTAACTACAAGGGGGTGCCCGGAGGAGAAAAGCTTAAGCCTTGTACTATGACAGGAGACTGTCCCTGGCTTCTGTCTCAAGCACTTTCCCACCTTTCATTTCATGACACACTCACAGCTACCCTGTGGGGCATGTGAAAGGGTAAGAGGGTCATCTGCAGTTTGCAAAGGAAAAATATTGAGGATCAGAGAGGCTAAGTGATTATCCAAGGTCACACAGCAAGGCACAGGCAAACCTAGAACTCAAACCTATCTTCCAATGCCTGATTCTATCCTCATGGCCTTCCTGATTCTGTCCTCATGGACTTCTTTCCCCACAGCTGCCAAAAACCAGGGTGTTCGGATGGCTAAATATGTTCTTCAACCCAGAAAAACTTTCAACCGAGCATGAGACCCCCATGGGAGCAAATGACATATTGCATATGGCAACTTCCCAGATGTTGCCAAGATGGCAAGAGAGTTTCCAGGATGAAGACAACATTTTTAAGATGGAAGCAACTTAAGTTTTCGTCAAGAGGGAATAGCAAGATAAACTATAATATGCCCACACTGTGGCATACCATTAGCCGCAAGAGAAGCATGAGGTTGATCTTGAGGTCCTGGCATGGAAAGAACACCAGGACGCTGATGGGTGAAAACCATGAGCTGCTGAGTGAGGCATGATATATGATCCCATGCATATTTTTAAAAAAGCATTGAAAACAAAACCACATATTGTCTCTGGATTCATAAACACATATGCAAATGTATCAGAAGACATCTGGCAAGATCCACACTCTATCAATTATCTCCCACATACCCATTGCAGATCTACTCTCTACCATGTTCTGTGCCCCGGGAGGCCAGCCGTATGGATGGCATTACTGATTTGCCATGTCTCCCAGCCAATGGCGAGTACCAGCAGAAGATTATAGGAATGGAAGAGGACAACACTAAACTATGAATTCTTCTAGCTCTCACCTATGAAATCTCCAAAAACTGGCCATATCCCTCAACCATAGATCATAGCTTTTTTCAAGGTGTACCACTCTCTTCTCCCAGGTTCCAGGGCCTAAAGTTGAGAAACGCCTCTTGCTATAGCGAGCCCTGGGGTGTCGTACTATGCTTTGTGGGTTCCCCATAACCTACATATTTTTCCTCTATTAAAGCCTCCTCAAATTACCCTAGTTAGAATGTGCCATCTGTTTTCTCCTAAGATAAAAGCCAAACTGGTAACAGTGGTCAGTGGTGGAGGGGTGGGGGGATAGGAAGAGAGAGGGAGAGCATCTGAGGCTTAGTGATCTACCATGACTTTAACCTTTTTGGTAATTACATACGGTGTGCTTAGTCCTTACTGGAGGAAGTTTCAAGCATATAAAAAAATGGAGAAAATACTCTTAACAAGATTCCAGGTATCCAATTACTCAGTGTCGACAGCCAGGCCCTGACCAATGTGGTTTCATCTATGGCCCCAGACACTCCACACCCTTTACTGTTTTAAAGCAAATCCAGGACATCATACCATCTGTGAAATTTTAGAAAAACTATATTTCTGTATTGCCTGAATTTTTTAAAATTAATTTAAAACAAAGGAATTCTCAAAGCTAGGATTTTGAGGGTGAGGAGACTGTCCTTGTTTTTAGTTTGGGCCCAGATCAAGGCTTTTCCCCCTGCCATTTGTCCTAGTCACATGGCTTAGAGGCTGGCCAGGTGGCTGCACTGGTCCCTTCACTGGGTTAGGGGCTTGACCAGCCCTGGATGTCCCTGCCAACCTGTCCTACATGTGGAGGATCTCGTAATTACATACAGCTACAAGAATACTTCCCATTGAGCATGAGCTTTAGGATTTTGCTCAGACTAGTATTTTGGGTTTTTTTTTTTCTACTTTAACTTTTTACTGAAGTGCGACTTTATGTTTGTGAGCTTCATTCTATATTATCACAGAGAGTTGTATACTATTCATTTTCATTGCAGCTTAGTATTCCACTGTGTGAAAAATGTATATATAGACACATACACACCCACACATACATAATACATATATATATATTGCAATTAATTTATCCATTCTATTCTTTTTAAAAATATTATTTTTAAAATTTATTTACTCATGAGAGACACAGAGAGAGAGGCAGAGACATAGGCAGAGGGAGAGGCAGGTTCCCTGTGGGGAGCCTGATGTGGGACTCGATCCCAGGACTCCAGGATCATGACCTGAGCCTAAGGTAGATGCTCAACCACTGAGCCACCCAGGTACCTCCTATCCATTCTATTCTTTTTTTTTTTAAGACTTTATTTTATTCATAGAGACACACAGAGAGAGAGTCAGAGACACAGGCAGAGGGAGAAACAGGCACCATGAAGAGAGCCTGACGTGGGACTTGATCCCACGAGTTCCTGCATGGAACCTGCTTCTCTCTCTGCCTGTGTCTCTGCCTCTCTCTCTCTTTCTCTCTCTCTCTCTCTGTCTGTCTCTCATGAATAAATAAACAAAATCTTTAAAAAAAAGAAAAGAAAATCATTATTTTCACTGTTAAGTCAGCAATAAGAGTGTAAGGTAATGGTCACCTCCTTAATCCAAATAACTCCTCATGCCTAAAAACCAAAGGGGAAAAATGCTGCAATCAAGACAGGGAAAAAACAAGCCACATACACAAAACATCTATACATGTCCTACATGTTCAGCATTACTAGTTGGATAATACTATGAATTTCAAGTAATATGTAAGCAGAAAGATGAGTACCAAGTTCCAAAAGAGCACCTACCATTGCTGTAGCTCTGTGGATACAGACAGCAGAAAAAGGGAGTCTTAAGAACAAAAGGAGAGGGGCTGCCTGGGTGGCTCAGTTGATTAAGTATCTGCCTTTGGCTCAGGTCATGATCCCAGAGTCCTGGGATCAGCCCCACATCAGGCTCCCTGATCAGCTGGGACCCTGCTTCTCCCTCTGCCTGCTATTCTCCTTGCTTGTACTCCCTTTCTCTCTCTCTCTAATAAATAAAATCTTAAAAAAAAAAAAAAAAAAAGGAAAAAAGGAGAGGGGAGTAGAGAACATAGTTGAAACACATATTCATCCCAGAAAGGGAAAGTACAACCTAAACACAAAATAATTCTCAATTATATCCCAACAAAGCTAAAAAACCACCACCGCCCGGTGCAAAATAATGAACTTAAGTCTGCAACTTAACAGGTTACAATCCTGGATGCAGGGAAGATACCTGAAAGTGAGTAGGGTTGGAGGTGGTAGTCAGAGAAGTATGGCTTCTCAGAGGAGAAGGAAATAAATGAACAAGAGGTGTCACTCCTTAGACATGTGGCAGTCAAGAAAAAGAATGCAAAGGGGAAAACCAAGAATCCTCCAGAAAAAAAAAAAAAAAATACACCAAGCCCTCCCTCTCCCTACTCCCAGAACTACTCATTCATAAACTGCAATTCACTATATCGACAGAAGAGGGCACCCTTGAAACAGAAACCTTCTCCACAATAATGCCTAGGGCTGGGGTGAGAGAAAAAAAAAATCAGACTAATTTCATACTAAGTTCCTATATGAAGAAAAGGTAAAACATAAAACATTTCAGCTAATGAAAATTATACCCCCAACAAAATCAACCATGAAGCAGAACTATAAAGTAACATTTCAAACTGAATTTACTATTATAAAACAAGCATGTGAAGATTAAAAAAACAAACAAAAAACCCTACATTCACATATAAAATCTATGAATAGAAGAGGACCTAGAAAATCAAGAAGAAATTCAATGAGGGTTTGTCAAGCTCAGGGAAAAATTTTTGAAGAAAAAGTCAAAACTATTTCAGGAATAAAGAATAAATTACAAGGTGCCCAAGAGGGAGTAGATCCAAATGAAAATCTAATAAAAGACATGGAGGAAAGGTAGTAAAACAAAGATGAAATAAAACAAGATGAAAATGAGTTTAAAAAGGGAAAAGGACCGGCGAGAAAGGAGATGAAATGGAAGGCAGGCAAAGAAGGTCCAACATATGTATAATTGGAGTCCATGAAGCAGAAAAGCAAAACAATGGAACAGAAATAATATTTAGAGATATAATCCAAAAAAATTTCCAGAAATATCTTAAATCAACATGCTTAAGAGGCCTACTGTGTGTGTGCCTTCGAAAAATGATCTGAAATTATCACCTCTCACATGTATCTTAGTAAGACTACTAAACTCTAATGACAAAGAACAAAATCCTCAGGACCTCTAGGCAAAATCATCAAATACTTATTCAGGTAGGAAATGTAGGCTGGCATAAGACTTCCTAAGAACAACACAGAGAACAGGGCAGGAGTGTGGCAGAATTTTCAAGATATAAGGAAACAGAGTTCAAGACAAGGATTGTTCATCCAGTCTTCATCCAACCAAGCTTTATCCTACCAAGAGATAACTGGGGGAGCTTCAGCAAAAGGATGATGGTGATCATTTTATGTAATTACAGAACAAAAAAAAGCATGGGCCAAAGTAACAGAAAAGTGTGTAAACATTATATATTCTGACAATGAGTAAAAAATATAACCTTAAAAATGCTAAAAAGGGGAAAGAAAACTATGGCCAGTGATGTTGTTTCAGTTACTGGTCGGGGTCAAAGGGCACCACTCAAAATGGACAATCCAGATAGTAGACACTTAAGAAAAGGAGGGATTAAGGGCAACATAAAAGGTATAAATACAAAGGTAACCACTAGATCAAAACTACAAACTTTTCTAAATACCAAAGTAATTTTTAAACAATGATGAAAATACATTAAACTCAGTCGAGAACTCAATCAATAGAATACACACAGTTCTATGCCAGCCCTAAGGAATCCAGCACATTCCTTAATGCAGAAACACCAGAGGCACTCCCCATGCAGGAAGGAACAAGACCCAGGTACCCACTTTTCCACTACTAACATCGTGCTGCAAACATTAGCTAATGCAATCAGATAGGAGAACAATAGTAAGAGGCTTGAGAATTGGAAAGTAAATAAAGCAAACTTTACTGCGAAGGACATGATAGTATACCTAGAGAATCAGAGATGAAATGATAAAACCAACTCAGAATTTCTCAGAATCATTGATAAATCAGAACCCCTCTACACTCTTAAAAATTTTAAGGACCTGAAAGAGCTTGTGTTTATGTGGGTTATATCTATTGGTATTTACTGGATTAAAGATTAAAGCTGAGGAAATTTTAGATATTTATCAATTTACGTGTAAGCAACAGTAATGACCATGTTAACACAAATACCACTTTTAAAAACTAAGCATAAACAAAAACTTTCAGTGATAAGGACATTGCTTTACATTTTTACACACCTCTTCATTGTTGAGCCTGCCAGAAACAGCTGGATTTTCATTCTGCTTCTGCATTCAATCTGTTACAAAATCACACATTATGTAGATTCTGGAAAACTCCACTGTACACTCAGGAGAGAAAGTTAAAAGGGAAAATTATGTCTTAGTATTATTATGAAAATGGTTTTGACCTTGTGAATCCATTAAATGGGTCTCAGGAACCCCAAAGGAACTCCTACCACATAGTGAGAGCCATTGAATTAACTCCAATAAGAAAATAACAGTGCAGTCACAGGATGCAAAATTAACAGCAAGGGTCAACAGCCTTCATAGGCACAAATAATAATCAAGTATAAGATACAACAAAAGAGAAATGCTTCATTTACAATAGCAGCAGCAAAAATAAATTACTTACAAATAATCCTAAAAAGGCATGTTGAAAGCCAATATGAAGAAAATCCTAATGCACTCTTGAAAAGCACAAAAGTAGACTTGAACAAATGGAAAAGATACCATTTGTTCATGGTTGGGATGTCTCAATATCATTAATGTGTCACCTCTCCCTAAGTTCATTTATAAACTTACTATTATCCTAAAAAATTTTTTCCAATTTAGCTATTTGAGCAAGAGCAAACGAGCAAGCATGAGCAGGGGGAGGGTCAGAGGAAGAGGGAGAGAGAGAATCCCAAGCAGTCTCCTTGCTGAGCATGAAGCCCAATGCAGGGCTCAATCTCATGATCCTGAGATCAAGACCTGAGTGAAAAGCAGGAGTCAGATGCTCAATCAACTGAGCCACCCAGGAGTCCCTCCTGATAAAAATTTAAAGATTTTCTCCTACAGCTTCATAAGTTGATACTAAGGTTCCCACTGATAAACTAATGTGTACAAATAGGTAGGCAAATAGTGAAAAAGGAACTAGCCCTGCCATATATATTCATAAATATTACAAAGTCTCAATCATCAAAACAGTGTGGTAATGGCACATAAAGAGATAGACTAATGGAATCAACTGCAAAGTCCAGAAATAAGCCAAACTACATGTGGAAATTTAGTGTATCATAAAGATGATGTCACAAATCACTCAAAGATGGATGTTATAATAAACGGTATTGGCACACTAGATAGATATTTGTAAGAATATAAAAATTAGATCCATTCCTTACATCACATACAAAAATAAATTCTAAATGGACTAGAGATTTAAGTATGAAAAACTGAATCATACTAGTATGAAAAGAAAATATGAGTGAATTCTGTCACTTGATTGTAGCAAAGCCTTCTAATTATGAGTCAAAATTCTGATGAAGTCAAATAAAAAAATCTTAATCTTGACCACAAAATATTTTTTAAGTTTTGCATGGCAAAAAAAAAATGCAAGCAAATATACAAACAAACAAACAAAAACACCACAAGCAAAATCAAAAGGCAAACATCAAACCGGCAGAAAATAATTACAACATCGATCACAGATTAAGAGCCAACATATCTTTAAAAGATCCCAAAATCCAGTAGTAAAGGGAGTAAAGACATTAACAGTCAATTAACCAAAAAGACCTTAAAATGCTTCTGAAACTTACAAAAAAATGTTCCACCTTACACATTATCAGAGAGATGCAAATTAAGACTTCACTGACACACAATTTTTCACTTATCAGATGAAAAATTGGCAAAAATTCAAAAATTTGTGATACACTCTGTTGGCAAAGCTGTAAGGAAACAAGTAGTCTCATATACTACTGGTAGGAATGCACATTACAGGACCCCTACCAAGGAATTTGGCAATACTAACAAAACTGCAGTATTTATTACCTTGACTCAGCAATCCTACTTCCAAGAAATTACCCTAATGATACACCACTACCAATAAAAATATACACACATAAAACATATTCATTGCTGCATAATACTGGAAACTACCTAAATTCTCAAACAGAGAATACTAGTTGAAAAGAAACTCATACATACATACAATGGAGGATATGCTGCTGTAAAAGTATGGGAAAAATCTCTATGAACAGATATGGAATTATTTCTAGATCTAGAATATATAAGGTATAAAACACAAGATGCCAAAGAATATATTTCATATGCTGCCTTCTGCACAAGGAAGAAGGGAATATAGGATAATTTGCACAGGCTTGCTGACTTTTGCAAAGAAGAAACACAGGAAGGCAAAAAAAATAAGTTCCCTGTGAAGGATAGGGCAAAAGACAATAAAAGGGGTATGAGAAGGGATGACACTTCTCTGAGTACACTTTTCTATAACTTTGACTTTTGGAAGCATCTTCATATTCTATATAATCAAAACTAGGACTATCAAGGATGAGGGGAAAGAAACTACAATGGAAGAAATGACTAAACTGACTAAATCTAATTATGAGAAACCATCTAACAAACCCCAACTGAGAACCAGGCTGGAGAAGAAAAGAGTTAATCAAAATAATTATGGAACACAGTACCTTGACCATATGCCTTCAGCTAGAAGAGAAATGAGCTGCAGATTAATCATGAACTATCTTAATCAAGTTTGTTTTCCATAGAGGTATGGGTATAGCAATTTGCAATTACTTCATATATACTGCAGGATATACGTAGATGTGTGATATTGCTGGGAGCTGGGGTTCTCACTATGGAAGAAGAGAGACTCGAATATAGGGAAAGGAGAGGCGATTAGGAATATATGGGATGGAATGAATCTAAGGGTAGCAGTATGAAATCATAAAAAAATATAGATATACAGATATATATACATACACATACATATAGATAAAATTTCAAATATGTATATGTGTGCATATTTCAAACCTAGGATGGATGAGTGTGTGTATGCATATAATATATAGGTCTTAGACTTGAGGAGGTCTAGAAGCAAGGCCCTCTGGTAGCACAGGGCACCCCAGTGTTAGATTTGGGGTTTTAAATACCATTCCCCAGTAAAAGCAACCAGGGTTCCCTAGCAACAATGCCTAATTGCAAGACTAGGGCAGGAAAGGTATACAAGGCAAGCCCAGAACATCTAGTTAGCATCAGAAAGGAAACTCAAAAGTCATGATGATGGCATGTCAAAAGGACACAGGAGGAGCTAAGCTTGAAGGGTATCTCACTGGCTACATGGAAGACAATTTAAGCATCAAAATAAATACTGGCAGTAAGATTAGAACCTGTGGGGTACAATAGGAATCTATGAGACCATATGGATGAAGCAACAGAAGCAACAAAGTAGAAGCAGAAAAAGGAGAGAAGGAAGAGGGAAAGGAAAGGAAGGAAGGAGGGAGTAAGGGCGGGGAGGGAGGGCTCACTCTTCATCAAAGGAGAATCCCCTCCAGTAAATGTGAACAAAGTAGTGGAACTGGAAAATCACCCATCATCTGACCAACATGAAGACTGGCTGGGGCAAGAATTATCCATGGGTACTGATTTGCAGGGAGGAGAGGTGTGCATTTTGATGAGGAGGAAGATATTTGCCCATCAAAATGTCCCCACGGATAACTGATTAATTACAAAGGGGAAGGTAAACTAGACAGGGTAGTAACCAGACATCTTGCCCAAGAAATCCAAGTAAAGATCCCCAGTGAGAGGTAGACACAGAGTGTGTCTTGAAGAAACACAACAGACCAGCCAGGAATGTACAGTCTGAAACTAGTCATGAGAAAGCATCTGACAAACCCAATCTGAGGAACAGCCTACATTCTGATCTGTTGCTCAACAAAGCATCAGTGTCCTGAAAGGCAAAGGCTGAAGAACTGTTCCAAATTAAACGTTGATTAAGAAAGAGACCTGACAAAAAAAAAAAGAAAAGAAAGGAAAGAAAGAAAGAAAGAAACCTGACAGGTAAATGCAGTATGTGATCCTGGACTGGGTCCTGCACTGAAAGGAAAAATCTGGAATAGGCACCGTATGGGAGGGAGGCTTAACTATTCAATGGCAGGAGTTTCCAGTTCTGAAGGGGCCTCTTGAAATCTTGAGCAAATGCCCCAACATGTTCTTCCCGACAGCCATGTCACCTTCACTAATGAATAAGCAGGTGTTCCAGGGAGGGCAGTCATCCAGCGCCTGCAGGGGCCAGCCCTAGACTCGTCAACTTCAATCTGCCCAAAGCGCACATATTACTTAAATGTGCCCAGTCTTCAACATGGGAGGCACTTGGCAAGAACAGCCATAGGACCCCCTGGAGAAGCCCAGGCCATTATGAGAGTATGGGTATACTCTTCTTCTTTGGACATGGCCCAAAAGGCAAAAACTCAAAACTCTCTGCAGCTAGAGCTCAATTACCCTGTGTAGTTCTGGCCTCAGCAAGTCCCTGTGATCATCCCCCCAATCGTGACCAGCCAACAGGAGCTGTCAGCAGCCACCCCAGTGACTCACCCAATACACATACAGAGAGAGGGAGGGGAAATGGGAAATGAGTGATCATTCGCAGTTAGTTGCATTTTTCTTCCTGGAGATTTATTCTGGATTATTGCATCTGACACCACTCATATACCAAGAATGGCTTTTGTGCAGAAAACAAAAGAAAAATGTGAGAGTGCTTTTGTTTTATGTTCTTAGAGATTTATTTAGTTGGATTATATCTGGCATCAGCATGCCCACAGCTCCATGAGATTGTATTGGCAGAAAACAGGGCCGACCAAGCAAGGAGAGTGCATTTTCCATGTCTTCGAGTTGCTGCAGCAATTCCAGAATTTCACAACATTCTCTCCCACAGCCAGGTGAATACCAAGGGATTCCAATGGGGCATGCAGGGGTGAGGGAGAGATGGAGTAGAGGGGGCATGGAAATTCAGGGAGAGGAGCCTGAGAAGTATGATGATAGCTGTCATCCCCTTGAATTTTTCCAATGTTCCAAAAGCATTTGTTCCTGTGCTCTTGAACCTCATTTGAGCTCAACATGCAGTGTGGGTTCGGGCTGGTAACAAGGACCCCGGTTGAAGAGGTCCACCTACTGGAGTCCAAGCAATGCTCCGTTGCCTATGACGACATCACACAGAGTAGAAAAGCGAGGCTGAATTTTATCTTGAAGATGTGGGTGACCCAAAGCACAGCCCCTCCCAGGAATTAAGCAGCTAATAGCACTGACACTCGACAGCCAGAACAAATACTAAGTGATGGCTTGACCACAAGCAACCCAACTGTCTCAAAGCCCATTTTCATCTTCTCCTTCCCTTATAGAAGGATACTACGATGCATTTGCCAACTGATAATCCCTGATATTGCGGTGTTCTACAAAAACCAGTCTTATCAGTCCCAAATCCAAAGTGCCACGACAGCCTCACCACCTCTCTGCCTTTGTGAACCGGGGGAGCATGCGTGTCTTCCTGAACAGCTCAGTTTCCCTACGCAAGAATGCTCCCACTTAAAAGACTTTTCCACACACCACATTTTTTTTCACCAGCCTCTGGAACATGTTATCTCAGGAGAGTGCAAGTGAAAACCAATGAACTTATAGCAGCTGGGGAGGAAGACAGAGTAACTCAGGCGTCATTCTACTTCGCTCCAGACAGGGTCATTTCCTACCCAGTGGCAGCAAAAGTCGGAAGCTAGCTGCACCCTAAGGCTGCCTAGGATGAGGGAGGGCAGCCGCCGTCTCAACTCAGTGACGGTAGAGAATTCCTGACGATAAACTATTTTCTGTTTGCCACAACTCTGAAGAAAGGCTGAAAATTCCAGATGCCTAAAACTGGGGAAATGGTCCACAGCTCAGTCACCTGCTGCCCCTTCTGACACACCAACGGAGGCTAGAAGAAAGGCATTGGCACAGTTAGTAACTGCCAGCGGGTCAGTGGTAGGGGTCCCCTGGGGGCCTGAAAAAAACCTTCGCTGCCTGTGGCTGAGGGTGAGAGTCCAGAATCCCAGAGTCCCCTCCACACTCAGCCCCAAACAATTCTCTTGGCGAAGCAGCTTCAAGCTTTGAGGGTCCAATAAGGCTGCTCACCGGACAGGTTGCCCTAGTTCTCCCAAAGCAGCAAGCTGCATGCCCTGATTTTAGAACACTGTGTGGCCACAGAAAGAAGTCAGTCTGTCAGAATTCCTCTGGAGAGATTGTGAATGGGGGACAGGGCAGCCAGCTGGCTAGCGGCCATTCCAAGCACAAAGGCAGGAGCCAGCGGTGCCAGGTGTGTTTAAAGTTCATCTTACCTTTGGTCCGCCAGTACCTGGGTGATGGACAGTATTGTGGGAAGGTGTATTCAGCCAGTAATGTATTTCTGTCAGGGTGGCTAGAAATGAAAGGGAGGTGGGATGGGAGGGAGGCTGCTTTTGTGCTGGGGGTAAATAACCAGCTGGCTAGGATTTTTTTTTCCTCTCTTCTTCATGTTCGCAGGGCTGGGAGTACTGGAGGTTTACGTACTTCTCCGGCATTCCTGCTTCTCCATAAAAATGTGAGTCCAGGCTAAGGAGGATTTCTGTCCCTCCCTTAGCTGGCCAATCTGAGCGATTACAGTGAGCCACTCGGCAGTTACCGAAAGCCCAGACCTGGCGTAACGAGAAGATTTCTGACTATAGGGTATCGCTCCATACAGAACTGCTCCAAAGGCAGTCGGCACCCAGGAGGAAACATGCCAAAGAATTTCTTCTACATTAAATTATGAGGTGAGCTGAAAAAACACAACTAAATCACCCCTAGTCCAAGGTTCACATGAGCCCCTTGACTAAGAAAATAACTTTCAGGGCTGGGTTCTCAGAAGCCATTTGACCAAATACCAGAGTCCCTCTCCACGATTTCAGAGACCCGGAGGTAAGAATGTTTGGGCCTTAGGTGAGCCAAGAGACAATCACCTGAAAATAGACGCCCTTGGCTTTCAAGAACAGAGTGGTGAAAGGGTGTTGGGGTAGACACAAGTCAGCCAGATGGAAACAACCTTGACCTGTGTTGGCAAGACAAGGAGGCCAGAGGGGTCCTGCCATGCCTTTGAGCAGAGTCAAGCATGGATGCCCCGCTGGGACTCAGATGCTGTGCTTAATGCTCATGCAGGCTGCAGGCAAGTGGGGTTGAGGGTGATGCAGGCTTTGTGTATAAAACTACCACGGAATGAAAAAAGAAAGCATCACATCTCCAACTGGGCCATGGGCCAGTCTAGAGGCCAACAGCAGCTGTGACTCTTGGCCCCCTCCAGCAGGGCCTAGGGGAAAGCCAGGGCTCTAGGTCCCTCCCCCAAAATAGGAACAGCCCCGCCACACACGGCCTCAGCCTTTGGTGAGGCTGAACCACACTGACATTTCCAAAGCCAGGCCAGATCGATTCCTAAGACTTGGTCCATTCAGGACCTCGAAAGAGGTTTACTTTTGCCCCCACATGATTCAGAAATGCAATAGCTACACTGCTTTGTACCCAAAATGCCCCCAAACAGCCACCAAACCAGAGCTCCACTTTGTTAAAGACTGCCTTACAGAACTCTTGGCAAGTGAGAGCCCACTGTTGGTGGTGGGTTCCCAACATGCGGGCCTAAGAATCCACCCTCTAAGAAATGCTCACCTACGGTATTGGGGATGGTCGTCGTGCACTGAAAAGCCCAGGACTTCCAACAAGAAGGTAACTTACTCTAAGCCCTAAAGCTCCCTCACCTTGGCTTCTGACGGTGGGCTGAGGTGTCTTGTGCTGGCCAGCCCATCCACACCCCTATGAGAAAAGAAATGGGAGAGGCCTGAGCAGACCCCTCTGCCCAGGGGCAAGAGAACCAAGTAGGACAGGCTGACCCGGAGGCTCTGTTCCATCATCTCATGGCAGAGCAAGGGAACCACATCAGGGCACCTGGTCAATTCTCCCACCGTGCCTCTTACACAGCACACACCAAGGCTTCCCCAGACACCGCTGCGGTGTGAGGATCCAAGGCACACAGGCTTCTTTTCTCAGCAACACCTTCAACACTTGATTGGCCCCACAGCTGCCAGAGAGGCAGGGCAAGGTCAGGACAGGAGGCACCCCAGCAGGGCCCAGGGACATCATATTCCTGGGCAGGTGACTTCATTTGTAGCAGCCTGGCCAGACGGGGGCCCAGGGAACATAGGGGACCAGCCTTAGGAAGCTTCAGGAGACAGTTGCACATCTGCTAGCCTGCGGGCCTTGGCCAGGTCAGGGAGCGCCATAGCAGGCAAGTTACTCACAATTCTACACTGAGTGTGGAAGCCAGGCCTGGTGGGTCCCACGAGCCAGCGGCTTCTCCCAGCGTCACCACCGCCGGCGGCCAACAGGTGGCAGGAGAGCTTTGGGAAGCACTCACCTGAGGGCCTTGGCTGGTCCCAGCGCGGCCTGAGAATAAGGTGTAGCTCCAGCACTGGGGGACCCAGAGCAGGAGGGAGCGAGCAGAGCGGCTGCGGGGGAGCCATGTGGCCAGGGGTGTCCTGGGGGGCCTGGCGCAGAGAAGGCATTCTAGGACTGGAGCCCTGCATCTCCCCACCGGAGGGCCAACCTCGCTTGGTGCAGACCCCCCCCAGGGGCCTGGGCCTAGGGGCTCCCCGCCTCGGGGAGAAGGTTCCCCCAAGCACCTGCAGTACCCACCCCACCCCCGGCAGTCCCCCAGGGACAGACCAGGGGCCAGGGCCAGTCCAGGCCAAGCTCATCCCCCATCCACACACAGGTTTCGAATCCCTTGTAAAGATCAAGGATCCAGAGGGGGAAGTAGCTGATGGAGAGAGACAGCCCAGAGATAGGGGGGTCGTGGCAGTCATCAGCACCCCATCTTACTTCTTGCTATAAGCGGTGATGATACAATTACATTTTTTGAGAACTGGAATGGCAAGAGAGGAATTCTTCCTCTTTAGAAATAACTGTAACATTTCCTACCACCAAATTCCAAAGCTAACAGAGGGAACCCCCCCGCAGCAATGCCACAGCACTTTGTTATGTACGGCCTCACACGTTACAGACAGTGAAAGGAATCCATCAGGTTTAATTGGTTCTGCTCTGGTCAGAGCTGAGGTCTCTAGAAGCCTCCCATATACTTTACAATTTTAAGTTTGAGAACCCTAAACTAATGATGTGAAACTAATGTAGTGTAACACCGAGTGCCCTCTCTGCCAGTAGGAAATAATTTCTGCAGTGCTTCTAAAAAACCAAACCAAACCAAACAAATAAATCAAATGATTTTACAATGTGGAAAAGCCATGAGCGGGCTGGGCTGTGGAGCTCTGTTTGGGGGAAGCAGGCGGTTTGGGCGGCTGGAGGCTGGAGCGTCTCAGCTACCGGCCACGAACAGCTTTGCTGGGCTCGGGGTGCCTGCAGCTGGGAGCTGCATTTGAGCCTCCGGCCCAGCATGCTCGGGAAAACAATCTGGACCGCAAATCCAAAATGACAGATTTAACAAATACGTTTTCAGCTTTTATATTTCGGTTTAGAAAGATGATGGCGTCACCTGGGAATCACTATTAAATAATAAGCTTATAACGTTATCTGCCGATGGCAATACAGACCCTGCTTCAAATTAATTTTAAAACGAGCTGCTGATATGGCTTGTCCTTAGAAGGGAAACAAAGCTGGCGACTGGGTAGATTTAGGCAAGGGGCAAACGTAGAGAAAAGCACACAAAGTCGATCGGTCCTTTAGCTACCTGAACGACCAGAGGAGCCTTGTTAACCTTCAAGTTGGTTCTTTAAAGATTTACAAGTAAACTTTTCCCCCCCACACACACTGATTAGACTATATCATATTAGAATATTAAATGTTTAAATAACATTTAAAGCAGGCTCCAACTCTGACAGTTTCAGCTTCTCAGAAGTGCAGACGTTTTTTTAAACGCGTTTACTTTATTGTGAAATTGCAATTCGTTAATGAAAGAGAATTGGTTGCATCTGTCTGTTTACAAGTTTTAATATCCACCAGTCATTTGACCAATGTAGAGAGCAAATAAATATTTCCCCTCCATGTCATTTTTTTAATTTCCCAGAAACAAGCGTTCCTTTATTATCTGTGACCTACTCAAATGAGAATTATTGTTAAATAGTTGCAGGTTTTTATACCTGCTCGAGTGTTTAGAGCCCAAAGCGCCATATTTCTCTGGAGCAGTTTTGTGGAGTTTAAGTGCAGCCTTACCTGCCTGCCTATCTTACAGTGCTCAGGGTTGGGGAACACATATCACTTTGGAAAAGATAAACAGGCTACCATAAAAGAGAGGAAATAAAGAACCAGTGAAGACGCCTTCGGTCCCAGCGAGCGAGCAGAAAGTGACTATTATCCTCACGCGCGAGAAACTCCGCATTTTGGAAAATGCAAACAAATAAAGAGGCAAACCCGTGGGGATTAAGCAAAGACTCAAATCATGCAACCAGCTGTCTGTCGCCCCGCGCCCATGTTGGACTTCAAGGGGAAAAGTTCACATGAAATTGAGTTTGCATTTATTGAAGAAATGAAGGTGATCGGAATCGACACTGACAACGTAGGTCGACACATCAATGATTATTTCCTCCCCCACCAGAGGGAAAGCCATCTATGAGGACTTTTGATATGTGAACCCTTGCGTTTCTGAGAGCAAAGGCACAAAAGAGAAGCCTTCAGCGCTGCTGTTTAGAAATGATTACAATTAGAGCTAATACCTGGCCACGGCTGATTTTTCCTGCCGTTCCTTCACCACTTTAACATCGGAAGCATGTGATCGGCCCTCCAGATGCCCATTATTAATTGCACGCTCTTTGATGTCTGAGCGTTGGTAGAATCGACAAAGGCATTAATGGAAGAAAATAGTGCCTCCTGAAAACTTCCCAAGTCGTTGACTGGTGCACACCGCGTGTCCCCCCCCCTCGTTCGTCTGCTCACCTTCGGCGGTGCCATGAAAACACCCCCGAAGCCCAGACCTTCCACCAGAAGGTTCGGCAAAAGACGGATTTCAAAACTCGTCTAAGATTTCCACTTCCAGGGTGGGAGAAAATGACACGTTGGCTCATTCCAGAAGCATCTGTGTGCTCAGAAGTAACAAATTTCCAAAGTGCTTATGCTTCCGAAATTTGCACGAACATAACTTTAGAGAATGGAAGAAGGTCGCAGAGAGGAGGAGACAGGAAACAAAGGTAGAACACTTCCAGCGGACAAGTGAATCCAGGCCACCTTGTTACCAATACCTACGCTTCCTTGATGTTTATTTTCTCCCAAGAGACAACTTTATTTTTTAAAGGCTTATCATGAGTGAAATTGCTGACAAGAGGTACATTGCTTTTCTCAGGCAGGACTCAAATAAAGAGAGAGATTGTTATAACACGGTTTCTTGTGTGCTATTTCAAAACAAACAGACTTTTGTTTTTACAAACCATTTATTTGGGGGGATTTATTTGAAGAAAAATTTTCCTTCGCAAAGAAAAATTTATAAAAAGCTACATGTGCAGATTACTTGACCCGCTGCCTATCATAACATCTTTACACATCTCAAGGATTTAGCACAGTGAAAGGGAAAAAAGCAGAGAGGTTTTAAAGGGCAGCCCGGTGCGGCTTGCATGGATGGCTGCCTTCCTATGCAGAGCTCAGGGATACATCCATCCCAGAAATATTTGTTTATCGTGAAAAAAATCTTTGAGCCACCAAATATTGAATTCTTTCACATTTTTGGGCAAGGTCTTTTTGCCATCTGGAATTAGGTATTTTTCTGTAGCTTGTATTTTTCAATATTAGATTTTCTATCCTTCTCTGAAACCCTCTTCCAGCAGGGAGCTGAACAATCTCACCTTTCCAAAAATAAAGGGGGGAACGAGACAGCTAAAAATGAGAACTTTTAAAGAAAAAGTAATCTATTCCAAGGAGGGAAGCTGAAAAAAATTATCACACTGTTGTCTCTTTCTTGGAGCGAAACTAAGTAGCCTCCGACAGATCTCTTAAAAGAAAAAAAAAATGATTGGGTTTCGCTATCGAAAATGATGCACAATTAAAAGTAAATATTTAAAAACCATCTTCGTGCTCTGAGGACAAACTGGGAAATTAAACATTCACAGCCAGGAATCTTGAAATCTCAGTTCTCCTCCTCATACTTTGCAGGAGTACAAATCAATGTGGAGATGGGAGTTTCCACATGTTTAAAGATTCCCTCTGCAAACACTATCACAGCTTCTATGCGTACAAGCCCCGCAAACATAACGACGTATTACCTAAATGTAAACCCTCTCTGAGTTCTCAGTAAATCTAAATATGTATGAAATTAAAATTGAAACAAGGAACAAGTCTAGTGTTAGTCCTTTCAAAATACTAATTTAATAACTCTCCAAGAAATAGAGTGTTTTAGGAAAGGCAACCCAGATGTCAGCATATAAAATCAAGCTATAAAGTGCCCTTCAAATATATTTCAATCATTTTTAAATATTTACATTTAATAAGGACAAGTTTTTATGGCGAGAGAGGTAATTACACTTATCATTAATGGAAAAATGTAGTTTTAATGGCTTGTATATTGATTCGCAAAGGTGAAGTAGTAACCTAAAATATGTCATTGTCCCCCCCCCCCTTTTTTTTTTCTGTTCCAGCAATTTGTTGCTTTTTTGCAAAGGCAAAATATGAAATGCTAGATGTGCTGGTGTTAGGGTTGGCAGGGGGAAAAGCCATTGTTAAAAAATACATTCCCTCTCACACATTCTCCCCTCTTTTCTCGATGTCTCCTGTTATACTAAACTGAAACCCCAAGTATTTGTGCTTTGGGGGATAATTAGAAGAATCTTATCAGACTTTTATAGCCCTTCCTAATGAGGCTATTTATTTGGCAAACATTAGCCAGCAGAAGGATTAGTAACACCTTGATATGGTGCTACCCTCCTGCCTGCTATACACAAAAGCCTATCTTATCAACAGAACAGGCTTGGTGCAGGCAAAGCCGTGGCTTCTGAAAATTCACCAGGGGTCAGCCTTCATTAGTTAGAACTTCTGAGACCCAGGGCAGAGGCACATTCAGGTTTGGCCACTTTGAGGCCAGCACCCCTGATGTAACTAAGGGCAGCGGGTTGCTGAGTAGACAGGGAGGGGCAAGGAAGCCCCAGGAATCATCTGGGTGGGTCCTGGGGGAAATATCACTGACATGCAGCATGCAGTTGCCCCAGGGAACACCCCCCCACCCCCCCACCCCCCCCACCCCCCCCCCCCACCCCCCGCCTCCAAATCCCAGGGGCCTTCCTCTTTACAAGGAAATAGATCGACTTCGGAGATCTCAGAGAACAAAACGAAATAGGCTTTCTCTGCTCGTCCATGCCAGCTGGGAAAGCCAGTCAAAGGGAACTGGTTGGTTACCTGTCCCAAAATCCCTCCCTGCTACCTAATGCCCTCTTTATTTTGATGCTTTGACATAATCTCAGAGAAAGAGTATTAATTAAAAGTGATTTTAGAAGTGACTTAAGATGAATTCATAAATAAAATATTCTCACCTCTGGCAGGGAGGGCAAAGGGCTTTGCATGTCTGGACTGGGAAGTCCTGACACATTCTGGAACTCTCTAAGAAGGGCAGACTAGAGAAATAAACAAACCGTTCAGACCAGCTTTTCAAAATCCGCCAACGTGGAATTCCCAGTCCAAGGCTTCTGACTTCATTTTGGGCAACCTGGCTAGAAGGGACAGCCTTGAGGTGAGATGACAGGGGTTAGGTTTGCAAATGACCTAAGGTGGATAAATATTTGTAAGACACTTGGAGAGTTAACGAGCTACACAAGCACCCCAGCTACAGAAAAGGCCTCCATTCTGTCACTTAGGAAAATTTTCAGGGGAGCTAATGTTTCAAGCTCAAACCAAAATGTGGCCTGAAGAAGCAGACCCCCCAACGGGCCCATGGCCAGACTCCGAGTGGCAGATGATTTCATAAAAAACACTCCACCGTGAATTTGCCCCAGGAGAGGAATTTCTTTCAACTCTAGTTTCTGCCACAACCGAACAGCCCCTCTTCCGTCGCTGGTAAACCCACCTGTGGGTTCTCTCTCGGAATGCTAGGTGATCACTCCTTTCTGGCAAAGCCACTGGACCCTCACCATAATTCGAGGGCAAAAAAGACCGGTCTGGGGGGCTGTCACCCCTCTTCCCAAGGCCAGGTCTTGACAATATCCAATCCTTGGAAGGCAGGAAGGACTCAAGGCTGTCGGCTTGGCCTCACTGTCTTTGTCTAAGACAGACACCCTAACCACAAAAACAACTCCTGCGATTGGCACCGCTTTCCATCACTATAGCAACCAGCGCTTCTAGAAAGGCTAATGCACTGGTTTGGGACTCACAGCCAAATTAACATGTCCACAGCTAGGTTCGCTCCTCGCTCGTCCCCTGCCCCTCCTCTGGAACCTTCAAGAGCTCAGGTCCAAGGGCAGCTGAATGGACTACATAGTAACGCAGGCCTACAGCTACTGGATTTCTCAAAGGATGAGCTAGGCATCAATGTCCCAAATGCCAAGACAGGTGAACCCCTCCACGGCATCTGCTGGGTTCTGACAGCCACAGAATATCTGTTGGACTGAGGTCTCCAAAGGGTGAGGACAAACAGGAGGATAGTCTTGCATCCCTGTCATGGTTACAGTTTGGTCAGCAAGCATTTATTTAGGCTCACAAGGCCAGAGAAAGCCACCCTAGGCTCTTCTCACAAGGGGCACTGGGCTTGAGGTGCTCTGCCGTGGACACCAGCAGGCTGGGGAGGAAAAAGGCACTCGGGGCCACTTCTACCTGAAGTGGCTACACTCACTAGATGGTACTAAAGTGCAGATGTGTCCCAAAACTGTGGTTTCTTCCAACCACACAAGTTGACACCCACAGCTCCTCAAAGGCCTACTCAGCTTGATGGAGTGGACAAGCCAGTCCCTTGACTCCCCCCGCCCCCAGCAAAAACAATAAGGAAATAATAGGAAGGCTCAGGCCCAGCCTCTGGACCATAGATGTGGGGGTTGGCAAGGATGCAAAGAACAACGCAGTCTAAACGTTGGCCTCTTGGACACGTCTTTGGCCGCGTCAGTCTCTCGGTCTGGGTCAGGAATTCGTTCCCGACTGTCTGAGTCAGTAACAATTTGCAGTGAGGGCCTATTCCACAAACTAGGAGAGACTGGAGATGGGCTATTAGCTACAGCTCTTTTCATGTGGAATTACTTCTCCTGGCACTAATACGCCATCATTTGAAAGCCTTAACCCAAAGGGACGGGCGGCCGCCCCAAGCCCTGGCTGCCTGGACCAAGGCAGCCGTGTCCATGTGCTAGCTATTACCAGGTTGTTTGGTCCTGTCCCCAGTCGGCGTTTGTTGCTGTGCACGGAGAAACTGCTGTCAGGAAATGTTCTTTTCTAAATTACATAATTAGGGTATTGGGGAGTGCAGTGAAGGCAGATTAGGGGCATCACTTGTTCTTACTGCAAGCTATGATTCAAAGCACATAAGTAAACACTTAAACTACGTGAATGGTTTAATATTGATTAAACAATGACCTCCGAGACTAAACTCTGAGCATGGTAGGTAGAAGGAGCTGGAAGGAGAAAAAACAAAGCGTCAGCTAAATAGTTGCATTGATTTATAGAAAAGTGTGGACTTTGACCTGACAGATCAAAATCAGGATTTGGAATGATTACCTAAAATAAAGTCTTAGGGTTCACGCCACCACCACCCCCCACCCCCCGCCCGCCGGCCCCGGTCCCTGCAAGCCGATGGTGGGGCTGGGGGCTAAATGGTCGGGGTCGGGGGTTGGGGGGTCAAGTTCTTCCCTCAGAAAGACAAGCGTCTCACCGACACCCACTTCCAGAAATGGGGGACTCAGGCAAAGTGCCGGCTCAAGTTGCATTTCATTTATTGTTTCTAACTACGGGCCACGGACTTCAACTTGATTAGAAAATCGTGCTGACGCTTCCTGTGAAGTGTATCCTTAGCCCTCCAGAGAAACTCTGGGGGGAGTTGCCTGCATGCACCCACTTCCTCCAAACGGCACTCACCACTCAGATGCCTGGGCAGGGGGAGGGCCTGCCCACCCACCCCACCCCACCCACCACCCACCCCACACCCCCAAGAAACAAAAGCCCAGGGTATGAGGCTCCTGGGAGGAACCACAGCCTACCAGGTCAGGTTCCTCGAGTCCCTGGGAGCCGGGAGAGGGGGCAGGCCGGCCCTGCAGGGTGTGGCTTGGAGAACAGTCAACATCTCCACACTCGTTTCTGGGCACCTTTCACCCAGCTGGTCACGGGGGTCTTTGCCAACAGGAGACCCAAAGTCATCCCTGGCTTCATCTGTGTGATCTCAGCACTTCCCTTTCTCCTGGCCCATCTTTTATGTTTGGTCTTCCTTCCCCTTATCTGCTGGCGGGTGGACAAATACCACTTGAGTGGAAATGAGGGTACCCAGTGATAGGAAAACCAATGATAGCTCAGTGGTTGAGCATCTGCCTTTGGCTCAGGGCATGATCCTGAGTCCTGGGATCAAGTCCCACAACAGCTCCCCACAGAGAGCCTGCTTCTCCCTCTGCCTATGTTTCTGCCCCCCTCTCTCTGACCCTCCCATGAGTGAATAGACAAAATAAAAAAAAAAAAAAAAGAAAAGAAAGAAAGGAAAAGAAACAATAACAGCCCATGAGAGCTCATAAAAACTTACTCCATACCAAGTAACATAAATTCGTTATTCACCACCATGAGTCATCACAACCACCCTCTGTATTATGATCTATCCCTATTTTCCAAATAATAAAACTGAGGCTCAATAAGGTAAGTGGCCTCAGATCCCAGTGTTTTTATAATTCTTATATATTTAACAAACACATAACCCTCATCTTGCGCCAGGAGGTGTTTTAAATGTTTTAGAAATATTAACTGATTAATTAAATCCTCAATGCAACCTTGAATCACAAGTATGACTATCCTTAATCAAAAATGAACACACTGAGGCACAGAGAGGTTCAGTTACTTGCCCCAGGTCACACAGCAAGTGACTAAGACTAGGTTCTAACATTGACAGTCTAACTCCAAAGCCCAAGTTCCTCACCTCTCCACAGTCCTTCACAAAGCAAACCCACCTGCCATATGGAAAGTGCCTTTGTGAGAAGACACAGCAGTGGCACTGCCCTGATATGGAGAGAGCACTGGTCTGAGAGTCTAGAAGCCTGGGCTCTCACCATACCTCTGCTCTGCGGTGATCAGTGACACACCGCCTCTCTTTGGGCCTCACCACCACCTAGACCTGAAGATGACGGGAGCCCAGGGACCCTCCATGGTCTCAAGTTCAGCCTGTGGAAGATGAATGGAGTGCACCTAAGTTTGCTGGGAGGATTGTGAGATTGGAGTGTTGCATGAGGTGACCTGTGCTGCTCCTGCCCAGCCGTCCAGCACCTTCCCCCTGAATCCAAACCTGGGGGGATTCTCTACTGTGCAAGCCATACTCACTGCCTTCTTCCCTTCTACCTGCACAGATGCTCAGACTCCCAACTGAACAACCACCGCCAGTGATGCTTCCACCTCAGCCAGTTGCTCTATGGGACCAGTGAGTGTGGGGATACAGAAGGGGGAGGGGTACAAGGTGAAGATCCTGCCAAGATAAGTTTCTTCTCATCTATAGGTTCCAAATATGTCCAAAGAGTAAAAATAAATATATCCCTTCTACCCGCTGCCGTAAACGGCCGAAGTACTACAGGTGGAGAAGCCATCAGGACAGCTCGCACCTAGCCCTGCAGCTCAGCCCCGGGGCCTCTCTCTGTTCGGAGCTGGGCCAGCCTCTGGCTCTGCTATCCGTTGAGGACCTCCCTGCTCTCCGTGTTCCACGTGACTCGGGGCTCTGCCACCATCTCCCAAATCTGGAGCACTGTCCGTACCGCTGAGCTGGCCTAGAAGTTTGGGTTATGGCTGACCCTCCTTATTCACAGATTGCATACGTGCCGATTGCTTACTGGCTAAAACATGTCACCCCAAGTATCAATACCTATAGCATGTTCATCAGCCTGTGTGGACAGGCAGAGCCGTGCAAACGTCAAGCCAGCTGATAGGCAGCTGAGGATAAACAAGACGACCCTCTGCCTCTGGTTTCAGCCTTCATGGAGTAAACCTGTGTCCTTCTCGCCGTCTCTTTAGTGCCATGCTTTCCACTTTATTTGTGCTTTTTATTGGTGATTTGTGATTTCAGACAACCCCTAAGTAGAGTGTTCAAGTGCTGTCTAGCTCTCCTAAGTACAAGAAGGCTCACTTTCAGAGACCATACCCATGAGTTTAAGGTTAATTGATCAAATACATACATCGGTCAAATATAGGATACTCGACCACATATACCTTACACACACATGTACCACACACTCCTTTTAAAGAAGGTGTCTTTAAACAAAAACCTACATAAAAAGGATTATACACTGATCAGCTGGTGAATTTGTTGGGACCGGAGGCTCACAGGAACCGAGGCCTGTATTTCCTTAGGAGAGCACTCAGCATTTGTTATTTCAGGGTTGTGGTGACTTTCTAGAACATAAACTGCCATGAATAATGACCATCAGCTCGGATTTTATTCCTACCAAAGGTGGCTTTAGCCTATTGGGTAATGCAAGTTGAAAGGTGGTATGGGGCCAAGAGCTGGTGTCAGCTAGTTACTTCCCAGACCAAGTCAGCTCCCTGTCACCCTATGGAACCCTGTCTTTTTTAACAGCAGTGTTAAGAATAGTAATAATGGCTACTCACACCAAGTGAATGCTTGCTGGGGGCCAGGCATACACTAGTGACTTCACATGTATCACAGGGCACTTCATCTCATCTTCTTGTGCCCTGTGAAGCCTGGGTGGTTATGAGCCTCACACCTAACAGAACTTGTACTTTTACAGAAAGTTGTCTGTACCTCCTCACTGCCCTGGGTTCCTCCAAGGAGAAGGCTGGTGTGCCAGGGAAAGGCCATCGCTCCAAGGAATTTTAGACCATTTTTTAACTCTGGGGTGTACAGCAGAGGATGGAAGGACCAGGGACTCAGCCCAGCCTTGAGACAGTGGCCTGAGAGAGCAGTTAACCTGTCCCTAAGCTACCAGCACCGAGACCCAGCCCAGCCCACCACAGGGCAGCACTGCCTCTCCATAGCAGACACCATACTGACTTCACTTGCTTTGTGCGCTAGCCACCAGGTAACTTGCCTCCTGCTCCTCAGCCTGGCTTTGTGGAAGAGCCCAGATACCCACCTGAGGACCACATCTCAGCCTCCACCCCACCCCCTTGCTGAGATGTAAAAGCCTGAGGATGGTGCCACTTGGTACACAGGTGGCCCTGGACCACTACCAGCTTCCCCATGTGGCCCTGAGCAAACCTCTCACTTCTCTAACCTCTGGGTTTTCCCATTTGTAATGCAAAATGGAAGTAATCACTCTGCTGCATCCAGCTCTTCATCTGTACAATCTCACAATTTTAAGAGATACACAAGGAGGGTCAGTACAAAGAGCACAAAGACAGTGACTGGTATTCATTGCTGTTGATGAAATTAAGTGAATAAAGTAGTACTCCCTGGATGTTAAAGAGAAACAAAGGGGTGGCATTAACCATGTCATTTTTTTTAACATTTTTCTACTAAGGCAGGATAGGTTGAACTCCTCAAAAGGAAAATCCAAATTCTCAGAATATTCCTACCACTGAGTTCCTCATGGAAGGAGGCATACAAGACTGTCAGTAACCCATCATGGGTGCTGATCACTTCCAGGATGCTGACAGTGCTACTCACAGGCAAAAAGAGTGAGGAAAGCTCAGCAATAGCCACCAGAGAGGTGACAGGAGGGAGCCTTAGACCCCCATCCAGCTGGGCCTCGGAGAAGAGGTACATAAGGCTGAGCAGCAGCAGAAGGGGGGCCAGGACAATTCTATCCTCCCGCTGCGAGGTGGGAGCTATGACCTTGGAGTCCCCACAACCCCACTTGCCTGTTGGCCACCCCTGCCGGAAATAGCCCAGCCCGGCCCTGGGACAGCAGGAGCCCAGGTAAGCCGCCCCAGGTGCAGCAGTGACCTTGGCTGCAGGAAGTCCCGTCACCCGCCTGCAGCTAATTGCAGCCGCTGCAGAGGAGCCAACCTAATTACACAAAAGTATGTGGCTCCCACATTCCTGGGCCACCACATATTCTCACACAGCTCCCAGGAGATGCAGCCCCGGACTCGTGCTCTGGCCCCAGCCTCTCGCTGGTTCCCCTGAGCCCCCAGAGAGGGTCCCTGTCCCGCAGTCCTCCAGAAGCTCTCAGAGCTGGGGCCTCCCCAGCAGCAATTCCCTCTTCTCCCTCGCCTGCCTCTGAGCCACTTAACCCTCATCTCTACCTAATGTAAATATTTAGTCCTATGCATTGAGAACCTGCCCATCACCTGCCTGCACCCCCTTCTCTCCTCACCCAGATGGTCTGCCAGCCTCAGAAGCAAGGTCGGAGCTGTGGGGGGCTCCCCGGCCAGCCCGGCACCCCACCGACACTCCACCACCATCCTGGGAGTGACAGACGCTCGGACACTTGGGAGCTCTACAAACTGTGGCAGTGCGTGTGCTCTGAGCTTCACCCTTCTCAGCTGACGAGCGGCTACACCACCTACTCAGAGTTGAGATAAAAACCGACCGTGGTGCCTGGACTGTGACACGGAGCCTGTGACCAGTTATTGGATTGATTGTGAGCCTTTGTCTACGGAGCGCTAACGATGGGCCAGAAGCATGCACATCTGTGACAGCTTACCCACCTGCATGTATGTACCCCTCCCTCCCCACACCCACCTCAAGGGAGATCTACAGCCTCCAGCCTGCCCCTGCCCAGGAGCTGGGTGGGCAGGAGGAAGGAAGGATGAAACCGGAGAGACTCCTTTGGAGGGTGGGCTCATCTGATCATCACAAGCTTGGCCGGGGGGGGGGGGGGGGGGGGGGGGGGGCTGCACACGGAGGCGAGGCAAAGCTGGAGGTCAGGGAGACCCACCGGGGACAGAGGACAGGGACTCTGTGACCTTCAACTTCCCTTCGAAGGACAATCAAGGGACAGCTTTCTCATTGTCTCGGGCTTCATCATGACATGGGGACCGCATGTGGGGCCCTGAGAAAATGAGGCCTGCACACCCACTGTCCCTTTCAGTGCTCATAATGCCTCAGGCAGACATTTGTCTCCATGAAAACCATGGGGAGATGGAGGTTCAGCAAGGTTGAATCATCTTCCTGGGGTCACACAGCAAGTGAGAGGGGTGCCAGGCCTTCCAGAGCAGCTGTCTGAGCCTGGGCCCCCACGGCAGCTTGCTCCTCAGTCATGATTGCTTTACTCTAACTGGAGGCGGTGAGGTGCCCACTGAGCAACTCCTGCCCACTTTTAAGGAAGAAACATGACCTCCAGAATCCACCTTCCTTCCCCCTGCAAACAGGCACCTAAGCCCCCAGAGTGCAAGGGGGCTGGGCCCTGTGAGGACACATGGAGGAGGGGCAGGGTGGCTGGACGAACCCTTTTTCTACTAGTTCTGCAAGGACAGAACCAGTTCGAACACAAGGGCAGCAGCGGGGTAGTAACAACTACCCGGACCCTAAGCCAGGATGGCCGGTGCACCACCCAAGAGGGCTAGGAAACCTAGGGAGGCTTCTGGGAGGAGGCAATCTTGGTCCACATGGAAGGATGATGAGGGCATCAATAAACAGGATGGGGATTTGGTAGAAAAAGCAGGGCAGGCAAAGGTGTTGAGGTGAGAAAGTAGCATTTAAGGAGCACGCAGCTGGCAAAAGGAGACTTCAGAGGGCCTGTGGGTCTGGGTGAGAAGTCAGGCTGCCCCTGTAGAGGTGGTGGGGTGTCGATGTCACCAAGCAGGCTCCAGGAGTGAGCAGCGCTGGGCAGGGACCTGCATCCTCCCCCAGCTAAAGAATCCCTCCCTGTGCAGCAAGGGCACCTCTGGCTCCCTGTCACCCAGAGCCCCCAGGTCCTCCTGGGAGGGTGGGGTGCACAGCATGACCTTCTGAGTCCAGGAAATGTTCCTTCCAGACTTCCAAGGGACTCGTCTCAGAGTAGATCGAGATGGTATATTTCAGAGTGGAGACAGTGGGTGTGAGGTCCTACCCCCATCTGCCACTCCTCCGGGTGGGGCGACGCCTCATCCTCAATGCTCCCTCACCTGGCTCCACACTGGGGTGCTCCTCCCCCTCAAGAATCTACCAAAAGCCTGAGCCTTACTGGGGAGCCTCCCAGGACTGCAAGTGGCCACCCATCCTGTCTGCCTCGGACATCCCCCGGGGCCCTTACATATGTTCTCCCTTCTGACCCCTGCCTACCCACTACTTCCCTTTCAGGCCTCAACCCAGACGTTCCCCCTTCAGGAGCACTCTCCACAACTCCCACAGCTTCCAGTGCCACCACGGTCAAAGGGGTCAGCAATTCACCACTCCCCACTTCTGGCTGGCCATCGTCACGGGACCATGACCCCAAGGGCGGAGGCTGGTATAGCCTCTTCACCCAGGCTGTGTCCCCAGCTCTGGCCTGGGCCATAGTCTGTGCTTGATCAACAACAGCTGAAGCAACAACCCCACTGCCCCCACATCCTGACCTCAGGACTGAAGGGGCCCCAACCCATCTCCCAATTAGACCATCAGCCCCTAGGCATGAGGCCCAGCATCTCCTGCTCCCCTGGTGCCCACCTGCGCCTTGACAGTGCTTTACCCACATGGAAAACTCACTAAAGATTACAATTCTGAGTCCCCACGCTATGCGTGTACCCCACCCTGGACAGCCCCTGCTCATGTCCATCTGACTGAACGCCCAGGGAGGGGGCCAAGCCCTGAGGAGGAAGCATGGCCAGGGGCCAAGATCCAGGGCTGCTCCTGCCCTGATTTTACAGGATGAGCCTCTGGCTGCATGGCCGGTTGTCACCTGGCTGTTGCCATAGCCCAGAGGCAGGACAGCTGGCCCCCTCACATCCTGGATGACCTCGGCTCTGCTACGTCACACTTCCTAGGCCCCCCTCAGCCTGACACACATGGTCCCTTTGCCTTCTCAGACCTCAATTCATTTCTGTCAACAGGATTCAATACCCTCGTGGACTTGACGGGAATAGGAAGGGTCTTTGGACTCAGGAGAGCATCCCTGGTGGCTCCTGCCATGGTAGGAAAGCTCCTCTAGAGACATCTAGCCAGGCTGCAGCAGGGGGAGGTAGGCAGAAGGAGCAAAGGACAATGTTCCTTCTACTTGGAAAACAAAGTCCTACCTGGACCCAGCAGGAAAATGGGAGACCCTCCTCCCCACATCATCACCCGCCCCTCACCAGGGGTGCTATACCCCCAACAGCTAGCGCTGAATAAATACATGTTTGGTCATTTACAACCCCAGCCTATTCATAAGCTATGCTCAGTTCCACCTTTAAATTTCAGATGCTTGCTCACTTGCTCTCTCTCACCTCCAGTGCCCTCCCCACCCATTATCTGTAGACTATACCTTTTTCAAGATCCAATTTCCAATGCCACTTCCAGGGTGCCCTAATGCTCTGACCTGTCCACACCAGCCTTTCCTTACCCATTTCCAATCAGGACTGGGTACAACTTCTCCCAGCTCACCTGGTTAGAGTCATACTTCATCATCCCACAAGTTGTAAGCTCCTCTGAAATGGGGGACATCTAAGGGCTAATACTCCAGTACATAACCACTCCTAATAAAATCTGGAATTTTATTTTTTTATTTTATTTTTTTTTTTTGGAATTTTTTTTTTAAGATAGGATTGATTGATGACAGAGAGAGAGAGAGAGGCAGAGACACAGGAGGAGGGAGAAGCAGGCTCCATGTCGGGAGCCCAACGTGGGACTCGATCCCGGGACTTCAGGGTCGCGCCCTGGGCCAAAGGCAGGCGCTAAACTGCTGAGCCACCCAGGGATCCCCTAAAATCTGGAATTAAAAAAAAAATTCTAAGTAGATGAATGAGGGAGCAGATGTGAGATAAATACTTAACATTCAAATATCCAAAAAATATATGAACCACCTATGATCTTTAATATATAAAGAGCTCATATAAATCATTAATAGGAAAAACATTTAATGAGAAAGGAGAAAATCGTGCAGATAGCAAATTCAGACAGTAATAAATATAAGTGGCCAGGAACTATAAAAAAATATATTTAGCCTCTCAGGTAATAAAAAAATTCAAATTAAAACAATAAAATATTCATTTTTTTCTCTCATAAAACAGAAGAGAGATTTAAACTCTAAACATTTGATACCTAATGTTGGAGAGAGTAAAGGGAAGTAAATATTCTTAAACACTATTGGTAGGAATGACAATTAGGACAAACTTTCTGAAAGGCAACTTAGCAAAAGGTATCAGAAGCTCAAAAAACTCAGATACCTTTTTCATAAATTTAACTTCTAAGCAGTTATCTTAAGGAAACAATTGTATGAGTGATGCTTATACAAAGATGCTTACCACCCACAATGTGTTGATGAGGGCAGACATGGAGAAATAACCCACAGAACCAAATGTAAGTGAGCTTCTGAGAACTGGAGCACATTTATACCAGGGCCACCATACAGCCCTCATCAATGATGGACCACAATGTTAAAGGCTACCATGACATACTGAGGTATGCATAGCAATATGTACCACTATAGGTTGCTAAGAGAGAACAAGTTATAAAAACGGGTCATACAGTTTTATAAGAAAAAGAAATACATATACACAGAAAACAAAAAGACTCTAAAACGTTAAAAGGGGTTACCTCTATTCTATTTGTTCCTGTTCATATACTACTTACAAAGAATATTACTCTGACATCAAAGGTTCCCCGAGAGAGCCACTAACCAGGAGTCAAGGACAGGAAACGCCCAATAATATTCCCAGCCCCACCTCTACCCCACTCCCCCAACACACAGTTGGCATCCAGCACAACCTAGCTCTATGCATGCACTTACACTTCCCCACTCAGCCAGGCTAGGTCACCAGCCACCACCCACCAGCCCAAGGCTTCTTTTGAACTTAACTGTATCTATTAATCGAGCAATATAACCCATTGCATCCCTGAACAGATTCCTTACAGCCACCAACCTATGTCCCTTACAGGGAGTCCTCAGCAAACTCTTATAGGAGGTATTAGCAGACAGCTGTCCTCTGGACAATGGCTGCTGACATCAGGTGTCCAAGAAGCCCCAGAGCCACATGACAATAAAGATGATATTGTGGAAACAGCCATGAGTGTAACCCAGGCAGTAATGGCACCCATCTATTAATTGTTGCATCAATTCACTTAGGAGCCGATGACTTCATCTATCACAAAGTGGCCGAGTAAGCCCTTCCCTTGGGTCTTCCTCATTCTTGTAGTGTAGGGCAGGGGGGGTCATAGAGTGGGTGTTGACCTCGGCTCCTGACCCAGCCAAGTCCAGCCACAGGCAGGGATCAGAGGGTAATGCAATGGTGATTCCATGCCACACTGGTTACACCTCACACACTAACCACTCTCTGGGCAATGTGGCAAGGAGATATGGGAACCCCCACACTCTGATCTGTGATCTGGAGACATGAAGCAATTATGGGACTTTCTCAAGATCACACAACTAAGACGTTGAGTTGAAATGTGAACTCTGATCTTCCTGCCTCTTCTGTGATACCACTTCCCAGACGACAGGCCTCTGTTCCCCAACCACATGACCTCCATTGCCAGAACTAAAGAAGCCCATGGCACTGGAATCAAAGCTTATTGAAGTATACAAACCCAAGGCCAATCCCTCTCTCCCAGTGCTGCCCTTGCTCACAAGACGGAAGAGCCTGGGGCTGCCCCACCACCATCTTGTGCTCAAGATAGTATCATGGAGCAGGGAAAAAAAATTTCAAGAAAGTGCTCACCTGGTCCAAAAGCTGCCGGCCGCCTGGTTTCATCACAGCATAGTAGCCCTGTCCAAGCTATCCTGGGGCACCTTGGGTGCTGCTCTCAGAGGCTGGGCCCCTGCTATTAGGGTGGGCCTGGGTGGGTGGTGCTAGGAGAGGGAGAGGAGAGCAAAGGGGGCCCACTGTGCAGGACTCTGTTGCCGAAACCACTAAGCAAAATATTTTCATTCATGAGTTCATCCAGCCTAAACATGCATCTAATCCCCAGGAACTGACAGTTCAAAAACGGCTCCCAGGCGGGAAAGAGACAGAGCTCTCAGTTCAAAGGAAGAAGGAGCCAGGCTTTACCACTTATCATCCAGTGACCATCAGCAGTGTCAAGGAGCTGCCCAGGTGTCCATTCCCACACCAGCCCGGGAAGCCAGAGTCTTAAAGGGCCAAGAGCCCAGCATCATCAGCATGTGGTCTGCCCACCCTCCTTCTAACGTGGGCCCTGGGACGGGAGACAGGGCCTTTCTGCTTGGTGGCTGGGTACAGCTTCACTCTCAAGATGGGCCCTAACTTAATGCAGCAACAACCCTGGCCAGAGGAGGAGGAGAGGGCTCATATTGGCTCTGTTATGATCTTCTGCCCAAGTAGACCCCTGGTCTCTTCTAGGAATGGACTTCAGATAGCCAGTGACCAGGGAAAAGTGGGGAAGGACAGGGAGGAGGAGGGAGGCAAAGATTTACAAACAGTGTTCAGCATCAACCAGGCACAAGTGATGATCAGCAACCCTGGCTTTCTCTGCAAGGCTGGCTAGGAATTCGGGGGGTGAGGGGGACACAGGCTCAGGCCACTCTGAGCCTCAGGGGCTGGCCCTGGGGCCTTGTCTGGCGGGGTGACCAGGCTCTCTACCTGGAGAGAGACGCTTCCTGGACAAAGAGTGTTTATATAACCCATAATTTGTAATCTCTTCTGGGCCATTCGGTTGCCTTAAGGATTTGAGGGGTGGGGTGGGAACCACACCCTTTGGCTTGGCTGATACTTTTTTAAAAAAAATTATCTCCTATCACTAGCCAATCCCTTGAGAAAATAATTTTGCATGAAGGTGATGTTAGGCATATACTTTCCCATGGGGATCTCTTCCCCAACTCAGCAGGAGCAATCTCTTGAATACGTGGAACTCCAGCAGCCCTGCTAACCCCCTTTGTAGTATCCTGGGAGTGCTACCTGATTTTCTGGTGAGAAAACTCTAGCGACCGGACCAGAAGGGCAATTTGTACCCAGAGAGAATCCACAGTCCTATTTCCTGCTCTGCAGGCTGGGGACCCCCGGCAGCAGCTTTTTTGCTGGTACTCCAGTTGGCCTTGGAGGGACAAGGAGAGTACCCAAAAAATGACTGAGCCCATGTCTACTGTACCGCCAGATGCCAGGTGTTTCATCTGCTCTATGCTGATCCCCTCATCCTGCAAGGTAAAGCCCCCCCTTTACAGATAAGAAAACTGAAGTTTGGAGAGGAGAGGCGGTGTGCCCTAGAACACAGAGGTAGTAAATGGGAGTTTGAAGATAAGGCTCAGTTCTCCAAAAGCTACAAGTGAGCTGAGAGATAAGATCCAGGTAAGCCCAG